>NC_054478.1:116233601-116837966 GCF_017639515.1 Carcharodon carcharias | reverse complement strand
ATAGCAGCAGCAGGAGCAGCCACAGGAATATAGCAATAGCAGGAACAGCCACAGATATGCAGCAGCAGCAGGCACCGCCACACGAATAAGCAGCAGGGAGGAACAGCCACAGGAATACAGCAGCAGCAGGAACAGTGACAGGAATACAGCAGCCGCAGGAACAGCAACAGGATTACAGCAGCAGTAGAAACATGCCAAGGGAACACAGCAGCGGCAGGAACAGCCAAGGGAATACAGCAGCGCAGGAGCTGGAATACGCAGCAGCAGGAAAAGCCACAGGTATCCAGCAGCAGGAACAGCCACTGGAATACAGCAGCAGCAGGAATAGCCACAGGAATACAGCAGCAGGAGGAACAGCCACAGGAATGCAGTAGCAGCAGGAACAGCCACTGGAATCCAACAGCAGCAGGAAAAGGCATAGGATTACAGTAGCAGTGGGAACAGCTACAGGAATATAGCAGCAGCAGGAATAGCGACAGAAATCGCACAGCAGCACGAACAGCCACTGACATGCAGTAGCAGCAGGATCAGCCGCAGGAATACCAGCAGCAGCAGGAATAGCCACAGGAATACCCCAGCAGCAGGAACAGCCACAAGAATACAACAGCAGAGCAGGAATAGCCACAGGAATACAGCAGGCAGCAGGAGCAGCCACAGGAATATAGCAGCGGCAGGAACAGCCACAGATATGCAGCAGTAGCAGGAACATACACAGATATGGAGCAGCAGCAGGAACCGCCACAGATTGCAGCAGCAGCAGGAACAGCCACAGGAATACAGAAGCAGCAGCAGCAGCAACAGGATACACAGCAGCAGGAACAGACACAAATATGCAGCAGCAGCAGGAACAGCCACAGGAATGCAGCAGCAGGACAGCCACAGGAATACAGCAGCGGAGCAGGAACAGCCACACGATTACAACAGCAGAAGGACCAGGCACAGGAATACAGCAGCAGCAGAAACAGCCACAGAAATTCAGCAGCAGGAGGAACAGCTACAGCAATACAGCAGCAGCAGGAACAGCCACAGGAATACAGCAGCAACAGCAGGAACAGCCGCAGGATTACAACAGCAGCAGGATCAGCCAGCCGGAGTATAGCAGCCATGGGAATAGCAACAGGAATATAGCAGCAGCAGGAACAACCACAGGAATACAGCAGCAGGAGCAGGAACAGCCACACGAATACAACAGCAGAAGACCAGCCACAGGAATACAGCAGCAGCAGGATCAGCCACGGGAATATAGCAGCCATGGGAATAGCAACAGGAATATAGCAGCAGCAGGAACAGCACAGGAATGCAGCAGGAAGCAGGAAACAGCCACACGAATACCAACAGCAGAAGGACCAGCCACAGGAATACTGCAGCAGCAGCAACAGCCACAGGAACTCAGCAGTAGCAGGAACAGGTACATGAATACAGCATCAGGAGGATCAGCCACAGATATGCAGCAGCAGCAGGAACAGCCACAGGAATGCAGCAGAAGCACGAACAGACACAGGAATACAGCAGCTTGCAGGAACAGACAGAGGAATACAATAGCAGCAGAAACGGCCCACCAGGAAACAGCAGCAGGAACCACTACAGATATGCAGCAGCAGCAGAGGAATAGCCACAGGAATACAACAGCAGCAGAAATAGCCACAGGAATACAGCAGCAGCAGGAGCAGCCACAGGAATATAGCAATAGCAGGAACAGCCACAGATATGCAGCAGCAGCAGAAACAGCCACAGGAATACAGCAGCAGCAGGAACAGCCACAGGAATACAGCAGCACCTGGAAAAGCCAAAGGAATACAGCAGTATCAGGAAGAGCCACAGGAATACAGCAGCAGGAGGAACAGCAACAGGAATACAGCAGCAGTAGAAACAGCAAAGGAATACAGCAGACAGCAGCAACTAGCCAAGGGAATACAGCAGCAGCAGAAGCTGGAATACAGCAACAGCAGAAAAAGCCACAAATGTACAGCATCAGGAACAGCCACGGGAATACAGCAGCAGCAGGAATAGCCATAGGAATACCGCAGCAGCAGGAACAACCACGGGAATACAGCAGCAGGAGGAACAGCCACAGGAATGCAGTAGCAACAGGAACAGCCACTGGAATACAGCAGCAGCAGGAACTGCCACAGGAATACAGCAGCAGCAGGAAACGCCACAGATATGCAGCAGCACAGCGGTAGGAACTGCCACAGGAACACAGCAGCTGGAACAGCCACAGGAATACAACAGCAGCAGGAATAGTCACAGGAATACAGCAGCAGCAGGAACAGCAACAGAAATACAGCAGCAGTAGGAACAGCCAAAGGAATACAGCAGCAACAGGAACAGCCACGGGAATACAGCAGCAGCAGGAGCAGCCACAGGAATGCAGCAGCAGCAGGATCAGCACAGGAATACAGCAGCCATGGGAATAGCAACAGGAATATAGCAGCAGCAGGAACAACCACAGAAATGCAGCAGCAGCAGGAACAGCCACAGGAATACAGCAGGCAGGAGCAGGAACAGCCACACGAATACAACAGCAGAAGGACCAGCCACAGGAATACAGCAGCAGAAGGATCAGCCACAGATATGCAGCAGCAGCAGGAACAGCCACAGGAATACAGCAGCAGCACGAACAGCCACAGGAATACAGCAGTAGCAGGAACAGCCCAAAGAATACAGCAGCAACAGGAAAAGCCACAGGAATACAGCAGTATCAGGAAGAGCCACAGGAACAAAGCAGCAGCAGGAACAGCCACAGGAATACACCAGCAGCAGGAAAGCCACAGAAATGCAGCAGCAGCAGGAAACCGTGACAGGAATACAGCAGCAGCAGGAACAGCCACAGGAATACAATAGCAGCAGAAACGGCCACAGGAATAGAGCAGCAGGATCCGCCACAGATATGCAGCAGCAGCAGTAACAGCCACAGTAATACAACAGCAGCAGGAAAGCCAAAGGAAAACAGCAGCAGGAGCAGGAACAGCCACACGAATACAACAGCAGAAGGACCAGCCACAGGAATATAGCAGCAACAGGAGCAGCCACAGGAATATAGCAATAGCAGGAACAGCCACAGATATGCAGCAGCAGTAGGAACCGCCACAGGAATACAGCAGCAGAAGGAACAGCCACAGGAACACAGCAGCAAAAAGAACAGTGACAGGAATACAGAAGCAGCAGGAACAGCCACAGGAATACAGCAACAGCAAGATCAGCAACAGGAATACAGCAGCAGTAGAGTCAGCCAAAGGAATACAGCAGCAGCAGGAACAGCCAAGGGGAATACAGCAGCAGCATGTGCTGGAATACGGCAGCAGCTGGAAACGCCACAGATATCCAGCAGCAGGAACAGCCACTGGATTACAGCAGCAGCAGAATTAGCCACAGGAATACCGCAGCAGCAGGAACAGCCACGGGAATACAGCAGCAGGAGGAACAGCCACAGGAATGCAGTAGCAGCAGGAACAGCCACTGGATACAGTAGCAGCAGAAACTTCCACAGGAATACAGCAGCAGCAGGAAACACCACAGATATGCAGCAGCAGCAGTAGGAACAGCCACAGGAACACAGCAGCAGGAACAGTGACAGGAACACAGCAGAAGCAGGAACAGCACAGGAATACAGCAGCACCAGGAAAAGCCACAGGAATACAGCAGTATCAGGAAGAGCCACAGGAACACAGCAGCAGCAGGAACAGCCACAGGAATACAATTAGCAGCAAAAACGGCAACAGGAATATAGCAGCAAAATCCGCCACAGATATGCAGCAGCAGCAGGAACAGCCACAGTAATACAACAGCAGCAGAAATAGCCACAGGAATACTGCAGCAGCAGGAGCAGCCACAGGAATATAGCAATAGCAGGAACACCCACAGAAATGCAGCAGCAGCAGGAACCGCCTCAGGAATACAGCAGCAGGAGGAACAGCCACAGGAATACAGCAGCAATAAGAACAGTGACAGGAATTCAGCAGCAGCAGGAACAGCCACCAGAATACAGCAGTAGCAGGAACAGCAACAGGAATACAGCAGCAGTAGAAACAGCCAAAGGAATACAGCAGCAGCAGGAGCTGGAATATAGCAGCAGCAGGAAAAGGCAGAGATATCCAGCAGCAGGAACAGCCACTGGAATACAGCAGCAGCAGGGAATAGCCACAGAAATAACGCAGCAGCAGGAACAGCCACGGGAATACAGCAGCAGGAGGAACTGCCACAGGAATACAGCAGCAGGAGGAATAGCCACAGGAATGCAGTAGCAGCAGGAACAGCCACAGGGAATACAACAGCAGCAGGAATAGCCACAGGAATACAGAAGCAGCAGCAGGAACAGCCACCAGAATACAGCAGTAGCAAGAACAACCATAGATATGCCAGCAGCAGCAGGAACAGCCACAGGAATACAACAGCAGCAGAAACAGCCAGAGGATTACAGCAGCAGTGGGAACAGCAACAGGAATATAGCAGCAGCAGGAACAGCGACAGAAATCCCACATCAGCACGAACAGCCACAGACATTCAGTAGCAGCAGGAGCAGCCACAGGTATACCGCAGCAGCAGGAATAGCCACCAGGAATACAGCAGCAGCAGGATCAGCCACAGATATGCTGCAGCAGCAGAGACAGCCACAGTAATACAAACAGCAGGAGAATTAGCCACAGGAATGCAGCAGCAACAGGAGCAGCCACAGGAATGTAACAATAGCAGGAACAGCCACAGATATGCAGCAGCAGCAGTAACCGCCACAGGAATACAGCAGCAGGAGGAACAGCCACAGGATACAGCAGCAACAGGAACAGTGACCGGAATACAGCAGCAGCAGGAACAGCCAGAGGAATACAGCAGCAGCAGGAACAGCAACAGGAATACAGCAAGCAGTAGAAACAGCGAAAGGAATACAGCAGCAGCAGGAACAGCCACGGGAATACAGCAGCAGCAGGAGCTGGAATACAGCAGCAGCAGGAATAGCCACAGGAATACAGCAGCAGGAGGAACAGCCACAGGAATGCAGTAGCAGCAGGAACAGCCACTGGAATCCAACAGCAGCAGGAAAAGGCATAGGATTACAGTAGCAGTGGAACAGCTACAGGAATATAGCAGCAGCAGGAATAGCGACAGAAATCGCACAGCAGCACGAACAGCCACTGACATGCAGTAGCAGCAGGATCAGCCGCAGGAATACAGCAGCAGCAGGAATAGCCACAGGAATACCCCAGCAGCAGGAACAGCCACAAGAATACCAACAGCAGAGCAGAATAGCCACAGGAATACAGCAGCAGCAGGAGCAGCCACAGGAATATAGCAGCAGCAGGAACATGCCACAGATATGCAGCAGTAGCAGGAACATACACAGATATGGAGCAGCAGCAGGAACCGCCACAGATTTGCAGCAGCAGCAGGAACAGCCACAGGAATACAGAAGCAGCAGCAGCAGCAACAGGAACACAGCAGCAGGAACAGACACAAATATGCAGCAGCAGCAGGAACAGCCACAGGAATGCAGCAGCAGGAACAGCCACAGGATACAGCAGCAGGAGCAGGAACAGCCACACGATTACAACAGCAGAAGGACCAGGCACAGGAATACAGCAGCAGCAGGAACAGCCACAGAAATTCAGCAGCAGGAGGAACAGCTACAGCAATACAGCAGCAGCAGGAACAGCCACAGGAATACAGCAGCAACAGCAGGAACAGCCGCAGGATTACAACAGCAGCAGGATCAGCTACCGGAGTATAGCAGCCATGGGAATAGCAACAGGAATATAGCAGCAGCAGGAACAACCACAGGAATACAGCAGCAGGAGCAGGAACAGCCACACGAATACAACAGCAGAAGGACCAGCCACAGGAATACAGCAGCAGCAGGATCAGCCACGGGAATATAGCAGCCATGGGAATAGCAACAGGAATATAGCAGCAGCAGGAACAGCCACAGGAATGCAGCAGGAGCAGGAACAGCCACACGAATACAACAGCAGAAGGACCAGCCACAGGAATACTGCAGCAGCAGCAACAGCCACAGGAACTCAGCAGTAGCAGGAACAGGTACATGAATACAGCATCAGGAGGATCAGCCACAGATATGCAGCAGCAGCAGGAACAGCCACAGGAATGCAGCAGAAGCACGAACAGACACAGGAATACAGCAGTTGCAGGAACAGACAGAGGAATACAATAGCAGCAGAAACGGCCACATGAATACAGCAGCAGGATCCACTACAGATATGCAGCAGCAGCAGGAATAGCCACAGTAATACAACAGCAGCAGAAATAGCCACAGGAATATATCAGCAGCAGGAGCAGCACAGGAATATAGCAATAGCAGGAACAGCCACAGATATGCAGCAGCAGCAGGCACCGCCACAGGAATACAGCAGCAGGAGGAACAGCCACAGGAATACAGCAGCAACTGGAACAGTGACAGGAATACAGCAGCAGCAGGAGCAGCCACAGGAATACAGCAGCAGGAGGAACAGCAACAGGAATACAGCAGCAGTAGAAACAGCCAAAGGAATACAGCAGCAGCAGCAACAGCCAAGGGAATACAGCAGCAGCAGAAGCTGGAATACAGCAACAGCAGAAAAAGCCACAAATGTACAGCATCAGGAACAGCCACGGGAAAACAGCAGCAGCAGGAATAGCCACAGGAATACCGCAGCAGCAGGAACAACCACGGGAATACAGCAGCAGGAGGAACAGCCACAGGAATGCAGTAGCAACAGGAACAGCCACTGGAATACAGCAGCAGCAGGAACTGCCACAGGAATGCAGCAGCAGCAGGAAACGCCACAGATATGCAGCAGCAGCGGTAGGAACTGCCACAGGAACACAGCAGCTGAACAGCCACAGGAATACAACAGCAGCAGGAATAGTCACAGGAATACAGCAGCAGCAGGAACAGCAACAGAAATACAGCAGCAGTAGGAACAGCCAAAGGAATACAGCAGCAACAGGAACAGCCACGGGAATACAGCAGCAGCAGGAGCAGCCACAGGAATGCAGCAGCAGCAGGAGCAGCACAGGAATACAGCAGCCATGGGAATAGCAACAGGAATATAGCAGCAGCAGGAACAACCACAGAAATGCAGCAGCAGCAGGAACAGCCACAGGAATACAGCAGCAGGAGCAGGAACAGCCACACGAATACAACAGCAGAAGGACCAGCCACAGGAATACAGCAGCAGAAGGATCAGCCACAGATATGCAGCAGCAGCAGGAACAGCCACAGGAATACAGCAGCAGCACGAACAGCCACAGGAATACAGCAGTAGCAGGAACAGCCAAAGAATACAGCAGCAACAGGAAAAGCCACAGGAATACAGCAGTATCAGGAAGAGCCACAGGAACAAAGCAGCAGCAGGAACAGCCACAGGAATACACCAGCAGCAGGAAAGCCACAGAAATGCAGCAGCAGCAGGAACCGTGACAGGAATACAGCAGCAGCAGGAACAGCCACAGGAATACAATAGCAGCAGAAACGGCCACAGGAATAGAGCAGCAGGATCCGCCACAGATATGCAGCAGCAGCAGGAACAGCCACAGTAATACAACAGCAGCAGGAAAGCCAAAGGAAAACAGCAGCAGGAGCAGGAACAGCCACACGAATACAACAGCAGAAGGACCAGCCACAGGAATATAGCAGCAACAGGAGCAGCCACAGGAATATAGCAATAGCAGGAACAGCCACAGATATGCAGCAGCAGTAGGAACCGCCACAGGAATACAGCAGCAGAAGGAACAGCCACAGGAACACAGCAGCAAAAAGAACAGTGACAGGAATACAGAAGCAGCAGGAACAGCCACAGGAATACAGCAACAGCAAGATCAGCAACAGGAATACAGCAGCAGTAGAGTCAGCCAAAGGAATACAGCAGCAGCAGGAACAGCCAAGGGAATACAGCAGCAGCATGTGCTGGAATACGGCAGCAGCTGGAAACGCCACAGATATCCAGCAGCAGGAACAGCCACTGGATTACAGCAGCAGCAGAATTAGCCACAGGAATACCGCAGCAGCAGGAACAGCCACGGGAATACAGCAGCAGGAGGAACAGCCACAGGAATGCAGTAGCAGCAGGAACAGCCTCTGGAATACAGCAGCAGCAGAAACTGCCACAGGAATACAGCAGCAGCAGGAAACACCACAGATATGCAGCAGCAGCAGTAGGAACAGCCACAGGAACACAGCAGCAGGAACAGTGACAGGAACACAGCAGCAGCAGGAACAGCCACAGGAATACAGCAGCACCAGGAAAAGACACAGGAATACAGCAGTATCAGGAAGAGCCACAGGAACACAGCAGCAGCAGGAACAGCCACAGGAATACAATAGCAGCAAAAACGGCAACAGGAATATAGCAGCAAAATCCGCCACAGATATGCAGCAGCAGCAGGAACAGCCACAGTAATACAACAGCAGCAGAAATAGCCACAGGAATACTGCAGCAGCAGGAGCAGCCACAGGAATATAGCAATAGCAGGAACACCCACAGAAATGCAGCAGCAGCAGGAACCGCCTCAGGAATACAGCAGCAGGAGGAACAGCCACAGGAATACAGCAGCAATAAGAACAGTGACAGGAATTCAGCAGCAGCAGGAACAGCCACAGGAATACAGCAGTAGCAGGAACAGCAACAGGAATACAGCAGCAGTAGAAACAGCCAAAGGAATACAGCAGCAGCAGGAGCTGGAATACAGCAGCAGCAGGAAAAGACACAGATATCCAGCAGCAGCAGGAACATCCACAGATATGGAGCAGCAGCAGGAACCGCCACAGATTTGCAGCAGCAGCAGGAACAGCCACAGGAATACAGAAGCAGCAGCAGCAGCAACAGGAACACAGCAGCAGGAACAGACACAAATATGCAGCAGCTGCAGGAACAGCCACAGGAATGCAGCAGCAGCAGGAACAGCCACAGGAATGCAGCAGCAGCAGGAACAGCCACAGAAATTCAGCAGCAGGAGGAACAGCTACAGCAATACAGCAGCAGATGGATCAGCCACAGATATGCAGCAGCAGCAGGAAAAGCCACAGGAATACAGCAGCAACAGCAGGAACAGCCGCAGGATTACAACCGCAGCAGGATCAGCCACGGGATATAGCAGCCATGGGAATAGCAACAGGAATATAGCAGCAGCAGGAACAGCCACATGAATGCAGCAGGAGCAGGAACAGCCACACGAATACAACAGCAGAAGGACCAGCCACAGGAATACTGCAGCAGCAGCAACAGCCACAGGAATTCAGCAGTAGCAGGAACAGGTACATGAATACAGCATCAGGAGGATCAGCCACAGATATGCAGCAGCAGCAGGAACAGCCACAGGAATGCAGCAGAAGCACGAACAGACACAGGAATACAGCAGTTGCAGGAACAGACAGAGGAATACAATAGCAGCAGAAACGGCCACAGGAATACAGCAGCAGGATCCACTACAGATATGCAGCAGCAGCAGGAACAGCCACAGTAATACAACAGCAGCAGAAATAGCCACAGGAATATATCAGCAGCATGAGCAGCCACAGGAATATAGCAATAGGAGGAACAGCCACAGATATGCAGCAGCAGCAGGAACCGCCACAGGAATACAGCAGCCGGAGGAACAGCCACAGGAATACAGCAGCAACAGGAACAGTGACAGGAATACAGCAGCAGTAGAAACAGCCAAAGGAATACAGCAGCAGCAGGAACAGCCAATGGAATACAGCAGCAGCAGAAGCTGGAATACAGCAGCAGCAGAAAAAGCCACAGATACACAGCAGCAGGAACAACCACGGGAATACAGCATCAGCCGGAATAGCCACAGGAATACCGCAGCAGCAGGAACAACCACGGGAATACAGCAGCAGGAGGAACAGCCACAGGAATGCAGTAGCAACAGGAACAGCCACTGGAATACAGCAGCAGCAGGAACTGCCACAGGAATACAGCAGCAGCAGGAAACGCCACAGATATGCAGCAGCAGCAGTAGGAACTGCCACAGGAACACAGCAGCTGGAACAGCCACAGGAATACAACAGCAGCAGGAATAGTCACAGGAATACAGCAGCAGCAGCAGGAACAGTGACAGGAACACAGCAGCAGCAGGAACAGCCACAGGAATACAGCAGCAGCAGGAATAGCCACAGAAATACAGCAGCAGCAGGAACATTGAAAGGAATACAGCAGCAGCAGAAACAGCCGCAGGAATACAATAGCAGCAGAAACGGCCACAGGAATACAGCAGCAGGACCGCCACAGATATGCAGCAGCAGCAGGAATAGCCACAGTAATACAACAGCAGTAGGAATAGCCAAGGAATACAGCAGCAGTTGAAACCGCCACAGCAATACAGCAGCAGGAGGAACAGCCACAGCAATACAGCAGCAACAGGAACAGTGACAGGAATACAGCAGTAGCAGGAACAGCCACACGAATACAACAGCAGAAGGACTAGCCACAGGAATACAGCAGCAGCAGGAACAGCCACAGGAATTCAGCAGCAGCAGGAAAAGCTAAAGGAATACTGCAGCAGAAGGATCAGCCACAGATATGCAGCAGCTGCAGGAACAGCCACAGGAATACAGCAGAAGCATGAACAGACACAGGAATACAGCAGTTGCAGGAACAGGCGCAGGAATACAATAGCAGCAGAAATGGCCACAGGAATACAGCAGCAGGATCTGCCACAGATATGCAGCAGCAGCAGGAACAGCCACAGTAATACAACAGCAGCAGAAATAGCCACAGGAATATAGCAGCAGCAGGAGCAGCCACAGAAATATAGCAATAGCAGGAACAGCCACAGATATGCAGCAGCAGCAGGCACCGCCACACGAATAAGCAGCAGGAGGAACAGCCACAGGAATACAGCAGCAGCAGGAACAGTGACAGGAATACAGCAGCAGCAGGAAACAGCAACAGGATTACAGCAGCAGTAGAAACAGCCAAGGGAACACAGCAGCGGCAGGAACAGCCAAGGGAATACAGCAGCAGCAGGAGCTGGAATACAGCAGCAGCAGGAAAAGCCACAGGTATCCAGCAGCAGGACCAGCCACTGGAATACAGCAGCAGCAGGAATAGCCACAGGAATACAGCAGCAGGAGGAACAGCCACAGGAATGCAGTAGCAGCAGGAACAGCCACTGGAATCCAACAGCAGCAGGAAAAGGCATAGGATTACAGTAGCAGTGGGAACAGCTACAGGAATATAGCAGCAGCAGGAATAGCGACAGAAATCGCACAGCAGCACGAACAGCCACTGACATGCAGTAGCAGCAGGATCAGCCGCAGGAATACAGCAGCAGCAGGAATAGCCACAGGAATACCCCAGCAGCAGGAACAGCCACAAGAATACAACAGCAGAGCAGGAATAGCCACAGGAATACAGCAGCAGCAGGAGCAGCCACAGGAATATAGCAGCGGCAGGAACAGCCACAGATATGCAGCAGTAGCAGGAACATACACAGATATGGAGCAGCAGCAGGAACCGCCACAGATTTGCAGCAGCAGCAGGAACAGCCACAGGAATACAGAAGCAGCAGCAGCAGCAACAGGAACACAGCAGCAGGAACAGACACAAATATGCAGCAGCAGCAGGAACAGCCACAGGAATGCAGCAGCAGGAACAGCCACAGGAATACAGCAGCAGGAGCAGGAACAGCCACACGATTACAACAGCAGAAGGACCAGGCACAGGAATACAGCAGCAGCAGGAACAGCCACAGAAATTCAGCAGCAGGAGGAACAGCTACAGCAATACAGCAGCAGCAGGAACAGCCACAGGAATACAGCAGCAACAGCAGGAACAGCCGCAGGATTACAACAGCAGCAGGATCAGCCACCGGAGTATAGCAGCCATGGAATAGCAACAGGAATATAGCAGCAGCAGGAACAACCACAGGAATACAGCAGCAGGAGCAGGAACAGCCACACGAATACAACAGCAGAAGGACCAGCCACAGGAATACAGCAGCAGCAGGATCAGCCACGGGAATATAGCAGCCATGGGAATAGCAACAGGAATATAGCAGCAGCAGGAACAGCCACAGGAATGCAGCAGGAGCAGGAACAGCCACACGAATACAACAGCAGAAGGACCAGCCACAGGAATACTGCAGCAGCAGCAACAGCCACAGGAACTCAGCAGTAGCAGGAACAGGTACATGAATACAGCATCAGGAGGATCAGCCACAGATATGCAGCAGCAGCAGGAACAGCCACAGGAATGCAGCAGAAGCACGAACAGACACAGGAATACAGCAGTTGCAGGAACAGACAGAGGAATACAATAGCAGCAGAAACGGCCACAGGAATACAGCAGCAGGAACCACTACAGATATGCAGCAGCAGCAGGAATAGCCACAGTAATACAACAGCAGCAGAAATAGCCACAGGAATATATCAGCAGCAGGAGCAGCCACAGGAATATAGCAATAGCAGGAACAGCCACAGATATGCAGCAGCAGCAGGCACCGCCACAGGAATACAGCAGCAGGAGGAACAGCCACAGGAATACAGCAGCAACTGGAACAGTGACAGGAATACAGCAGCAGCAGGAGCAGCCACAGGAATACAGCAGCAGGAGGAACAGCAACAGGAATACAGCAGCAGTAGAAACAGCCAAAGGAATACAGCAGCAGCAGCAACAGCCAAGGGAATACAGCAGCAGCAGAAGCTGGAATACAGCAACAGCAGAACAAGCCACAAATGTACAGCATCAGGAACAGCCACGGGAATACAGCAGCAGCAGGAATAGCCATAGGAATACCGCAGCAGCAGGAACAACCACGGGAATACAGCAGCAGGAGGAACAGCCACAGGAATGCAGTAGCAACAGGAACAGCCACTGGAATACAGCAGCAGCAGGAACTGCCACAGGAATACAGCAGCAGCAGGAAACGCCACAGATATGCAGCAGCAGCGGTAGGAACTGCCACAGGAACACAGCAGCTGGAACAGCCACAGGAATACAACAGCAGCAGGAATAGTCACAGGAATACAGCAGCAGCAGGAACAGCAACAGAAATACAGCAGCAGTAGGAACAGCCAAAGGAATACAGCAGCAACAGGAACAGCCACGGGAATACAGCAGCAGCAGGAGCAGCCACAGGAATGCAGCAGCAGCAGGATCAGCACAGGAATACAGCAGCCATGGGAATAGCAACAGGAATATAGCAGCAGCAGGAACAACCACAGAAATGCAGCAGCAGCAGGAACAGCCACAGGAATACAGCAGCAGGAGCAGGAACAGCCACACGAATACAACAGCAGAAGGACCAGCCACAGGAATACAGCAGCAGAAGGATCAGCCACAGATATGCAGCAGCAGCAGGAACAGCCACAGGAATACAGCAGCAGCACGAACAGCCACAGGAATACAGCAGTAGCAGGAACAGCCAAAGAATACAGCAGCAACAGGAAAAGCCACAGGAATACAGCAGTATCAGGAAGAGCCACAGGAACAAAGCAGCAGCAGGAACAGCCACAGGAATACACCAGCAGCAGGAAAGCCACAGAAATGCAGCAGCAGCAGGAACCGTGACAGGAATACAGCAGCAGCAGGAACAGCCACAGGAATACAATAGCAGCAGAAACGGCCACAGGAATAGAGCAGCAGGATCCGCCACAGATATGCAGCAGCAGCAGTAACAGCCACAGTAATACAACAGCAGCAGGAAAGCCAAAGGAAAACAGCAGCAGGAGCAGGAACAGCCACACGAATACAACAGCAGAAGGACCAGCCACAGGAATATAGCAGCAACAGGAGCAGCCACAGGAATATAGCAATAGCAGGAACAGCCACAGATATGCAGCAGCAGTAGGAACCGCCACAGGAATACAGCAGCAGAAGGAACAGCCACAGGAACACAGCAGCAAAAAGAACAGTGACAGGAATACAGAAGCAGCAGGAACAGCCACAGGAATACAGCAACAGCAAGATCAGCAACAGGAATACAGCAGCAGTAGAGTCAGCCAAAGGAATACAGCAGCAGCAGGAACAGCCAAGGGAATACAGCAGCAGCATGTGCTGGAATACGGCAGCAGCTGGAAACGCCACAGATATCCAGCAGCAGGAACAGCCACTGGATTACAGCAGCAGCAGAATTAGCCACAGGAATACCGCAGCAGCAGGAACAGCCACGGGAATACAGCAGCAGGAGGAACAGCCACAGGAATGCAGTAGCAGCAGGAACAGCCACTGGAATACAGTAGCAGCAGAAACTTCCACAGGAATACAGCAGCAGCAGGAAACACCACAGATATGCAGCAGCAGCAGTAGGAACAGCCACAGGAACACAGCAGCAGGAACAGTGACAGGAACACAGCAGAAGCAGGAACAGCCACAGGAATACAGCAGCACCAGGAAAAGCCACAGGAATACAGCAGTATCAGGAAGAGCCACAGGAACACAGCAGCAGCAGGAACAGCCACAGGAATACATTAGCAGCAAAAACGGCAACAGGAATATAGCAGCAAAATCCGCCACAGATATGCAGCAGCAGCAGGAACAGCCACAGTAATACAACAGCAGCAGAAATAGCCACAGGAATACTGCAGCAGCAGGAGCAGCCACAGGAATATAGCAATAGCAGGAACACCCACAGAAATGCAGCAGCAGCAGGAACCGCCTCAGGAATACAGCAGCAGGAGGAACAGCCACAGGAATACAGCAGCAATAAGAACAGTGACAGGAATTCAGCAGCAGCAGGAACAGCCACAGGAATACAGCAGTAGCAGGAACAGCAACAGGAATACAGCAGCAGTAGAAACAGCCAAAGGAATACAGCAGCAGCAGGAGCTGGAATATAGCAGCAGCAGGAAAAGGCAGAGATATCCAGCAGCAGGAACAGCCACTGGAATACAGCAGCAGCAGGAATAGCCACAGAAATAACGCAGCAGCAGGAACAGCCACGGGAATACAGCAGCAGGAGGAACTGCCACAGGAATACAGCAGCAGGAGGAATAGCCACAGGAATGCAGTAGCAGCAGGAACAGCCACAGGAATACAACAGCAGCAGGAATAGCCACAGGAATACAGAAGCAGCAGCAGGAACAGCCACCAGAATACAGCAGTAGCAAGAACAACCATAGATATGCAGCAGCAGCAGGAACAGCCACAGGAATACAACAGCAGCAGAAACAGCCAGAGGATTACAGCAGCAGTGGGAACAGCAACAGGAATATAGCAGCAGCAGGAACAGCGACAGAAATCCCACATCAGCACGAACAGCCACAGACATTCAGTAGCAGCAGGAGCAGCCACAGGTATACCGCAGCAGCAGGAATAGCCACAGGAATACAGCAGCAGCAGGATCAGCCACAGATATGCTGCAGCAGCAGAGACAGCCACAGTAATACAACAGCAGGAGAATTAGCCACAGGAATGCAGCAGCAACAGGAGCAGCCACAGGAATGTAACAATAGCAGGAACAGCCACAGATATGCAGCAGCAGCAGTAACCGCCACAGGAATACAGCAGCAGGAGGAACAGCCACAGGAATACAGCAGCAACAGGAACAGTGACAGGAATACAGCAGCAGCAGGAACAGCCAGAGGAATACAGCAGCAGCAGGAACAGCAACAGGAATACAGCAGCAGTAGAAACAGCGAAAGGAATACAGCAGCAGCAGGAACAGCCACGGGAATACAGCAGCAGCAGGAGCTGGAATACAGCAGCAGCAGGAATAGCCACAGGAATACAGCAGCAGGAGGAACAGCCACAGGAATGCAGTAGCAGCAGGAACAGCCACTGGAATCCAACAGCAGCAGGAAAAGGCATAGGATTACAGTAGCAGTGGGAACAGCTACAGGAATATAGCAGCAGCAGGAATAGCGACAGAAATCGCACAGCAGCACGAACAGCCACTGACATGCAGTAGCAGCAGGATCAGCCGCAGGAATACAGCAGCAGCAGGAATAGCCACAGGAATACCCCAGCAGCAGGAACAGCCACAAGAATACAACAGCAGAGCAGGAATAGCCACAGGAATACAGCAGCAGCAGGAGCAGCCACAGGAATATAGCAGCAGCAGGAACAGCCACAGATATGCAGCAGTAGCAGGAACATACACAGATATGGAGCAGCAGCAGGAACCGCCACAGATTTGCAGCAGCAGCAGGAACAGCCACAGGAATACAGAAGCAGCAGCAGCAGCAACAGGAACACAGCAGCAGGAACAGACACAAATATGCAGCAGCAGCAGGAACAGCCACAGGAATGCAGCAGCAGGAACAGCCACAGGAATACAGCAGCAGGAGCAGGAACAGCCACACGATTACAACAGCAGAAGGACCAGGCACAGGAATACAGCAGCAGCAGGAACAGCCACAGAAATTCAGCAGCAGGAGGAACAGCTACAGCAATACAGCAGCAGCAGGAACAGCCACAGGAATACAGCAGCAACAGCAGGAACAGCCGCAGGATTACAACAGCAGCAGGATCAGCTACCGGAGTATAGCAGCCATGGGAATAGCAACAGGAATATAGCAGCAGCAGGAACAACCACAAGAATACAGCAGCAGGAGCAGGAACAGCCACACGAATACAACAGCAGAAGGACCAGCCACAGGAATACAGCAGCAGCAGGATCAGCCACGGGAATATAGCAGCCATGGGAATAGCAACAGGAATATAGCAGCAGCAGGAACAGCCACAGGAATGCAGCAGGAGCAGGAACAGCCACACGAATACAACAGCAGAAGGACCAGCCACAGGAATACTGCAGCAGCAGCAACAGCCACAGGAACTCAGCAGTAGCAGGAACAGGTACATGAATACAGCATCAGGAGGATCAGCCACAGATATGCAGCAGCAGCAGGAACAGCCACAGGAATGCAGCAGAAGCACGAACAGACACAGGAATACAGCAGTTGCAGGAACAGACAGAGGAATACAATAGCAGCAGAAACGGCCACATGAATACAGCAGCAGGATCCACTACAGATATGCAGCAGCAGCAGGAATAGCCACAGTAATACAACAGCAGCAGAAATAGCCACAGGAATATATCAGCAGCAGGAGCAGCCACAGGAATATAGCAATAGCAGGAACAGCCACAGATATGCAGCAGCAGCAGGCACCGCCACAGGAATACAGCAGCAGGAGGAACAGCCACAGGAATACAGCAGCAACTGGAACAGTGACAGGAATACAGCAGCAGCAGGAGCAGCCACAGGAATACAGCAGCAGGAGGAACAGCAACAGGAATACAGCAGCAGTAGAAACAGCCAAAGGAATACAGCAGCAGCAGCAACAGCCAAGGGAATACAGCAGCAGCAGAAGCTGGAATACAGCAACAGCAGAAAAAGCCACAAATGTACAGCATCAGGAACAGCCACGGGAAAACAGCAGCAGCAGGAATAGCCACAGGAATACCGCAGCAGCAGGAACAACCACGGGAATACAGCAGCAGGAGGAACAGCCACAGGAATGCAGTAGCAACAGGAACAGCCACTGGAATACAGCAGCAGCAGGAACTGCCACAGGAATGCAGCAGCAGCAGGAAACGCCACAGATATGCAGCAGCAGCGGTAGGAACTGCCACAGGAACACAGCAGCTGGAACAGCCACAGGAATACAACAGCAGCAGGAATAGTCACAGGAATACAGCAGCAGCAGGAACAGCAACAGAAATACAGCAGCAGTAGGAACAGCCAAAGGAATACAGCAGCAACAGGAACAGCCACGGGAATACAGCAGCAGCAGGAGCAGCCACAGGAATGCAGCAGCAGCAGGAGCAGCACAGGAATACAGCAGCCATGGGAATAGCAACAGGAATATAGCAGCAGCAGGAACAACCACAGAAATGCAGCAGCAGCAGGAACAGCCACAGGAATACAGCAGCAGGAGCAGGAACAGCCACACGAATACAACAGCAGAAGGACCAGCCACAGGAATACAGCAGCAGAAGGATCAGCCACAGATATGCAGCAGCAGCAGGAACAGCCACAGGAATACAGCAGCAGCACGAACAGCCACAGGAATACAGCAGTAGCAGGAACAGCCAAAGAATACAGCAGCAACAGGAAAAGCCACAGGAATACAGCAGTATCAGGAAGAGCCACAGGAACAAAGCAGCAGCAGGAACAGCCACAGGAATACACCAGCAGCAGGAAAGCCACAGAAATGCAGCAGCAGCAGGAACCGTGACAGGAATACAGCAGCAGCAGGAACAGCCACAGGAATACAATAGCAGCAGAAACGGCCACAGGAATAGAGCAGCAGGATCCGCCACAGATATGCAGCAGCAGCAGGAACAGCCACAGTAATACAACAGCAGCAGGAAAGCCAAAGGAAAACAGCAGCAGGAGCAGGAACAGCCACACGAATACAACAGCAGAAGGACCAGCCACAGGAATATAGCAGCAACAGGAGCAGCCACAGGAATATAGCAATAGCAGGAACAGCCACAGATATGCAGCAGCAGTAGGAACCGCCACAGGAATACAGCAGCAGAAGGAACAGCCACAGGAACACAGCAGCAAAAAGAACAGTGACAGGAATACAGAAGCAGCAGGAACAGCCACAGGAATACAGCAACAGCAAGATCAGCAACAGGAATACAGCAGCAGTAGAGTCAGCCAAAGGAATACAGCAGCAGCAGGAACAGCCAAGGGAATACAGCAGCAGCATGTGCTGGAATACGGCAGCAGCTGGAAACGCCACAGATATCCAGCAGCAGGAACAGCCACTGGATTACAGCAGCAGCAGAATTAGCCACAGGAATACCGCAGCAGCAGGAACAGCCACGGGAATACAGCAGCAGGAGGAACAGCCACAGGAATGCAGTAGCAGCAGGAACAGCCTCTGGAATACAGCAGCAGCAGAAACTGCCACAGGAATACAGCAGCAGCAGGAAACACCACAGATATGCAGCAGCAGCAGTAGGAACAGCCACAGGAACACAGCAGCAGGAACAGTGACAGGAACACAGCAGCAGCAGGAACAGCCACAGGAATACAGCAGCACCAGGAAAAGCCACAGGAATACAGCAGTATCAGGAAGAGCCACAGGAACACAGCAGCAGCAGGAACAGCCACAGGAATACAATAGCAGCAAAAACGGCAACAGGAATATAGCAGCAAAATCCGCCACAGATATGCAGCAGCAGCAGGAACAGCCACAGTAATACAACAGCAGCAGAAATAGCCACAGGAATACTGCAGCAGCAGGAGCAGCCACAGGAATATAGCAATAGCAGGAACACCCACAGAAATGCAGCAGCAGCAGGAACCGCCTCAGGAATACAGCAGCAGGAGGAACAGCCACAGGAATACAGCAGCAATAAGAACAGTGACAGGAATTCAGCAGCAGCAGGAACAGCCACAGGAATACAGCAGTAGCAGGAACAGCAACAGGAATACAGCAGCAGTAGAAACAGCCAAAGGAATACAGCAGCAGCAGGAGCTGGAATACAGCAGCAGCAGGAAAAGACACAGATATCCAGCAGCAGGAACAGCCACTGGAATACAGCAGCAGCAGGAATAGCCACAGAAATACCGCAGCAGCAGGAACAGCCACTGGAATACAGCAGCAGGAGGAACAGCCACGGGAATACAGCAGCAGGAGGAACAGCGTAGGAATGCAGTAGTAGCAGGAACAGCCACTGGAACACAGCAGCAGCAGGAATGCCACGGGAATACAGCAGCAGTTGGAAACGCCACAGAAATGCAGCAGCAGCAGTAGGAACAGCCACAGGAACACAGCAGCAGGAACAGCCACAGGAATACAACAGTAGCAGGAATATGCACAGGAATAGAGAAGCAGCAGCAGGAACAGCCACCAGAATACAGCAGTAGCAAGAACAACCATAGATATGCAGCAGCAGCAGGAACAGCCACAGGAATACAGCAGCAGGAGCAGGAACAGCCACACGATTACAACAGCAGCAGGAACCGTGACAGGAATACAGCAGCAGCAGGAAGAGCCACAGGAATACAAGAGCAGCAGAAACGGCAACAGGAATACAGCAGCAGGATCCGCCACAGATGTGCAGCAGCAGCAGGAACAGCCACAGTACTACAACAGCAGCAGAAATAGCCACAGGAATACAGCAGCAGCAGGAGCAGCCACAGGAACATAGTAATAGCAGGAACCGCCACAGATATGCAGCAGCAGCAGGAACCGCCACAGGAATACAGCAGCAGTAGGAACAGCCACAGGAATACAGCAGCAACAGGAACAGTGACAGGAATACAGCAGCAGCAGGAACAGCCACTGGAATACAGCAACAGCAGGAACAGCAACAGGAATACAGCAGCAGTAGAAACAGCCAAAGGAATACAGCAGCAGCAGGAACAGCCACAGGAATACAGCAGCAGCAGGAGCTGGAATACAGCAGCAGCAGGAAAAGACACAGATATCCAGCAGCAGGAACAGCCACTGGAATACAGCAGCAGCAGGAATAGCCACAGAAATACCGCAGCAGCAGGAACAGCCACTGGAATACAGCAGCAGGAGGAACAGCCACGGGAATACAGCAGCAGGAGGAACAGCTTAGGAATGCAGTAGTAGCAGGAACAGCCACTGGAATACAGCAGCAGCAGGAATGCCACAGGAATACAGCAGCAGCAGGAAACGCCACAGAAATGCAGCAGCAGCAGTAGGAACAGCCACAGGAACACAGCAGCAGGAACAGCCACAGGAATACAACAGCAGCAGGAAAATGCACAGGAATAGAGAAGCGGCAGCAGGAACAGCCACCAGAATACAGCAGTAGCAAGAACAACCATAGATATGCAGCAGCAGGAACAGCCACAGGAATACAGCAGCAGGAGCAGGAACAGCCACACGATTACAACAGCAGAAGGACCAGGCACAGGAATACAGCAGCAGCAGGAACAGCCACAGGAATTCAGTAGCAGGAGGAACAGCTACAGGAATACAGCAGCAGAAGGACCAGTCACAGGAATACAGCAGCAGCAGGAACAGCCACAGGAATTAAGCAGCAGCAGGAACGGCTACAGGAATACAGCAGCAGAAGGATCAGCCACAGATATGCAGCAGCAGCAGGAACAGCCACAGGAATACAGCAGCAGCACGAACAGCCACAGGAATACAGAAGTAGCACGAACAGCCACAGGAATACAGCAGCAGCAGGAACAGCCACAGGAATACAGCAGCACCAGGAAAAGCCAAAGGAATACAGCAGTATCAGGAAGAGCCACAGGAACACAGCAGCAGCAGGAACAGCCACAGGAAACAACAGCAGCAGGTAGAGCCACAGAAATGCAGCAGCAGCAGGAACCGTGACAGGAAGAAAGCAGCAGCAGGAACAGCCACAGGAGTACAATAGCAGCAGAAACGGCAACAGGAATACAGCAGCAGGATCCGCCACAGATATGCAGCAGCAGCAGGAACAGCCACAGTAATACAACAGCAGCAGAAATAGCCACAGGAATACAGCACCAGCAGGAGCTGCTTCAGGAATGTAACAATAGCAGGAACAGCCACAGATATGCAGCAGCAGCAGTAACCACCACAGGAATACAGCAGCAGGAGGAACAGCCACAGGAATAGAGCAGCAACAGGAACAGTGACATAAATACAGCAGCAGCAGGAACAGCCACAGGAATACAGCAGAAGCAGGAACAGCAACAGGATTACAGCAGCAGTAGAAACAGCCAAAGGAATACAGCAGCGGCAGGAACAGCCAAGGGAATACAGCAGCAGCAGGAGCTGGAATACAGCAGCAACAGGAAAAGCCACAGGTATCCAGCAGGAGGAACAGCCACTGGAATACAGCAGCAGCAGGAATAGCCTCAGGAATACGGCAGCAGCAGGAACAGCCGCGGGAATACAGCCGCAGGAGGAACAGCCACAGGAATGCAGTAGCAGCAGGAATAGCCACTGGAATACAGCAGCAGCAGGAAAAGCCACAGGAATACAGCGGCAGTAGAAACAGCCAAAGGAATACAGCAGCGGCCGGAACAGCCAAGGGAATACAGCAGCAGCAGGAGCTGGAATACAGCAGCAGCAGGAAAAGACACAGATATCCAGCAGCAGGAACAGCCACTGGAATACAGCAGCAGCAGGAATAGCCACAGGAATACCGCAGCAGCAGGAACAGCCACGGGAATACAGCAGCAGGAGGAACAGCCACGGGAATACAGCAGCAGGAGGAAAACCCAGAGGAATGCAGTAGTAGCAGGAACAGCCACTGGAATACAGCAGCAGCAGGAACTTCCACAGGAATACAGCAGCAGCAGGAAACGCCACAGATATGCAGCAGCAGCAGTAGGAACAGCCACAGGAACACAGCAGCAGGAACAGCCACAGGAATACAACAGCAGCAGGAATATGCACAGGAATACAGAAGCAGCAGCAGGAACAGCCACCAGAATAAAGAAGTAGCAAGAACAACCATAGATATGCAGCAGCAGCAGGAACAGCCACAGGAATACAGCAGCAGGAGCAGGAACAGCCACACGATTACAACAGCGGAAGGACCAGGCACAGGAATACAGCAGCAGCAGGAACAGCCACAGGAATTCAGTAGCAGGAGGAACAGCTACAGGAATACAGCAGCAGAAGGACCAGTCACAGGAATACAGCAGCAGCAGGAACAGCCACAGGAATTCAGTAGCAGCAGGAACAGCTACAGGAATACAGCAGCAGAAGGATCAGCCACAGATATGCAGCAGCAGCAGGAACAGCCACAGGAATGCAGCAGCAGCACGAACAGCCACAGGAATACAGCAGTAGCAGGAACAGCCACAGGAATACAGCAGTAGCAGGAACAGCCACAGGAATACAGCAGCACCAGGAAAAGCCAAAGGAATACAGCAGTATCAGGAAGAGCCACAGGAACACAGCAGCAGCAGGAACAGCCACAGGAATACAACAGCAGCAGGTAGAGCCACAGAAATGCAGCAGCAGCAGGAACCGTGACAAGAAGAAAGCAGCAGCAGGAACAGCCACAGGAATACAATAGCAGCAGAAACGGCAACAGGAATACAGCAGCAGGATCCGCCACAGATATGCAGCAGCAGCAGGAACAGCCACAGTAATACAACAGCAGCAGAAATAGCCACAGGAATACAGCAGCAGCAGGAGCTGCCACAGGAATGTAACAATAGCAGGAACAGCCACAGATATGCAGCAGCAGCAGTAACCACCACAGGAATACAGCAGCAGGAGGAACAGCCACAGGAATAGAGCAGCAACAGGAACAGTGACAGGAATACAGCAGCAGCAGGAACAGCCACAGGAATACAGCAGAAGCAGGAACAGGAACAGGATTACAGCAGCAGTAGAAACAGCCAAAGGAATACAGCAGCGGCAGGAACAGCCAAGGGAATACAGCAGCAGCAGGAGCTGGAATACAGCTGCAACAGGAAAAGCCACAGGTATCCAGCAGGAGGAACAGCCACTGGAATACAGCAGCAGCAGGAATAGCCTCAGGAATACGGCAGCAGCAGGAACAGCCGTGGGAATACAGCCGCAGGAGGAACAGCCACAGGAATGCAGTAGCAGCAGGAATAGCCACTGGAATACAGCAGCAACAGGAACTGCCACAGGAATACAGCAGCAGCAGGAATAGGCACAGGAACACAGCAGCAGCAGCAGGAACAGTGACAGAAACACAGCAGCAGCAGGAACAGCCACAGGAATACAGCAGCACCAGGAAAAGCCACAGGAATACAGCAGCACCAGGAAAAGCCACAGGAATACAGCAGAAGCAGGAACAGCCACAGGAATACAACAGCAGCAGGAAGAGCCACAGAAATGCACAAGCAGCAGGAACCGTGACAGGAATACAGCAGCAGCAGGAAGAGCCACAGGAATACAAGAGCAGCCGAAACTGCAACAGGAATACAGCAGCAGGATCCGCCACAGATATGCAGCAGCAGCAGGAACAGCCACAGCAATACAACAGCAGCAGAAATAGCCACAGGAATACAGCAGCAGCAGG
This sequence comes from Carcharodon carcharias, assembly GCF_017639515.1. Taxonomy (NCBI): domain Eukaryota; kingdom Metazoa; phylum Chordata; class Chondrichthyes; order Lamniformes; family Lamnidae; genus Carcharodon; species Carcharodon carcharias. Next base: position 116,814,089 of record NC_054478.1, on the reverse strand, counting down.
AGCAGCCACAGGAATATAGTAATAGCAGGAACCGCCACAGATATGCAGCAGCAGCAGGAACCGTCACGGGAATACAGCAGCAGTAGGAACAGCCACAGGAATACAGCAGCAACAGGAACAGTGACAGGAATACAGCAGCAGCAGGAACAGTCACTGGAATACAGCAACAGCAGGAACAGCCACAGGAATACAGCAGCAGCAGGAGCTGGAATACAGCAGCAGCAGGAAAAGACACAGATATCCAGCAGCAGGAACAGCCACTGGAATACAGCAGCAGCAGGAATAGCCACAGAAATACCGCAGCAGCAGGAACAGCCACTGGAATACAGCAGCAGGAGGAACAGCCACGGGAATACAGCAGCAGGAGGAACAGCGTAGGAATGCAGTAGTAGCAGGAACAGCCACTGGAATACAGCAGCAGCAGGAATGCCACGGGAATACAGCAGCAGCAGGAAACGCCACAGAAATGCAGCAGCAGCAGTAGGAACAGCCACAGGAACACAGCAGCAGGCACAGCCACAGGAATACAACAGTAGCAGGAATATGCACAGGAATAGAGAAGCAGCAGCAGGAACAGCCACCAGAATACAGCAGTAGCAAGAACAACCATAGATATGCAGCAGCAGCAGGAACAGCCACAGGAATACAGCAGCAGGAGCAGGAACAGCCACACGATTACAACAGCAGAAGGACCAGGCACAGGAATACAGCAGCAGCAGGAAGAGCCACAGAAATGCACAAGCAGCAGGAACCGTGACAGGAATACAGCAGCAGCAGGAAGAGCCACAGGAATACAAGAGCAGCAGAAACGGCAACAGGAATACAGCAGCAGGATCCGCCACAGATATGCAGCAGCAGCAGGAACAGCCACAGTACTACAACAGCAGCAGAAATAGCCACAGGAATACAGCAGCAGCAGGAGCAGCCACAGGAACATAGTAATAGCAGGAACCGCCACAGATATGCAGCAGCAGCAGGAACCGCCACAGGAATACAGCAGCAGTAGGAACAGCCACAGGAATACAGCAGCAACAGGAACAGTGACAGGAATACAGCAGCAGCAGGAACAGCCACTGGAATACAGCAACAGCAGGAACAGCAACAGGAATACAGCAGCAGTAGAAACATCCAAAGGAATACAGCAGCAGCAGGAACAGCCACAGGAATACAGCAGCAGCAGGAGCTGGAATACAGCAGCAGCAGGAAAAGACACAGATATCCAGCAGCAGGAACAGCCACTGGAATACAGCAGCAGCAGGAATAGCCACAGAAATACCGCAGCAGCAGGAACAGCCACGGGAATACAGCAGCAGGAGGAACAGCCACGGGAATACAGCAGCAGGAGGAAAACCCTAGGAATGCAGTAGTAGCAGGAACAGCCACTGGAATACAGCAGCAGCAGGAACTGCCACAGGAATACTACAGCAGCAGGAAACGCCACAGATATGCAGCAGCTGCAGTAGGAACAGCCACAGGAACACAGCAGCAGGAACAGCCACAGGAATACAACAGCAGCAGGAATATGCACAGGAAGACAGAAGCAGCAGCAGGAACAGCCACCAGAATACAGAAGTAGCAAGAACAACCATAGATATGCAGCAGCAGCAGGAACAGCCACAGGAATACAGCAGCAGGAGCAGGAACAGCCACACGATTACAACAGCAGAAGGTCCAGGCACAGGAATACAGCAGCAGCAGGAACATCCACAGGAATTCAGTAGCAGGAGGAACAGCTACAGGAATACAGCAGCAGAAGGACCAGTCACAGGAATACAGCAGCAGCAGTAACAGCCACAGGAATTCAGCAGCAGCAGGAACAGCTACAGGAATACAGCAGCAGAAGGATCAGCCACAGATATGCAGCAGCAGCAGGAACAGCCACAGGAATACAGCAGCAGCACGAACAGCCACAGGAATACAGCAGTAGCAGGATCAGCCACAGATATGCTGCAGCAGCAGGGACAGCCACAGGAATACAACAACAGAGCAGGAATAGCCACAGGAATACAGCAGCAGTAGGAACAGCCACAGGAACACAGCAGCAGGAACAGCCACAGGAATACACCAGCAGCAGGAATAGACACAGGAATACAGCAGCAGCAGTAGGAACAGCCACAAGAATACACCAGTAGCTAGAGCAACAATAGATATGCAGCAGCAGCAGTACCAGCCACAGGAATACAACAGCAGCAGAAACAGCCAGAGGATTTCAGTAGCAGTGGGAACAGCTACAAGAATATAGCAGCAGCAGGAGTAGCGAGAGAAATCCCACATCTGCACGAACAGCCACTGACATGCAGTAGCAGCAGGAACAGCCACAGGAATACAGTAGCAGCAGGAATAGCCACAGGAATACAACAGCAGAGCAGGAATAGCCACAGGAATACAGCAGCAGAAGGAGCAGCCACAGGAATATAGCAGCCGCAGGAACAGCCACAGATATGCAGCAGCTGCAGGAACAGCCACAGGAATGCAGCAGCAGCAGGAACAGCCACAGGAATACAGCAGCCGGAGCAGGAACAGCCACACGATTACAACAGCAGAAGGACCAGGCACAGAAATTCAGCAGCAGCAGGAACAGCCACAGGAATTCAGCAGCAGCAGGAACAGCCACAGGAATTCAGCAGCAGCAGGAACAGCCACAGGAATTCAGCAGCAGCAGGAACAGCTAAAGGAATACAGCAGCAGAAGGTTCAGCCACAGATATGCAGCAGCAGCAGGAACAACCACAGGAATACAGCAACAGCACGAACAGCCACAGGAATACAGCAGTAGCAGGAACAGCCACAGGAATACAGCAGCAGCAGGAACAGCCACAGGAATACAGCAGCACCTGGAAAATCCAAAGGAATACAGCAGTATCAGGAAGAGCCACAGGAACACAGCAGCAGCAGGAACAGCCACAGGAATACAACAGCAGCAGGTAGAGCCACAGAAATGCAGCAGCAGCAGGAACCGTGACAGGAATAAAGCAGTAGCAGGAACAGCCACAGGAATACAATAGCAGCAGAAATAGCCACAGGAATACAGCAGCAGCAGGAGCAGCCACAGGAATGTAACAATAGCAGGAACAGCCACAGATATGCAGCAGCAGCTGTAACTGCCAAAGGAATACAGCAGCAGGAGGAACAGCCACAGAAATACAGCAGGAACAGGAACAGTGACAGGAATACAGCAGCAGCAGGAACAGCCAGAGCATTACAGCAGCAGTGGGAACAGCAACAGGAATATAGCAGCAGCAGGAACAGCGACAGAAATCCCACATCAGCACAAACAGCCACAGACATTCAGTAGCAGCAGGAACAGCCACAGGTATACAGCAGCAGCAGGAATAGCCACAGGAATACAGCAGCAGCAGGATCAGCCACAGATATGCTGCAGTAGCAGCGACAGCCACAGGAATACAACAGAGCAGGAATAGCCACAGGATTACAGCAGCAGTAGGAACAGCCACAGAAAAACACAGCAGCAGGAACAGCCACAGGAATACACCAGCAGCAGGAATAGCCACAGGAATACAGCAGAAGCTGCAGGAACAGTTTCCAGAATACAGCAGTAGCTAGAGGAACCATAGATATGCAGTAGCAGCAGGAACAGCCACAGGAATACAGCAGCAGCAGGAATAGCCACAGGAATACAACTGCAGAGCAGGAATAGCCACAGGAATACAGCAGCAGCAGGAGCAGCCACAGGAATATAGCAGCAGCAGGAACAGCCACAGATATGCAGCAGTAGCAGGAACATCCACAGATATGGAGCAGCAGCAGGAACCGCCACAGATATGCAGCAGCAGCAGGAACAGCCACAGTAATACAACAGCAGCAGAAATAGCCACAGGAATACAGCAGCACCAGGAGCAGCCACAGGAATGTAACAATAGCAGGAACAGCCACAGATATGCAGCAGCAGCAGTAACCGCCACAGGAATACAGCAGCAGGAGGAACAGCCACAGAAATACAGCAGCAACAGGAACAGTGACAGGAATACAGCAGCAGCAGGAACAGCCAGAGGATTACAGCAGCAGCAGGAACAGCAACAGGAATATAGCAGCAGCAGGAACAGCGACAGAAATCCCACATCAGCACGAACAGCCGCAGACATGCAGTAGCAGCAGGAACAGCCACAGGTAACAAGCAGCAGCAGGAATAGCCACAGGAATACTGCAGCAGCAGGGACAGCCACAGGAATACAACAACAGAGCAGGAATAGCCACAGGAATACAGCAGCAGTAGGAACAGCCACAGGAACACAGCAGCAGGAACAGCCACAGGAATACAGCAGCAGCAGGAATAGCCACAGGAATACAGCAGCAGCACCAGGAACAGCCACCAGATTACACCAGTAGCTAGAGCAACCATAGATATGCAGCAGCAGCAGTAACAGCCACAGGAATACAACAGCAGCAGAAACAGCCAGAGGATTACAGTAGCAGTGGGAACAGCTACAGGAATATAGCAGCAGCAGGAATAGCGACAGAAATCCCACATCAGCACGAACAGCCACTGACATGCAGTAGAAGCAGGAACAGCCACAGGAATACAGCAGCAGCAGGAATAGCCACAGGAATACAACAGCAGAGCAGGAATAGCCACAGGAATACAGCAGCAGCAGGAGCAGCCACAGGAATATAGCAGCAGCAGGAACAGCCACAGATATGCAGCAGCAGCAGGAACATCCACAGATATGGAGCAGCAGCAGGAACCGCCACAGATATGCAGCAGCAGCAGGAACAGCTACAGGAACACAGAAGCAGCAGCAGCAGCACCAGGAACACAGCAGCAGGAACAGACACAAATATGCAGCAGCTGCAGGAACACCCATAGGAATGCAGCAGCAGCATGAACAGCCACAGGAATACAGCAGCAGGAGCAGGAACAGCCGCACGATTACACAGCAGAAGGACCAGGCACAGGAATACAGCAGCAGCAGGAACAGCTACAGGAATACAGCAGCAGAAGGATCAGCCACAGATATGCAGCAGCAGCAGGAACAGCCACAGGAATACAGCAGCAGCACGAACAGCCTCAGGAATACAGCAGTAGCAGGAACAGCCACAGGAATACAGCAGCAGCAGGAACAGCCACAGGAATACAGCAGCAGCAGGTAGAGCCACAGAAATGCAGCAGCAGCAGGAACCGTGACAGGAATAAAGCAGCAGCAGGAACAGCCACAGGAATACAATAGCAGCAGAAACGGCAACAGGAATACAGCAGCAGGATCCGCCACAGATATGCAGCAGCAGCAGGAACAGCCACAGGAATACAGCAGCACCAGGAAAAGCCAAAGGAATACAGCAGTATCAGGAAGAGCCACAGGAACACAGCAGCAGCAGGAACAGCCACAGGAATACAACAGCAGCAGGTAGAGCCACAGAAATGCAGAGGCAGCAGGAACCTTGACAGGAATGAAGCAGCAGCAGGAACAGCCACAGGAATACAATAGCAGCAGAAACGGCAACAGGAATACAGCAGCAGGATCCGCCACAGATATGCAGCAGCAGCAGGAACAGCCACAGTAATACAACAGCAGCAGAATTAGCCACAGGAATACAGCAGCAGCAGGAGCAGCCACAGGAATGTAACAATAGCAGGAACAGCCACAGATATGCAGCAGCAGCAGTAACCGCCACAGCAATACAGCAGCAGGAGGAATAGCCACAGGAATACAGCAGCAACAGGAAAAGTGACAGGAATACAGCAGTAGCAGGAACAGCCACAGGAACACAGCAGCAGTAGAAACAGCCAAAGGAATACAGCAGCGGCAGGAACAGCCAAGGGAATACAGCAGCAGCAGGAGCTGGAATACAGCAGCAGCAGGAAAAGCCACAGATATCCAGCAGCAGGAACAGCCGCGGGAATACACCAGCAGGAGGAACAGCCACAGGAATGCGGTAGCAGCAGGAACAGCCACTGGAATACAGCAGCAGCAGGAACTGCCACAGGAATACAGCAGCAGCAGGAATGCCTCAGATATGAAGCAGCAGCAGTAGGAACAGCCACAGGAACACAGCAGCAGGAACAGCCACAGGAATACAACAGTAGCAGGAATAGGCACAGGAATACAGCAGCAGCAGCAGGAACAGCGACAGGAACACAGCAGCAGCAGGAACAGCCACAGGAATACAGCAGCACCAGGAAAAGCCACAGGAATACAGCAGTATCAGGAAGAGCCACAGGAACACAGCAGCAGCAGGAACAGCCACAGGAATATAGCAATAGCAGGAACACCCACAGAAATGCAGCAGCAGCAGGAACCGCCTCAGGAATACAGCAGCAGGAGGAACAGCCACAGGAATACAGCAGCAATAAGAACAGTGACAGGAATTCAGCAGCAGCAGGAACAGCCACAGGAATACAGCAGTAGCAGGAACAGCAACAGGAATACAGCAGCAGTAGAAACAGCCAAAGGAATACAGCAGCAGCAGGAGCTGGAATATAGCAGCAGCAGGAAAAGGCAGAGATATCCAGCAGCAGGAACAGCCACTGGAATACAGCAGCAGCAGGAATAGCCACAGAAATAACGCAGCAGCAGGATCAGCCACGGGAATACAGCAGCAGGAGGAACTGCCACGGGAATACAGCAGCAGGAGGAATAGCCACAGGAATGCAGTAGCAGCAGGAACAGCCACAGGAATACAACAGCAGCAGGAATAGCCACAGGAATACAGAAGCAGCAGCAGGAACAGCCACCAGAATACAGCAGTAGCAAGAACAACCATAGATATGCAGCAGCAGCAGGAACAGCCACAGGAATACAACAGCAGCAGAAACAGCCAGAGGATTACAGCAGCAGTGGGAACAGCAACAGGAATATAGCAGCAGCAGGAACAGCGACAGAAATCCCACATCAGCACGAACAGCCACAGACATTCAGTAGCAGCAGGAGCAGCCACAGGTATACCGCAGCAGCAGGAATAGCCACAGGAATACAGCAGCAGCAGGATCAGCCACAGATATGCTGCAGCAGCAGAGACAGCCACAGGAATACAACAACTGAGCAGGAATAGCCACAGGAAAACAGCAGCAGTAGGAACAGCCACTGGAACACAGCAGCAGGAACAGCCACAGGAATACACCAGCAGCAGGATTTGCCACAGGAATACAGCAGCAGCAGCAGGAACAGCCACCAGAATACAGCAGTAGCAAGAGCAACCATAGATATGCAGCAGCAGCAGGAACAGCCCCAGGAATACAACAGCAGCAGAAAAAGCCAGAGGATTACAGTAGCAGTGGGAACAGCTACAGGAATATAGCAGCAGCAGGAATAGCGACAGAAATCCCACAGCAGCACGAACAGCCACTGACATGCAGTAGCAGCTTGAACAGCCGCAGGAATACAGCAGCAGCAGGAATAGCCACAGGAATACCGCAGCAGCAGGAACAGCCACAAGAATACAACAGCAGAGCAGGAATAGCCACAGGAATACAGCAGCAGCAGGAGCAGCCACAGGAATATAGCAGCAGCAGGAACAGCCACAGATATGCAGCAGCAGCAGGAACATCCACAGATATGGAGCAGCAGCAGGAACCGCCACAGATTTGCAGCAGCAGCAGGAACAGCCACAGGAATACAGAAGCAGCAGCAGCAGCAACAGGAACACAGCAGCAGGAACAGACACAAATATGCAGCAGCTGCAGGAACAGCCACAGGAATGCAGCAGCAGCAGGAACAGCCACTGGAATACAGCAGCAGCAGGAACTGCCACAGGAATACAACAGTAGCAGGAATAGGCACAGGAATACAGCTGCAGCAGCAGGAACAGTGACAGGAACACAGCAGCAGCAGGAACAGCCACAGGAATACAGCAGCACCAGGAAAAGCCACAGGAATACAGCAGTATCAGGAAGAGCCACAGGAACACAGCAGCAGCAGCAACAGCCACAGGAATACAGCAGCAGAGCAGGAATAGCCACAGGAATACAGCAGCAGCAGGAGCAGCCACAGGAATATAGCAGCAGCAGGAACAGCCACAGATATGCAGCAGCAGCAGGAACATCCACAGATATGGAGCAGCAGCAGGAACCGCCACAGATATGCAGCAGCAGCAGGAACAGCTACAGGAAAACAGAAGCAGCAGCAGCAGCACCAGGAACACAGCAGCAGGAACAGACACAAATATGCAGCAGCTGCAGGAACACCCATAGGAATGCAGCAGCAGCATGAACAGCCACAGGAATACAGCAGCAGGAGCAGGAACAGCCGCACGATTACACAGCAGAAGGACCAGGCACAGGAATACAGCAGCAGCAGGAACAGCAACAGGAATTCAGCAGCAGCAGGAACAGCTACAGGAATACAGCAGCAGAAGGATCAGCCACAGATATGCAGCAGCAGCAGGAACAGCCACAGGAATACAACAGCAGCAGGTAGAGCCACAGAAATGCAGAGGCAGCAGGAACCTTGACAGGAATGAAGCAGCAGCAGGAACAGCCACAGGAATACAATAGCAGCAGAAACGGCAACAGGAATACAGCAGCAGGATCCGCCACAGATATGCAGCAGCAGCAGGAACAGCCACAGTAATACAACAGCAGCAGAATTAGCGACAGGAATACAGCAGCAGCAGGAGGAGCCACAGGAATGTAACAATAGCAGGAACAGCCACAGATATGCAGCAGCAGCAGTAACCGCCACAGCAATACAGCAGCAGGAGGAATAGCCACAGGAATACAGCAGCAACAGGAAAAGTGACAGGAATACAGCAGTAGCAGGAACAGCCACAGGAATACAGCAGCAGTAGAAACAGCCAAAGGAATACAGCAGCGGCAGGAACAGCCAAGGGAATACAGCAGCAGCAGGAGCTGGAATACAGCAGCAGCAGGAAAAGCCACAGATATCCAGCAGCAGGAACAGCCGCGGGAATACACCAGCAGGAGGAACAGCCACAGGAATGCAGTAGCAGCAGGAACAGCCACTGGAATACAGCAGCAGCAGGAACTGCCACAGGAATACAGCAGCAGCAGGAATGCCTCAGATATGAAGCAGCAGCAGTAGGAACAGCCACAGGAACACAGCAGCAGGAACAGCCACAGGAATACAACAGTAGCAGGAATAGGCACAGGAATACAGCAGCAGCAGCAGGAACAGCGACAGGAACACAGCAGCAGCAGGAACAGCCACAGGAATACAGCAGCACCAGGAAAAGCCACAGGAATACAGCAGTATCAGGAAGAGCCACAGGAACACAGCAGCAGCAGGAACAGCCACAGGAATATAGCAATAGCAGGAACACCCACAGAAATGCAGCAGCAGCAGGAACCGCCTCAGGAATACAGCAGCAGGAGGAACAGCCACAGGAATACAGCAGCAATAAGAACAGTGACAGGAATTCAGCAGCAGCAGGAACAGCCACAGGAATACAGCAGTAGCAGGAACAGCAACAGGAATACAGCAGCAGTAGAAACAGCCAAAGGAATACAGCAGCAGCAGGAGCTGGAATATAGCAGCAGCAGGAAAAGGCAGAGATATCCAGCAGCAGGAACAGCCACTGGAATACAGCAGCAGCAGGAATAGCCACAGAAATAACGCAGCAGCAGGATCAGCCACGGGAATACAGCAGCAGGAGGAACTGCCACGGGAATACAGCAGCAGGAGGAATAGCCACAGGAATGCAGTAGCAGCAGGAACAGCCACAGGAATACAACAGCAGCAGGAATAGCCACAGGAATACAGAAGCAGCAGCAGGAACAGCCACCAGAATACAGCAGTAGCAAGAACAACCATAGATATGCAGCAGCAGCAGGAACAGCCACAGGAATACAACAGCAGCAGAAACAGCCAGAGGATTACAGCAGCAGTGGGAACAGCAACAGGAATATAGCAGCAGCAGGAACAGCGACAGAAATCCCACATCAGCACGAACAGCCACAGACATTCAGTAGCAGCAGGAGCAGCCACAGGTATACCGCAGCAGCAGGAATAGCCACAGGAATACAGCAGCAGCAGGATCAGCCACAGATATGCTGCAGCAGCAGAGACAGCCACAGGAATACAACAACTGAGCAGGAATAGCCACAGGAAAACAGCAGCAGTAGGAACAGCCACTGGAACACAGCAGCAGGAACAGCCACAGGAATACACCAGCAGCAGGAATTGCCACAGGAATACAGCAGCAGCAGCAGGAACAGCCAGCAGAATACAGCAGTAGCAAGAGCAACCATAGATATGCAGCAGCAGCAGGAACAGCCCCAGGAATACAACAGCAGCAGAAAAAGCCAGAGGATTACAGTAGCAGTGGGAACAGCTACAGGAATATAGCAGCAGCAGGAATAGCGACAGAAATCCCACAGCAGCACGAACAGCCACTGACATGCAGTAGCAGCTTGAACAGCCGCAGGAATACAGCAGCAGCAGGAATAGCCACAGGAATACCGCAGCAGCAGGAACAGCCACAAGAATACAACAGCAGAGCAGGAATAGCCACAGGAATACAGCAGCAGCAGGAGCAGCCACAGGAATATAGCAGCAGCAGGAACAGCCACAGATATGCAGCAGCAGCAGGAACATCCACAGATATGGAGCAGCAGCAGGAACCGCCACAGATTTGCAGCAGCAGCAGGAACAGCCACAGGAATACAGAAGCAGCAGCAGCAGCAACAGGAACACAGCAGCAGGAACAGACACAAATATGCAGCAGCTGCAGGAACAGCCACAGGAATGCAGCAGCAGCAGGAACAGCCACAGGAATACAGCAGCAGTAGAAACAGCCAAAGGTATACAGCAGCGGCAGGAACAGCCAAGGGAATACAGCAGCAGCAGGAGCTGGAATACAGCAGCAGCAGGAAAAGCCACAGATATCCAGCAACAGGACCAGCCACTGGAAAACAACAGCAGCAGGAATAGCCACAGGAATACCGCAGCAGCAGGAACAGCCGCGGGAATACACCAGCAGGAGGAACAGCCACAGGAAAGCAGTAGCAGCAGGAACAGCCACTGGAATACAGCAGCAGCAGGAGCATCCACAGGAATACAGCAGCCGCAGGAATGCCTCAGATATGAAGCAGCAGCAGTAGGAACAGCCACAGGAACACAGCAGCAGGAACAGCCACAGGAATACAACAGTAGCAGGAATAGGCACAGGAATACAGCAGCAGCAGCAGGAACAGTGACAGGAACACAGCAGCAGCAGGAACAGCCACAGGAATACAGCAGCACCAGGAAAAGCCACAGGAATACAGCAGTATCAGGAAGAGCCACAGGAACACAGCAGCAGCAGGAACAGCCACAGGAATACAATAGCAGCAAAAACGGCAACAGGAATATAGCAGCAAAATCCGCCACAGATATGCAGCAGCAGCAGGAACAGCCACAGTAATACAACAGCAGCAGAAATAGCCACAGGAATACAGCAGCAGCAGGAGCAGCCACAGGAATATAGCAATAGCAGGAACACACACAGAAATGCAGCAGCAGCAGGAACCGCCTCAGGAATACAGCAGCAGGAGGAACAGCCACAGGAATACAGCAGCAATAAGAACAGTGACAGGAATTCAGCAGCAGCAGGAACAGCCACAGGAATACAGCAGTAGCAGGAACAGCAACAGGAATACAGCAGCAGTAGAAACAGCCAAAGGAATACAGCAGCAGCAGGAGCTGGAATATAGCAGCAGCAGGAAAAGGCAGAGATATCCAGCAGCAGGAGCAGCCACTGGAATACAGCAGCAGCAGGAATAGCCACAGAAATAACGCAGCAGCAGGAACAGCCACGGGAATAGAGCAGCAGGAGGAACTGCCACGGGAATACAGCAGCAGGAGGAATAGCCACAGGAATGCAGTAGCAGCAGGAACAGCCACAGGAATACAACAGCAGCAGGAATAGCCACAGGAATACAGAAGCAGCAGCAGGAACAGCCACCAGAATACAGCAGTAGCAAGAACAACCATAGATATGCAGCAGCAGCAGGAACAGCCACAGGAATACAACAGCAGCAGAAACAGCCAGAGGATTACAGCAGCAGTGGGAACAGCAACAGGAATATAGCAGCAGCAGGAACAGCGACAGAAATCCCACATCAGCACGAACAGCCACAGACATTCAGTAGCAGCAGGAGCAGCCACAGGTATACCGCAGCAGCAGGAATAGCCACAGGAATACAGCAGCAGCAGTATCAGCCACAGATATGCTGCAGCAGCAGAGACAGCCACAGTAATACAACAGCAGCAGAATTAGCCACAGGAATACAGCAGCAACAGGAAAAGTGACAGGAATACAGCAGTAGCAGAAACAGCCACAGGAATACAGCAGCAGTAGAAACAGCCAAAGAAATACAGCAGCGGCAGGAACAGCCAAGGGAATACAGCAGCAGCAGGAGCTGGAATACAGCAGCAGCAGGAAAAGCCACAGATGTCCAGCAGCAGGACCAGCCACTGGAATACAACAGCAGCAGGAATAGCCACAGGAATGCAGTAGCAGCAGGAACAGCCGCGGGAATACACCAGCAGGAGGAAAAGCCACAGGAATGCAGTAGCAGCAGGAACAGCCACTGGAATACAGCAGCAGCAGGAACTGCCACAGGAATACAGCAGCAGCAGGAATGCCTCAGATATGAAGCAGCAGCAGTAGGAACAGCCACAGGAACACAGCAGCAGGAACAGCCACAGGAATACAACAGTAGCAGGAATAGGCACAGGAATACAGCTGCAGCAGCAGGAACAGTGACAGGAACACAGCAGCAGCAGGAACAGCCACAGGAATACAGCAGCACCAGGAAAAGCCACAGGAATACAGCAGTATCAGGAAGAGCCACAGGAACACAGCAGCAGCAGCAACAGCCACAGGAATACAGCAGCAGAGCAGGAATAGCCACAGGAATACAGCAGCAGCAGGAGCATCCACAGGAATATAGCAGCAGCAGGAACAGCCACAGATATGCAGCAGCAGCAGGAACATCCACAGATATGGAGCAGCAGCAGGAACCGCCACAGATATGCAGCAGCAGCAGGAACAGCTACAGGAACACAGAAGCAGCAGCAGCAGCACCAGGAACACAGCAGCAGGAACAGACACAAATATGCAGCAGCTGCAGGAACACCCATAGGAATGCAGCAGCAGCATGAACAGCCACAGGAATACAGCAGCAGGAGCAGGAACAGCCGCACGATTACACAGCAGAAGGACCAGGCACAGGAATACAGCAGCAGCAGGAACAGCAACAGGAATTCAGCAGCAGCAGGAACAGCTACAGGAATACAGCAGCAGAAGGATCAGCCACAGATATGCAGCAGCAGCAGGAACAGCCACAGGAATACAGCAGCAGCACGAACAGCCTCAGGAATACAGCAGTAGCAGGAACAGCCACAGGAATACAGCAGCAGCAGGAACAGCCACAGGAATACAGCAGCACCAGGAAAAGCCAAAGGAATACAGCAGTATCAGGAAGAGCCACAGGCACACAGCAGCAGCAGGAACAGCCACAGGAATACAACAGCAGCAGGTAGAGCCACAGAAATGCAGCAGCAGCAGGAACCGTGACAGGAATAAAGCAGCAGCAGGAACAGCCACAGGAATAAAATAGCAGCAGAAACGGCAACAGGAATACAGCAGCAGGATCCGCCACAGATATGCAGCAGCAGCAGGAACAGCCACAGTAATACAACAGCAGCAGAATTAGCCACAGGAATACAGCAGCAGCAGGAGCAGCCACAGGAATGTAACAATAGCAGGAACAGCCACAGATATGCAGCAGCAGCAGTAACCGCCACAGGAATACAGCAGCAGGAGGAATAGCCACAGGAATACAGCAGCAACAGGAACAGTGACAGGAATACAGCATTAGCAGGAACAGCCACAGGAATACAGCAGCAGTAGAAACAGCCAAAGGAATACAGCAGCGGCAGGAACAGCCAAGGGAATACAGCAGCAGCAGGAGCTGGAATACAGCAGCAGCAGGAAAAGCCACAGATGTCCAGCAGCAGGACCAGCCACTGGAATACAACAGCAGCAGGAATAGCCACAGGAATACCGCAGCAGCAGGAACAGTCGCGGGAATACACCAGCAGGAGGAACAGCCACAGGAATGCAGTAGCAGCAGGAACAGCCACTGGAATACAGCAGCAGCAGGAACTGCCACAGGGATACAGCAGCAGCAGGAATGCCTCAGATATGAAGCAGCAGCAGTAGGAACAGCCACAGGAACACAGCAGCAGGAACAGCCACAGGAATACAGCAGTAGCAGGAATAGGCACAGGAATACAGCAGCAGCAGCAGGAACAGTGACAGGAACACAGCAGCAGCAGGAACAGCCACAGGAATACAGCAGCACCAGGAAAAGCCACAGGAATACAGCAGCAGCAGGAGCAGCCACAGGAATATAGCAGCAGCAGGAACAGCCACAGATATGCAGCAGCAGCAGCAGGAACATCCACAGATATGGAGCAGCAGCAGGAACCGCCACAGATATGCAGCAGCAGCAGGAACAGCCACAGGAACACAGAAGCAGCAGCAGCAACAACAGGAACACAGCAGCAGGAACAGACACAAATATGCAGCAGCTGCAGAAACAGCCACAGGAATGCAGCAGCAGCAGGAACAGCCACAGGAATACAGCAGCAGGAGCAGGAACAGCCGCACGATTACACAGCAGAAGGACCAGGCACAGGAATACAGCAGCAGCAGGAACAGCCAAAGAAATTCAGCAGCAGGAGGAACAGCTACAGGAATACAGCAGCAGAAGGACCAGACACAGGAATGCAGCAGGAGCAGGAACAGCAACAGGAATTCAGCAGCAACAGGAACAGCTACAGGAATACAGCAGCAGAAGGATCAGCCACAGATATGCAGCAGCAGCAGGAACAGCCACAGGAATACAGCAGCAGCACGAACAGCCACAGGAATACAGCAGTAGCAGGAACAGCCACAGGAATACAGCAGCAGCAGGAACAGCCACAGGAATACAGCAGCACCAGGAAAAGCCAAAGGAATACAGCAGTATCAGGAAGAGCCACAGGAACACAGCAGCAGCAGGAACAGCCACAGGAATACAACAGCAGCAGGTAGAGCCACAGAAATGCAGAGGCAGCAGGAACCTTGACAGGAATGAAGCAGCAGCAGGAACAGCCACAGGAATACAATAGCAGCAGAAACGGCAACAGGAATACAGCAGCAGGATCCGCCACAGATATGCAGCAGCAGCAGGAACAGCCACAGTAATACAACAGCAGCAGAATTAGCCACAGGAATACAGCAGCAGCAGGAGCAGCCACAGGAATGTAACAATAGCAGGAACAGCCACAGATATGCAGCAGCAGCAGTAACCGCCACAGCAATACAGCAGCAGGAGGAATAGCCACAGGAATCCAGCAGCAACAGGAAAAGTGACAGGAATACAGCAGTAGCAGCAGGAACAGCCACAGGAATACAACAGCAGCAGGAATAGCCACAGGAATACAGAAGCAGCAGCAGGAACAGCCACCAGAATACAGCAGTAGCAAGAACAACCATAGATATGCAGCAGCAGCAGGAACAGCCACAGGAATACAACAGCAGCAGAAACAGCCAGAGGATTACAGCAGCAGTGGGAACAGCAACAGGAATATAGCAGCAGCAGGAACAGCGACAGAAATCCCACATCAGCACGAACAGCCACAGACATTCAGTAGCAGCAGGAGCAGCCACAGGTATACCGCAGCAGCAGGAATAGCCACAGGAATACAGCAGCAGCAGGATCAGCCACAGATATGCTGCAGCAGCAGAGACAGCCACAGGAATACAACAACTGAGCAGGAATAGCCACAGGAAAACAGCAGCAGTAGGAACAGCCACTGGAACACAGCAGCAGGAACAGCCACAGGAATACACCAGCAGCAGGAATTGCCACAGGAATACAGCAGCAGCAGCAGGAACAGCCAGCAGAATACAGCAGTAGCAAGAGCAACCATAGATATGCAGCAGCAGCAGGAACAGCCCCAGGAATACAACAGCAGCAGAAAAAGCCAGAGGATTACAGTAGCAGTGGGAACAGCTACAGGAATATAGCAGCAGCAGGAATAGCGACAGAAATCCCACAGCAGCACGAACAGCCACTGACATGCAGTAGCAGCTTGAACAGCCGCAGGAATACAGCAGCAGCAGGAATAGCCACAGGAATACCGCAGCAGCAGGAACAGCCACAAGAATACAACAGCAGAGCAGGAATAGCCACAGGAATACAGCAGCAGCAGGAGCAGCCACAGGAATATAGCAGCAGCAGGAACAGCCACAGATATGCAGCAGCAGCAGGAACATCCACAGATATGGAGCAGCAGCAGGAACCGCCACAGATTTGCAGCAGCAGCAGGAACAGCCACAGGAATACAGAAGCAGCAGCAGCAGCAACAGGAACACAGCAGCAGGAACAGACACAAATATGCAGCAGCTGCAGGAACAGCCACAGGAATGCAGCAGCAGCAGGAACAGCCACAGGAATACAGCAGCAGTAGAAACAGCCAAAGGTATACAGCAGCGGCAGGAACAGCCAAGGGAATACAGCAGCAGCAGGAGCTGGAATACAGCAGCAGCAGGAAAAGCCACAGATATCCAGCAACAGGACCAGCCACTGGAAAACAACAGCAGCAGGAATAGCCACAGGAATACCGCAGCAGCAGGAACAGCCGCGGGAATACACCAGCAGGAGGAACAGCCACAGGAAAGCAGTAGCAGCAGGAACAGCCACTGGAATACAGCAGCAGCAGGAGCATCCACAGGAATACAGCAGCCGCAGGAATGCCTCAGATATGAAGCAGCAGCAGTAGGAACAGCCACAGGAACACAGCAGCAGGAACAGCCACAGGAATACAACAGTAGCAGGAATAGGCACAGGAATACAGCAGCAGCAGCAGGAACAGTGACAGGAACACAGCAGCAGCAGGAACAGCCACAGGAATACAGCAGCACCAGGAAAAGCCACAGGAATACAGCAGTATCAGGAAGAGCCACAGGAACACAGCAGCAGCAGGAACAGCCACAGGAATACAATAGCAGCAAAAACGGCAACAGGAATATAGCAGCAAAATCCGCCACAGATATGCAGCAGCAGCAGGAACAGCCACAGTAATACAACAGCAGCAGAAATAGCCACAGGAATACAGCAGCAGCAGGAGCAGCCACAGGAATATAGCAATAGCAGGAACACACACAGAAATGCAGCAGCAGCAGGAACCGCCTCAGGAATACAGCAGCAGGAGGAACAGCCACAGGAATACAGCAGCAATAAGAACAGTGACAGGAATTCAGCAGCAGCAGGAACAGCCACAGGAATACAGCAGTAGCAGGAACAGCAACAGGAATACAGCAGCAGTAGAAACAGCCAAAGGAATACAGCAGCAGCAGGAGCTGGAATATAGCAGCAGCAGGAAAAGGCAGAGATATCCAGCAGCAGGAGCAGCCACTGGAATACAGCAGCAGCAGGAATAGCCACAGAAATAACGCAGCAGCAGGAACAGCCACGGGAATAGAGCAGCAGGAGGAACTGCCACGGGAATACAGCAGCAGGAGGAATAGCCACAGGAATGCAGTAGCAGCAGGAACAGCCACAGGAATACAACAGCAGCAGGAATAGCCACAGGAATACAGAAGCAGCAGCAGGAACAGCCACCAGAATACAGCAGTAGCAAGAACAACCATAGATATGCAGCAGCAGCAGGAACAGCCACAGGAATACAACAGCAGCAGAAACAGCCAGAGGATTACAGCAGCAGTGGGAACAGCAACAGGAATATAGCAGCAGCAGGAACAGCGACAGAAATCCCACATCAGCACGAACAGCCACAGACATTCAGTAGCAGCAGGAGCAGCCACAGGTATACCGCAGCAGCAGGAATAGCCACAGGAATACAGCAGCAGCAGTATCAGCCGCAGATATGCTGCAGCAGCAGAGACAGCCACAGTAATACAACAGCAGCAGAATTAGCCACAGGAATACAGCAGCAACAGGAAAAGTGACAGGAATACAGCAGTAGCAGAAACAGCCACAGGAATACAGCAGCAGTAGAAACAGCCAAAGAAATACAGCAGCGGCAGGAACAGCCAAGGGAATACAGCAGCAGCAGGAGCTGGAATACAGCAGCAGCAGGAAAAGCCACAGATGTCCAGCAGCAGGACCAGCCACTGGAATACAACAGCAGCAGGAATAGCCACAGGAATGCAGTAGCAGCAGGAACAGCCGCGGGAATACACCAGCAGGAGGAAAAGCCACAGGAATGCAGTAGCAGCAGGAACAGCCACTGGAATACAGCAGCAGCAGGAACTGCCACAGGAATACAGCAGCAGCAGGAATGCCTCAGATATGAAGCAGCAGCAGTAGGAACAGCCACAGGAACACAGCAGCAGGAACAGCCACAGGAATACAACAGTAGCAGGAATAGGCACAGGAATACAGCTGCAGCAGCAGGAACAGTGACAGGAACACAGCAGCAGCAGGAACAGCCACAGGAATACAGCAGCACCAGGAAAAGCCACAGGAATACAGCAGTATCAGGAAGAGCCACAGGAACACAGCAGCAGCAGCAACAGCCACAGGAATACAGCAGCAGAGCAGGAATAGCCACAGGAATACAGCAGCAGCAGGAGCAGCCACAGGAATATAGCAGCAGCAGGAACAGCCACAGATATGCAGCAGCAGCAGGAACATCCACAGATATGGAGCAGCAGCAGGAACCGCCACAGATATGCAGCAGCAGCAGGAACAGCTACAGGAACACAGAAGCAGCAGCAGCAGCACCAGGAACACAGCAGCAGGAACAGACACAAATATGCAGCAGCTGCAGGAACACCCATAGGAATGCAGCAGCAGCATGAACAGCCACAGGAATACAGCAGCAGGAGCAGGAACAGCCGCACGATTACACAGCAGAAGGACCAGGCACAGGAATACAGCAGCAGCAGGAACAGCAACAGGAATTCAGCAGCAGCAGGAACAGCTACAGGAATACAGCAGCAGAAGGATCAGCCACAGATATGCAGCAGCAGCAGGAACAGCCACAGGAATACAGCAGCAGCACGAACAGCCTCAGGAATACAGCAGTAGCAGGAACAGCCACAGGAATACAGCAGCAGCAGGAACAGCCACAGGAATACAGCAGCACCAGGAAAAGCCAAAGGAATACAGCAGTATCAGGAAGAGCCACAGGCACACAGCAGCAGCAGGAACAGCCACAGGAATACAACAGCAGCAGGTAGAGCCACAGAAATGCAGCAGCAGCAGGAACCGTGACAGGAATAAAGCAGCAGCAGGAACAGCCACAGGAATAAAATAGCAGCAGAAACGGCAACAGGAATACAGCAGCAGGATCCGCCACAGATATGCAGCAGCAGCAGGAACAGCCACAGTAATACAACAGCAGCAGAATTAGCCACAGGAATACAGCAGCAGCAGGAGCAGCCACAGGAATGTAACAATAGCAGGAACAGCCACAGATATGCAGCAGCAGCAGTAACCGCCACAGGAATACAGCAGCAGGAGGAATAGCCACAGGAATACAGCAGCAACAGGAACAGTGACAGGAATACAGCATTAGCAGGAACAGCCACAGGAATACAGCAGCAGTAGAAACAGCCAAAGGAATACAGCAGCGGCAGGAACAGCCAAGGGAATACAGCAGCAGCAGGAGCTGGAATACAGCAGCAGCAGGAAAAGCCACAGATGTCCAGCAGCAGGACCAGCCACTGGAATACAACAGCAGCAGGAATAGCCACAGGAATACCGCAGCAGCAGGAACAGTCGCGGGAATACACCAGCAGGAGGAACAGCCACAGGAATGCAGTAGCAGCAGGAACAGCCACTGGAATACAGCAGCAGCAGGAACTGCCACAGGGATACAGCAGCAGCAGGAATGCCTCAGATATGAAGCAGCAGCAGTAGGAACAGCCACAGGAACACAGCAGCAGGAACAGCCACAGGAATACAGCAGTAGCAGGAATAGGCACAGGAATACAGCAGCAGCAGCAGGAACAGTGACAGGAACACAGCAGCAGCAGGAACAGCCACAGGAATACAGCAGCACCAGGAAAAGCCACAGGAATACAGCAGCAGCAGGAGCAGCCACAGGAATATAGCAGCAGCAGGAACAGCCACAGATATGCAGCAGCAGCAGCAGGAACATCCACAGATATGGAGCAGCAGCAGGAACCGCCACAGATATGCAGCAGCAGCAGGAACAGCCACAGGAACACAGAAGCAGCAGCAGCAACAACAGGAACACAGCAGCAGGAACAGACACAAATATGCAGCAGCTGCAGAAACAGCCACAGGAATGCAGCAGCAGCAGGAACAGCCACAGGAATACAGCAGCAGGAGCAGGAACAGCCGCACGATTACACAGCAGAAGGACCAGGCACAGGAATACAGCAGCAGCAGGAACAGCCAAAGAAATTCAGCAGCAGGAGGAACAGCTACAGGAATACAGCAGCAGAAGGACCAGACACAGGAATGCAGCAGGAGCAGGAACAGCAACAGGAATTCAGCAGCAACAGGAACAGCTACAGGAATACAGCAGCAGAAGGATCAGCCACAGAAATGCAGCAGCAGCAGGAACAGCCACAGGAATACAGCAGCAGCACGAACAGCCACAGGAATACAGCAGTAGCAGGAACAGCCACAGGAATACAGCAGCAGCAGGAACAGCCACAGGAATACAGCAGCACCAGGAAAAGCCAAAGGAATACAGCAGTATCAGGAAGAGCCACAGGAACACAGCAGCAGCAGGAACAGCCACAGGAATACAACAGCAGCAGGTAGAGCCACAGAAATGCAGAGGCAGCAGGAACCTTGACAGGAATGAAGCAGCAGCAGGAACAGCCACAGGAATACAATAGCAGCAGAAACGGCAACAGGAATACAGCAGCAGGATCCGCCACAGATATGCAGCAGCAGCAGGAACAGCCACAGTAATACAACAGCAGCAGAATTAGCCACAGGAATACAGCAGCAGCAGGAGCAGCCACAGGAATGTAACAATAGCAGGAACAGCCACAGATATGCAGCAGCAGCAGTAACCGCCACAGCAATACAGCAGCAGGAGGAATAGCCACAGGAATACAGCAGCAACAGGAAAAGTGACAGGAATACAGCAGTAGCAGGAACAGCCACAGGAATACAGCAGCAGTAGAAACAGCCAAAGGAATACAGCAGCGGCAGGAACAGCCAAGGGAATACAGCAGCAGCAGGAGCTGGAATACAGCAGCAGCAGGAAAAGCCACAGATATCCAGCAGCAGGAACAGCCGCGGGAATACACCAACAGGAGGAACAGCCACAGGAATGCGGTAGCAGCAGGAACAGCCACTGGAATACAGCAGCAGCAGGAACTGCCACAGGAATACAGCAGCAGCAGGAATGCCTCAGATATGAAGCAGCAGCAGTAGGAACAGCCACAGGAACACAGCAGCAGGAACAGCCACAGGAATACAACAGTAGCAGGAATAGGCACAGGAATACAGCAGCAGCAGCAGGAACAGCGACAGGAACACAGCAGCAGCAGGAACAGCCACAGGAATACAGCAGCACCAGGAAAAGCCACAGGAATACAGCAGTATCAGGAAGAGCCACAGGAACACAGCAGCAGCAGGAACAGCCACAGGAATATAGCAATATCAGGAACACCCACAGAAATGCAGCAGCAGCAGGAACCGCCTCAGGAATACAGCAGCAGGAGGAACAGTGACAGGAACTCAGCAGCAGCAGGAACAGCCACAGGAATACAGCAGTAGCAGGAACAGCAACAGGAATACAGCAGTAGCAGGAACAGCAACAGGAATACAGCAGCAGTAGAAACAGCCAAAGGAATACAGCAGCAGCAGGAGCTGGAATATAGCAGCAGCAGGAAAAGGCAGAGATATCCAGCAGCAGGAACAGCCACTGGAATACAGCAGCAGCAGGAATAGCCACAGAAGTAACGCAGCAGCAGGATCAGCCACGGGAATACAGCAGCAGGAGGAACTGCCACGGGAATACAGCAGCAGGAGGAATAGCCACAGGAATGCAGTAGCAGCAGGAACAGCCACAGGAATACAACAGCAGCAGGAATAGCCACAGGAATACAGAAGCAGCAGCAGGAACAGCCACCAGAATACAGCAGTAGCAAGAACAACCATAGATATGCAGCAGCAGCAGGAACAGCCACAGGAATACAACAGCAGCAGAAACAGCCAGAGGATTACAGCAGCAGTGGGAACAGCAAAAGGAATATAGCAGCAGCAGGAACAGCGACAGAAATCCCACATCAGCACGAACAGCCACAGACATTCAGTAGCAGCAGGAGCAGCCACAGGTATACCGCAGCAGCAGGAATAGCCACAGGAATACAGCAGCAGCAGGATCAGCCACAGATATGCTGCAGCAGCAGAGACAGCCACAGGATTACAACAACTGAGCAGGAATAGCCACAGGAAAACAGCAGCAGTAGGAACAGCCAGCGGAACACAGCAGCAGGAACAGCCACAGGAATACACCAGCAGCAGGAATTGCCACAGGAATACAGCAGCAGCAGCAGGAACAGCCACCAGAATACAGCAGTAGCAAGAGCAACCATAGATATGCAGCAGCAGCAGGAACAGCCCCAGGAATACAACAGCAGCAGAAAAAGCCAGAGGATTACAGTAGCAGTGGGAACAGCTACAGGAATATAGCAGCAGCAGGAATAGCGACAGAAATCCCACAGCAGCACGAACAGCCACTGACATGCAGTAGCAGCATGAACAGCCGCAGGAATACAGCAGCAGCAGGAATAGCCACAGGAATACCGCAGCAGCAGGAACAGCCACAAGAATACAACAGCAGAGCAGGAATAGCCACAGGAATACAGCAGCAGCAGGAGCAGCCACAGGAATATAGCAGCAGCAGGAACAGCCACAGATATGCAGCAGCAGCAGGAACATCCACAGATATGGAGCAGCAGCAGGAACCGCCACAGATTTGCAGCAGCAGCAGGAACAGCCACAGGAATACAGAAGCAGCAGCAGCAGCAACAGGAACACAGCAGCAGGAACAGACACAAATATGCAGCAGCTGCAGGAACAGCCACAGGAATGCAGCAGCAGCAGGAACAGCCACAGGAATTCAGCAGCAGTAGAAACAGCCTAAGGAATACAGCAGCGGCAGGAACAGCCAAGGGAATACAGCAGCAGCAGGAGCTGGAATACAGCAGCAGCAGGAAAAGCCACAGATATCCAGCAACAGGACCAGCCACTGGAAAACAACAGCAGCAGGAATAGCCACAGGAATACCGCAGCAGCAGGAACAGCCGCGGGAATACACCAGCAGGAGGAACAGCCACAGGAAAGCAGTAGCAGCAGGAACAGCCACTGGAATACAGCAGCAGCAGGAACTGCCACAGGAATACAGCAGCCGCAGGAATGCCTCAGATATGAAGCAGCAGCAGTAGGAACAGCCACAGGAACACAGCAGCAGGAACAGCCACAGGAATACAACAGTAGCAGGAATAGGCACAGGAATACAGCAGCAGCAGCAGGAACAGTGACAGGAACACAGCAGCAGCAGAAACAGCCACAGGAATACAGCAGCACCAGGAAAAGCCACAGGAATACAGCAGTATCAGGAAGAGCCACAGGAACACAGCAGCAGCAGGAACAGCCACAGGAATACAATAGCAGCAAAAACGGCAACAGGAATATAGCAGCAAAATCCGCCACAGATATGCAGCAGCAGCAGGAACAGCCACAGTAATACAACAGCAGCAGAAATAGCCACAGGAATACAGCAGCAGCAGGAGCAGCCACAGGAATATAGCAATAGCAGGAACACACACAGAAATGCAGCAGCAGCAGGAACCGCCTCAGGAATACAGCAGCAGGAGGAACAGCCACAGGAATACAGCAGCAATAAGAACAGTGACAGGAATTCAGCAGCAGCAGGAACAGCCACAGGAATACAGCAGTAGCAGGAACAGCAACAGGAATACAGCAGCAGTAGAAACAGCCAAAGGAATACAGCAGCAGCAGGAGCTGGAATATAGCAGCAGCAGGAAAAGGCAGAGATATCCAGCAGCAGGAACAGCCACTGGAATACAGCAGCAGCAGGAATAGCCACAGAAATAACGCAGCAGCAGGAACAGCCACGGGAATAGAGCAGCAGGAGGAACTGCCACGGGAATACAGCAGCAGGAGGAATAGCCACAGGAATGCAATAGCAGCAGGAACAGCCACAGGAATACAACAGCAGCAGGAATAGCCACAGGAATACAGAAGCAGCAGCAGGAACAGCCACCAGAATACAGCATTAGCAAGAACAACCATAGATATGCAGCAGCAGCAGGAACAGCCACAGGAATACAACAGCAGCAGAAACAGCCAGAGGATTACAGCAGCAGTGGGAACAGCAACAGGAATATAGCAGCAGCAGGAACAGCGACAGAAATCCCACATCAGCACGAACAGCCACAGACATTCAGTAGCAGCAGGAGCAGCCACAGGTAAACCGCAGCAGCAGGAATAGCCACAGGAATACAGCAGCAGCAGTATCAGCCACAGATATGCTGCAGCAGCAGAGACAGCCACAGTAATACAACAGCAGCAGAATTAGCCACAGGAATGCAGCAGCAGCAGGAGCAGCCACAGGAATGTAACAATAGCAGGAACAGCCACAGATATGCAGCAGCAGCAGTAACCGCCACAGGAATACAGCAGCAGGAGGAATAGCCACAGGAATACAGCAGCAACAGGAACAGTGACAGGAATACAGCATTAGCAGGAACAGCCACAGGAATACAGCAGCAGTAGAAACAGCCAAAGGAATACAGCAGCGGCAGGAACAGCCAAGGGAATACAGCAGCAGCAGGAGCTGGAATACAGCAGCAGCAGGAAAAGCCACAGATGTCCAGCAGCAGGACCAGCCAATGGAATACAACAGCAGCAGGAATAGCCACAGGAATACCGCAGCAGCAGGAACAGCCGCGGGAATACACCAGCAGGAGAAACAGCCACAGGAAAGCAGTAGCAGCAGGAACAGCCACTGGAATACAGCAGCAGCAGGAACTGCCACAGGAATACAGCAGCAGCAGGAATGCCTCAGATATGAAGCAGCAGCAGTAGGAACAGCCACAGGAACACAGCAGCAGGAACAGCCACAGGAATAGAGCAGTAGCAGGAATAGGCACAGGAATACAGCAGCAGCAGCAGGAACAGTGACAGGAACACAGCAGCAGCAGGAACAGCCACAGGAATACAGCAGCAGCAGGAACAGCCACAGGAATACAGCAGCACCAGGAAAAGCCAAAGGAATACAGCAGTATCAGGAAGAGCCACAGGAACACAGCAGCAGCAGGAACAGCCACAGGAATACAACAGCAGCAGGTAGAGCCACAGAAATGCAGAGGCAGCAGGAACCTTGACAGGAATGAAGCAGCAGCAGGAACAGCCACAGGAATACAATAGCAGCAGAAACGGCAACAGGAATACAGCAGCAGGATCCGCCACAGATATGCAGCAGCAGCAGGAACAGCCACAGTAATACAACAGCAGCAGAATTAGCCACAGGAATACAGCAGCAGCAGGAGCAGCCACAGGAATGTAACAATAGCAGGAACAGCCACAGATATGCAGCAGCAGCAGTAACCGCCACAGGAACACAGCAGCAGGAGGAATAGCCACAGGAATACAGCAGCAACAGGAAAAGTGACAGGAATACAGCAGTAGCAGGAACAGCCACAGGAATACAGCAGCAGTAGAAACAGCCAAAGGAATACAGCAGCGGCAGGAACAGCCAAGGGAATACAGCAGCAGCAGGAGCTGGAATACAGCAGCAGCAGGAAAAGCCACAGATATCCAGCAGCAGGAACAGCCACGGGAATACACCAGCAGGAGGAACAGCCACAGGAATGCGGTAGCAGCAGGAACAGCCACTGGAATACAGCAGCAGCAGGAACTGCCACAGGAATACAGCAGCAGCAGGAATGCCTCAGATATGAAGCAGCAGCAGTAGGAGCAGCCACAGGAACACAGCAGCAGGAACAGCCACAGGAATACAACAGTAGAAGGAATAGGCACAGGAATACAGCAGCAGCAGCAGGAACAGCGACAGGAAAACAGCAGCAGCAGGAACAGCCACAGGAATACAGCAGCACCAGGAAAAGCCACAGGAATACAGCAGTATCGTGAAGAGCCACAGGAACACAGCAGCAGCAGGAACAGCCACAGGAATACAATAGCAGCAAAAAACGGCAACAGGAATATAGCAGCAAAATCCGCCACAGATATGCAGCAGCAGCAGGAACAGCCACAGTAATACAACAGCAGCAGAAATAGCCACAGGAATACAGCAGCAGCAGGAGCATCCACAGGAATATAGCAATAGCAGGAACACCCACAGAATTGCAGCAGCGGCAGGAACCGCCTCAGGAATACAGCAGCAGGAGGAATAGCCACAGGAATACAGCAGCAATAAGAACAGTGACAGGAATTCAGCAGCAGCAGGAACAGCCACAGGAATACAGCAGTAGCAGGAACAGCAACAGGAATACAGCAGCAGTAGAAACAGCCAAAGGAATACAGCAGCAGCAGGAGCTGGAATATAGCAGCAGCAGGAAAAGGCAGAGATATCCAGCAGCAGGAACAGCCACTGGAATACAGCAGCAGCAGGAATAGCCACAGAAATAACGCAGCAGCAGGATCAGCCACGGGAATACAGCAGCAGGAGGAACTGCCACGGGAATACAGCAGCAGGAGGAATAGCCACAGGAATGCAGTAGCAGCAGGAACAGCCACAGGAATACAACAGCAGCAGGAATAGCCACAGGAATACAGCAGCAGCAGCAGGAACAGCCACCAGAATACAGCAGTAGCAAGAACAACCATAGATATGCAGCAGCAGCAGGAACAGCCACAGGAATACAACAGCAGCAGAAACAGCCAGAGGATTACAGCAACAGTGGGAACAGCAACAGGAATATAGCAGCAGCAGGAACAGCGACAGAAATCCCACATCAGCACGAACAGCCACAGACATTCAGTAGCAGCAGGAGCAGCCACAGGTATACCGCAGCAGCAGGAATAGCCACAGGAATACAGCAGCAGCAGGATCAGCCACAGATATGCTGCAGCAGCAGAGACAGCCACAGGAATACAACAACTGAGCAGGAATAGCCACAGGAAAACAGCAGCAGAAGGAATAGGCACAGGAATACAGCAGCAGCAGCAGGAACAGCGACAGGAACACAGCAGCAGCAGGAATAGCGACAGAAATCCCACAGCAGCACGAACAGCCACTGACATGCAGTAGCAGCATGAACAGCCGCAGGAATACAGCAGCAGCAGGAATAGCCACAGGAATACCGCAGCAGCAGGAACAGCCACAAGAATACAACAGCAGAGCAGGAATAGCCACAGGAATACAGCAGCAGCAGGAGCAGCCACAGGAATATAGCAGCAGCAGGAACAGCCACAGATATGCAGCAGCAGCAGGAACATCCACAGATATGGAGCAGCAGCAGGAACCGCCACAGATTTGCAGCAGCAGCAGGAACAGCCACAGGAATACAGAAGCAGCAGCAGCAGCAACAGGAACACAGCAGCAGGAACAGACACAAATATGCAGCAGCTGCAGGAACAGCCACAGGAATGCAGCAGCAGCAGGAACAGCCACAGGAATACAGCAGCAGTAGAAACAGCCAAAGGAATACAGCAGCGGCAGGAACAGCCAAGGGAATACAACAGCAGCAGGAGCTGGAATACTTCAGCAGCAGGAAAAGCCACAGATATCCAGCAACAGGACCAGCCACTGGAAAACAACAGCAGCAGGAATAGCCACAGGAATACCGCAGCAGCAAGAGCAGCCGCGGGAATACACCAGCAGGAGGAACAGCCACAGGAAAGCAGTAGCAGCAGGAACAGCCACTGGAATACAGCAGCAGCAGGAACTGCCACAGGAATACAGCAGCCGCAGGAATGCCTCAGATATGAAGCAGCAGCAGTAGGAACAGCCACAGGAACACAGCAGCAGGAACAGCCACAGGAATACAACAGTAGCAGGAATAGGCACAGGAATACAGCAGCAGCAGCAGGAACAGTGACAGGAACACAGCAGCAGCAGGAACAGCCACAGGAATACAGCAGCACCAGGAAAAGCCACAGGAGTACAACAGTATCAGGAAGAGCCACAGGAACACAGCAGCAGCAGGAACAGACACAGGAATACAGCAGCAGAGCAGGAATAGCCACAGGAATACAGCAGCAGCAGGAATAGCCACAGGAATACAGCAGCAGCAGCAGGAACAGCCACCAGAATACAGCAGTAGCAAGAACAACCATAGATATGCAGCAGCAGCAGGAACAGCCACAGGAATACAACAGCAGCAGAAACAGCCAGAGGATTACAGCAACAGTGGGAACAGCAACAGGAATATAGCAGCAGCAGGAACAGCGACAGAAATCCCACATCAGCACGAACAGCCACAGACATTCAGTAGCAGCAGGAGCAGCCACAGGTATACCGCAGCAGCAGGAATAGCCACAGGAATACAGCAGCAGCAGGATCAGCCACAGATATGCTGCAGCAGCAGAGACAGCCACAGTAATACAACAGCAGCAGAATTAGCCACAGGAATACAGCAGCAGCAGGAGCAGCCACAGGAATGTAACAATAGCAGGAACAGCCACAGATATGCAGCAGCAGCAGTAACCGCCACAGGAATACAGCAGCAGGAGGAATAGCCACAGGAATACAGCAGCAACAGGAACAGTGACAGGAATACAGCATTAGCAGGAACATCCACAGGAATACAGCAGCAGTAGAAACAGCCAAAGGAATACAACAGCGGCAGGAACAGCCAAGGGAATACAGCAGCAGCAGGAGCTGGAATACAGCAGCAGCAGGAAAAGCCACAGATGTCCAGCAGCAGGACCAGCCACTGGAATACAACAGCAGCAGGAAGAGCCACAGGAATACCGCAGCAGCAGGAACAGCCGCGGGAATACACCAGCAGGAGGAACAGCCACAGGAATGCAGTAGCAGCAGGAACAGCCACTGGAATACAGCAGCAGCAGGAACTGCCACAGGAATACAGCAGCAGCAGGAATGCCTCAGATATGAAGCAGCAGCAGTAGGAACAGCCACAGGAACACAGCAGCAGGAACAGCCACAGGAATACAGCAGTAGCAGGAATAGGCACAGGAATGCAGCAGCAGCAGCAGGAACAGTCACAGGAACACAGCAGCAGCAGGAACAGCCACAGGAATACAGCAGCAGCAGGAACAGCCACAGGAATACAGCAGCACCAGGAAAAGCCAAAGGAATACAGCAGTATCAGGAAGAGCCACAGGAACACAGCAGCAGCAGGAACAGCCACAGGAATACAACAGCAGCAGGTAGAGCCACAGAAATGCAGAGGCAGCAGGAACCTTGACAGGAATGAAGCAGCAGCAGGAACAGCCACAGGAATACAATAGCAGCAGAAACAGCAACAGGAATACCGCAGCAGGATCCGCCACAGATATGCAGCAGCAGCAGGAACAGCCACAGTAATACAACAGCAGCAGAATTAGCCACAGGAATACAGCAGCAGCAGGAGCAGCCACAGGAATGTAACAATAGCAGGAACAGCCACAGATATGCAGCAGCAGCAGTAACCGCTACAGGAATACAGCAGCAGGAGGAATAGCCACAGGAATACAGCAGCAACAGGAAAAGTGACAGGAATACAGCAGTAGCAGGAACAGCCACAGGAATACAGCAGCAGTAGAAACAGCCAAAGGAATACAGCAGCGGCAGGAACAGCCAAGGGAATACAGCAGCAGCAGGAGCTAGAATACAGCAGCAGCAGGAAAAGCCACAGATATCCAGCAGCAGGAACAGCCACGGGAATACACCAGCAGGAGGAACAGCCACAGGAATGCAGTAGCAGCAGGAACAGCCACTGGAATACAGCAGCAGCAGGAACTGCCACAGGAATACAGCAGCAGCAGGAATGCCTCAGATATGAAGCAGCAGCAGTAGGAACAGCCACAGGAACACAGCAGCAGGAACAGCCACAGGAATACAAAAGTAGCAGGAATAGGCACAGGAATACAGCAGCAGCAGCAGGAACAGCGACAGGAACACAGCAGCAGCAGGAACAGCCACAGGAATACAGCAGCACCAGGAAAAGCCACAGGAATACAGCAGTATCAGGAAGAGCCACAGGAACACAGCAGCAGCAGGAACAGCCACAGGAATACAATAGCAGCAAAAAACGGCAACAGGAATATAGCAGCAAAATCCGCCACAGATATGCAGCAGCAGCAGGAACAGCCACAGTAATACAACAGCAGCAGAAATAGCCACTGGAATACAGCAGCAGCAGGAGCAGCCACAGGAATATAGCAATAGCAGGAACACCCACAGAAATGCAGCAGCAGCAGGAACCGCCTCAGGAATACAGCAGCAGGAGGAACAGCCACAGGAATACAGCAGCAATAAGAACAGTGACAGGAATTCAGCAGCAGCAGGAACAGCCACAGGAATACAGCAGTAGCAGGAACAGCAACAGGAATACAGCAGCAGTAGAAACAGCCAAAGGAATACAGCAGCAGCAGGAGCTGGAATATAGCAGCAGCAGGAAAAGGCAGAGATATCCAGCAGCAGGAACAGCCACTGGAATACAGCAGCAGCAGGAATAGCTACAGAAATAACGCAGCAGCAGGATCAGCCACGGGAATACAGCAGCAGGAGGAACTGCCACGGGAATACAGCAGCAGGAGGAATAGCCACAGGAATGCAGTAGCAGCAGGAACAGCCACAGGAATACAACAGCAGCAGGAATAGCCACAGGAATACAGCAGCAGCAGCAGGAACAGCCACCAGAATACAGCAGTAGCAAGAACAACCATAGATATGCAGCAGCAGCCGGAACAGCCACAGGAATACAACAGCAGCAGAAACAGCCAGAGGATTACAGCAGCAGTGGGAACAGAAACAGGAATATAGCAGCAGCAGGAACAGCGACAGAAATCCCACATCAGCACGAACAGCCACAGACATTCAGTAGCAGCAGGAGCAGCCACAGGTATACCGCAGCAGCAGGAATAGCCACAGGAATACAGCAGCAGCAGGATCAGCCACAGATATGCTGCAGCAGCAGAGACAGCCACAGGAATACAACAACTGAGCAGGAATAGCCACAGGAAAACAGCAGCAGTAGGAACAGCCACTGGAACACAGCAGCAGGAACAGCCATAGGAATACAACAGCAGCAGGAATAGCCACAGGAATACAGCAGCAGCAGCAGGAACAGCCACCAGAATACAGCAGTAGCAAGAGCAACCATAGATGTGCAGCAGCAGCAGGAACAGCCCCAGGAATACTCAGCAGCAGAAAAAGCCAGAGGATTACAGTAGCAGTGGGAACAGCTACAGGAATATAGCAGCAGCAGGAATAGCGACAGAAATCCCACAGCAGCACGAACAGCCACTGACATGCAGTAGCAGCATGAACAGCCGCAGGAATACAGCAGCAGCAGGAATAGCCACAGGAATACCGCAGCAGCAGGAACAGCCACAAGAATACAACAGCAGAGCAGGAATAGACACAGGAATACAGCAGCAGCAGGAATAGGCACAGGAATGCAGCAGCAGCAGGAAAAGCCACAGATATCCAGCAGCAGGAACAGCCACGGGAATACACCAGCAGGAGGAACAGCCACAGGAATGCAGTAGCAGCAGGAACAGCCACTGGAATACAGCAGCAGCAGGAACTGCCACAGGAATACAGCAGCAGCAGGAATGCCTCAGATATGAAGCAGCAGCAGTAGGAACAGCCACAGGAACACAGCAGCAGGAACAGCCACAGGAATACAACAGTAGCAGGAATAGGCACAGGAATACAGCAGCAGCAGCAGGAACAGCGACAGGAACACAGCAGCAGCAGGAACAGCCACAGGAATACAGCAGCACCAGGAAAAGCCACAGGAATACAGCAGTATCAGGAAGAGCCACAGGAACACAGCAGCAGCAGGAACAGCCACAGGAATACAACAGCAGCAAAAAACGGCAACAGGAATATAGCAGCAAAATCCGCCACAGATATGCAGCAGCAGCAGGAACAGCCACAGTAATACAACAGCAGCAGAAATAGCCACAGGAATACAGCAGCAGCAGGAGCAGCCACAGGAATATAGCAATAGCAGGAACACCCACAGAAATGCAGCAGCAGCAGGAACCGCCTCAGGAATACAGCAGCAGGAGGAACAGCCACAGGAATACAGCAGCAATAAGAACAGTGACAGGAATTCAGCAGCAGCAGGAACAGCCACAGGAATACAGCAGTAGCAGGAACAGCAACAGGAATACAGCAGCAGTAGAAACAGCCAAAGGAATACAGCAGCAGCAGGAGCTGGAATATAGCAGCAGCAGGAAAAGGCAGAGATATCCAGCAGCAGGAACAGCCACTGGAATACAGCAGCAGCAGGAATAGCTACAGAAATAACGCAGCAGCAGGATCAGCCACGGGAATACAGCAGCAGGAGGAACTGCCACGGGAATACAGCAGCAGGAGGAATAGCCACAGGAATGCAGTAGCAGCAGGAACAGCCCCAGGAATACAACAGCAGCAGGAATAGCCACAGAAATACAGCAGCAGCAGCAGGAACAGCCACCAGAATACAGCAGTAGCAAGAACAACCATAGATATGCAGCAGCAGCAGGAACAGCCACAGGAATACAACAGCAGCAGAAACAGCCAGAGGATTACAGCAGCAGTGGGAACAGAAACAGGAATATAGCAGCAGCAGGAACAGCGACAGAAATCCCACATCAGCACGAACAGCCACAGACATTCAGTAGCAGCAGGAGCAGCCACAGGTATACCGCAGCAGCAGGAATAGCCACAGGAATACAGCAGCAGCAGGATCAGCCACAGATATGCTGCAGCAGCAGAGACAGCCACAGGAATACAACAACTGAGCAGGAATAGCCACAGGAAAACAGCAGCAGTAGGAACAGCCACTGGAACACAGCAGCAGGAACAGCCATAGGAATACAACAGCAGCAGGAATAGCCACAGGAATACAGCAGCAGCAGCAGGAACAGCCACCAGAATACAGCAGTAGCAAGAGCAACCATAGATGTGCAGCAGCAGCAGGAACAGCCCCAGGAATACTCAGCAGCAGAAAAAGCCAGAGGATTACAGTAGCAGTGGGAACAGCTACAGGAATATAGCAGCAGCAGGAATAGCGACAGAAATCCCACAGCAGCACGAACAGCCACTGACATGCAGTAGCAGCATGAACAGCCGCAGGAATACAGCAGCAGCAGGAATAGCCACAGGAATACCGCAGCAGCAGGAACAGCCACAAGAATACAACAGCAGAGCAGGAATAGACACAGGAATACAGCAGCAGCAGGAGCAGCCACAGGAATATAGCAGCAGCAGGAACAGCCACAGATATGCAGCAGCAGCAGGAACATCCACAGATATGGAGCAGCAGCAGGAACCGCCACAGATTTGCAGCAGCAGCAGGAACAGCCACAGGAATACAGAAGCAGCAGCAGCAGCAACAGGAACACAGCAGCAGGAACAGACACAAATATGCAGCAGCTGCAGGAACAGCCACAGGAATGCAGCAGCAGCAGGAACAGCCACAGGAATACAGCAGCAGTAGAAACAGCCAAAGGAATACAGCAGCGGCAGGAACAGCCAAGGGAATACACCAGCAGCAGGAGCTGGAATACAGCAGCAGCAGGAAAAGCCACAGATATCCAGCAACAGGACCAGCCACTGGAAAACAACAGCAGCAGGAATAGCCACAGGAATACCGCAGCAGCAGGAACAGCCGCGGGAATACACCAGCAGGAGGAACAGCCACAGGAAAGCAGTAGCAGCAGGAACAGCCACTGGAATACAGCAGCAGCAGGAACTGCCACAGGAGTACAGCAGCCGCAGGAATGCCTCAGATATGAAGCAGCAGCAGTAGGAACAGCCACAGGAACACAGCAGCAGGAACAGCCACAGGAATACAACAGTAGCAGGAATAGGCACAGGAATACAGCAGCAGCAGCAGGAACAGTGACAGGAACACAGCAGCAGCAGGAACAGCCACAGGAATACAGCAGCACCAGGAAAAGCCACAGGAATACAGCAGTATCAGGAAGAGCCACAGGAACACAGCAGCAGCAGGAACAGCCACAGGAATACAATAGCAGCAAAAACGGCAACAGGAATATAACAGCAAAATCCGCCACAGATATGCAGCAGCAGCAGGAACAGCCACAGTAATAGAACAGCAGCAGAAATAGCCACAGGAATACAGCAGCAGCAGGAGCAGCCACAGGAATATAGCAATAGCAGGAACACCCACAGAAATGCAGCAGCAGCAGGAACCGCTTCAGGAATACAGCAGCAGGAGGAACAGCCACAGGAATACAGCAGCAATAAGAACAGTGACAGGAATTCAGCAGCAGCAGGAACAGCCACAGGAATACAGCAGTAGCAGGAACAGCAACAGGAATACAGCAGCAGTAGAAACAGCCAAAGGAATACAGCAGCAGCAGGAGCTGGAATATAGCAGCAGCAGGAAAAGGCAGAGATATCCAGCAGCAGGAACAGCCACTGGAATACAGCAGCAGCAGGAATAGCCACAGAAATAACGCAGCAGCAGGAACAGCCACGGGAATAGAGCAGCAGGAGGAACTGCCACGGGAATACAGCAGCAGGAGGAATAGCCACAGGAATGCAGTAGCAGCAGGAACAGCCACAGGAATACAACAGCAGCAGGAATAGCCACAGGAATACAGAAGCAGCAGCAGGAACAGCCACCAGAATACAGCAGTAGCAAGAACAACCATAGATATGCAGCAGCAGCAGGAACAGCCACAGGAATACAACAGCAGCAGAAACAGCCAGAGGATTACAGCAGCAGTGGGAACAGCAACAGGAATATAGCAGCAGCAGGAACAGCGACAGAAATCCCACATCAGCACGAACAGCCACAGACATTCAGTAGCAGCAGGAGCAGCCACAGGTATACCGCAGCAGCAGGAATAGCCACAGGAATACAGCAGCAGCAGGATCAGCCACAGATATGCTGCAGCAGCAGAGACAGCCACAGTAATACAACAGCAGCAGAATTAGCCACAGGAATACAGCAGCAGCAGGAGCAGCCACAGGAATGTAACAATAGCAGGAACAGCCACAGATATGCAGCAGCAGCAGTAACCGCCACAGGAATACAGCAGCAGGAGGAATAGCCACAGGAATACAGCAGCAACAGGAACAGTGACAGGAATACAGCATTAGCAGGAACAGCCACAGGAATACAGCAGCAGTAGAAACAGCCAAAGGAATACAGCAGCGGCAGGAACAGCCAAGGGAATACAGCAGCAGCAGGAGCTGGAATACAGCAGCAGCAGGAAAAGCCACAGATGTCCAGCAGCAGGACCAGCCACTGGAATACAACAGCAGCAGGAATAGCCACAGGAATACCGCAGCAGCAGGAACAGCCGCGGGAATACACCAGCAGGAGGAACAGCCGCAGGAATGCAGTAGCAGCAGGAACAGCCACTGGAATACAGCAGCAGCAGGATCTCCAACAGTAATACAGCAGCAGCAGGTAGAGCCACAGAAATGCAGAGGCAGCAGGAACCTTGACAGGAATGAAGCAGCAGCAGGAACAGCCACAGGAATACAATAGCAGCAGAAACGGCAACAGGAATACAGCAGCAGGATCCGCCACAGATATGCAGCAGCAGCAGGAACAGCCACAGTAATACAACAGCAGCAGAATTAGCCACAGGAATACAGCAGCAGCAGGAGCAGCCACAGGAATGTAACAATAGCAGGAACAGCCACAGATATGCAGCAGCAGCAGTAACCGCCACAGGAATACAGCAGCAGGAGGAATAGCCACAGGAATACAGCAGCAACAGGAAAAGTGACAGGAATACAGCTGTAGCAGGAACAGCCACAGGAATACAGCAGCAGTAGAAACAGCCAAAGGAATACAGCAGCGGCAGGAACAGCCGAGGGAATACAGCAGCAGCAGGAGCTGGAATACAGCAGCAGCAGGAAAAGCCACAGATATCCAGCAGCAGGAACAGCCACGGGAATACACCAGCAGGAGGAACAGCCACAGGAATGCGGTAGCAGCAGGAACAGCCACTGGAATACAGCAGCAGCAGGAACTGCCACAGGAATACAGCAGCAGCAGGAATGCCTCAGATATGAAGCAGCAGCAGTAGGAACAGCCACAGGAACACAGCAGCAGGAACAGCCACAGGAATACAACAGTAGCAGGAATAGGCACAGGAATACAGCAGCAGCAGCAGGAACAGCGACAGGAACACAGCAGCAGCAGGAACAGCCACAGGAATACAGCAGCAGGAGGAATAGCCACAGGAATACAGCAGCAACAGGAAAAGTGACAGGAATACAGCAGTAGCAGGAACAGCCACAGGAATACAGCAGCAGTAGAAACAGCCAAAGGAATACAGCAGCGGCAGGAACAGCCAAGGGAATACAGCAGCAGCAGGAGCTGGAATACAGCAGCAGCAGGAAAAGCCACAGATATCCA
Organism: Carcharodon carcharias; assembly: GCF_017639515.1. NCBI lineage: Eukaryota > Metazoa > Chordata > Chondrichthyes > Lamniformes > Lamnidae > Carcharodon > Carcharodon carcharias. Next base: position 116,777,625 of record NC_054478.1, on the reverse strand, counting down.
GCAGCAGTAACAGCCACGGGAATACACCAGCAGGAGGAACAGCCACAGGAATGCGGTAGCAGCAGGAACAGCCACTGGAATACAGCAGCAGCAGGAACTGCCACAGGAATACAGCAGCAGCAGGAATGCCTCAGATATGAAGCAGCAGCAGTAGGAACAGCCACAGGAACACAGCAGCAGGAACAGCCACAGGAATACAACAGTAGCAGGAATAGGCACAGGAATACAGCAGCAGCAGCAGGAACAGCGACAGGAACACAGCAGCAGCAGGAACAGCCACAGGAATACAGCAGCACCAGGAAAAGCCACAGGAATACAGCAGTATCAGGAAGAGCCACAGGAACACAGCAGCAGCAGGAACAGCCACAGGAATACAATAGCAGCAAAAAACGGCAACAGGAATATAGCAGCAAAATCCGCCACAGATATGCAGCAGCAGCAGGAACAGCCACAGTAATACAACAGCAGCAGAAATAGCCACAGGAATACAGCAGCAGCAGGAGCAGCCACAGGAATATAGCAATAGCAGGAATACCCACAGAAATGCAGCAGCAGCAGGAACCGCCTCAGGAATACAGCAGCAGGAGGAACAATACAGAATACAGAAGCAGCAGCAGCAGCAACAGGAACACAGCAGCAGGAACAGACACAAATATGAAGCAGCAGCAGTAGGAACAGCCACAGGAACACAGCAGCAGGAACAGCCACAGGAATACAGCAGTAGCAGGAATAGGCACAGGAATACAGCAGCAGCAGCAGGAACAGTGACAGGAACACAGCAGCAGCAGGAACATCCACAGATATGGAGCAGCAGCAGGAACCGCCACAGATATGCAGCAGCAGCAGGAACAGCCACAGGAACACAGAAGCAGCAGCAGCAGCAACAGGAACACAGCAGCAGGAACAGACACAAATATGCAGCAGCTGCAGAAACAGCCACAGGAATGCAGCAGCAGCAGGAACAGCCACAGGAATACAGCAGCAGGAGCAGGAACAGCCGCACGATTACACAGCAGAAGGACCAGGCACAGGAATACAGCAGCAGCAGGAACAGCCACAGGAATTCAGCAGCAGGAGGAACAGCTACAGGAATACAGCAGCAGAAGGACCAGCCACAGGAATGCAGCAGGAGCAGGAACAGCAACAGGAATTCAGCAGCAGCAGGAACAGCTAGAGGAATACAGCAGCAGAAGGATCAGCCACAGATATGCAGCAGCAGCAGGAACAGCCACAGGAATACAGCAGCAGCACGAACAGCCACAGGAATACAGCAGTAGCAGGAACAGCCACAGGAATACAGCAGCAGCAGGAACAGCCACAAGAATACAGCAGCACCAGGAAAAGCCAAAGGAATACAGCAGTATCAGGAAGAGCCACAGGAACACAGCAGCAGCAGGAACAGCCACAGGAATACAACAGCAGCAGGTAGAGCCACAGAAATGCAGAGGCAGCAGGAACCGTGACAGGAATGAAGCAGCAGCAGGAACAGCCACAGGAATACAATAGCAGCAGAAACGGCAACAGGAATACAGCAGCAGGATCCACCACAGATATGCAGCAGCAGCAGGAACAGCCACAGTAATACAACAGCAGCAGAATTAGCCACAGGAATACAGCAGCAGCAGGAGCAGCCACAGGAATGTAACAATAGCAGGAACAGCCACAGATATGCAGCAGCAGCAGTAACCGCCACAGGAATACAGCAGCAACAGGAAAAGTGACAGGAATGTAACAATAGCAGGAACAGCCACAGATATGCAGCAGCAGCAGTAACCGCCACAGGAATACAGCAGTAGCAGGAACAGCCACAGGAATACAGCAGCAGTAGAAACAGCCAAAGGAATACAGCAGCGGCAGGAACAGCCAAGGGAATACAGCAGCAGCAGGAGCTGGAATATAGCAGCAGCAGGAAAAGGCAGAGATATCCAGCAGCAGGAACAGCCACTGGAATACAGCAGCAGCAGGAATAGCCACAGAAATAACGCAGCAGCAGGATCAGCCAAGGGAATACAGCAGCAGGAGGAACTGCCACGGGAATACAGCAGCAGGAGGAATAGCCACAGGAATGCAGTAGCAGCAGGAACAGCCACAGGAATACAACAGCAGCAGGAATAGCCACAGGAATCCAGAAGCTGCAGCAGGAACAGCCACCAGAATACAGCAGCAGCAGAAACAGCCAGAACAACCATAGATATGCAGCAGCAGCAGGAACAGCCACAGGAATACAACAGCAGCAGAAACAGCCAGAGGATTACAGCAGCAGTGGGAACAGCAACAGGAATATAGCAGCAGCAGGAACAGCGACAGAAATCCCACATCAGCACGAACAGCCACAGACATTCAGTAGCAGCAGGAGCAGCCACAGGTATACCGCAGCAGCAGGAATAGCCACAGGAATACAGCAGCAGCAGGATCAGCCACAGATATGCTGCAGCAGCAGAGACAGCCACAGGAATACAACAACTGAGCAGGAATAGCCACAGGAATACAACAGCAGCAGGTATAGTCACAGGAATACAGCAGCAGCAGCAGGAACAGCCACCAGAATACAGCAGTAGCAAGAGCAACCATAGATATGCAGCAGCAGCAGGAACAGCCCCAGGAATACAACAGCAGCAGAAAAAGCCAGAGGATTACAGTAGCAGTGGGAACAGCTACAGGAATATAGCAGCAGCAGGAATAGCGACAGAAATCCCACAGCAGCACGAACAGCCACTGATATGCAGTAGCAGCATGAACAGCCGCAGGAATACAGCAGCAGCAGGAATAGCCACAGGAATACCGCAGCAGCAGGAACAGCCACAAGAATACAACAGCAGAACAGGAATAGCCACAGGAATACAGCAGCAGCAGGAGCAGCCACCGGAATATAGCAGCAGCAGGAACAGCCACAGATATGCAGCAGCAGCAGGAACATCCACAGATATGGAGCAGCAGCAGGAACCGCCACAGATTTGCAGCAGCAGCAGGAACAGCCACAGGAATACAGAAGCAGCAGCAGCAGCAACAGGAACACAGCAGCAGGAACAGACACAAATATGCAGCAGCTGCAGGAACAGCAACGGGAATGCAGCAGCAGCAGGAACAGCCACAGGAATACAGCAGCAGTAGAAACAGCCAAAGGAATACAGCAGCGGCAGGAACAGCCAAGGAAATACAGCAGCAGCAGGAGCTGGAATACAGCAGCAGCAGGAAAAGCCACAGATGTCCAGCAACTGGACCAGCCACTGGAAAACAACAGCAGCAGGAATAGCCACAGGAATACCGCAGCAGCAGGGACAACCGCGGGAATACACCAGCAGGAGGAACAGCCCCAGGAAAGCAGTAGCAGCAGGAACAGCCACTGGAATACAGCAGCAGCAGGAACTGCCATAGGAATACAGCAGCCGCAGGAATGCCTCAGATATGAAGCAGCAGCAGTAGGAACAGCCACAGGAACACAGCAGCAGGAACAGCCACAGGAATACAACAGTAGCAGGAATAGGCACAGGAATACAGCAGCAGCAGCAGGAACAGTGACAGGAACACAGCAGCAGCAGGAACAGCCACAGGAATACAGCAGCACCAGGAAAAGCCACAGGAATACAGCAGTATCAGGAAGAGCCACAGGAACACAGCAGCAGCAGGAACAGCCACAGGAATACAATAGCAGCAAAAACGGCAACAGGAATATAGCAGCAAAATCCGCCACAGATATGCAGCAGCAGCAGGAACAGCCACAGTAATACAACAGCAGCAGAAATAGCCACAGGAATACAGCAGCAGCAGGAGCAGCCACAGGAATATAGCAATAGCAGGAACACCCACAGAAATGCAGCAGCAGCAGGAACCGCCTCAGGAATACAGCAGCAGGAGGAACAGCCACAGGAATACAGCAGCAATAAGAACAGTGAAGGGAATTCAGCAGCAGCAGGAACAGCCACAGGAATACAGCAGTAGCAGGAACAGCAACAGGAATACAGCAGCAGTAGAAACAGCCAAAGGTATACAGCAGCAGCAGGAGCTGGAATATAGCAGCAGCAGGAAAAGGCAGAGATATCCAGCAGCAGGAACAGCCACTGGAATACAGCAGCAGCAGGTATAGCCACAGAAATAACGCAGCAGCAGGAACAGCCACGGGAATACAGCAGCAGGAGGAACTGCCACGGGAATACAGCAGCAGGAGGAATAGCCACAGGAATGCAGTAGCAGCAGGAACAGCCACAGGAATACAACAGCAGCAGAATAGCCAAAGGACTACAGAAGCAGCAGCAGGAACAGCCACCAGAATACAGCAGTAGCAAGAACAACCATAGATATGCAGCAGCAGCAGGAACAGCCACAGGAATACAACAGCAGCAGAAACAGCCAGAGGATTACAGCAGCAGTGGGAACAGCAACAGGAATATAGCAGCAGCAGGAACAGCGACAGAAATCCCACATCAGCACGAACAGCCACAGACATTCAGTAGCAGCAGGAGCAGCCACAGGTATACCGCAGCAGCAGGAATAGCCGCAGGAATACAGCAGCAGCAGGAATAGCCACAGGAATACCGCAGCAGCAGGAACAGCCACAAGAATACAACAGCAGAGCAGGAATAGCCACAGGAATACAGCAGCAGCAGGAGCAGCCACAGGAATATAGCAGCAGCAGGAACAGCCACAGATATGCAGCAGCAGCAGGAACATCCACAGATATGGAGCAGCAGCAGGAACCGCCACAGATTTGCAGCAGCAGCAGGAACAGCCACAGGAATACAGAAGCAGCAGCAGCAGCAACAGGAACACAGCAGCAGGAACAGACACAAATATGCAGCAGCTGCAGGAACAGCCACAGGAATGCAGCAGCAGCAGGAACAGCCACAGGAATGCAGCAGCAGCAGGAACAGCCACAGAAATTCAGCAGCAGGAGGAACAGCTACAGCAATACAGCAGCAGATGGATCAGCCACAGATATGCAGCAGCAGCAGGAAAAGCCACAGGAATACAGCAGCAACAGCAGGAACAGCCGCAGGATTACAACAGCAGCAGGATCAGCCACGGGATATAGCAGCCATGGGAATAGCAACAGGAATATAGCAGCAGCAGGAACAGCCACATGAATGCAGCAGGAGCAGGAACAGCCACACGAATACAACAGCAGAAGGACCAGCCACAGGAATACTGCAGCAGCAGCAACAGCCACAGGAATTCAGCAGTAGCAGGAACAGGTACATGAATACAGCATCAGGAGGATCAGCCACAGATATGCAGCAGCAGCAGGAACAGCCACAGGAATGCAGCAGAAGCACGAACAGACACAGGAATACAGCAGTTGCAGGAACAGACAGAGGAATACAATAGCAGCAGAAACGGCCACAGGAATACAGCAGCAGGATCCACTACAGATATGCAGCAGCAGCAGGAACAGCCACAGTAATACAACAGCAGCAGAAATAGCCACAGGAATATATCAGCAGCATGAGCAGCCACAGGAATATAGCAATAGGAGGAACAGCCACAGATATGCAGCAGCAGCAGGAACCGCCACAGGAATACAGCAGCCGGAGGAACAGCCACAGGAATACAGCAGCAACAGGAACAGTGACAGGAATACAGCAGCAGTAGAAACAGCCAAAGGAATACAGCAGCAGCAGGAACAGCCAATGGAATACAGCAGCAGCAGAAGCTGGAATACAGCAGCAGCAGAAAAAGCCACAGATACACAGCAGCAGGAACAACCACGGGAATACAGCATCAGCCGGAATAGCCACAGGAATACCGCAGCAGCAGGAACAACCACGGGAATACAGCAGCAGGAGGAACAGCCACAGGAATGCAGTAGCAACAGGAACAGCCACTGGAATACAGCAGCAGCAGGAACTGCCACAGGAATACAGCAGCAGCAGGAAACGCCACAGATATGCAGCAGCAGCAGTAGGAACTGCCACAGGAACACAGCAGCTGGAACAGCCACAGGAATACAACAGCAGCAGGAATAGTCACAGGAATACAGCAGCAGCAGCAGGAACAGTGACAGGAACACAGCAGCAGCAGGAACAGCCACAGGAATACAGCAGCAGCAGGAATAGCCACAGAAATACAGCAGCAGCAGGAACATTGAAAGGAATACAGCAGCAGCAGAAACAGCCGCAGGAATACAATAGCAGCAGAAACGGCCACAGGAATACAGCAGCAGGACCGCCACAGATATGCAGCAGCAGCAGGAATAGCCACAGTAATACAACAGCAGTAGGAATAGCCAAGGAATACAGCAGCAGTTGAAACCGCCACAGCAATACAGCAGCAGGAGGAACAGCCACAGCAATACAGCAGCAACAGGAACAGTGACAGGAATACAGCAGTAGCAGGAACAGCCACACGAATACAACAGCAGAAGGACTAGCCACAGGAATACAGCAGCAGCAGGAACAGCCACAGGAATTCAGCAGCAGCAGGAACAGCTAAAGGAATACTGCAGCAGAAGGATCAGCCACAGATATGCAGCAGCTGCAGGAACAGCCACAGGAATACAGCAGAAGCATGAACAGACACAGGAATACAGCAGTTGCAGGAACAGCCGCAGGAATACAATAGCAGCAGAAATGGCCACAGGAATACAGCAGCAGGATCTGCCACAGATATGCAGCAGCAGCAGGAACAGCCACAGTAATACAACAGCAGCAGAAATAGCCACAGGAATATAGCAGCAGCAGGAGCAGCCACAGAAATATAGCAATAGCAGGAACAGCCACAGATATGCAGCAGCAGCAGGCACCGCCACACGAATAAGCAGCAGGAGGAACAGCCACAGGAATACAGCAGCAGCAGGAACAGTGACAGGAATACAGCAGCAGCAGGAACAGCAACAGGATTACAGCAGCAGTAGAAACAGCCAAGGGAACACAGCAGCGGCAGGAACAGCCAAGGGAATACAGCAGCAGCAGGAGCTGGAATACAGCAGCAGCAGGAAAAGCCACAGGTATCCAGCAGCAGGACCAGCCACTGGAATACAGCAGCAGCAGGAATAGCCACAGGAATACAGCAGCAGGAGGAACAGCCACAGGAATGCAGTAGCAGCAGGAACAGCCACTGGAATCCAACAGCAGCAGGAAAAGGCATAGGATTACAGTAGCAGTGGGAACAGCTACAGGAATATAGCAGCAGCAGGAATAGCGACAGAAATCGCACAGCAGCACGAACAGCCACTGACATGCAGTAGCAGCAGGATCAGCCGCAGGAATACAGCAGCAGCAGGAATAGCCACAGGAATACCCCAGCAGCAGGAACAGCCACAAGAATACAACAGCAGAGCAGGAATAGCCACAGGAATACAGCAGCAGCAGGAGCAGCCACAGGAATATAGCAGCGGCAGGAACAGCCACAGATATGCAGCAGTAGCAGGAACATACACAGATATGGAGCAGCAGCAGGAACCGCCACAGATTTGCAGCAGCAGCAGGAACAGCCACAGGAATACAGAAGCAGCAGCAGCAGCAACAGGAACACAGCAGCAGGAACAGACACAAATATGCAGCAGCAGCAGGAACAGCCACAGGAATGCAGCAGCAGGAACAGCCACAGGAATACAGCAGCAGGAGCAGGAACAGCCACACGATTACAACAGCAGAAGGACCAGGCACAGGAATACAGCAGCAGCAGGAACAGCCACAGAAATTCAGCAGCAGGAGGAACAGCTACAGCAATACAGCAGCAGCAGGAACAGCCACAGGAATACAGCAGCAACAGCAGGAACAGCCGCAGGATTACAACAGCAGCAGGATCAGCCACCGGAGTATAGCAGCCATGGGAATAGCAACAGGAATATAGCAGCAGCAGGAACAACCACAGGAATACAGCAGCAGGAGCAGGAACAGCCACACGAATACAACAGCAGAAGGACCAGCCACAGGAATACAGCAGCAGCAGGATCAGCCACGGGAATATAGCAGCCATGGGAATAGCAACAGGAATATAGCAGCAGCAGGAACAGCCACAGGAATGCAGCAGGAGCAGGAACAGCCACACGAATACAACAGCAGAAGGACCAGCCACAGGAATACTGCAGCAGCAGCAACAGCCACAGGAACTCAGCAGTAGCAGGAACAGGTACATGAATACAGCATCAGGAGGATCAGCCACAGATATGCAGCAGCAGCAGGAACAGCCACAGGAATGCAGCAGAAGCACGAACAGACACAGGAATACAGCAGTTGCAGGAACAGACAGAGGAATACAATAGCAGCAGAAAAGGCCACAGGAATACAGCAGCAGGATCCACTACAGATATGCAGCAGCAGCAGGAATAGCCACAGTAATACAACAGCAGCAGAAATAGCCACAGGAATATATCAGCAGCAGGAGCAGCCACAGGAATATAGCAATAGCAGGAACAGCCACAGATATGCAGCAGCAGCAGGCACCGCCACAGGAATACAGCAGCAGGAGGAACAGCCACAGGAATACAGCAGCAACTGGAACAGTGACAGGAATACAGCAGCAGCAGGAGCAGCCACAGGAATACAGCAGCAGGAGGAACAGCAACAGGAATACAGCAGCAGTAGAAACAGCCAAAGGAATACAGCAGCAGCAGCAACAGCCAAGGGAATACAGCAGCAGCAGAAGCTGGAATACAGCAACAGCAGAAAAAGCCACAAATGTACAGCATCAGGAACAGCCACGGGAATACAGCAGCAGCAGGAATAGCCACAGGAATACCGCAGCAGCAGGAACAACCACGGGAATACAGCAGCAGGAGGAACAGCCACAGGAATGCAGTAGCAACAGGAACAGCCACTGGAATACAGCAGCAGCAGGAACTGCCACAGGAATACAGCAGCAGCAGGAAACGCCACAGATATGCAGCAGCAGCGGTAGGAACTGCCACAGGAACACAGCAGCTGGAACAGCCACAGGAATACAACAGCAGCAGGAATAGTCACAGGAATACAGCAGCAGCAGGAACAGCAACAGAAATACAGCAGCAGTAGGAACAGCCAAAGGAATACAGCAGCAACAGGAACAGCCACGGGAATACAGCAGCAGCAGGAGCAGCCACTGGAATGCAGCAGCAGCAGGATCAGCACAGGAATACAGCAGCCATGGGAATAGCAACAGGAATATAGCAGCAGCAGGAACAACCACAGAAATGCAGCAGCAGCAGGAACAGCCACAGGAATACAGCAGCAGGAGCAGGAACAGCCACACGAATACAACAGCAGAAGGACCAGCCACAGGAATACAGCAGCAGAAGGATCAGCCACAGATATGCAGCAGCAGCAGGAACAGCCACAGGAATACAGCAGCAGCACGAACAGCCACAGGAATACAGCAGTAGCAGGAACAGCCAAAGAATACAGCAGCAACAGGAAAAGCCACAGGAATACAGCAGTATCAGGAAGAGCCACAGGAACAAAGCAGCAGCAGGAACAGCCACAGGAATACACCAGCAGCAGGAAAGCCACAGAAATGCAGCAGCAGCAGGAACCGTGACAGGAATACAGCAGCAGCAGGAACAGCCACAGGAATACAATAGCAGCAGAAACGGCCACAGGAATAGAGCAGCAGGATCCGCCACAGATATGCAGCAGCAGCAGTAACAGCCACAGTAATACAACAGCAGCAGGAAAGCCAAAGGAAAACAGCAGCAGGAGCAGGAACAGCCACACGAATACAACAGCAGAAGGACCAGCCACAGGAATATAGCAGCAACAGGAGCAGCCACAGGAATATAGCAATAGCAGGAACAGCCACAGATATGCAGCAGCAGTAGGAACCGCCACAGGAATACAGCAGCAGAAGGAACAGCCACAGGAACACAGCAGCAAAAAGAACAGTGACAGGAATACAGAAGCAGCAGGAACAGCCACAGGAATACAGCAACAGCAAGATCAGCAACAGGAATACAGCAGCAGTAGAGTCAGCCAAAGGAATACAGCAGCAGCAGGAACAGCCAAGGGAATACAGCAGCAGCATGTGCTGGAATACGGCAGCAGCTGGAAACGCCACAGATATCCAGCAGCAGGAACAGCCACTGGATTACAGCAGCAGCAGAATTAGCCACAGGAATACCGCAGCAGCAGGAACAGCCACGGGAATACAGCAGCAGGAGGAACAGCCACAGGAATGCAGTGGCAGCAGGAACAGCCACTGGAATACAGTAGCAGCAGAAACTGCCACAGGAATACAGCAGCAGCAGGAAACACCACAGATATGCAGCAGCAGCAGTAGGAACAGCCACAGGAACACAGCAGCAGGAACAGTGACAGGAACACAGCAGCAGCAGGAACAGCCACAGGAATACAGCAGCACCAGGAAAAGCCACAGGAATACAGCAGTATCAGGAAGAGCCACAGGAACACAGCAGCAGCAGGAACAGCCACAGGAATACAATAGCAGCAAAAACGGCAACAGGAATATAGCAGCAAAATCCGCCACAGATATGCAGCAGCAGCAGGAACAGCCACAGTAATACAACAGCAGCAGAAATAGCCACAGGAATACTGCAGCAGCAGGAGCAGCCACAGGAATATAGCAATAGCAGGAACACCCACAGAAATGCAGCAGCAGCAGGAACCGCCTCAGGAATACAGCAGCAGGAGGAACAGCCACAGGAATACAGCAGCAATAAGAACAGTGACAGGAATTCAGCAGCAGCAGGAACAGCCACAGGAATACAGCAGTAGCAGGAACAGCAACAGGAATACAGCAGCAGTAGAAACAGCCAAAGGAATACAGCAGCAGCAGGAGCTGGAATATAGCAGCAGCAGGAAAAGGCAGAGATATCCAGCAGCAGGAACAGCCACTGGAATACAGCAGCAGCAGGAATAGCCACAGAAATAACGCAGCAGCAGGAACAGCCACGGGAATACAGCAGCAGGAGGAACTGCCACAGGAATACAGCAGCAGGAGGAATAGCCACAGGAATGCAGTAGCAGCAGGAACAGCCACAGGAATACAACAGCAGCAGGAATAGCCACAGGAATACAGAAGCAGCAGCAGGAACAGCCACCAGAATACAGCAGTAGCAAGAACAACCATAGATATGCAGCAGCAGCAGGAACAGCCACAGGAATACAACAGCAGCAGAAACAGCCAGAGGATTACAGCAGCAGTGGGAACAGCAACAGGAATATAGCAGCAGCAGGAACAGCGACAGAAATCCCACATCAGCACGAACAGCCACAGACATTCAGTAGCAGCAGGAGCAGCCACAGGTATACCGCAGCAGCAGGAATAGCCACAGGAATACAGCAGCAGCAGGATCAGCCACAGATATGCTGCAGCAGCAGAGACAGCCACAGTAATACAACAGCAGCAGAATTAGCCACAGGAATACAGCAGCAACAGGAGCAGCCACAGGAATGTAACAATAGCAAGAACAGCCACAGATATGCAGCAGCAGCAGTAACCGCCACAGGAATACAGCAGCAGGAGGAACAGCCACAGGAATACAGCAGCAACAGGAACAGTGACAGGAATACAGCAGCAGCAGGAACAGCCAGAGGAATACAGCAGCAGCAGGAACAGCAACAGGAATACAGCAGCAGTAGAAACAGCGAAAGGAATACAGCAGCAGCAGGAACAGCCACGGGAATACAGCAGCAGCAGGAGCTGGAATACAGCAGCAGCAGGAATAGCCACAGGAATACAGCAGCAGGAGGAACAGCCACAGGAATGCAGTAGCAGCAGGAACAGCCACTGGAATCCAACAGCAGCAGGAAAAGGCATAGGATTACAGTAGCAGTGGGAACAGCTACAGGAATATAGCAGCAGCAGGAATAGCGACAGAAATCGCACAGCAGCACGAACAGCCACTGACATGCAGTAGCAGCAGGATCAGCCGCAGGAATACAGCAGCAGCAGGAATAGCCACAGGAATACCCCAGCAGCAGGAACAGCCACAAGAATACAACAGCAGAGCAGGAATAGCCACAGGAATACAGCAGCAGCAGGAGCAGCCACAGGAATATAGCAGCGGCAGGAACAGCCACAGATATGCAGCAGTAGCAGGAACATACACAGATATGGAGCAGCAGCAGGAACCGCCACAGATTTGCAGCAGCAGCAGGAACAGCCACAGGAATACAGAAGCAGCAGCAGCAGCAACAGGAACACAGCAGCAGGAACAGACACAAATATGCAGCAGCAGCAGGAACAGCCACAGGAATGCAGCAGCAGGAACAGCCACAGGAATACAGCAGCAGGAGCAGGAACAGCCACACGATTACAACAGCAGAAGGACCAGGCACAGGAATACAGCAGCAGCAGGAACAGCCACAGAAATTCAGCAGCAGGAGGAACAGCTACAGCAATACAGCAGCAGCAGGAACAGCCACAGGAATACAGCAGCAACAGCAGGAACAGCCGCAGGATTACAACAGCAGCAGGATCAGCTACCGGAGTATAGCAGCCATGGGAATAGCAACAGGAATATAGCAGCAGCAGGAACAACCACAGGAATACAGCAGCAGGAGCAGGAACAGCCACACGAATACAACAGCAGAAGGACCAGCCACAGGAATACAGCAGCAGCAGGATCAGCCACGGGAATATAGCAGCCATGGGAATAGCAACAGGAATATAGCAGCAGCAGGAACAGCCACAGGAATGCAGCAGGAGCAGGAACAGCCACACGAATACAACAGCAGAAGGACCAGCCACAGGAATACTGCAGCAGCAGGAACAGCCACAGGAATGCAGCAGAAGCACGAACAGACACAGGAATACAGCAGTTGCAGGAACAGACAGAGGAATACAATAGCAGCAGAAACGGCCACAGGAATACAGCAGCAGGATCCACTACAGATATGCAGCAGCAGCAGGAATAGCCACAGTAATACAACAGCAGCAGAAATAGCCACAGGAATATATCAGCAGCAGGAGCAGCCACAGGAATATAGCAATAGCAGGAACAGCCACAGATATGCAGCAGCAGCAGGCACCGCCACAGGAATACAGCAGCAGGAGGAACAGCCACAGGAATACAGCAGCAACTGGAACAGTGACAGGAATACAGCAGCAGCAGGAGCAGCCACAGGAATACAGCAGCAGGAGGAACAGCAACAGGAATACAGCAGCAGTAGAAACAGCCAAAGGAATACAGCAGCAGCAGCAACAGCCAAGGGAATACAGCAGCAGCAGAAGCTGGAATACAGCAACAGCAGAAAAAGCCACAAATGTACAGCATCAGGAACAGCCACGGGAATACAGCAGCAGCAGGAATAGCCACAGGAATACCGCAGCAGCAGGAACAACCACGGGAATACAGCAGCAGGAGGAACAGCCACAGGAATGCAGTAGCAACAGGAACAGCCACTGGAATACAGCAGCAGCAGGAACTGCCACAGGAATACAGCAGCAGCAGGAAACGCCACAGATATGCAGCAGCAGCGGTAGGAACTGCCACAGGAACACAGCAGCTGGAACAGCCACAGGAATACAACAGCAGCAGGAATAGTCACAGGAATACAGCAGCAGCAGGAACAGCAACAGAAATACAGCAGCAGTAGGAACAGCCAAAGGAATACAGCAGCAACAGGAACAGCCACGGGAATACAGCAGCAGCAGGAGCAGCCACAGGAATGCAGCAGCAGCAGGAGCAGCACAGGAATACAGCAGCCATGGGAATAGCAACAGGAATATAGCAGCAGCAGGAACAACCACAGAAATGCAGCAGCAGCAGGAACAGCCACAGGAATACAGCAGCAGGAGCAGGAACAGCCACACGAATACAACAGCAGAAGGACCAGCCACAGGAATACAGCAGCAGAAGGATCAGCCACAGATATGCAGCAGCAGCAGGAACAGCCACAGGAATACAGCAGCAGCACGAACAGCCACAGGAATACAGCAGTAGCAGGAACAGCCAAAGAATACAGCAGCAACAGGAAAAGCCACAGGAATACAGCAGTATCAGGAAGAGCCACAGGAACAAAGCAGCAGCAGGAACAGCCACAGGAATACACCAGCAGCAGGAAAGCCACAGAAATGCAGCAGCAGCAGGAACCGTGACAGGAATACAGCAGCAGCAGGAACAGCCACAGGAATACAATAGCAGCAGAAACGGCCACAGGAATAGAGCAGCAGGATCCGCCACAGATATGCAGCAGCAGCAGGAACAGCCACAGTAATACAACAGCAGCAGGAAAGCCAAAGGAAAACAGCAGCAGGAGCAGGAACAGCCACACGAATACAACAGCAGAAGGACCAGCCACAGGAATATAGCAGCAACAGGAGCAGCCACAGGAATATAGCAATAGCAGGAACAGCCACAGATATGCAGCAGCAGTAGGAACCGCCACAGGAATACAGCAGCAGAAGGAACAGCCACAGGAACACAGCAGCAAAAAGAACAGTGACAGGAATACAGAAGCAGCAGGAACAGCCACAGGAATACAGCAACAGCAAGATCAGCAACAGGAATACAGCAGCAGTAGAGTCAGCCAAAGGAATACAGCAGCAGCAGGAACAGCCAAGGGAATACAGCAGCAGCATGTGCTGGAATAAGGCAGCAGCTGGAAACGCCACAGATATCCAGCAGCAGGAACAGCCACTGGATTACAGCAGCAGCAGAATTAGCCACAGGAATACCGCAGCAGCAGGAACAGCCACGGGAATACAGCAGCAGGAGGAACAGCCACAGGAATGCAGTAGCAGCAGGAACAGCCACTGGAATACAGCAGCAGCAGAAACTGCCACAGGAATACAGCAGCAGCAGGAAACACCACAGATATGCAGCAGCAGCAGTAGGAACAGCCACAGGAACACAGCAGCAGGAACAGTGACAGGAACACAGCAGCAGCAGGAACAGCCACAGGAATACAGCAGCACCAGGAAAAGCCACAGGAATACAGCAGTATCAGGAAGAGCCACAGGAACACAGCAGCAGCAGGAACAGCCACAGGAATACAATAGCAGCAAAAACGGCAACAGGAATATAGCAGCAAAATCCGCCACAGATATGCAGCAGCAGCAGGAACAGCCACAGTAATACAACAGCAGCAGAAATAGCCACAGGAATACTGCAGCAGCAGGAGCAGCCACAGGAATATAGCAATAGCAGGAACACCCACAGAAATGCAGCAGCAGCAGGAACCGCCTCAGGAATACAGCAGCAGGAGGAACAGCCACAGGAATACAGCAGCAATAAGAACAGTGACAGGAATTCAGCAGCAGCAGGAACAGCCACAGGAATACAGCAGTAGCAGGAACAGCAACAGGAATACAGCAGCAGTAGAAACAGCCAAAGGAATACAGCAGCAGCAGGAGCTGGAATATAGCAGCAGCAGGAAAAGGCAGAGATATCCAGCAGCAGGAACAGCCACTGGAATACAGCAGCAGCAGGAATAGCCACAGAAATAACGCAGCAGCAGGAACAGCCACGGGAATTCAGCAGCAGGAGGAACTGCCACAGGAATACAGCAGCAGGAGGAATAGCCACAGGAATGCAGTAGCAGCAGGAACAGCCACAGGAATACAACAGCAGCAGGAATAGCCACAGGAATACAGAAGCAGCAGCAGGAACAGCCACCAGAATACAGCAGTAGCAAGAACAACCATAGATATGCAGCAGCAGCAGGAACAGCCACAGGAATACAACAGCAGCAGAAACAGCCAGAGGATTACAGCAGCAGTGGGAACAGCAACAGGAATATAGCAGCAGCAGGAACAGCGACAGAAATCCCACATCAGCACGAACAGCCACAGACATTCAGTAGCAGCAGGAGCAGCCACAGGTATACCGCAGCAGCAGGAATAGCCACAGGAATACAGCAGCAGCAGGATCAGCCACAGATATGCTGCAGCAGCAGAGACAGCCACAGTAATACAACAGCAGCAGAATTAGCCACAGGAATACAGCAGCAACAGGAGCAGCCACAGGAATGTAACAATAGCAGGAACAGCCACAGATATGCAGCAGCAGCAGTAACCGCCACAGGAATACAGCAGCAGGAGGAATAGCCACAGGAATACAGCAGCAAAAGGAACAGTGACAGGAATACAGCATTAGCAGGAACAGCCACAGGAATACAGCAGCAGTAGACACAGCCAAAGGAATACAGCAGCAGTAGGAACAGCCAAGGGAATACAGCAGCAGCAGGAGCTGGAATACAGCAGCAGCAGGAAAAGCCACAGATGTCCAGCAGCAGGACCAGCCACTGGAATACAACAGCAGCAGGAATAGCCACAGGAATACCGCAGCAGCAGGAACAGCCGCGGGAATACACCAGCAGGAGGAACAGCCGCAGGAATGCAGTAGCAGCAGGAACAGCCACTGGAATACAGCAGCAGCAGGAACTGCCACAGGAATACAGCAGCAGCAGGAATGCCTCAGATATGAAGCAGCAGCAGTAGGAACAGCCACAGGAACACAGCAGCAGGAACAGCCACAGGAATACAGCAGTAGCAGGAATAGGCACAGGAATACAGCAGCAGCAGCAGGAACAGTGACAGGAACACAGCAGCAGCAGGAACAGCCACAGGAATACAGCAGCAGCAGGAACAGCCACAGGAATACAGCAGCAACTGGAACAGTGACAGGAATACAGCAGCAGCAGGAGCAGCCACAGGAATACAGCAGCAGGAGGAACAGCAACAGGAATACAGCAGCAGTAGAAACAGCCAAAGGAATACAGCAGCAGCAGCAACAGCCAAGGGAATACAGCAGCAGCAGAAGCTGGAATACAGCAACAGCAGAAAAAGCCACAAATGTACAGCATCAGGAACAGCCACGGGAATACAGCAGCAGCAGGAATAGCCACAGGAATACCGCAGCAGCAGGAACAACCACGGGAATACAGCAGCAGGAGGAACAGCCACAGGAATGCAGTAGCAACAGGAACAGCCACTGGAATACAGCAGCAGCAGGAACTGCCACAGGAATACAGCAGCAGCAGGAAACGCCACAGATATGCAGCAGCAGCGGTAGGAACTGCCACAGGAACACAGCAGCTGGAACAGCCACAGGAATACAACAGCAGCAGGAATAGTCACAGGAATACAGCAGCAGCAGGAACAGCAACAGAAATACAGCAGCAGTAGGAACAGCCAAAGGAATACAGCAGCAACAGGAACAGCCACGGGAATACAGCAGCAGCAGGAGCAGCCACAGGAATGCAGCAGCAGCAGGAGCAGCACAGGAATACAGCAGCCATGGGAATAGCAACAGGAATATAGCAGCAGCAGGAACAACCACAGAAATGCAGCAGCAGCAGGAACAGCCACAGGAATACAGCAGCAGGAGCAGGAACAGCCACACGAATACAACAGCAGAAGGACCAGCCACAGGAATACAGCAGCAGAAGGATCAGCCACAGATATGCAGCAGCAGCAGGAACAGCCACAGGAATACAGCAGCAGCACGAACAGCCACAGGAATACAGCAGTAGCAGGAACAGCCAAAGAATACAGCAGCAACAGGAAAAGCCACAGGAATACAGCAGTATCAGGAAGAGCCACAGGAACAAAGCAGCAGCAGGAACAGCCACAGGAATACACCAGCAGCAGGAAAGCCACAGAAATGCAGCAGCAGCAGGAACCGTGACAGGAATACAGCAGCAGCAGGAACAGCCACAGGAATACAATAGCAGCAGAAACGGCCACAGGAATAGAGCAGCAGGATCCGCCACAGATATGCAGCAGCAGCAGGAACAGCCACAGTAATACAACAGCAGCAGGAAAGCCAAAGGAAAACAGCAGCAGGAGCAGGAACAGCCACACGAATACAACAGCAGAAGGACCAGCCACAGGAATATAGCAGCAACAGGAGCAGCCACAGGAATATAGCAATAGCAGGAACAGCCACAGATATGCAGCAGCAGTAGGAACCGCCACAGGAATACAGCAGCAGAAGGAACAGCCACAGGAACACAGCAGCAAAAAGAACAGTGACAGGAATACAGAAGCAGCAGGAACAGCCACAGGAATACAGCAACAGCAAGATCAGCAACAGGAATACAGCAGCAGTAGAGTCAGCCAAAGGAATACAGCAGCAGCAGGAACAGCCAAGGGAATACAGCAGCAGCATGTGCTGGAATAAGGCAGCAGCTGGAAACGCCACAGATATCCAGCAGCAGGAACAGCCACTGGATTACAGCAGCAGCAGAATTAGCCACAGGAATACCGCAGCAGCAGGAACAGCCACGGGAATACAGCAGCAGGAGGAACAGCCACAGGAATGCAGTAGCAGCAGGAACAGCCACTGGAATACAGCAGCAGCAGAAACTGCCACAGGAATACAGCAGCAGCAGGAAACACCACAGATATGCAGCAGCAGCAGTAGGAACAGCCACAGGAACACAGCAGCAGGAACAGTGACAGGAACACAGCAGCAGCAGGAACAGCCACAGGAATACAGCAGCACCAGGAAAAGCCACAGGAATACAGCAGTATCAGGAAGAGCCACAGGAACACAGCAGCAGCAGGAACAGCCACAGGAATACAATAGCAGCAAAAACGGCAACAGGAATATAGCAGCAAAATCCGCCACAGATATGCAGCAGCAGCAGGAACAGCCACAGTAATACAACAGCAGCAGAAATAGCCACAGGAATACTGCAGCAGCAGGAGCAGCCACAGGAATATAGCAATAGCAGGAACACCCACAGAAATGCAGCAGCAGCAGGAACCGCCTCAGGAATACAGCAGCAGGAGGAACAGCCACAGGAATACAGCAGCAATAAGAACAGTGACAGGAATTCAGCAGCAGCAGGAACAGCCACAGGAATACAGCAGTAGCAGGAACAGCAACAGGAATACAGCAGCAGTAGAAACAGCCAAAGGAATACAGCAGCAGCAGGAGCTGGAATATAGCAGCAGCAGGAAAAGGCAGAGATATCCAGCAGCAGGAACAGCCACTGGAATACAGCAGCAGCAGGAATAGCCACAGAAATAACGCAGCAGCAGGAACAGCCACGGGAATTCAGCAGCAGGAGGAACTGCCACAGGAATACAGCAGCAGGAGGAATAGCCACAGGAATGCAGTAGCAGCAGGAACAGCCACAGGAATACAACAGCAGCAGGAATAGCCACAGGAATACAGAAGCAGCAGCAGGAACAGCCACCAGAATACAGCAGTAGCAAGAACAACCATAGATATGCAGCAGCAGCAGGAACAGCCACAGGAATACAACAGCAGCAGAAACAGCCAGAGGATTACAGCAGCAGTGGGAACAGCAACAGGAATATAGCAGCAGCAGGAACAGCGACAGAAATCCCACATCAGCACGAACAGCCACAGACATTCAGTAGCAGCAGGAGCAGCCACAGGTATACCGCAGCAGCAGGAATAGCCACAGGAATACAGCAGCAGCAGGATCAGCCACAGATATGCTGCAGCAGCAGAGACAGCCACAGTAATACAACAGCAGCAGAATTAGCCACAGGAATACAGCAGCAACAGGAGCAGCCACAGGAATGTAACAATAGCAGGAACAGCCACAGATATGCAGCAGCAGCAGTAACCGCCACAGGAATACAGCAGCAGGAGGAATAGCCACAGGAATACAGCAGCAAAAGGAACAGTGACAGGAATACAGCATTAGCAGGAACAGCCACAGGAATACAGCAGCAGTAGACACAGCCAAAGGAATACAGCAGCAGTAGGAACAGCCAAGGGAATACAGCAGCAGCAGGAGCTGGAATACAGCAGCAGCAGGAAAAGCCACAGATGTCCAGCAGCAGGACCAGCCACTGGAATACAACAGCAGCAGGAATAGCCACAGGAATACCGCAGCAGCAGGAACAGCCGCGGGAATACACCAGCAGGAGGAACAGCCGCAGGAATGCAGTAGCAGCAGGAACAGCCACTGGAATACAGCAGCAGCAGGAACTGCCACAGGAATACAGCAGCAGCAGGAATGCCTCAGATATGAAGCAGCAGCAGTAGGAACAGCCACAGGAACACAGCAGCAGGAACAGCCACAGGAATACAGCAGTAGCAGGAATAGGCACAGGAATACAGCAGCAGCAGCAGGAACAGTGACAGGAACACAGCAGCAGCAGGAACAGCCACAGGAATACAGCAGCAGCAGGAACAGCCACAGGAATACAGCAGCACCAGGAAAAGCCAAAGGAATACAGCAGTATCAGGAAGAGCCACAGGAACACAGCAGCAGCAGGAACAGCCACAGGAATACAACAGCAGCAGAATTAGCCACAGAAATGCAGAGGCAGCAGGAACCTTGACAGGAATGAAGCAGCAGCAGGAACAGCCACAGGAATACAATAGCAGCAGAAACGGCAACAGGAATACAGCAGCAGGATCCGCCACAGATATGCAGCAGCAGCAGGAACAGCCACAGTAATACAACAGCAGCAGAATTAGCCAAAGGAATACAGCAGCAGCAGGAGCAGCCACAGGAATGTAACAATAGCAGGAACAGCCACAGATATGCAACAGCAGCAGTAACCGCCACAGGAATACAGCAGCAGGAGGAATAGCCACAGGAATACAGCAGCAACAGGAAAAGTGACAGGAATACAGCAGTAGCAGGAACAGCCACAGGAATACAGCAGCAGTAGAAACAGCCAAAGGAATACAGCAGCGGCAGGAACAGCCAAGGGAATACAGCAGCAGCAGGAGCTGGAATACAGCAGCAGCAGGAAAAGCCACAGATATCCAGCAGCAGGAACAGCCACGGGAATACACCAGCAGGAGGAACAGCCACAGGAATGCGGTAGCAGCAGGAACTGCCACAGGAATACAGCAGCAGCAGGAATGCCTCAGATATGAAGCAGCAGCAGTAGGAACAGCCACAGGAACACAGCAGCAGGAACAGCCACAGGAATACAACAGTAGCAGGGATAGGCACAGGAATACAGCAGCAGCAGCAGGAACAGCGACAGGAACACAGCAGCAGCAGGAACAGCCACAGGAATACAGCAGCACCAGGAAAAGCCACAGGAATACAGCAGTATCAGGAAGAGCCACAGGAACACAGCAGCAGCAGGAACAGCCACAGGAATACAATAGCAGCAAAAAACGGCAGCAGGAATATAGCAGCAAAATCCGCCACAGATATGCAGCAGCAGCAGGAACAGCCACAGTAATACAACAGCAGCAGAAATAGCCACAGGAATACAGCAGCAGCAGGAGCAGCCACAGGAATATAGCAATAGCAGGAACACCCACAGAAATGCAGCAGCAGCAGGAACCACCTCAGGAATACAGCAGCAGGAGGAACAATACAGAATACAGAAGCAGCAGCAGCAGCAACAGGAACACAGCAGCAGGAACAGACACAAATATGAAGCAGCAGCAGTAGGAACAGCCACAGGAACACAGCAGCAGGAACAGCCACAGGAATACAGCAGTAGCAGGAATAGGCACAGGAATACAGCAGCAGCAGCAGGAACAGTGACAGGAACACAGCAGCAGCAGGAACATCCACAGATATGGAGCAGCAGCAGGAACCGCCACAGATATGCAGCAGCAGCAGGAACAGCCACAGGAATACAGAAGCAGCAGCAGCAGCAACAGGAACACAGCAGCAGGAACTGACACAAATATGCAGCAGCTGCAGGAACAGCCACAGGAATGCAGCAGCAGCAGGAACAGCCACAGGAATACAGCAGCAGGAGCAGGAACAGCCGCACGATTACACAGCAGAAGGACCAGGCACAGGAATACAGCAGCAGCAGGAACAGCCACAGGAATTCAGCAGCAGGAGGAACAGCTACAGGAATACAGCAGCAGAAGGACCAGCCACAGGAATGCAGCAGGAGCAGGAACAGCAACAGGAATTCAGCAGCAGCAGGAACAGCTAGAGGAATACAGCAGCAGAAGGATCAGCCACAGATATGCAGCAGCAGCAGGAACAGCCACAGGAATACAGCAGCAGCACGAACAGCCACAGGAATACAGCAGTAGCAGGAACAGCCACAGGAATACAGCAGCAGCAGGAACAGCCACAGGAATACAGCAGCACCAGGAAAAGCCAAAGGAATACAGCAGTATCAGGAAGAGCCACAGGAACACAGCAGCAGCAGGAACAGCCACAGGAATACAACAGCAGCAGGTAGAGCCACAGAAATGCAGAGGCAGCAGGAACCGTGACAGGAATGAAGCAGCAGCAGGAACAACCACAGGAATACAATAGCAGCAGAAACGGCAACAGGAATACAGCAGCAGGATCCGCCACAGATATGCAGCAGCAGCAGGAACAGCCACAGTAATACAACAGCAGCAGAATTAGCCACAGGAATACAGCAGCAGCAGGAGCAGCCACAGGAATGTAACAATAGCAGGAACAGCCACAGATATGCAGCAGCAGCAGTAACCGCCACAGGAATACAGCAGCAACAGGAAAAGTGACAGGAATGTAACAATAGCAGGAACAGCCACAGATATGCAGCAGCAGCAGTAACCGCCACAGGAATACAGCAGTAGCAGGAACAGCCACAGGAATACAGCAGCAGTAGAAACAGCCAAAGGAATACAGCAGCGGCAGGAACAGCCAAGGGAATACAGCAGCAGCAGGAGCTGGAATATAGCAGCAGCAGGAAAAGGCAGAGATATCCAGCAGCAGGAACAGCCACTGGAATACAGCAGCAGCAGGAATAGCCACAGAAATAACGCAGCAGCAGGATCAGCCACGGGAATACAGCAGCAGGAGGAACTGCCACGGGAATACAGCAGCAGGAGGAATAGCCACAGGAATGCAGTAGCAGCAGGAACAGCCAAAGGAATACAACAGCAGCAGGAATAGCCACAGGAATACAGAAGCAGCAGCAGGAACAGCCACCAGAATACAGCAGCAGCAGAAACAGCCAGAACAACCATAGATATGCAGCAGCAGCAGGAACAGCCACAGGAATACAACAGCAGCAGAAACAGCCAGAGGATTACAGCAGCAGTGGGAACAGCAACAGGAATATAGCAGCAGCAGGAACAGCGACAGAAATCCCACATCAGCACGAACAGCCACAGACATTCAGTAGGAGCAGGTGCAGCCACAGGTATACCGCAGCAGCAGGAATAGCCACAGGAATACAGCAGCAGCAGGATCAGCCACAGATATGCTGCAGCAGCAGAGACAGCCACAGGAATACAACAACTGAGCAGGAATAGCCACAGGAAAACAGCAGCAGTAGGAACAGCCACTGGAACACAGCAGCAAGAATAGCCACAGGAATACAGCAGCAGCAGGAACAGCCACAGGAATTCAGCAGCAGGAGGAACAGCTACAGGAATACAGCAGCAGAAGGACCAGCCACAGGAATGCAGCAGGAGCAGGAACAGCAACAGGAATTCAGCAGCAGCAGGAACAGCTAGAGGAATACAGCAGCAGAAGGATCAGCCACAGATATGCAGCAGCAGCAGGAACAGCCACAGGAATACAGCAGCAGCACGAACAGCCACAGGAATACAGCAGTAGCAGGAACAGCCACAGGAATACAGCAGCAGCAGGAACAGCCACAGGAATACAGCAGCACCAGGAAAAGCCAAAGGAATACAGCAGTATCAGGAAGAGCCACAGGAACACAGCAGCAGCAGGAACAGCCACAGGAATACAACAGCAGCAGGTAGAGCCACAGAAATGCAGAGGCAGCAGGAACCGTGACAGGAATGAAGCAGCAGCAGGAACAGCCACAGGAATACAATAGCAGCAGAAACGGCAACAGGAATACAGCAGCAGGATCCGCCACAGATATGCAGCAGCAGCAGGAACAGCCACAGTAATACAACAGCAGCAGAATTAGCCACAGGAATACAGCAGCAGCAGGAGCAGCCACAGGAATGTAACAATAGCAGGAACAGCCACAGATATGCAGCAGCAGCAGTAACCGCCACAGGAATACAGCAGCAACAGGAAAAGTGACAGGAATGTAACAATAGCAGGAACAGCCACAGATATGCAGCAGCAGCAGTAACCGCCAAAGGAATACAGCAGTAGCAGGAACAGCCACAGGAATACAGCAGCAGTAGAAACAGCCAAAGGAATACAGCAGCGGCAGGAACAGCCAAGGGAATACAGCAGCAGCAGGAGCTGGAATATAGCAGCAGCAGGAAAAGGCAGAGATATCCAGCAGCAAGAACAGCCACTGGAATACAGCAGCAGCAGGAATAGCCACAGAAATAACGCAGCAGCAGGATCAGCCACGGGAATACAGCAGCAGGAGGAACTGCCACGGGAATACAGCAGCAGGAGGAATAGCCACAGGAATGCAGTAGCAGCAGGAACAGCCACAGGAATACAACAGCAGCAGGAATAGCCACAGGAATACAGAAGCAGCAGCAGGAACAGCCACCAGAATACAGCAGCAGCAGAAACAGCCAGAACAACCATAGATATGCAGCAGCAGCAGGAACAGCCACAGGAATACAACAGCAGCAGAAACAGCCAGAGGATTACAGCAGCAGTGGGAACAGCAACAGGAATATAGCAGCAGCAGGAACAGCGACAGAAATCCCACATCAGCACGAACAGCCACAGACATTCAGTAGGAGCAGGAGCAGCCACAGGTATACCGCAGCAGCAGGAATAGCCACAGGAATACAGCAGCAGCAGGATCAGCCACAGATATGCTGCAGCAGCAGAGACAGCCACAGGAATACAACAACTGAGCAGGAATAGCCACAGGAAAACAGCAGCAGTAGGAACAGCCACTGGAACACAGCAGCAAGAATAGCCACAGGAATACAGCAGCAGCAGGAACAGCAACAGGAATTCAGCAGCAGCAGGAACAGCTAGAGGAATACAGCAGCAGAAGGATCAGCCACAGATATGCAGCAGCAGCAGGAACAGCCACAGGAATACAGCAGCAGCACGAACAGCCACAGGAATACAGCAGTAGCAGGAACAGCCACAGAAATACAGCAGCAGCAGGAACAGCCACAGGAATACAGCAGCACCAGGAAAAGCCAAAGGAATACAGCAGTATCAGGAAGAGCCACAGGAACACAGCAGCAGCAGGAACAGCCACAGGAATACAACAGCAGCAGGTAGAGCCACAGAAATGCAGAGGCAGCAGGAACCGTGACAGGAATGAAGCAGCAGCAGGAACAGCCACAGGAATACAATAGCAGCAGAAACGGCAACAGGAATACAGCAGCAGGATCCGCCACAGATATGCAGCAGCAGCAGGAACAGCCACAGTAATACAACAGCAGCAGAATTAGCCACAGGAATACAGCAGCAGCAGGAGCAGCCACAGGAATGTAACAATAGCAGGAACAGCCACAGATATGCAGCAGCAGCAGTAACCGCCACAGGAATACAGCAGCAACAGGAAAAGTGACAGGAATGTAACAATAGCAGGAACAGCCACAGATATGCAGCAGCAGCAGTAATCGCCACAGGAATACAGCAGTAGCAGGAACAGCCACAGGAATACAGCAGCAGTAGAAACAGCCAAAGGAATACAGCAGCGGCAGGAACAGCCAAGGGAATACAGCAGCAGCAGGAGCTGGAATATAGCAGCAGCAGGAAAAGGCAGAGATATCCAGCAGTAGGAACAGCCACTGGAATACAGCAGCAGCAGGAATAGCCACAGAAATAACGCAGCAGCAGGATCAGCCACGGGAATAAGCAGCAGGAGGAACTGCCACGGGAATACAGCAGCAGGAGGAATAGCCACAGGAATGCAGTAGCAGCAGGAACAGCCACAGGAATACAACAGCAGCAGGAATAGCCACAGGAATACAGAAGCAGCAGCAGGAACAGCCACCAGAATACAGCAGCAGCAGAAACAGCCAGAACAACCATAGATATGCAGCAGCAGCAGGAACAGCCACAGGAATACAACAGCAGCAGAAACAGCCAGAGGATTACAGCAGCAGTGGGAACAGCAACAGGAATATAGCAGCAGCAGGAACAGCGACAGAAATCCCACATCAGCACGAACAGCCACAGACATTCAGTAGGAGCAGGAGCAGCCACAGGTATACCGCAGCAGCAGGAAGAGCCACAGGAATACAGCAGCAGCAGGATCAGCCACAGATATGCTGCAGCAGCAGAGACAGCCACAGGAATACAACAACTGAGCAGGAATAGCCACAGGAAAACAGCAGCAGTAGGAACAGCCACTGGAACACAGCAGCAAGAATAGCCACAGGAATACAACAGCTGCAGGAATAGCCACAGGAATACAGCAGCAGCAGCAGGAACAGCCAACAGAATACAGCAGTAGCAAGAGCAACCATAGATATGCAGCAGCAGCAGGAACAGCCCCAGGAATACAACAGCAGCAGAAAAAGCCAGAGGATTACAGTAGCAGTGGGAACAGCTACAGGAATATAGCAGCAGCAGGAATAGCGACAGAAATCCCACAGCAGCACGAACAGCCACTGATATGCAGTAGCAGCATGAACAGCCGCAGGAATACAGCAGCAGCAGGAATAGCCACAGGAATACCGCAGCAGCAGGAACAGCCACAAGAATACAACAGCAGAACAGGAATAGCCACAGGAATACAGCAGCAGCAGGAGCAGCCACCGGAATATAGCAGCAGCAGGAACAGCCACAGATATGCAGCAGCAGCAGGAACATCCACAGATATGGAGCAGCAGCAGGAACCGCCACAGATTTGCAGCAGCAGCAGGAACAGCCACAGGAATACAGAAGCAGCAGCAGCAGCAACAGGAACACAGCAGCAGGAACAGACACAAATATGCAGCAGCTGCAGGAACAGCAACTGGAATGCAGCAGCAGCAGGAACAGCCACAGGAATACAGCAGCAGTAGAAACAGCCAAAGGAATACAGCAGCGGCTGGAACAGCCAAGGAAATACAGCAGCAGCAGGAGCTGGAATACAGCAGCAGCAGGAAAAGCCACAGATATCCAGCAACAGGACCAGCCACTGGAAAACAACGGCAGCAGGAATAGCCACAGGAATACCGCAGCAGCAGGAACAACCGCGGGAATACACCAGCAGGAGGAACAGCCCCAGGAAAGCAGTAGCAGCAGGAACAGCCACTGGAATACAGCAGCAGTAGGAACAGCCACAGGAACACAGCAGCAGGAACAGCCACAGGAATACAACAGTAGCAGGAATAGGCACAGGAATACAGCAGCAGCAGCAGGAACAGTGACAGGAACACAGCAGCAGCTGGAACAGCCACAGGAATACAGCAGCACCAGGAAAAGCCACAGGAATACAGCAGTATCAGGAAGAGCCACAGGAACACAGCAGCAGCAGGAACAGCCACAGGAATACAATAGCAGCAAAAACAGCAACAGGAATATAGCAAAATCCGCCACAGATATGCAGCAGCAGCAGGAACAGCCACAGTAATACAACAGCAGCAGAAATAGCCACAGGAATACAGCAGCAGCAGGAGCAGCCACAGGAATATAGCAATAGCAGGAACACCCACAGAAATGCAGCAGCAGCAGGAACCGCCTCAGGAATACAGCAGCTGGAGGAACAGCCACAGGAATACAGCAGCAATAAGAACAGTGAAGGGAATTCAGCAGCAGCAGGAACAGCCACAGGAATACAGCAGTAGCAGGAACAGCAACAGGAATACAGCAGCAGTAGAAACAGCCAAAGGAATACAGCAGCAGCAGGAGCTGGAATATAGCAGCAGCAGGAAAAGGCAGAGATATCCAGCAGCAGGAACAGCCACTGGAATACAGCAGCAGCAGGTATAGCCACAGAAATAACGCAGCAGCAGGAACAGCCACGGGAATACAGCAGCAGGAGGAACTGCCACGGGAATACAGCAGCAGGAGGAATAGCCACAGGAATGCAGTAGCAGCAGGAACAGCCACAGGAATACAACAGCAGCAGAATAGCCACAGGAATACAGAAGCAGCAGCAGGAACAGCCACCAGAATACAGCAGTAGCAAGAACAACCATAGATATGCAGCAGCAGCAGGCACAGCCACAGGAATACAACAGCAGCAGAAACAGCCAGAGGATTACAGCAGCAGTGGGAACAGCAACAGGAATATAGCAGCAGCAGGAACAGCGACAGAAATCCCACATCAGCACGAACAGCCACAGACATTCAGTAGCAGCAGGAGCAGCCACAGGTATACCGCAGCAGCAGGAATAGCCGCAGGAATACAGCAGCAGCAGGAATAGCCACAGGAATACCGCAGCAGCAGGAACAGCCACAAGAATACAACAGCAGAGCAGGAATAGCCACAGGAATACAGCAGCAGCAGGAGCAGCCACAGGAATATAGCAGCAGCAGGAACAGCCACAGATATGCAGCAGTAGCAGGAACATCCACAGATATGGAGCAGCAGCAGGAACAGCCACAGGAATACAGAAGCAGCAGCAGCAGCAACAGGAACACAGCAGCAGGAACAGACACAAATATGCAGCAGCTGCAGGAACAGCCACAGGAATGCAGCAGCAGCAGGAACAGCCACAGGAATGCAGCAGCAGCAGGAACAGCCACAGAAATTCAGCAGCAGGAGGAACAGCTACAGCAATACAGCAGCAGATGGATCAGCCACAGATATGTAGCAGCAGCAGGAAAAGCCACAGGAATACAGCAGCAACAGCAGGAACAGCCGCAGGATTACAACAGCAGCAGGATCAGCCACGGGATATAGCAGCCATGGGAATAGCAACAGGAATATAGCAGCAGCAGGAACAGCCACAGGAATGCAGCAGGAGCAGGAACAGCCACACGAATACAACAGCAGAAGGACCAGCCACAGGAATACTGCAGCAGCAGCAACAGCCACAGGAATTCAGCAGTAGCAGGAACAGGTACATGAATACAGCATCAGGAGGATCAGCCACAGATATGCAGCAGCAGCAGGAACAGCCACAGGAATGCAGCAGAAGCACGAACAGACACAGGAATACAGCAGTTGCAGGAACAGACAGAGGAATACAATAGCAGCAGAAACGGCCACAGGAATACAGCAGCAGGATCCACTACAGATATGCAGCAGCAGCAGGAACAGCCACAGTAATACAACAGCAGCAGAAATAGCCACAGGAATATATCAGCAGCATGAGCAGCCACAGGAATATAGCAATAGGAGGAACAGCCACAGATATGCAGCAGCAGCAGGAACCGCCACAGGAATACAGCAGCCGGAGGAACAGCCACAGGAATACAGCAGCAACAGGAACAGTGACAGGAATACAGCAGCAGCAGGAAGAGCCACAGGAATACAGCAGCAGCAGGAACAGCAACAGGAATACAGCAGCAGTAGAAACAGCCAAAGGAATACAGCAGCAGCAGGAACAGCAAATGGAATACAGCAGCAGCAGAAGCTGGAATACAGCAGCAGCAGAAAAAGCCACAGATATACAGCAGCAGGAACAGCCACGGGAATACAGCATCAGCAGGAATAGCCACAGGAATACCGCAGCAGCAGGAACAACCACGGGAATACAGCAGCAGGAGGAACAGCCACAGGAATGCAGTAGCAACAGGAACAGCCACTGGAATACAGCAGCAGCAGGAACTGCCACAGGAATACAGCAGCAGCAGGAAACGCCACAGATATGCAGCAGCAGCAGTAGGAACTGCCACAGGAACACAGCAGCTGGAACAGCCACAGGAATACAACAGCAGCAGGAATAGTCACAGGAATACAGCAGCAGCAGCAGGAACAGTGACAGGAACACAGCAGCAGCAGGAACAGCCACAGGAATACAGCAGCAGCAGGAATAGCCACAGAAATACAGCAGCAGCAGGAACATTGAAAGGAATACAGCAGCAGCAGAAACAGCCGCAGGAATACAATAGCAGCAGAAACGGCCACAGGAATACAGCAGCAGGACCGCCACAGATATGCAGCAGCAGCAGGAATAGCCACAGTAATACAACAGCAGTAGGAATAGCCAAGGAATACAGCAGCAGTTGAAACCGCCACAGCAATACAGCAGCAGGAGGAACAGCCACAGCAATACAGCAGCAACAGGAACAGTGACAGGAATACAGCAGTAGCAGGAACAGCCACACGAATACAACAGCAGAAGGACTAGCCACAGGAATACAGCAGCAGCAGGAACAGCCACAGGAATTCAGCAGCAGCAGGAACAGCTAAAGGAATACTGCAGCAGAAGGATCAGCCACAGATATGCAGCAGCTGCAGGAACAGCCACAGGAATACAGCAGAAGCATGAACAGACACAGGAATACAGCAGTTGCAGGAACAGCCACAGGAATACAATAGCAGCAGAAATGGCCACAGGAATGCAGCAGCAGGATCTGCCACAGATATGCAGCAGCAGCAGGAACAGCCACAGTAATACAACAGCAGCAGAAATAGCCACAGGAATATAGCAGCAGCAGGAGCAGCCACAGAAATATAGCAATAGCAGGAACAGCCACAGATATGCAGCAGCAGCAGGCACCGCCACACGAATAAGCAGCAGGAGGAACAGCCACAGAAATACAGCAGCAGCAGGAACAGTGACAGGAATACAGCAGCAGCAGGAACAGCAACAGGATTACAGCAGCAGTAGAAACAGCCAAGGGAACACAGCAGCGGCAGGAACAGCCAAGGGAATACAGCAGCAGCAGGAGCAGGAATATAGCAGCAGCAGGAACAGCGACAGAAATCCCACATCAGCACGAACAGCCACAGACATTCAGTAGGAGCAGGAGCAGCCACAGGTATACCGCAGCAGCAGGAAGAGCCACAGGAATACAGCAGCAGCAGGATCAGCCACAGATATGCTGCAGCAGCAGAGACAGCCACAGGAATACAACAACTGAGCAGGAATAGCCACAGGAAAACAGCAGCAGTAGGAACAGCCACTGGAACACAGCAGCAAGAATAGCCACAGGAATACAACAGCTGCAGGAATAGCCACAGGAATACAGCAGCAGCAGCAGGAACAGCCACCAGAATACAGCAGTAGCAAGAGCAACCATAGATATGCAGCAGCAGCAGGAACAGCCCCAGGAATACAACAGCAGCAGAAAAAGCCAGAGGATTACAGTAGCAGTGGGAACAGCTACAGGAATATAGCAGCAGCAGGAATAGCGACAGAAATCCCACAGCAGCACGAACAGCCACTGATATGCAGTAGCAGCATGAACAGCCGCAGGAATACAGCAGCAGCAGGAATAGCCACAGGAATACCGCAGCAGCAGGAACAGCCACAAGAATACAACAGCAGAACAGGAATAGCCACAGGAATACAGCAGCAGCAGGAGCAGCCACCGGAATATAGCAGCAGCAGGAACAGCCACAGATATGCAGCAGCAGCAGGAACATCCACAGATATGGAGCAGCAGCAGGAACCGCCACAGATTTGCAGCAGCAGCAGGAACAGCCACAGGAATACAGAAGCAGCAGCAGCAGCAACAGGAACACAGCAGCAGGAACAGACACAAATATGCAGCAGCTGCAGGAACAGCAACTGGAATGCAGCAGCAGCAGGAACAGCCACAGGAATACAGCAGCAGTAGAAACAGCCAAAGGAATACAGCAGCGGCTGGAACAGCCAAGGAAATACAGCAGCAGCAGGAGCTGGAATACAGCAGCAGCAGGAAAAGCCACAGATATC
Source organism: Carcharodon carcharias (assembly GCF_017639515.1). Classification (NCBI taxonomy): domain Eukaryota; kingdom Metazoa; phylum Chordata; class Chondrichthyes; order Lamniformes; family Lamnidae; genus Carcharodon; species Carcharodon carcharias. The sequence goes on along the minus strand of NC_054478.1, from coordinate 116,746,229 downwards.
CAGCAACAGGACCAGCCACTGGAAAACAACGGCAGCAGGAATAGCCACAGGAATACCGCAGCAGCAGGAACAACCGCGGGAATACACCAGCAGGAGGAACAGCCCCAGGAAAGCAGTAGCAGCAGGAACAGCCACTGGAATACAGCAGCAGTAGGAACAGCCACAGGAACACAGCAGCAGGAACAGCCACAGGAATACAACAGTAGCAGGAATAGGCACAGGAATACAGCAGCAGCAGCAGGAACAGTGACAGGAACACAGCAGCAGCTGGAACAGCCACAGGAATACAGCAGCACCAGGAAAAGCCACAGGAATACAGCAGTATCAGGAAGAGCCACAGGAACACAGCAGCAGCAGGAACAGCCACAGGAATACAATAGCAGCAAAAACAGCAACAGGAATATAGCAGCAAAATCCGCCACAGATATGCAGCAGCAGCAGGAACAGCCACAGTAATACAACAGCAGCAGAAATAGCCACAGGAATACAGCAGCAGCAGGAGCAGCCACAGGAATATAGCAATAGCAGGAACACCCACAGAAATGCAGCAGCAGCAGGAACCGCCTCAGGAATACAGCAGCTGGAGGAACAGCCACAGGAATACAGCAGCAATAAGAACAGTGAAGGGAATTCAGCAGCAGCAGGAACAGCCACAGGAATACAGCAGTAGCAGGAACAGCAACAGGAATACAGCAGCAGTAGAAACAGCCAAAGGAATACAGCAGCAGCAGGAGCTGGAATATAGCAGCAGCAGGAAAAGGCAGAGATATCCAGCAGCAGGAACAGCCACTGGAATACAGCAGCAGCAGGTATAGCCACAGAAATAACGCAGCAGCAGGAACAGCCACGGGAATACAGCAGCAGGAGGAACTGCCACGGGAATACAGCAGCAGGAGGAATAGCCACAGGAATGCAGTAGCAGCAGGAACAGCCACAGGAATACAACAGCAGCAGAATAGCCACAGGAATACAGAAGCAGCAGCAGGAACAGCCACCAGAATACAGCAGTAGCAAGAACAACCATAGATATGCAGCAGCAGCAGGCACAGCCACAGGAATACAACAGCAGCAGAAACAGCCAGAGGATTACAGCAGCAGTGGGAACAGCAACAGGAATATAGCAGCAGCAGGAACAGCGACAGAAATCCCACATCAGCACGAACAGCCACAGACATTCAGTAGCAGCAGGAGCAGCCACAGGTATACCGCAGCAGCAGGAATAGCCGCAGGAATACAGCAGCAGCAGGAATAGCCACAGGAATACCGCAGCAGCAGGAACAGCCACAAGAATACAACAGCAGAGCAGGAATAGCCACAGGAATACAGCAGCAGCAGGAGCAGCCACAGGAATATAGCAGCAGCAGGAACAGCCACAGATATGCAGCAGTAGCAGGAACATCCACAGATATGGAGCAGCAGCAGGAACAGCCACAGGAATACAGAAGCAGCAGCAGCAGCAACAGGAACACAGCAGCAGGAACAGACACAAATATGCAGCAGCTGCAGGAACAGCCACAGGAATGCAGCAGCAGCAGGAACAGCCACAGGAATGCAGCAGCAGCAGGAACAGCCACAGAAATTCAGCAGCAGGAGGAACAGCTACAGCAATACAGCAGCAGATGGATCAGCCACAGATATGTAGCAGCAGCAGGAAAAGCCACAGGAATACAGCAGCAACAGCAGGAACAGCCGCAGGATTACAACAGCAGCAGGATCAGCCACGGGATATAGCAGCCATGGGAATAGCAACAGGAATATAGCAGCAGCAGGAACAGCCACAGGAATGCAGCAGGAGCAGGAACAGCCACACGAATACAACAGCAGAAGGACCAGCCACAGGAATACTGCAGCAGCAGCAACAGCCACAGGAATTCAGCAGTAGCAGGAACAGGTACATGAATACAGCATCAGGAGGATCAGCCACAGATATGCAGCAGCAGCAGGAACAGCCACAGGAATGCAGCAGAAGCACGAACAGACACAGGAATACAGCAGTTGCAGGAACAGACAGAGGAATACAATAGCAGCAGAAACGGCCAAAGGAATACAGCAGCAGGATCCACTACAGATATGCAGCAGCAGCAGGAACAGCCACAGTAATACAACAGCAGCAGAAATAGCCACAGGAATATATCAGCAGCATGAGCAGCCACAGGAATATAGCAATAGGAGGAACAGCCACAGATATGCAGCAGCAGCAGGAACCGCCACAGGAATACAGCAGCCGGAGGAACAGCCACAGGAATACAGCAGCAACAGGAACAGTGACAGGAATACAGCAGCAGCAGGAAGAGCCACAGGAATACAGCAGCAGCAGGAACAGCAACAGGAATACAGCAGCAGTAGAAACAGCCAAAGGAATACAGCAGCAGCAGGAACAGCAAATGGAATACAGCAGCAGCAGAAGCTGGAATACAGCAGCAGCAGAAAAAGCCACAGATATACAGCAGCAGGAACAGCCACGGGAATACAGCATCAGCAGGAATAGCCACAGGAATACCGCAGCAGCAGGAACAACCACGGGAATACAGCAGCAGGAGGAACAGCCACAGGAATGCAGTAGCAACAGGAACAGCCACTGGAATACAGCAGCAGCAGGAACTGCCACAGGAATACAGCAGCAGCAGGAAACGCCACAGATATGCAGCAGCAGCAGTAGGAACTGCCACAGGAACACAGCAGCTGGAACAGCCACAGGAATACAACAGCAGCAGGAATAGTCACAGGAATACAGCAGCAGCAGCAGGAACAGTGACAGGAACACAGCAGCAGCAGGAACAGCCACAGGAATACAGCAGCAGCAGGAATAGCCACAGAAATACAGCAGCAGCAGGAACATTGAAAGGAATACAGCAGCAGCAGAAACAGCCGCAGGAATACAATAGCAGCAGAAACGGCCACAGGAATACAGCAGCAGGACCGCCACAGATATGCAGCAGCAGCAGGAATAGCCACAGTAATACAACAGCAGTAGGAATAGCCAAGGAATACAGCAGCAGTTGAAACCGCCACAGCAATACAGCAGCAGGAGGAACAGCCACAGCAATACAGCAGCAACAGGAACAGTGACAGGAATACAGCAGTAGCAGGAACAGCCACACGAATACAACAGCAGAAGGACTAGCCACAGGAATACAGCAGCAGCAGGAACAGCCACAGGAATTCAGCAGCAGCAGGAACAGCTAAAGGAATACTGCAGCAGAAGGATCAGCCACAGATATGCAGCAGCTGCAGGAACAGCCACAGGAATACAGCAGAAGCATGAACAGACACAGGAATACAGCAGTTGCAGGAACAGCCACAGGAACACAATAGCAGCAGAAATGGCCACAGGAATGCAGCAGCAGGATCTGCCACAGATATGCAGCAGCAGCAGGAACAGCCACAGTAATACAACAGCAGCAGAAATAGCCACAGGAATATAGCAGCAGCAGGAGCAGCCACAGAAATATAGCAATAGCAGGAACAGCCACAGATATGCAGCAGCAGCAGGCACCGCCACACGAATAAGCAGCAGGAGGAACAGCCACAGAAATACAGCAGCAGCAGGAACAGTGACAGGAATACAGCAGCAGCAGGAACAGCAACAGGATTACAGCAGCAGTAGAAACAGCCAAGGGAACACAGCAGCGGCAGGAACAGCCAAGGGAATACAGCAGCAGCAGGAGCTGGAATACAGCAGCAGCAGGAAAAGCCACAGGTATCCAGCAGCAGGAACAGCCACTGGAATACAGCAGCAGCAGGAATAGCCACAGGAATACAGCAGCAGGAGGAACATCCACAGGAATGCAGTAGCAGCAGGAACAGCCACTGGAATCCAACAGCAGCAGGAAAAGGCATAGGATTACAGTAGCAGTGGGAACAGCTACAGGAATATAGCAGCAGCAGGAATAGCGACAGAAATCCCACAGCAGCACGAACAGCCACTGACATGCAGTAGCAGCAGGAACAGCCGCAGGAATACAGCAGCAGCAGGAATAGCCACAGGAATACCGCAGCAGCAGGAACAGCCACAAGAATACAACAGCAGAGCAGGAATAGCCACAGGAATACAGCAGCAGCAGGAGCAGCCACAGGAATATAGCAGCGGCAGGAACAGCCACAGATATGCAGCAGTAGCAGGAACATACACAGATATGGAGCAGCAGCAGGAACCGCCACAGATTTGCAGCAGCAGCAGGAACAGCCACAGGAATACAGAAGCAGCAGCAGCAGCAACAGGAACACAGCAGCAGGAACAGACACAAATATGCAGCAGCAGCAGGAACAGCCACAGGAATGCAGCAGCAGGAACAGCCACAGGAATACAGCAGCAGGAGCAGGAACAGCCACACGATTACAACAGCAGAAGGACCAGGCACAGGAATACAGCAGCAGCAGGAACAGCCACAGAAATTCAGCAGCAGGAGGAACAGCTACAGCAATACAGCAGCAGCAGGAACAGCCACAGGAATACAGCAGCAACAGCAGGAACAGCCGCAGGATTACAACAGCAGCAGGATCAGCCACCGGAGTATAGCAGCCATGGGAATAGCAACAGGAATATAGCAGCAGCAGGAACAACCACAGGAATACAGCAGCAGGAGCAGGAACAGCCACACGAATACAACAGCAGAAGGACCAGCCACAGGAATACAGCAGCAGCAGGATCAGCCACGGGAATATAGCAGCCATGGGAATAGCAACAGGAATATAGCAGCAGCACGAACAGCCACAGGAATACAGCAGTAGCAGGAACAGCCACAGGAATACAGCAGCAGCAGGAACAGCCACAGGAATACAGCAGCACCAGGAAAAGCCAAAGGAATACAGCAGTATCAGGAAGAGCCACAGGAACACAGCAGCAGCAGGAACAGCCACAGGAATACAACAGCAGCAGGTAGAGCCACAGAAATGCAGAGGCAGCAGGAACCGTGACAGGAATGAAGCAGCAGCAGGAACAGCCACAGGAATACAATAGCAGCAGAAACGGCAACAGGAATACAGCAGCAGGATCCGCCACAGATATGCAGCAGCAGCAGGAACAGCCACAGTAATACAACAGCAGCAGAATTAGCCACAGGAATACAGCAGCAGCAGGAGCAGCCACAGGAATGTAACAATAGCAGGAACAGCCACAGATATGCAGCAGCAGCAGTAACCGCCACAGGAATACAGCAGCAACAGGAAAAGTGACAGGAATGTAACAATAGCAGGAACAGCCACAGATATGCAGCAGCAGCAGTAACCGCCAAAGGAATACAGCAGTAGCAGGAACAGCCACAGGAATACAGCAGCAGTAGAAACAGCCAAAGGAATACAGCAACGGCAGGAACAGCCAAGGGAATACAGCAGCAGCAGGAGCTGGAATATAGCAGCAGCAGGAAAAGGCAGAGATATCCAGCAGCAAGAACAGCCACTGGAATACAGCAGCAGCAGGAATAGCCACAGAAATAACGCAGCAGCAGGATCAGCCACGGGAATACAGCAGCAGGAGGAACTGCCACGGGAATACAGCAGCAGGAGGAATAGCCACAGGAATGCAGTAGCAGCAGGAACAGCCACAGGAATACAACAGCAGCAGGAATAGCCACAGGAATACAGAAGCAGCAGCAGGAACAGCCACCAGAATACAGCAGCAGCAGAAACAGCCAGAACAACCATAGATATGCAGCAGCAGCAGGAACAGCCACAGGAATACAACAGCAGCAGAAACAGCCAGAGGATTACAGCAGCAGTGGGAACAGCAACAGGAATATAGCAGCAGCAGGAACAGCGACAGAAATCCCACATCAGCACGAACAGCCACAGACATTCAGTAGGAGCAGGAGCAGCCACAGGTATACCGCAGCAGCAGGAATAGCCACAGGAATACAGCAGCAGCAGGATCAGCCACAGATATGCTGCAGCAGCAGAGACAGCCACAGGAATACAACAACTGAGCAGGAATAGCCACAGGAAAACAGCAGCAGTAGGAACAGCCACTGGAACACAGCAGCAAGAATAGCCACAGGAATACAGCAGCAGCAGGAACAGCAACAGGAATTCAGCAGCAGCAGGAACAGCTAGAGGAATACAGCAGCAGAAGGATCAGCCACAGATATGCAGCAGCAGCAGGAACAGCCACAGGAATACAGCAGCAGCACGAACAGCCACAGGAATACAGCAGTAGCAGGAACAGCCACAGGAATACAGCAGCAGCAGGAACAGCCACAGGAATACAGCAGCACCAGGAAAAGCCAAAGGAATACAGCAGTATCAGGAAGAGCCACAGGAACACAGCAGCAGCAGGAACAGCCACAGGAATACAACAGCAGCAGGTAGAGCCACAGAAATGCAGAGGCAGCAGGAACCGTGACAGGAATGAAGCAGCAGCAGGAACAGCCACAGGAATACAATAGCAGCAGAAACGGCAACAGGAATACAGCAGCAGGATCCGCCACAGATATGCAGCAGCAGCAGGAACAGCCACAGTAATACAACAGCAGCAGAATTAGCCACAGGAATACAGCAGCAGCAGGAGCAGCCACAGGAATGTAACAATAGCAGGAACAGCCACAGATATGCAGCAGCAGCAGTAACCGCCACAGGAATACAGCAGCAACAGGAAAAGTGACAGGAATGTAACAATAGCAGGAACAGCCACAGATATGCAGCAGCAGCAGTAATCGCCACAGGAATACAGCAGTAGCAGGAACAGCCACAGGAATACAGCAGCAGTAGAAACAGCCAAAGGAATACAGCAGCGGCATGAACAGCCAAGGGAATACAGCAGCAGCAGGAGCTGGAATATAGCAGCAGCAGGAAAAGGCAGAGATATCCAGCAGCAGGAACAGCCACTGGAATACAGCAGCAGCAGGAATAGCCACAGAAATAACGCAGCAGCAGGATCAGCCACGGGAATAAGCAGCAGGAGGAACTGCCACGGGAATACAGCAGCAGGAGGAATAGCCACAGGAATGCAGTAGCAGCAGGAACAGCCACAGGAATACAACAGCAGCAGGAATAGCCACAGGAATACAGAAGCAGCAGCAGGAACAGCCACCAGAATACAGCAGCAGCAGAAACAGCCAGAACAACCATAGATATGCAGCAGCAGCAGGAACAGCCACAGGAATACAACAGCAGCAGAAACAGCCAGAGGATTACAGCAGCAGTGGGAACAGCAACAGGAATATAGCAGCAGCAGGAACAGCGACAGAAATCCCACATCAGCACGAACAGCCACAGACATTCAGTAGGAGCAGGAGCAGCCACAGGTATACCGCAGCAGCAGGAAGAGCCACAGGAATACAGCAGCAGCAGGATCAGCCACAGATATGCTGCAGCAGCAGAGACAGCCACAGGAATACAACAACTGAGCAGGAATAGCCACAGGAAAACAGCAGCAGTAGGAACAGCCACTGGAACACAGCAGCAAGAATAGCCACAGGAATACAACAGCTGCAGGAATAGCCACAGGAATACAGCAGCAGCAGGAAAAGCCACAGGTATCCAGCAGCAGGAACAGCCACTGGAATACAGCAGCAGCAGGAATAGCCACAGGAATACAGCAGCAGGAGGAACATCCACAGGAATGCAGTAGCAGCAGGAACAGCCACTGGAATCCAACAGCAGCAGGAAAAGGCATAGGATTACAGTAGCAGTGGGAACAGCTACAGGAATATAGCAGCAGCAGGAATAGCGACAGAAATCCCACAGCAGCACGAACAGCCACTGACATGCAGTAGCAGCAGGAACAGCCGCAGGAATACAGCAGCAGCAGGAATAGCCACAGGAATACCGCAGCAGCAGGAACAGCCACAAGAATACAACAGCAGAGCAGGAATAGCCACAGGAATACAGCAGCAGCAGGAGCAGCCACAGGAATATAGCAGCGGCAGGAACAGCCACAGATATGCAGCAGTAGCAGGAACATACACAGATATGGAGCAGCAGCAGGAACCGCCACAGATTTGCAGCAGCAGCAGGAACAGCCACAGGAATACAGAAGCAGCAGCAGCAGCAACAGGAACACAGCAGCAGGAACAGACACAAATATGCAGCAGCAGCAGGAACAGCCACAGGAATGCAGCAGCAGGAACAGCCACAGGAATACAGCAGCAGGAGCAGGAACAGCCACACGATTACAACAGCAGAAGGACCAGGCACAGGAATACAGCAGCAGCAGGAACAGCCACAGAAATTCAGCAGCAGGAGGAACAGCTACAGCAATACAGCAGCAGCAGGAACAGCCACAGGAATACAGCAGCAACAGCAGGAACAGCCGCAGGATTACAACAGCAGCAGGATCAGCCACCGGAGTATAGCAGCCATGGGAATAGCAACAGGAATATAGCAGCAGCAGGAACAACCACAGGAATACAGCAGCAGGAGCAGGAACAGCCACACGAATACAACAGCAGAAGGACCAGCCACAGGAATACAGCAGCAGCAGGATCAGCCACGGGAATATAGCAGCCATGGGAATAGCAACAGGAATATAGCAGCAGCACGAACAGCCACAGGAATACAGCAGTAGCAGGAACAGCCACAGGAATACAGCAGCAGCAGGAACAGCCACAGGAATACAGCAGCACCAGGAAAAGCCAAAGGAATACAGCAGTATCAGGAAGAGCCACAGGAACACAGCAGCAGCAGGAACAGCCACAGGAATACAACAGCAGCAGGTAGAGCCACAGAAATGCAGAGGCAGCAGGAACCGTGACAGGAATGAAGCAGCAGCAGGAACAGCCACAGGAATACAATAGCAGCAGAAACGGCAACAGGAATACAGCAGCAGGATCCGCCACAGATATGCAGCAGCAGCAGGAACAGCCACAGTAATACAACAGCAGCAGAATTAGCCACAGGAATACAGCAGCAGCAGGAGCAGCCACAGGAATGTAACAATAGCAGGAACAGCCACAGATATGCAGCAGCAGCAGTAACCGCCACAGGAATACAGCAGCAACAGGAAAAGTGACAGGAATGTAACAATAGCAGGAACAGCCACAGATATGCAGCAGCAGCAGTAACCGCCAAAGGAATACAGCAGTAGCAGGAACAGCCACAGGAATACAGCAGCAGTAGAAACAGCCAAAGGAATACAGCAACGGCAGGAACAGCCAAGGGAATACAGCAGCAGCAGGAGCTGGAATATAGCAGCAGCAGGAAAAGGCAGAGATATCCAGCAGCAAGAACAGCCACTGGAATACAGCAGCAGCAGGAATAGCCACAGAAATAACGCAGCAGCAGGATCAGCCACGGGAATACAGCAGCAGGAGGAACTGCCACGGGAATACAGCAGCAGGAGGAATAGCCACAGGAATGCAGTAGCAGCAGGAACAGCCACAGGAATACAACAGCAGCAGGAATAGCCACAGGAATACAGAAGCAGCAGCAGGAACAGCCACCAGAATACAGCAGCAGCAGAAACAGCCAGAACAACCATAGATATGCAGCAGCAGCAGGAACAGCCACAGGAATACAACAGCAGCAGAAACAGCCAGAGGATTACAGCAGCAGTGGGAACAGCAACAGGAATATAGCAGCAGCAGGAACAGCGACAGAAATCCCACATCAGCACGAACAGCCACAGACATTCAGTAGGAGCAGGAGCAGCCACAGGTATACCGCAGCAGCAGGAATAGCCACAGGAATACAGCAGCAGCAGGATCAGCCACAGATATGCTGCAGCAGCAGAGACAGCCACAGGAATACAACAACTGAGCAGGAATAGCCACAGGAAAACAGCAGCAGTAGGAACAGCCACTGGAACACAGCAGCAAGAATAGCCACAGGAATACAGCAGCAGCAGGAACAGCAACAGGAATTCAGCAGCAGCAGGAACAGCTAGAGGAATACAGCAGCAGAAGGATCAGCCACAGATATGCAGCAGCAGCAGGAACAGCCACAGGAATACAGCAGCAGCACGAACAGCCACAGGAATACAGCAGTAGCAGGAACAGCCACAGGAATACAGCAGCAGCAGGAACAGCCACAGGAATACAGCAGCACCAGGAAAAGCCAAAGGAATACAGCAGTATCAGGAAGAGCCACAGGAACACAGCAGCAGCAGGAACAGCCACAGGAATACAACAGCAGCAGGTAGAGCCACAGAAATGCAGAGGCAGCAGGAACCGTGACAGGAATGAAGCAGCAGCAGGAACAGCCACAGGAATACAATAGCAGCAGAAACGGCAACAGGAATACAGCAGCAGGATCCGCCACAGATATGCAGCAGCAGCAGGAACAGCCACAGTAATACAACAGCAGCAGAATTAGCCACAGGAATACAGCAGCAGCAGGAGCAGCCACAGGAATGTAACAATAGCAGGAACAGCCACAGATATGCAGCAGCAGCAGTAACCGCCACAGGAATACAGCAGCAACAGGAAAAGTGACAGGAATGTAACAATAGCAGGAACAGCCACAGATATGCAGCAGCAGCAGTAATCGCCACAGGAATACAGCAGTAGCAGGAACAGCCACAGGAATACAGCAGCAGTAGAAACAGCCAAAGGAATACAGCAGCGGCATGAACAGCCAAGGGAATACAGCAGCAGCAGGAGCTGGAATATAGCAGCAGCAGGAAAAGGCAGAGATATCCAGCAGCAGGAACAGCCACTGGAATACAGCAGCAGCAGGAATAGCCACAGAAATAACGCAGCAGCAGGATCAGCCACGGGAATAAGCAGCAGGAGGAACTGCCACGGGAATACAGCAGCAGGAGGAATAGCCACAGGAATGCAGTAGCAGCAGGAACAGCCACAGGAATACAACAGCAGCAGGAATAGCCACAGGAATACAGAAGCAGCAGCAGGAACAGCCACCAGAATACAGCAGCAGCAGAAACAGCCAGAACAACCATAGATATGCAGCAGCAGCAGGAACAGCCACAGGAATACAACAGCAGCAGAAACAGCCAGAGGATTACAGCAGCAGTGGGAACAGCAACAGGAATATAGCAGCAGCAGGAACAGCGACAGAAATCCCACATCAGCACGAACAGCCACAGACATTCAGTAGGAGCAGGAGCAGCCACAGGTATACCGCAGCAGCAGGAAGAGCCACAGGAATACAGCAGCAGCAGGATCAGCCACAGATATGCTGCAGCAGCAGAGACAGCCACAGGAATACAACAACTGAGCAGGAATAGCCACAGGAAAACAGCAGCAGTAGGAACAGCCACTGGAACACAGCAGCAAGAATAGCCACAGGAATACAACAGCTGCAGGAATAGCCACAGGAATACAGCAGCAGCAGGAAAAGCCACAGGTATCCAGCAGCAGGAACAGCCACTGGAATACAGCAGCAGCAGGAATAGCCACAGGAATACAGCAGCAGGAGGAACATCCACAGGAATGCAGTAGCAGCAGGAACAGCCACTGGAATCCAACAGCAGCAGGAAAAGGCATAGGATTACAGTAGCAGTGGGAACAGCTACAGGAATATAGCAGCAGCAGGAATAGCGACAGAAATCCCACAGCAGCACGAACAGCCACTGACATGCAGTAGCAGCAGGAACAGCCGCAGGAATACAGCAGCAGCAGGAATAGCCACAGGAATACCGCAGCAGCAGGAACAGCCACAAGAATACAACAGCAGAGCAGGAATAGCCACAGGAATACAGCAGCAGCAGGAGCAGCCACAGGAATATAGCAGCGGCAGGAACAGCCACAGATATGCAGCAGTAGCAGGAACATACACAGATATGGAGCAGCAGCAGGAACCGCCACAGATTTGCAGCAGCAGCAGGAACAGCCACAGGAATACAGAAGCAGCAGCAGCAGCAACAGGAACACAGCAGCAGGAACAGACACAAATATGCAGCAGCAGCAGGAACAGCCACAGGAATGCAGCAGCAGGAACAGCCACAGGAATACAGCAGCAGGAGCAGGAACAGCCACACGATTACAACAGCAGAAGGACCAGGCACAGGAATACAGCAGCAGCAGGAACAGCCACAGAAATTCAGCAGCAGGAGGAACAGCTACAGCAATACAGCAGCAGCAGGAACAGCCACAGGAATACAGCAGCAACAGCAGGAACAGCCGCAGGATTACAACAGCAGCAGGATCAGCCACCGGAGTATAGCAGCCATGGGAATAGCAACAGGAATATAGCAGCAGCAGGAACAACCACAGGAATACAGCAGCAGGAGCAGGAACAGCCACACGAATACAACAGCAGAAGGACCAGCCACAGGAATACAGCAGCAGCAGGATCAGCCACGGGAATATAGCAGCCATGGGAATAGCAACAGGAATATAGCAGCAGCACGAACAGCCACAGGAATACAGCAGTAGCAGGAACAGCCACAGGAATACAGCAGCAGCAGGAACAGCCACAGGAATACAGCAGCACCAGGAAAAGCCAAAGGAATACAGCAGTATCAGGAAGAGCCACAGGAACACAGCAGCAGCAGGAACAGCCACAGGAATACAACAGCAGCAGGTAGAGCCACAGAAATGCAGAGGCAGCAGGAACCGTGACAGGAATGAAGCAGCAGCAGGAACAGCCACAGGAATACAATAGCAGCAGAAACGGCAACAGGAATACAGCAGCAGGATCCGCCACAGATATGCAGCAGCAGCAGGAACAGCCACAGTAATACAACAGCAGCAGAATTAGCCACAGGAATACAGCAGCAGCAGGAGCAGCCACAGGAATGTAACAATAGCAGGAACAGCCACAGATATGCAGCAGCAGCAGTAACCGCCACAGGAATACAGCAGCAACAGGAAAAGTGACAGGAATGTAACAATAGCAGGAACAGCCACAGATATGCAGCAGCAGCAGTAACCGCCAAAGGAATACAGCAGTAGCAGGAACAGCCACAGGAATACAGCAGCAGTAGAAACAGCCAAAGGAATACAGCAACGGCAGGAACAGCCAAGGGAATACAGCAGCAGCAGGAGCTGGAATATAGCAGCAGCAGGAAAAGGCAGAGATATCCAGCAGCAAGAACAGCCACTGGAATACAGCAGCAGCAGGAATAGCCACAGAAATAACGCAGCAGCAGGATCAGCCACGGGAATACAGCAGCAGGAGGAACTGCCACGGGAATACAGCAGCAGGAGGAATAGCCACAGGAATGCAGTAGCAGCAGGAACAGCCACAGGAATACAACAGCAGCAGGAATAGCCACAGGAATACAGAAGCAGCAGCAGGAACAGCCACCAGAATACAGCAGCAGCAGAAACAGCCAGAACAACCATAGATATGCAGCAGCAGCAGGAACAGCCACAGGAATACAACAGCAGCAGAAACAGCCAGAGGATTACAGCAGCAGTGGGAACAGCAACAGGAATATAGCAGCAGCAGGAACAGCGACAGAAATCCCACATCAGCACGAACAGCCACAGACATTCAGTAGGAGCAGGAGCAGCCACAGGTATACCGCAGCAGCAGGAATAGCCACAGGAATACAGCAGCAGCAGGATCAGCCACAGATATGCTGCAGCAGCAGAGACAGCCACAGGAATACAACAACTGAGCAGGAATAGCCACAGGAAAACAGCAGCAGTAGGAACAGCCACTGGAACACAGCAGCAAGAATAGCCACAGGAATACAGCAGCAGCAGGAACAGCAACAGGAATTCAGCAGCAGCAGGAACAGCTAGAGGAATACAGCAGCAGAAGGATCAGCCACAGATATGCAGCAGCAGCAGGAACAGCCACAGGAATACAGCAGCAGCACGAACAGCCACAGGAATACAGCAGTAGCAGGAACAGCCACAGGAATACAGCAGCAGCAGGAACAGCCACAGGAATACAGCAGCACCAGGAAAAGCCAAAGGAATACAGCAGTATCAGGAAGAGCCACAGGAACACAGCAGCAGCAGGAACAGCCACAGGAATACAACAGCAGCAGGTAGAGCCACAGAAATGCAGAGGCAGCAGGAACCGTGACAGGAATGAAGCAGCAGCAGGAACAGCCACAGGAATACAATAGCAGCAGAAACGGCAACAGGAATACAGCAGCAGGATCCGCCACAGATATGCAGCAGCAGCAGGAACAGCCACAGTAATACAACAGCAGCAGAATTAGCCACAGGAATACAGCAGCAGCAGGAGCAGCCACAGGAATGTAACAATAGCAGGAACAGCCACAGATATGCAGCAGCAGCAGTAACCGCCACAGGAATACAGCAGCAACAGGAAAAGTGACAGGAATGTAACAATAGCAGGAACAGCCACAGATATGCAGCAGCAGCAGTAATCGCCACAGGAATACAGCAGTAGCAGGAACAGCCACAGGAATACAGCAGCAGTAGAAACAGCCAAAGGAATACAGCAGCGGCATGAACAGCCAAGGGAATACAGCAGCAGCAGGAGCTGGAATATAGCAGCAGCAGGAAAAGGCAGAGATATCCAGCAGCAGGAACAGCCACTGGAATACAGCAGCAGCAGGAATAGCCACAGAAATAACGCAGCAGCAGGATCAGCCACGGGAATAAGCAGCAGGAGGAACTGCCACGGGAATACAGCAGCAGGAGGAATAGCCACAGGAATGCAGTAGCAGCAGGAACAGCCACAGGAATACAACAGCAGCAGGAATAGCCACAGGAATACAGAAGCAGCAGCAGGAACAGCCACCAGAATACAGCAGCAGCAGAAACAGCCAGAACAACCATAGATATGCAGCAGCAGCAGGAACAGCCACAGGAATACAACAGCAGCAGAAACAGCCAGAGGATTACAGCAGCAGTGGGAACAGCAACAGGAATATAGCAGCAGCAGGAACAGCGACAGAAATCCCACATCAGCACGAACAGCCACAGACATTCAGTAGGAGCAGGAGCAGCCACAGGTATACCGCAGCAGCAGGAAGAGCCACAGGAATACAGCAGCAGCAGGATCAGCCACAGATATGCTGCAGCAGCAGAGACAGCCACAGGAATACAACAACTGAGCAGGAATAGCCACAGGAAAACAGCAGCAGTAGGAACAGCCACTGGAACACAGCAGCAAGAATAGCCACAGGAATACAACAGCTGCAGGAATAGCCACAGGAATACAGCAGCAGCAGCAGGAACAGCCACCAGAATACAGCAGTAGCAAGAGCAACCATAGATATGCAGCAGCAGCAGGAACAGCCCCAGGAATACAACAGCAGCAGAAAAAGCCATAGGATTACAGTAGCAGTGGGAACAGCTACAGGAATATAGCAGCAGCAGGAATAGCGACAGAAATCCCACAGCAGCACGAACAGCCACTGATATGCAGTAGCAGCATGAACAGCCGCAGGAATACAGCAGCAGCAGGAATAGCCACAGGAATACCGCAGCAGCAGGAACAGCCACAAGAATACAACAGCAGAACAGGAATAGCCACAGGAATACAGCAGCAGCAGGAGCAGCCACCGGAATATAGCAGCAGCAGGAACAGCCACAGATATGCAGCAGCAGCAGGAACATCCACAGATATGGAGCAGCAGCAGGAACCGCCACAGATTTGCAGCAGCAGCAGGAACAGCCACAGGAATACAGAAGCAGCAGCAGCAGCAACAGGAACACAGCAGCAGGAACAGACACAAATATGCAGCAGCTGCAGGAACAGCAACTGGAATGCAGCAGCAGCAGGAACAGCCACAGGAATACAGCAGCAGTAGAAACAGCCAAAGGAATACAGCAGCGGCTGGAACAGCCAAGGAAATACAGCAGCAGCAGGAGCTGGAATACAGCAGCAGCAGGAAAAGCCACAGATATCCAGCAACAGGACCAGCCACTGGAAAACAACGGCAGCAGGAATAGCCACAGGAATACCGCAGCAGCAGGAACAACCGCGGGAATACACCAACAGGAGGAACAGCCCCAGGAAAGCAGTAGCAGCAGGAACAGCCACTGGAATACAGCAGCAGTAGGAACAGCCACAGGAACACAGCAGCAGGAACAGCCACAGGAATACAACAGTAGCAGGAATAGGCACAGGAATACAGCAGCAGCAGCAGGAACAGTGACAGGAACACAGCAGCAGCAGGAACAGCCACAGGAATACAGCAGCACCAGGAAAAGCCACAGGAATACAGCAGTATCAGGAAGAGCCACAGGAACACAGCAGCAGCAGGAACAGCCACAGGAATACAATAGCAGCAAAAACGGCAACAGGAATATAGCAGCAAAATCCGCCACAGATATGCAGCAGCAGCAGGAACAGCCACAGTAATACAACAGCAGCAGAAATAGCCACAGGAATACAGCAGCAGCAGGAGCAGCCACAGGAATATAGCAATAGCAGGAACACCCACAGAAATGCAGCAGCAGCAGGAACCGCCTCAGGAATACAGCAGCAGGAGGAACAGCCACAGGAATACAGCAGCAATAAGAACAGTGAAGGGAATTCAGCAGCAGCAGGAACAGCCACAGGAATACAGCAGTAGCAGGAACAGCAACAGGAATACAGCAGCAGTAGAAACAGCCAAAGGAATACAGCAGCAGCAGGAGCTGGAATATAGCAGCAGCAGGAAAAGGCAGAGATATCCAGCAGCAGGAACAGCCACTGGAATACAGCAGCAGCAGGTATAGCCACAGAAATAACGCAGCAGCAGGAACAGCCACGGGAATACAGCAGCAGGAGGAACTGCCACGGGAATACAGCAGCAGGAGGAATAGCCACAGGAATGCAGTAGCAGCAGGAACAGCCACAGGAATACAACAGCAGCAGAATAGCCACAGGAATACAGAAGCAGCAGCAGGAACAGCCACCAGAATACAGCAGTAGCAAGAACAACCATAGATATGCAGCAGCAGCAGGCACAGCCACAGGAATACAACAGCAGCAGAAACAGCCAGAGGATTACAGCAGCAGTGGGAACAGCAACAGGAATATAGCAGCAGCAGGAACAGCGACAGAAATCCCACATCAGCACGAACAGCCACAGACATTCAGTAGCAGCAGGAGCAGCCACAGGTATACCGCAGCAGCAGGAATAGCCGCAGGAATACAGCAGCAGCAGGAATAGCCACAGGAATACCGCAGCAGCAGGAACAGCCACAAGAATACAACAGCAGAGCAGGAATAGCCACAGGAATACAGCAGCAGCAGGAGCAGCCACAGGAATATAGCAGCAGCAGGAACAGCCACAGATATGCAGCAGTAGCAGGAACATCCACAGATATGGAGCAGCAGCAGGAACAGCCACAGGAATACAGAAGCAGCAGCAGCAGCAACAGGAACACAGCAGCAGGAACAGACACAAATATGCAGCAGCTGCAGGAACAGCCACAGGAATGCAGCAGCAGCAGGAACAGCCACAGGAATGCAGCAGCAGCAGGAACAGCCACAGAAATTCAGCAGCAGGAGGAACAGCTACAGCAATACAGCAGCAGATGGATCAGCCACAGATATGTAGCAGCAGCAGGAAAAGCCACAGGAATACAGCAGCAACAGCAGGAACAGCCGCAGGATTACAACAGCAGCAGGATCAGCCACGGGATATAGCAGCCATGGGAATAGCAACAGGAATATAGCAGCAGCAGGAACAGCCACAGGAATGCAGCAGGAGCAGGAACAGCCACACGAATACAACAGCAGAAGGACCAGCCACAGGAATACTGCAGCAGCAGCAACAGCCACAGGAATTCAGCAGTAGCAGGAACAGGTACATGAATACAGCATCAGGAGGATCAGCCACAGATATGCAGCAGCAGCAGGAACAGCCACAGGAATGCAGCAGAAGCACGAACAGACACAGGAATACAGCAGTTGCAGGAACAGACAGAGGAATACAATAGCAGCAGAAACGGCCACAGGAATACAGCAGCAGGATCCACTACAGATATGCAGCAGCAGCAGGAACAGCCACAGTAATACAACAGCAGCAGAAATAGCCACAGGAATATATCAGCAGCATGAGCAGCCACAGGAATATAGCAATAGGAGGAACAGCCACAGATATGCAGCAGCAGCAGGAACCGCCACAGGAATACAGCAGCCGGAGGAACAGCCACAGGAATACAGCAGCAACAGGAACAGTGACAGGAATACAGCAGCAGCAGGAAGAGCCACAGGAATACAGCAGCAGCAGGAACAGCAACAGGAATACAGCAGCAGTAGAAACAGCCAAAGGAATACAGCAGCAGCAGGAACAGCAAATGGAATACAGCAGCAGCAGAAGCTGGAATACAGCAGCAGCAGAAAAAGCCACAGATATACAGCAGCAGGAACAGCCACGGGAATACAGCATCAGCAGGAATAGCCACAGGAATACCGCAGCAGCAGGAACAACCACGGGAATACAGCAGCAGGAGGAACAGCCACAGGAATGCAGTAGCAACAGGAACAGCCACTGGAATACAGCAGCAGCAGGAACTGCCACAGGAATACAGCAGCAGCAGGAAACGCCACAGATATGCAGCAGCAGCAGTAGGAACTGCCACAGGAACACAGCAGCTGGAACAGCCACAGGAATACAACAGCAGCAGGAATAGTCACAGGAATACAGCAGCAGCAGCAGGAACAGTGACAGGAACACAGCAGCAGCAGGAACAGCCACAGGAATACAGCAGCAGCAGGAATAGCCACAGAAATACAGCAGCAGCAGGAACATTGAAAGGAATACAGCAGCAGCAGAAACAGCCGCAGGAATACAATAGCAGCAGAAACGGCCACAGGAATACAGCAGCAGGACCGCCACAGATATGCAGCAGCAGCAGGAATAGCCACAGTAATACAACAGCAGTAGGAATAGCCAAGGAATACAGCAGCAGTTGAAACCGCCACAGCAATACAGCAGCAGGAGGAACAGCCACAGCAATACAGCAGCAACAGGAACAGTGATAGGAATACAGCAGTAGCAGGAACAGCCACACGAATACAACAGCAGAAGGACTAGCCACAGGAATACAGCAGCAGCAGGAACAGCCACAGGAATTCAGCAGCAGCAGGAACAGCTAAAGGAATACTGCAGCAGAAGGATCAGCCACAGATATGCAGCAGCTGCAGGAACAGCCACAGGAATACAGCAGAAGCATGAACAGACACAGGAATACAGCAGTTGCAGGAACAGCCACAGGAATACAATAGCAGCAGAAATGGCCACAGGAATGCAGCAGCAGGATCTGCCACAGATATGCAGCAGCAGCAGGAACAGCCACAGTAATACAACAGCAGCAGAAATAGCCACAGGAATATAGCAGCAGCAGGAGCAGCCACAGAAATATAGCAATAGCAGGAACAGCCACAGATATGCAGCAGCAGCAGGCACCGCCACACGAATAAGCAGCAGGAGGAACAGCCACAGAAATACAGCAGCAGCAGGAACAGTGACAGGAATACAGCAGCAGCAGGAACAGCAACAGGATTACAGCAGCAGTAGAAACAGCCAAGGGAACACAGCAGCGGCAGGAACAGCCAAGGGAATACAGCAGCAGCAGGAGCTGGAATACAGCAGCAGCAGGAAAAGCCACAGGTATCCAGCAGCAGGAACAGCCACTGGAATACAGCAGCAGCAGGAATAGCCACAGGAATACAGCAGCAGGAGGAACATCCACAGGAATGCAGTAGCAGCAGGAACAGCCACTGGAATCCAACAGCAGCAGGAAAAGGCATAGGATTACAGTAGCAGTGGGAACAGCTACAGGAATATAGCAGCAGCAGGAATAGCGACAGAAATCCCACAGCAGCACGAACAGCCACTGACATGCAGTAGCAGCAGGAACAGCCGCAGGAATACAGCAGCAGCAGGAATAGCCACAGGAATACCGCAGCAGCAGGAACAGCCACAAGAATACAACAGCAGAGCAGGAATAGCCACAGGAATACAGCAGCAGCAGGAGCAGCCACAGGAATATAGCAGCGGCAGGAACAGCCACAGATATGCAGCAGTAGCAGGAACATACACAGATATGGAGCAGCAGCAGGAACCGCCACAGATTTGCAGCAGCAGCAGGAACAGCCACAGGAATACAGAAGCAGCAGCAGCAGCAACAGGAACACAGCAGCAGGAACAGACACAAATATGCAGCAGCAGCAGGAACAGCCACAGGAATGCAGCAGCAGGAACAGCCACAGGAATACAGCAGCAGGAGCAGGAACAGCCACACGATTACAACAGCAGAAGGACCAGGCACAGGAATACAGCAGCAGCAGGAACAGCCACAGAAATTCAGCAGCAGGAGGAACAGCTACAGCAATACAGCAGCAGCAGGAACAGCCACAGGAATACAGCAGCAGCAGCAGGAACAGCCGCAGGATTACAACAGCAGCAGGATCAGCCACCGGAGTATAGCAGCCATGGGAATAGCAACAGGAATATAGCAGCAGCAGGAACAACCACAGGAATACAGCAGCAGGAGCAGGAACAGCCACACGAATACAACAGCAGAAGGACCAGCCACAGGAATACAGCAGCAGCAGGATCAGCCACGGGAATATAGCAGCCATGGGAATAGCAACAGGAATATAGCAGCAGCAGGAACAGCCACAGGAATGCAGCAGGAGCAGGAACAGCCACACGAATACAACAGCAGACGGACCAGCCACAGGAATACTGCAGCAGCAGCAACAGCCACAGGAACTCAGCAGTAGCAGGAACAGGTACATGAATACAGCATCAGGAGGATCAGCCACAGATATGCAGCAGCAGCAGGAACAGCCACAGGAATGCAGCAGAAGCACGAACAGACACAGGAATACAGCAGTTGCAGGAACAGACAGAGGAATACAATAGCAGCAGAAACGGCCACAGGAATACAGCAGCAGGATCCACTACAGATATGCAGCAGCAGCAGGAATAGCCACAGTAATACAACAGCAGCAGAAATAGCCACAGGAATATATCAGCAGCAGGAGCAGCCACAGGAATATAGCAATAGCAGGAACAGCCACAGATATGCAGCAGCAGCAGGCACCGCCACAGGAATACAGCAGCAGGAGGAACAGCCACAGGAATACAGCAGCAACTGGAACAGTGACAGGAATACAGCAGCAGCAGGAGCAGCCACAGGAATACAGCAGCAGGAGGAACAGCAACAGGAATACAGCAGCAGTAGAAACAGCCAAAGGAATACAGCAGCAGCAGCAACAGCCAAGGGAATACAGCAGCAGCAGAAGCTGGAATACAGCAACAGCAGAAAAAGCCACAAATGTACAGCAGCAGGAACAGCCACGGGAATACAGCAGCAGCAGGAATAGCCACAGGAATACCGCAGCAGCAGGAACAACCACGGGAATACAGCAGCAGGAGGAACAGCCACAGGAATGCAGTAGCAACAGGAACAGCCACTGGAATACAGCAGCAGCAGGAACTGCCACAGGAATACAGCAGCAGCAGGAAACGCCACAGATATGCAGCAGCAGCAGTAGGAACTGCCACAGGAACACAGCAGCTGGAACAGCCACAGGAATACAACAGCAGCAGGAATAGTCACAGGAATACAGCAGCAGCAGGAACAGCAACAGAAATACAGCAGCAGTAGGAACAGCCAAAGGAATACAGCAGCAACAGGAACAGCCACGGGAATACAGCAGCAGCAGGAGCAGCCACAGGAATGCAGCAGCAGCAGGAGCAGCACAGGAATACAGCAGCCATGGGAATAGCAACAGGAATATAGCAGCAGCAGGAACAACCACAGAAATGCAGCAGCAGCAGGAACAGCCACAGGAATACAGCAGCAGAAGGATCAGCCACAGATATGCAGCAGCAGCAGGAACAGCCACAGGAATACAGCAGCAGCACGAACAGCCACAGGAATACAGCAGTAGCAGGAACAGCCAAAGAATACAGCAGCAACAGGAAAAGCCACAGGAATACAGCAGTATCAGGAAGAGCCACAGGAACAAAGCAGCAGCAGGAACAGCCACAGGAATACACCAGCAGCAGGAAAGCCACAGAAATGCAGCAGCAGCAGGAACCGTGACAGGAATACAGCAGCAGCAGGAACAGCCACAGGAATACAATAGCAGCAGAAACGGCCACAGGAATAGAGCAGCAGGATCCGCCACAGATATGCAGCAGCAGCAGGAACAGCCACAGTAATACAACAGCAGCAGGAAAGCCAAAGGAAAACAGCAGCAGGAGCAGGAACAGCCACACGAATACAACAGCAGAAGGACCAGCCACAGGAATATAGCAGCAACAGGAGCAGCCACAGGAATATAGCAATAGCAGGAACAGCCACAGATATGCAGCAGCAGTAGGAACCGCCACAGGAATACAGCAGCAGAAGGAACAGCCACAGGAACACAGCAGCAAAAAGAACAGTGACAGTAATACAGAAGCAGCAGGAACAGCCACAGGAATACAGCAACAGCAAGATCAGCAACAGGAATACAGCAGCAGTAGAGTCAGCCAAAGGAATACAGCAGCAGCAGGAACAGCCAAGGGAATACAGCAGCAGCATGTGCTGGAATACGGCAGCAGCTGGAAACGCCACAGATATCCAGCAGCAGGAACAGCCACTGGATTACAGCAGCAGCAGAATTAGCCACAGGAATACCGCAGCAGCAGGAACAGCCACGGGAATACAGCAGCAGGAGGAACAGCCACAGGAATGCAGTAGCAGCAGGAACAGCCACTGGAATACAGCAGCAGCAGAAACTGCCACAGGAATACAGCAGCAGCAGGAAACACCACAGATATGCAGCAGCAGCAGTAGGAACAGCCACAGGAACACAGCAGCAGGAACAGTCACAGGAATACAACAGCAGCAGGAATAGGCACAGGAATACAGCAGCAGCAGTAGGAACAGCCACCAGAATACAGCAGTAGCAAGAACAACCATAGATATGCAGCAGGAGCAGGAACAGCCACAGCTATACAACAGCAGCAGAAACAGCCAGAGGATTACAGCAGCAGTGGGAACTGCAACAGGAACATAGCAGCAGCAGGAACAGCGACAGAAATCCCACATCAGCACGAACAGCCACAGTAATGCAGCAGCAGCAGGAACAGCCACTGGAATAAAGCAGCAGCAGGAATAGCAACAGGAATACAGCAGCAGCAGGATCAGCCACAGATATGCCGCAGCAGCAGGAACAGCCACGGGAATACAACAACAGAGCAGGAATAGCCACAGGAATACAGCAGCAGCAGGATCAGCCACAGATATGCCGCAGCAGCAGAAACAGCCACGGGAATAAAACAACAGAGCAGGAATAGCCACAGGAATACAGCAGCAGCAGGAGCAGCCTCAGGAATATAGCAGCTGCAGGAACAGCCACAGGAATATAACAGCAGCAGGAATAGCAACAGGAATAGCGCAGCAGCAGGAACAGCCACAAGAATACAACAGCAGAGCAGTAATAGCCACAGATATAGAGCAGCAGCAGGAACTGCCACAGGAATACAGCAGCAACAGGAACAGCCAAAGGAATACAGCAGCAACAGGAACAGTGACAGGAATACAGCAGCAGTAGGAACAGCCACAGGAATACAGCAGCAGTAGGAACAGACAAAGGAATACAGCAGCAGCCATGGGAACAGCCACGGGAATACAGCAGCAGCAGGAGCTCGAACAGCCACAGGAAATCTAACATCAGCGGTGACAGCCACAGGAATCCCACAGTAGCGCGAGCAACCTCAGGAATACAGCAGCAGCAGGAACAGTGACAGGAATGCAGAAGCAGCAGGAACAGCGACAGGAATACAGCAGCCATGGGAATAGCAACAGGAATACAGCAGCAGTAGGAACAGCCACAGGAATGCAGCAGCAACAGGAACAGCCACAGATATGGAGCAGCAGCAGGAACCGCCACAGGAATACAGCAGCAACAGGAACAGCCAAAGGAATACAGCAAAAACAGGAACAGTGACAGGAATACAGCAGCAGCAGGAATAGCCACAGGAATACAGCAGCAGCAGGAACAGCAACAGAAATACAGCAGCAGTAGGAACAGCCAAAGGAATACAGCAGCAGCAGGAACAGCCACGGGAATACAGCAGCAGCAGGAGCAGCCACAGGAATGCAGCAGCAGCAGGAGCAGCACAGGAATACAGCAGCCATGGGAATAGCAACAGGAATATAGCAGCAGCAGGAACAACCGCAGGAATGCAGCAGCAGCAGGAACAGCCACAGGAATACAGCAGCAGGAGCAGGAACAGCCACACGAATACAACAGCAGAAGGACCAGCCACAGGAATACAGCAGCAGCAGGATCAGCCATGGGAATATCAACAGGAATATAGCAGCAGCAGGAACAGCCACAGGAATGCAGCAGGAGCAGGAACAGCCACACAAATACAACAGCAGAAGGACCAGCCACAGGAATACAGCAGAAGCAGGAACAGCCACAGGAACTCGGCAGCAGTAGGAACAGCTACAGGAATACAGCAGCAGAAGGATCAGCCACAGATATGCAGCAGCAGCAGGAACAGCCACAGGAATACAGCAGCAGCACGAACAGACACAGGAATACAGCAGTAGCAGGAACAGCCACAGGAATACAGCAGCAACAGGAAAAGCCACAGGAATACAGCAGTATCAGGAAGAGCCACAGGAATACAGCAGAAGCAGGAACAGCCACAGGAATACAACAGCAGCAGGAAGAGCCACAGAAATGCACAAGCAGCAGGAACCATGACAGGAATACAGCAGCAGCAGGAACAGCCACAGGAATACAATAGCAGCAGAAACGGCCACAGGAATACAGCAGCAGGATCCGCCACAGATATGCAGCAGCAGCAGGAACAGCCGCAGTAATACAACAGCAGCAGGAAACACCACAGATATGCAGCAGCAGCAGTAGGAGCAGCCACAGGAACACAGCAGCAGGAACAGCCGCAGGAATACAACAGCAGCAGGAATAGGCACAGGAATACAGCAGCAGCAGCAGGAACAGCCACCAGAATACAGCAGTAGCAAGAACAACCATAGATATGCAGCAGCAGCAGGAACAGCCACAGGAATACAACAGCAGCAGAAACAGCCAGAGGATTACAGCAGCAGTGGGAACTGCAACAGGAATATAGCAGCAGCAGGAACAGCGACAGAAATCCCACATCAGCACGAACAGCCACAGTCATGCAGCAGCAGCAGGAACAGCCACAGGAATACAGCAGCAGCAGGGATAGCCACAGGAATACAGCAGCAGCAGGATCAGCCACAGATATGCCGCAGCAGCAGGAACAGCCACGGGAATACAACAACAGAGCAGGAATAGCCACTGGAATACAGCGGAAGCAGGATCAGCCACAGATATGCCGCAGCAGCAGAAACAGCCACGGAAATACAACAACAGAGCAGGAATAGCCACAGGAATACAGCAGCAGCAGGAGCAGCCTCAGGAATATAGCAGCTGCAGGAACAGCCACAGATATGCAGCAGCAGCAATAGGAACAGCCACAGGAACACAGCAGCAGGAACAGCCACAGGAATACAACAGCAGCAGGAAGAGCCAGAGGAATACAACAGCAGAAGCAGGAACAGCCACCAGAATGCACCACTAGCAAGAGCAACCATAAATATGCTGCAGCAGGAACAGCCACAGGAATACAACAGCAGCAGAAACAGCCAGAGGATTACAGCAGCAGTGGGAACAGCAAGAGGAATATAGCAGCAGCAGGAACAGCGACAGAAATCCCACATCAGCACGAACAGCCACTGACATGCATTAGCAGCAGGAACAGGCACAGGAATACAGCAGCAGGAGGAAAAGCCACAGGAATAGCGCAGCAGCAGGAACAGCCACAAGAATACAACAGCAGAGCAGGAATAGCCACAGATATGGAGCAGCAGCAGGAACCGCCACAGGAATACAGCAGCAACAGGAACTGTGACAGGAATACAGCAGCAGCAGGAACAGCCACAGGAATATAGCAGCAACAGGAACAGCAACAGAAATACAGCAGCAATAGGAACAGACAAAGGAATACAGCAGCAGCAGGAACAGCCACGGGAATACAGCAGCAGCTGGAGCTGGAACAGCCACAGGAAATCTAACATCAGCGGTGACAGCCACAGGAATCCCACAGCAGCGCGAGCAACCACAGGAATACAGCAGCAGCAGGAACAGTGACACGAATACAGCAGCAGCAGGAACAGCCACAGGAATACAGCAGCAGCAGGAACAGCCACAGGAATACAGCAGCAGGAGCAGGAACAGCCACACGAATACAACAGCAGAAGAACCAGCCACAGGAATACAGCAGCAGCAGGATCAGCCACGGGAATATAGCAGCCATGGGAATAGCAAAAGGAATATAGCAGCAGCAGGAACAGCCACAGGAATGCAGCAGGAACAGGAACAGCCACACGAATACAACAGCAGAAGGACCAGCCACAGGAATACAGCAGCAGAAGGATCAGCCACAGATATGCAGCAGCAGCAGGAACAGCCTCAGGAATACAGCAGCAGCACGAACAGCCACAGGAATACAGCAGTAGCAGGAACAGCCAAAGAATACAGCAGCAACAGGAAAAGCCACAGGAATACAGCAGTATCAGGAAGAGCCACAGGAACAAAGCAGCAGCAGGAACAGCCACAGGAATACACCAGCAGCAGGAAAGCCACAGAAATGCAGCAGCAGCAGGAACCGTGACAGGAATACAGCAGCAGCAGGAACAGCCACAGGAATACAATAGCAGCAGAAACGGCCACAGGAATAGAGCAGCAGGATCCGCCACAGATATGCAGCAGCAGCAGGAACAGCCACAGTAATACAACAGCAGCAGGAAAGCCAAAGGAAAACAGCAGCAGGAGCAGGAACAGCCACACGAATACAACAGCAGAAGGACCAGCCGCAGGAAAATAGCAGCAACAGGAGCAGCCACAGGAATATAGCAATAGCAGGAACAGCCGCAAATATGCAGCAGCAGTAGGAACCGCCACAGGAATACAGCAGCAGAAGAAACAGCCACAGGAACACAGCAGCAAAAGGAACAGTGACAGGAATACAGAAGCAGCAGGAACAGCCACAGGAATACAGCAACAGCAAGATCAGCAACAGGAATACAGCAGGAGTAGAGTCAGCCAAAGGAATACAGCAGCAGCAGGAACAGTCAAGGGAATACAGCAGCAGCATGTGCTGGAATACGGCAGCAGCTGGAAACGCCACAGATATCAGGCAGCAGGAACAGCCACTGGATTAAAGCAGCAGCAGAATTAGCCACAGGAATACCGCAGCAGCCGGAACAGCCACGGGAATACAGCAGCAGGAGGAACAGCCACAGGAATGCAGTAGCAGCAGGAGCAGCCACTGGAATACAGCAGCAGCAGGAACTGCCACAGGAATACAGCAGCAGCAGGAAACACCACAGATATGCAGCAGCAGCAGTAAGAACAGCCACAGGAACACAGCAGCAGGAACAGTCACAGGAATACAACAGCAGCAGGAATAGGCACAGGAATACAGCAGCAGCAGTAGGAACAGCCAGCAGAATACAGCAGTAGCAAGAACAACCATAGATATGCAGCAGCAGCAGGAACAGCCACAGCAATACAACAGCAGCAGAAACAGCCAGAGGATTACAGCAGCAGTGGGAACAGCAACAGGAATATAGCAGCAGCAGGAACAGCGACAGAAATCCCACATCAGCACGAACAGCCACAGTAATGCAGCAGCAGCAGGAACAGCCACTGGAATAAAGCAGCAGCAGGAATAGCAACAGGAATACAGCAGCAGCAGGATCAGCCACAGATATGCCGCAGCAGCAGGAACAGCCACGGGAATACAACAACAGAGCAGGAATAGCCACAGGAATACAGCAGCAGCAGGATCAGCCACAGATATGCCGCAGCAGCAGAAACAGCCCCGGGAATAAAACAACAGAGCAGGAATAGCCACAGGAATACAGCAGCAGCAGGAGCAGCCTCAGGAATATAGCAGCTGCAGGAACAGCAACAGGAAAATAACAGCAGCAAGAATAGCAACAGGAATAGCGCAGCAGCAGGAACAGCCACAAGAATACAGCAGCAGAGCAGTAATAGCCACAGATATGGAGCAGCAGCAGGAACTGCCACAGGAATACAGCAGCAACAGGAACAGCCAAAGGAATACAGCAGCAACAGGAACAGTGACAGGAATACAGCAGCAGCAGGAACAGCCACAGGAATACAGCAGCAGTAGGAACAGACAAAGGAATACAGCAGCAGCCATGGGAACAGCCACGGGAATACAGCAGCAGCAGGAGCTCGAACAGCCACAGGAAATCTAACATCAGCGGTGACAGCCACAGGAATCCCACAGCAGCGCGAGCAACCTCAGGAATACAGCAGCAGCAGGAACAGTGACAGGAATGCAGCAGCAGCAGGAACAGCGACAGGAATACAGCAGCCATGGGAATAGCAACAGGAATACAGCAGCAGTAGGAACAGCCACAGGAATGCAGCAGCAACAGGAACAGCCACAGATATGGAGCAGCAGCAGGAACCGCCACAGGAATACAGCAGCAACAGGAACAGCCAAAGGAATACAGCAAAAACAGGAACAGTGACAGGAATACAGCAGCAGCAGGAATAGCCACAGGAATACAGCAGCAGCAGGAACAGCAACAGAAATACAGCAGCAGTAGGAACAGCCAAAGGAATACAGCAGCAGCAGGAACAGCCACGGGAATACAGCAGCAGCAGGAGCAGCCACAGGAATGCAGCAGCAGCAGGAGCAGCACAGGAATACAGCAGCCATGGGAATAGCAACAGGAATATAGCAGCAGCAGGAACAACCGCAGGAATGCAGCAGCAGCAGTAACAACCATGGAATACAGCAGCAGGAGCAGGAACAGCCACACGAATACAACAGCAGAAGGACCAGCCACAGGAATACAACAGCAGCAGGATCAGCCATGGGAATATAGCATCCATGGGAATAGCAACAGGAATATAGCAGCAGCAGGAACAGCCACAGAAATGCAGCAGGAGCAGGAACAGCCAGACGAATACAACAGCAGAAGGACCAGCTACAGGAATACAGCAGCAGCAGGAACAACTAAAGGAATACAGCAGCAGAAGGATCAGCCACAGATATGCAGCAGCAGCAGGAACAGCCACAGGAATACAGCAACAGCACGAACAGCCACAGTAATAAAGCAGCAGCAGGAACAGCCACAGGAATACAGCAGCAGCAGGCCCAGCCACAGGAATACAGCAGCAGCAGGAAAAGCCACAGTAATACAGCAGTATCTGGAAGAGCCACAGGAACACAGCAGCAGCAGGAACAGACACAGGAATACACCAGCAGCAGGAACAGCCACAGGAATGCAGCAGCAGCAGTAACAGCCATGGAATACAGCAGCAGGAGCAGGAACAGCCACACGAATACAAAAGCAGAAGGACCAGCCACAGGAATACAGCAGCAGCAGGATCAGCCATTGGAATATAGCAGCCATGGGAATAGCAACAGGAATATAGCAGCAGCAGGAACAGCCACAGAAATGCATCCGGAGCAGGAACAGCCAGACGAATACAACAGCAGAAGGACCAGCCACAGGAATACTGCAGCAGCAGGAACAGCTAAAGGAACACAGCAGCAGAAGGATCAGCCACAGATATGCAGCAGCAGCAGGAACAGAAACAAGAATACAGCAGCAGCACGAACATCCACAGGAATAAGCCAGTAGCAGGAACAGCCAAAGGAATACAGCAGCAGCAGGCCCAGCCACAGGAATACAGCAGCACCAGGAAAAGCCACAGCAATACAGCAGTATCAGGAAGAGCCACAGGAACACAGCAGCAGCAGGAACAGACACAGGAATACACCAGCAGCAGGAAGAGCCACAGAAATGCAGCAGCAGCAGGAACCGTGACAGAAATACAGCAGCAGCAGTAACAGCCACAGGAATGCAGCAGGGGCAGGAATAGCCACACGAATACAACAGCAGAAGGACCAGCCACAGGAATACAGCAGCAGCAGAAACAGCCATTGTAATTCAGCAGCAGCAGGAACAGCTACAGGAATACAGCTGCAGAAGGATCAGCCACAGATATGCAGCAGCAGCAGCAACAGCCACAGGAATACAGCAGCAGCACGAACAGCCACAGGAATACAGCATGAGCAGGAACAGCCACAGGAATACAGCAGCAGCAGGAACAGCCACAGGAATACAGCAGCACCTGGAAAAGCCACAGGAATACAGCAGTATTAGGAAGAGCTACAGGAACACAGCAGCAGCAGGAACAGCCACAGGAATACACCAGCAGCAGGAAAAGCCACAGAAATGCAGCAGCAACAGCAACCGTGACAGGAATACAGCAACAGCAGGAACAGCCACAGGAATACAATAGCAGCAGAAATGTCCACAGGAATACAGCAGCAGGATCCTCCACAGATATGCAGCAGCAGCAGGAACAGCTACAGTAACACAACAGCACCAGGAATAGCCACAGGAATACAGCAGCAGCAGGAGCAGCCACAGGAATATTGCAATAGCAGGAACAGCCACAGGTATGCAGCAGCAGCAGGAACCGCCACAGGAATACAGCAGCAGGAGGAACAGCCACAGGAATACAGCAGTAGCAAGAACAACCATAGATATGCAGCAGCAGCAGGAACAGCCAGTGGATTACAGCAGCAGTGGGAACAGCAACACGAATATAGCAGCAGTAGGAACAGTGACAGAAATCCCACAACAGCACGAACAGCCAGAGACATGCAGTAGCAGCAGGAACAGCCACAGGAATACAGCAGCAGCAGGAATAGCCACAGGAATACAGCAGCAGCAGGAACAGCCACAGGTATACAACAACAGAGCAGGAATAGCCACAGGAATAAAGCAGCAGCAGGAGCAGCCGCAGGAATATAGCTGCAGCAGGAACAGCCACAGATATGCAGCCGCAGCAGTAGGAACAGCCACAGGAACACAGCAGCAGGAACAGCCACAGGAATACAACAGCAGCAGGAATAGCCACATGAATACAGCAAAAGCAGCAGGAACAGCCACCAGAATACACCATTAGCAAGAGCAACCATAGATATGCAGCAGCAGCAGGAACAGCCACGGGAATACAACAGCAGCAGAAACAGCCAGAGGATTACAGCAGCAGTGGGAACAGCAACAGGAATATAGCAGCAGCAGGAACAGCTATAGTAACACAACTGCAGCAGGAATAGCCACAGGAATACAGCAGCAGCAGTAGCAGCCACAGGAATATAGCAATAGCAGGAACAGCCACAGATATGCAGCAGCAGCAGGAACGGCCACAGGAATACAGCAGCAGGAGGAACAGCCACAGGAATACAGCAGCAACAGGAACAGTGACAGGAATACAGCAACAGCAGGAACAGCCACAGGAATACAGCAGCAGCAGAAACAGCAACAGGAATACCGCAGCAGTAGAAACAGCCAAAGGAAAACAGCAGCAGCAGGAACAGCCATGGGAAAACAGCAGCAGCAGGAAAAGCCACAGATATACAGCAGCAGGAACAGCCACTGGAATACAGCAGCAGGAATAGCCACGGGAATACAGCAGCAGGAGGAACAGCCACAGGAATGCAACAGCTGCAGGAAAAGCCACAGGAATACAGCAGCAGCAGCAGGAACAGCCAAAAGAATACAGCAGTAGCAAGAACAACCGTAGATATGCAGCAGCAGCAGGAAGAGCCAGAGGATTTCAGCAGCAGTGGGAACAGCGACAGAAATCCCACAACAGCACGAACAGCCAGAGACATGCAGTAGCAGCAGGAACAGCCACAGGAATACAGCAGCAGCAGGAATAGCCACAGGAATACAGCAGCAGCAGGATCAGCTTCAGATATGCTGCAGCAGCAGGAACAGCCACCGGTATACAACAACAGAGCAGGAATAGCCACAGGAATAAAGCAGCAGCAGGAGCAGCCGCAGGAATATAGCTGCAGCAGGAACAGCCACAGTTATGCAGCAGCAGCAGTAGGAACAGCCACAGGAACACAGCAGCAGGAACCGCCACAGGAATACAGCAGCAGGAGGAACAGCCACAGGAATACAGCAGCAACAGGAACAGTGACAGGAATACAGCAGCAGCAGGAACAGCCAGAGGAATACAGCAGCAGCAGGAACAGCAACAGGAATACAGCAGCAGTAGAAACAGCGAAAGGAATACAGCAGCAGCAGGAACAGCCACGGGAATACAGCAGCAGCAGGAGCTGGAATACAGCAGCAGCAGGAATAGCCACAGGAATACAGCAGCAGGAGGAACAGCCACAGGAATGCAGTAGCAGCAGGAACAGCCACTGGAATCCAACAGCAGCAGGAACTGCCACAGGAATACAGCAGCAGCAGGAAACGCCACAGATATGCAGCAGCAGCAGCAGGAACAGCCACAGGAACACAGCAGCAGAAACAGCCACAGGAATACAACAGCAGCAGGAATAGCCACGGGAATACAGCAGAAGGAGGAACAGCCACAGGAATGCAGTAGCAGTAGGAACAGCCACTGGAATGCAGCGGCAGCAGGAACTGTCACAGGAATACAGCAGCAGCAGGAAACGTCACAGATATGCAGCAGCAGCAGTAGGAACAGCCACAGGAACACAGCAGCAGGAACAGCCACAGGAATACAACAGCAGCAGGAATAGCCACTGGAATACAGCAGCAGCAGCAGGAACAGCCACGGGAATACAGCAGTAGCAAGAATAACCTTAGATATGCAGCAGCAGCAGGAACAGCAAGAGGATTACAGCAGCAGTGGGAACAGCAACATGAATATAGCAGCAGCAGGAACAGTGACAGAAATCCCACAACAGCACGAACAGCCAGAGACATGCAGTAGCAGCAGGAACAGCCACAGAAATACAGCAGCAGAGGGAATAGCCACAGGAATACAGCAGCAGCAGGATCAGCCACAGATATGCCGCAGCAGCAGGAACAGCCACAGGTATACAACAACAGAGCAGGAATAGCCACAGGAATACAGCAGCAGCAAGAGCAGCCGCAGGAATATAGCTGCAACAGGAACAGCCACAGATATGTGGCAGATGCAGAAGGAAAAGCCACAGGAACACAGCAGCAGGAACAGACACAGGAATACAACAGCAGCAGGAACCGCCACAGGAATACAGCAGCAGGAGGAACAGCCACAGGAATACAGCAGCAACAGGAACAGTGACAGGAATACAGCAGCAGCAGGAACAGCCAGAGGAATACAGCAGCAGCAGGAACAGCAACAGGAATACAGCAGCAGTAGAAACAGCGAAAGGAATACAGCAGCAGCAGGAACAGCCACGGGAATACAGCAGCAGCAGGAGCTGGAATACAGCAGCAGCAGGAATAGCCACAGGAATACAGCAGCAGGAGGAACAGCCACAGGAATGCAGTAGCAGCAGGAACAGCCACTGGAATCCAACAGCAGCAGGAACTGCCACAGGAACACAGCAGCAGCAGGAAACGCCACAGATATGCAGCAGCAGCAGTAGGAACAGCCACAGGAACACAGCAGCAGAAACAGCCACAGGAATACAACAGCAGCAGGAATAGCCACGGGAATACAGCAGAAGGAGGAACAGCCACAGGAATGCAGTAGCAGTAGGAACAGCCACTGGAATGCAGCGGCAGCAGGAACTGTCACAGGAATACAGCAGCAGCAGGAAACGTCACAGATATGCAGCAGCAGCAGTAGGAACAGCCACAGGAACACAGCAGCAGGAACAGCCACAGGAATACAACAGCAGCAGGAATAGCCACTGGAATACAGCAGCAGCTGCAGGAACAGCCACCAGAATACAGCAGTAGCAAGAATAACCTTAGATATGCAGCAGCAGCAGGAACAGCAAGAGGATTACAGCAGCAGTGGGAACAGCAACATGAATATAGCAGCAGCAGGAACAGTGACAGAAATCCCACAACAGCACGAACAGCCAGAGACATGCAGTAGCAGCAGGAACAGCCACAGAAATACAGCAGCAGAGGGAATAGCCACAGGAATACAGCAGCAGCAGGATCAGCCACAGATATGCCGCAGCAGCAGGAACAGCCACAGGTATACAACAACAGAGCAGGAATAGCCACAGGAATACAGCAGCAGCAGGAGCAGCCGCAGGAATATAGCTGCAACAGGAACAGCCACAGATATGTGGCAGATGCAGAAGGAAAAGCCACAGGAACACAGCAGCAGGAACAGACACAGGAATACAACAGCAGCAGGAATTGCCACAGGAATACAGCAGCAGCAGCAGGAACAGCCACCAGAATACAGCAGTAGCAAGAATAACCTTAGATATGCAGCAGCAGCAGGAACAGCCAGAGGATTACAGCAGCAGTGAGAACAGCAACATGAATATAGCAGCAGCAGGAACAGTGACAGAAATCCCACAACAGCACGAACAGCCAGAGACATGCAGTAGCAGCAGGATCAGCCACAGATATGCCGCAGCAGCAGGAACAGCCACAGGTATACAACAACAGAGCAGGAATAGCCACAGGAATACAGCAGCAGCAGGAGCAGCCGCAGGAATATAGCTGCAACAGGAACAGCCACAGATATGTAGCAGCAGCAGAAGGAAAAGCCACAGGAACACAGCAGCAGGAACAGCCACAGGAATACAGCAGCAGCAGGAATAGCCACAGGAATACAGCAGCAGCAGCAGGAACAGCCACCAGAATACACCATTAACAAGAGCAACCATAGATATGCAGCAGCAGCAGGAACAGCCACAGGAATACAACAGCAGCAGAAACAGCCAGAAGATTACAGCAGCAGTGGGAACAGCAACAGGAATATAGCAGCAGCAGGAACAGCG
The DNA here is from genome assembly GCF_017639515.1 of Carcharodon carcharias. Classification (NCBI taxonomy): domain Eukaryota; kingdom Metazoa; phylum Chordata; class Chondrichthyes; order Lamniformes; family Lamnidae; genus Carcharodon; species Carcharodon carcharias. Next base: position 116,711,677 of record NC_054478.1, on the reverse strand, counting down.
ACAGAAATCCCACATCAGCACGAACAGCCACAGACATGCAGTAGCAGCAGGTACAGCCACAGGAATACAGCAGCAGCAGGAATTGCCAAAGGAATACCGCAGCAGCAGGACCAGCCACAAGAATACAACAGCAGAGCAGGAATAGCCACAGGAATACAGCAGCAGCAGGAGCAGCCGCAGGAATATGGCAGCAGCAGGAACAGCCACAACTATGCAGCAGTAGCAGGTACAGCGACAGATATGGAGCAGCAGCAGGGACCGCCACAGGAATACAGCAGCAACAGGAACAGCCAAAGGAATACAGCAGCAACAGGAACAGTGACAGGAATACAGCAGCAGCAGGAACAGCCACAGGAATACAGCAGCAGCAGGAACAGCAACAGAAATACAGCAGCAGTAGGAACAGCCAAAGGAATACAACAGCAGCAGGAACAGCCACGGGAATACAGCAGCAGCAGGAGCTGGAACAGCCACAGGAAATCTAACATCAGCGGTGACAGCCACAGGAATCCCACAGCAGCGCGAGCAACCTCAGGAATACAGCAGCAGCAGGAACAGTGACACGAATACAGCAGCAGCAGGAACAGCCACAGGAATACAGCAGCAGGAGGAAAAAAACGGGAATACAGCAGCAGCAGGAGCAGCCGCAGGAATATAGCAGCAGCCGGAACAGCCACAGATATGCAGCAGTAGCAGGAACAACCACAGATGTGGAGCAGCAGCAGGAACCGCCAGAGGAATACAGCAGCAACAGGAACAGCCAAAGGAATACAGCAGCAACAGGAACAGTGACAGGAGTACAGCAGCAGCAGGAACATCCACAGGAATACAGCAGCAGCAGGAACAGCCAAAGGAATGCAGCAGCAGCAAGAACATTCGCAGGAATACAGTAGCAACAGAAACTGCCACAGGAATACAGCAGCAGCAGGATCAACCACAGATATGCAGCAGCAACACGAACAGCCACAGGAATACAGCAGCAGCAGCATGAACAGCCAAAGGATTACAGCAGCAATAGGAATAGCCATGGGATTAGAGCAGCAGTGGGAAAAGCAACAGGAATATAGCAGCAGCAGGAATATAAACAGAAATCCCACAGCAGCAGGAACAGCCACAGATTTGCAGCAGCAGCAGGAACAGCCACAGCAATACAGCAGCAGCACGAACAGCCACAGGAATACAGCAGTAGCAGGAACAGCCACAGGAATACAGCAGCAGCAGGAACAGCCGCAGGATTACAACAGCAGCAGGAACAGCCACGAGAATATAGCAGCAGCGGGAATAGCAACAGGAATATAGCAGCAGCAGGAACAGCGACAGAAATCCCACATCAGCACGAACAGCCACAGTCATGCAGCAGCAGCAGGAACAGCCACAGGAATACAGCAGCAGCAGGGATAGCCACAGGAATACAGCAGCAGCAGGATCAGCCACAGATATGCCGCAGCAGCAGGAACAGCCACGGGAATACGACAACAGAGCAGGAATAGCCACTGGAATACAGCGGAAGCAGGATCAGCCACAGATATGCCGCAGCAGCAGAAACAGCCACGGGAATACAACAACAGAGCAGGAATAGCCACAGGAATACAGCAGCAGCAGGAGCAGCCTCAGGAATATAGCAGCTGCAGGAACAGCCACAGATATGCAGCAGCAGCAATAGGAACAGCCACAGGAACACAGCAGCAGGAACAGCCACAGGAATACAATAGCTCAGGAAGAGCCAGAGGAATACAACAGCAGAAGCAGGAACAGCCACCAGAATGCACCACTAGCAAGAGCAACCATAAATATGCTGCAGCAGGAACAGCCACAGGAATACAACAGCAGCAGAAACAGCCAGAGGATTACAGCAGCAGTGGGAACAGCAAGAGGAATATAGCAGCAGCAGGAACAGCGACAGAAATCCCACATCAGCACGAACAGCCACTGACATGCATTAGCAGCAGGAACAGGCACAGGAATACAGCAGCAGGAGGAAAAGCCACAGGAATAGCGCAGCAGCAGGAACAGCCACAAGAATACAACAGCAGAGCAGGAATAGCCACAGATATGGAGCAGCAGCAGAAACCGCCACAGGAATACAGCAGCAACAGGAACTGTGACAGGAATACAGCAGCAGCAGGAACAGCCACAGGAATACAGCAGCAACAGGAACAGCAACAGAAATACAGCAGCAATAGGAACAGACAAAGGAATACAGCAGCAGCAGGAACAGCCACGGGAATACAGCAGCAGCTGGAGCTGGAACAGCCACAGGAAATCTAACATCAGCGGTGACAGCCACAGGAATCCCACAGCAGCGCGAGCAACCACAGGAATACAGCAGCAGCAGGAACAGTGACACGAATACAGCAGCAGCAGGAACAGCCACAGGAATACAGCAGCAGCAGGAACAGCCACAGGAATACAGCAGCAGGAGCAGGAACAGCCACACGAATACAACAGCAGAAGAACCAGCCACAGGAATACAGCAGCAGCAGGATCAGCCACGGGAATATAGCAGCCATGGGAATAGCAAAAGGAATATAGCAGCAGCAGGAACAGCCACAGGAATGCAGCAGGAACAGGAACAGCCACACGAATACAACAGCAGAAGGACCAGCCACAGGAATACAGCAGCAGAAGGATCAGCCACAGATATGCAGCAGCAGCAGGAACAGCCACAGGAATACAGCAGCAGCACGAACAGCCACAGGAATACAGCAGTAGCAGGAACAGCCAAAGAATACAGCAGCAACAGGAAAAGCCACAGGAATACAGCAGTATCAGGAAGAGCCACAGGAACAAAGCAGCAGCAGGAACAGCCACAGGAATACACCAGCAGCAGGAAAGCCACAGAAATGGAGCAGCAGCAGGAACCGTGACAGGAATACAGCAGCAGCAGGAACAGCCACAGGAATACAATAGCAGCAGAAACGGCCACAGGAATAGAGCAGCAGGATCCGCCACAGATATGCAGCAGCAGCAGGAACAGCCACAGTAATACAACAGCAGCAGGAGAGCCAAAGGAAAACAGCAGCAGGAGCAGGAACAGCCACGCGAATACAACAGCAGAAGGACCAGCCACAGGAATATAGCAGCAACAGGAGCAGCCACAGGAATATAGCAATAGCAGGAACAGCCGCAAATATGCAGCAGCAGTAGGAACCACCACAGGAATACAGCAGCAGAAGGAACAGCCACAGGAACACAGCAGCAAAAGGAACAGTGACAGGAATACAGAAGCAGCAGGAACAGCCACAGGAATACAGCAACAGCAAGATCAGCAACAGGAATACAGCAGGAGTAGAGTCAGCCAAAGGAATACAGCACCAGCAGGAACAGCCAAGGGAATACAGCATGAGCATGTGCTGGAATACGGCAGCAGCTGGAAACGCCACAGATATCCAGCAGCAGGAACAGCCACTGGATTACAGCAGCAGCAGAATTAGCCACAGGAATACCGCAGCAGCCGGAACAGCCACGGGAATACAGCAGCAGGAGGAACAGCCACAGGAATGCAATAGCAGCAGGAGCAGCCACTGGAATACAGCAGCAGCAGGAACTGCCACAGGAATACAGCAGCAGCAGGAAACACCACAGATATGCAGCAGCAGCAGTAAGAACAGCCACAGGAACACAGCAGCAGGAACAGTCACAGGAATACAACAGCAGCAGGAATAGGCACAGGAATACAGCAGCAGCAGTAGGAACAGCCACCAGAATACAGCAGTAGCAAGAACAACCATAGATATGCAGCAGCAGCAGGAACAGCCACAGCAATACAACAGCAGCTGAAACAGCCAGAGGATTACAGCAGCAGTGGGAACAGCAACAGGAATATAGCAGCAGCAGGAACAGCGACAGAAATCCCACATCAGCACGAACAGCCACAGTAATGCAGCAGCAGCAGGAACAGCCACTGGAATACAGCAGCAGCAGGAATAGCAACAGGAATACAGCAGCAGCAGGATCAGCCACAGATATGCCGCAGCAGCAGAAACAGCCACGGGAATAAAACAACAGAGCAGGAATAGCCACAGGAATACAGCAGCAGCAGGTGCAGCCTCAGGAATATAGCAGCTGCAGGAACAGCCACAGGAATATAGCAGCAGCAGGAATAGCAACAGGAATAGCGCAGCAGCAGGAACAGCCACAAGAATACAACAGCAGAGCAGTAATAGCCACAGATATGGAGCAGCACCAGGAACTGCCACAGGAATACAGCAGCAACAGGAACAGCCAAAGGAATACAGCAGCAACAGGAACAGTGACAGGAATACAGCAGCAGCAGGAACAGCCACAGGAATACAGCAGCAGTAGGAACAGCCAAAGGAATACAGCAGCAGCCATGGGAACAGCCACGGGAATACAGCAGCAGCAGGAGCTCGAACAGCCACAGGAAATCTAACATCAGCGGTGACAGCCACAGGAATCCCACAGCAGCGCGAGCAACCTCAGGAATACAGCAGCAGCAGGAACAGTGACAGGAATGCAGCAGCAGCAGGAACAGCGACAGGAATACAGCAGCCATGGGAATAACAACAGGAATACAGCAGCAGTAGGAACAGCCACAGGAATGCAGCAGCAACAGGAACAGCCACAGATATGGAGCAGCAGCAGGAACCGCCACAGGAATACAGCAGCAACAGGAACAGCCAAAGGAATACAGCAAAAACAGGAACAGTGACAGGAATACAGCAGCAGCAGGAATAGCCACAGGAATACAGCAGCAGCAGGAACAGCAACAGAAATACAGCAGCAGTAGGAACAGCCAAAGGAATACAGCAGCAGCAGGAACAGCCACGGGAATACAGCAGCAGCAGGAGCAGCCACAGGAATGCAGCAGCAGCAGGAGCAGCACAGGAATACAGCAGCCATGGGAATAGCAACAGGAATATAGCAGCAGCAGGAACAACCACAGGAATGCAGCAGCAGCAGGAACAGCCACAGGAATACAGCAGCAGGAGCAGGAACAGCCACACGAATACAACAGCAGAAGGACCAGCCACAGGAATACAGCAGCAGCAGGATCAGCCATGGGAATATCAACAGGAATATAGCAGCAGCAGGAACAGCCACAGGAATGCAGCAGGAGCAGGAACAGCCACACAAATACAACAGCAGAAGGACCAGCCACAGGAATACAGCAGAAGCAGGAACAGCCACAGGAACTCGGCAGCAGCAGGAACAGCTACAGGAATACAGCAGCAGAAGGATCAGCCACAGATATGCAGCAGCAGCAGGAACAGCCACAGGAATACAGCAGTAGCAGGAACAGCCACAGGAATACAGCAGCAACAGGAAGAGCCACAGGAATACTGCAGCATCAGGAAGAGCCACAGGAACAAAGCAGCAGCAGGAACAGCCACAGGAATACACCAGAAGCAGGAAGAGCCACAGAAATGCAGCAGCAGCAGGAACCATGACAGGAATACAGCAGCAGCAGGAACAGCCACAGGAATACAATAGCAGCAGAAACGGCCACAGGAATACAGCAGCAGGATCCGCCACAGATATGCAGCAGCAGCAGGAACAGCCACAGTAATACAACAGCAGCAGGAAACACCACAGATATGCAGCAGCAGCAGTAGGAGCAGCCACAGGAACACAGCAGCAGGAACAGCCACAGGAATACAACAGCAGCAGGAATAGGCACAGGAATACAGCAGCAGCAGCAGGAACAGCCACCAGAATACAGCAGTAGCAAGAACAACCATAGATATGCAGCAGCAGCAGGAACAGCCACAGGAATACAACATCAGCAGAAACAGCCAGAGGATTACAGCAGCAGTGGGAACTGCAACAGGAATATAGCAGCAGCAGGAACAGCGACAGAAATCCCACATCAGCACGAACAGCCACAGTCATGCAGCAGCAGCAGGAACAGCCACAGGAATACAGCAGCAGCAGGGATAGCCACAGGAATACAGCAGCAGCAGGATCAGCCACAGATATGCCGCAGCAGCAGGAACAGCCACGGGAATACAACAACAGAGCAGGAATAGCCACTGGAATACAGCGGAAGCAGGATCAGCCACAGATATGCCGCAGCAGCAGAAACAGCCACGGGAATACAACAACAGAGCAGGAATAGCCACAGGAATACAGCAGCAGCAGGAGCAGCCTCAGGAATATAGCAGCTGCAGGAACAGCCACAGATATGCAGCAGCAGCAATAGGAACAGCCACAGGAACACAGCAGCAGGAACAGCCACAGGAATACAACAGCAGCAGGAAGAGCCAGAGGAATACAACAGCAGAAGCAGGAACAGCCACCAGAATGCATCACTAGCAAGAGCAACCATAAATATGCTGCAGCAGGAACAGCCACAGGAATACAACAGCAGCAGAAACAGGCAGAAGATTACAGCAGCAGTGGGAACAGCAAGAGGAATATAGCAGCAGCAGGAACAGCGACAGAAATCCCACATCAGCACGAACAGCCACTGACATGCATTAGCAGCAGGAACAGACACAGGAATACAGCAGCAGCAGGAAAAGCCACAGGAATAGCGCAGCAGCAGGAACAGCCACAAGAATACAACAGCAGAGCAGGAATAGCCACAGATATGGAGCAGCAGCAGGAACCGCCACAGGAATACAGCAGCAACAGGAACTGTGACAGGAATACAGCAGCAGCAGGAACAGCCACAGGAATACAGCAGCAGCAGGAACAGCAACAGAAATACAGCAGCAATAGGAACAGACAAAGGAATACAGCAGCAGCAGGAACAGCCACGGGAATACAGCAGCAGCTGGAGCTGGAACAGCCACAGGAAATCTAACATCAGTGGTGACAGCCACAGGAATCCCACAGCAGCGCGAGCAACCTCAGGAATACAGCAGCAGCAGGAACAGTGACACGAATACAGCAGCAGCAGGAACAGCCAGAGGAATACAGCAGCAGCAGGAACAGCCACAGGAATACAGCAGCAGGAGCAGGAACAGCCACACGAATACAACAGCAGAAGAACCAGCCACAGGAATACAGCAGCAGCAGGATCAGCCACGGCAATATAGCAGCCATGGGAATAACAACAGGAATATAGCAGCAGCAGGAACAGCCACAGGAATGCAGCAGGAGCAGGAAAAGCCACACGAATACAACAGCAGAAGGACCAGCCACAGGAATACAGCAGCAGCAGGAACAGCCACAGGAATTCAGCAGCAGCAGGAACAGCTACAGGAATACAGCAGCAGAAGGATCAGCCACAGATATGCAGCAGCAGCAGGAACAGCAACAGGAATACAGCAGCAGTAGAAACAGCCAAAGGAATAAAGCAGCAGCAGGAACAGCCAAGGGAATACAGCAGCAGCAGGAGCTGGAATACAGCAGCAGCAGGAAAAACCAAAGATATCCAGCAGCAGGAACAGCCACTGGAATACAGCATCAGCAGGAATAGCCACGGGAATTCAGCAGCAGGAGGAACAGCCACAGGAATGCAGTAGCAGCAGGAACAGCCACTGGAATGCAGCGGCAGCAGGAACTGCCACAGGAATACAGCAGCAGCAGGAAATGCCACAGATATGCAGCAGCAGCAGTAGGAACAGCCACAGGAGCACAGAAGCAGGAACAGCCACAGGAATACAACAGCAGCAGGAATTGCCACAGGAATACAGCAGCAGCAGCAGGAACAGCCACCAGAATACAGCAGTAGCAAGAATAACCATAGATATGCAGCAGCAGCAGGAACAGCCAGAGGATTACAGCAGCAGTGGGAACAGCAACATGAATATAGCAGCAGCAGGAACAGTGACAGAAATCCCACAACAGCACGAACAGCCAGAGACATGCAGTAGCAGCAGGAACAGCCACAGAAATACAGCAGCAGAGGGAATAGCCACAGGAATACAGCAGCAGCAGGATCAGCCACAGATATGCCGCAGCAGCAGGAACAGCCACAGGTATACAACAACAGAGCAGGAATAGCCACAGGAATACAGAAGCAGCAGGAGCGGCCGCAGGAATATAGCTGCAACAGGAACAGCCACAGATATGTAGCAGCAGCAGAAGGAAAAGCCACAGGAACACAGCAGCAGGAACAGCCACAGGAATACAACAGCAGCAGGAATAGCCACAGGAATACAGCAGCAGCAGCAGGAACAGCCACCAGAATACACCATTAACAAGAGCAACCATAGATATGCAGCAGCAGCAGGAACAGCCACAGGAATACAACAGCAGCAGAAACAGCCAGAAGATTACAGCAGCAGTGGGAACAGCAACAGGAATATAGCAGCAGCAGGAACAGCGACAGAAATCCCACATCAGCACGAACAGCCACAGACATGCAGTAGCAGCAGGTACAGCCACAGGAATACAGCAGCAGCAGGAATTGCCAAAGGAATACCACAGCAGCAGGACCAGCCACAAGAATACAACAGCAGAGCAGGAATAGCCACAGGAATACAGCAGCAGCAGGAGCAGCCGCAGGAATATGGCAGCAGCAGGAACAGCCACAGATATGCAGCAGTAGCAGGAACAGCCACAGATATGGAGCAGCAGCAGGGACCGCCACAGGAATACAGCAGCAACATGAGACAGCCAAAGGAATACAGCAGCAACAGGAACAGTGACAGGAATACAGCAGCAGCAGGAACAGCCACAGGAATACAGCAGCAGCAGGAACAGCAACAGAAATACAGCAGCAGTAGGAACAGCCAAAGGAATACAACAGCAGCAGGAACAGTCAAGGGAATACAGCAACAGCAGGAGCTGGAACAGCCACAGGAAATCTAACATCAGCGGTGACAGGCACAGGAATCCCACAGCAGCGCGAGCAACCTCAGGAATACAGCAGCAGCAGGAACAGTGACACGAATACAGCAGCAGCAGGAACAGCCACAGGAATACAGCAGCAGGAGGAACAAAACGGGAATACAGCAGCAGCAGGAGCAGCCACAGGAATATAGCAGCAGACGGAACAGCCACAGATATGCAGCAGTAGCAGGAACAGCCACAGATATTAAGCAGCAGCAGGAACCGCCACAGGAATACAGCAGCAACAGGAACAGCCAAAGGAATACAGCAGCAACAGGAACAGTGACAGGAGTACAGCAGCAGCAGGAACAGCCACAGGAATACAGCAGCAGCAGGAACAGCCAAAGGAATTCAGCAGCAGCAGGAACATTCGCAGGAATACAGTAGCAACAGAAACTGCCAGAGGAATACAACAGCAGCAGGATCAACCACAGATATGCAGCAGCAACACGAATAGCCACAGGAATACAGCAGCAGCAGCATGAACAGCCAAAGGATTACAGCAGCAATAGGAATAGCCAGGGGATTAGAGCAGCAGTGGGAAAAGCAACAGGAATATAGCAGCAGCAGGAATATCAACAGAAATCCCACAGCAGCAGGAACAGCCACAGATTTGCATCAGCAGCAGGAACAGCCACAGGAATACAGCAGCAGCACGAACAGCCACAGGAATACAGCAGTAGCAAGAACAGCCACAGGAATACAGCAGCAGCAGGAACAGCCACAGGATTACAACAGCAGCAGGAACAGCCACGAGAATATAGCAGCAGCGGGAATAGCAATAGGAATATAGCTGCAGCAGGAACAGCCACATAAATCCCACAGCATCAGGAACAGCCACAGAAATGCAGCAGCAGCAGGAACAGCCACAGGAATACAGTAGCAGCAGCAGCAGCAACAGGAACACAGCAGCAGCAGGAACAGCCACAAATATGCAGCAGTAGCAGGAACAGCCACAGGAATGCAGCAGCAGCAGGAACAGCCACAGGAATACAGCAGCAGGAGTAGGAACAGCCACACGAATACAACAGCAGAAGGACCAGCCACAGGAATACAGTAGCAGCAGGAACAGCCACAGGAATTCAGCAGCAGGAGGAACAGCTACAGGAATACAGCAGCAGAAGGATCAGCCACAGATATGCAGCAGCAGCAGGAACAGCCACAGGAATACAGCAGCGAAAGAAGGAACAGGAGCAGGATTACAACAGCAGCAGGATCAGCCACCAGAATATAGCAGCCATGGGAATAGCAACAGGATTATAGCAGCAGCAGGAACAGCCACAGGAATGCAGCAGCAGCAGTAACAACCATGGAATACAGCAGCAGGAGCAGGAACAGCCACACGAATGCAACAGCAGAAGGACCAGCCACAGGAATACAACAGCAGCAGGATCAGACATGGGAATATAGCAGCCATGGGAATACCAACAGGAATATAGCAGCAGCAGGAACAGCCACAGAAATGCAGCAGGAGCAGGAACAGCCAGACGAATACAACAGCAGAAGGACCAGCTACAGGAATACAGCAGCAGCAGGAACAGCTAAAGGAATACAGCAGCAGAAGGATCAGCCACAGATATGCAGCAGCAGCAGGAACAGCCACAGGAATACAGCAACAGCACGAACAGCCACAGTAATAAAGCAGCAGCAGGAACAGCCACAGGAATACAGCAGCAGCAGGCCCAGCCACAGGAATACAGCAGCAGCAGGAAAAGCCACAGCAATACAGCAGTATCAGGAAGAGCTACAGGAACACAGCAGCAGCAGGAACAGACACAGGAATACACCAGCAGCAGGAACAGCCACAGGAATGCAGCAGCAGCAGTAACAACCATGGAATACAGTAGCAGGAGCAGGAACAGCCACACGAATACAAAAGCAGAAGGACCAGCCACAGGAATACAGCAGCAGCAGGATCAGCCATTGGAATATAGCAGCCATGGGAATAGCAACAGGAATATAGCAGCAGCAGGAACAGCCACAGAAATGCATCAGGAGCAGGAACAGCCAGACGAATACAACAGCAGAAGGACCAGCCACAGGAATACTGCAGCAGCAGGAACAGCTAAAGGAACACAGCAGCAGAAGGATCAGCCACAGATATGCAGCAGCAGCAGGAACAGAAACAAGAATACAGCAGCAGCACGAACATCCACAGGAATAAGCCAGTAGCAGGAACAGCCAAAGGAATACAGCAGCAGCAGGCCCAGCCACAGGAATACAGCAGCACCAGGAAAAGCCACAGCAATACAGCAGTATCAGGAAGAGCCACAGGAACACAGCAGCAGCAGGAACAGACACAGGAATACACCAGCAGCAGGAAGAGCCACAGAAATGCAGCAGCAGCAGGAACCGTGACAGAAATACAGCAGCAGCAGTAACAGCCACAGGAATGCAGCAGGGGCAGGAATAGCCACACGAATACAACAGCAGAAGGACCAGCCACAGGAATACAGCAGCAGCAGAAACAGCCATTGTAATTCAGCAGCAGCAGGAACAGCTACAGGAATACAGCTGCAGAAGGATCAGCCACAGATATGCAGCAGCAGCAGCAACAGCCACAGGAATACAGCAGCAGCACGAACAGCCACAGGAATACAGCAGTAGCAGGAACAGCCACAGGAATACAGCAGCAGCAGGAACAGCCACAGGAATACAGCAGCACCTGGAAAAGCCACAGGAATACAGCAGTATTAGGAAGAGCTACAGGAACACAGCAGCAGCAAGAACAGCCACAGGAATACACCAGCAGCAGGAAGAGCCACAGAAATGCAGCAGCAACAGCAACCGTGACAGGAATACAGCAAAAGCAGGAACAGCCACAGGAATACAATAGCAGCAGAAATGTCCACAGGAATACAGCAGCAGGATCCTCCACAGATATGCAGCAGCAGCAGGAACAGCTACAGTAACACAACAGCACCAGGAATAGCCACAGGAATACAGCAGCAGCAGGAGCAACCGCAGGAATATAGCTGCAACAGGAACAGCCACAGATATGTGGCAGATGCAGAAGGAAAAGCCACAGGAACACAGCAGCAGGAACCGCCACAGGAATACAGCAGCAGGAGGAACAGCCACAGGAATACAGCAGCAACAGGAACAGTGACAGGAATACAGCAGCAGCAGGAACAGCCAGAGGAATACAGCAGCAGCAGGAACAGCAACAGGAATACAGCAGCAGTAGAAACAGCGAAAGGAATACAGCAGCAGCAGGAACAGCCACGGGAATACAGCAGCAGCAGGAGCTGGAATACAGCAGCAGCAGGAATAGCCACAGGAATACAGCAGCAGGAGGAACAGCCACAGGAATGCAGTAGCAGCAGGAACAGCCACTGGAATCCAACAGCAGCAGGAACTGCCACAGGAATACAGCAGCAGCAGGAAACGCCACAGATATGCAGCAGCAGCAGTAGGAACAGCCACAGGAACACAGCAGCAGAAACAGCCACAGCAATACAACAGCAGCAGGAATAGCCACGGGAATACAGCAGCAGGAGGAACAGCCACAGGAATGCAGTAGCAGTAGGAACAGCCACTGGAATGCAGCGGCAGCAGGAACTGTCACAGGAATACAGCAGCAGCAGGAAACGTCACAGATATGCAGCAGCAGCAGTAGGAACAGCCACAGGAACACAGCAGCAGGAACAGCCACAGGAATACAACAGCAGCAGGAATAGCCACTGGAATACAGCAGCAGCTGCAGGAACAGCCACCAGAATACAGCAGTAGCAAGAATAACCTTAGATATGCAGCAGCAGCAGGAACAGCCAGAGGATTACAGCAGCAGTGAGAACAGCAACATGAATATAGCAGCAGCAGGAACAGTGACAGAAATCCCACAACAGCACGAACAGCCAGAGACATGCAGTAGCAGCAGGATCAGCCACAGATATGCCGCAGCAGCAGGAACAGCCACAGGTATACAACAACAGAGCAGGAATAGCCACAGGAATACAGCAGCAGCAGGAGCAGCCGCAGGAATATAGCTGCAACAGGAACAGCCACAGATATGTAGCAGCAGCAGAAGGAAAAGCCACAGGAACACAGCAGCAGGAACAGCCACAGGAATACAACAGCAGCAGGAATAGCCACAGGAATACAGAAGCAGCAGCAGGAACAGCCACCAGAATACACCATTAACAAGAGCAACCATAGATATGCAGCAGCAGCAGGAACAGCCACAGGAATACAACAGCAGCAGAAACAGCCAGAAGATTACAGCAGCAGTGGGAACAGCAACAGGAATATAGCAGCAGCAGGAACAGCGACAGAAATCCCACATCAGCACGAACAGCCACAGACATGCAGTAGCAGCAGGTACAGCCACAGGAATACAGCAGCAGCAGGAATTGCCAAAGGAATACCGCAGCAGCAGGACCAGCCACAAGAATACAACAGCAGAGCAGGAATAGCCACATGAATACAGCAGCAGCAGGAGCAGCCGCAGGAATATGGCAGCAGCAGGAACAGCCACAACTATACAGCAGTAGCAGGAACAGCCACAGATATGGAGCAGCAGCAGGGACCGCCACAGGAATACAGCAGCAACAGGAACAGCCAAAGGAATACAGCAGCAACAGGAACAGTGACAGGAATACAGCAGCAGCAGGAACAGCCACAGGAATAGAGCAGCAGCAGGAACAGCAACAGAAATACAGCAGCAGTAGGAACAGCCAAAGGAATACAACAGCAGCAGGAACAGCCACGGGAATACAGCAGCAGCAGGAGCTGGAACAGCCACAGGAAATCTAACATCAGCGGTGACAGCCACAGGAATCCCACAGCAGCGCGAGCAACCTCAGGAATACAGCAGCAGCAGGAACAGTGACACGAATACAGCAGCAGCAGGAACAGCCACAGGAATACAGCAGCAGGAGGAAAAAAACGGGAATACAGCAGCAGCAGGAGCAGCCGCAGGAATATAGCAGCAGCCGGAACAGCCACAGATATGCTTCAGTAGCAGGAACAGCCACAGATATGGAGCAGCAGCAGGAACCGCCAGAGGAATACAGCAGCAACAGGAACAGCCAAAGGAATACAGCAGCAACAGGAACAGTGACAGCAGTACAGCAGCAGCAGGAACAGCCACAGGAATACAGCAGCAGCAGGAACAGCCAAAGGAATGCAGCAGCAGCAGGAACATTCGCAGGAATACAGTAGCAACAGAAACTGCCACAGGAATACAGCAGCAGCAGGATCAACCACAGATATGCAGCAGCAACACGAACAGCCACAGGAATACAGCAGCAGCAGCATGAACAGCCAAAGGATTACAGCAGCAATAGGAATAGCCATGGGATTAGAGCAGCAGTGGGAAAAGCAACAGGAATATAGCAGCAGCAGGAATATCAACAGAAATCCCACAGCAGCAGGAACAGCCACAGATTTGCAGCAGCAGCAGGAACAGCCACAGGAATACAGCAGCAGCACGAACAGCCACAGGAATACAGCAGTAGCAGGAACAGCCACAGGAATACAGCAGCAGCAGGAACAGCCGCAGGATTACAACAGCAGCAGGAACAGCCACGAGAATATAGCAGCAGCGGGAATAGCAACAGGAATATAGCTGCAGCAGGAACAGCCACATAAATCCCACAGCATCAGGAACAGCCACCGAAATGCAGCAGCAGCAGGAACAGCCACAGGAATACAGTAGCAGCAGCAGCAGCAGCAGGAACACAGCAGCAGCAGGAACAGCCACAAATATGCAGCAGTAGCAGGAACAGCCACAGGAATGCAGCAGCAGCAGGAACAGCCACAGGAATACAGCAGCAGGAGTAGGAACAGCCACACGAATACAACAGCAGAATGAACAGCCACAGGAATACAGCAGCAGCAGGAACAGCCACAGGAATTCAGCAGAAGGAGGAACAGCCACAGGAATACAGCAGCGACAGAAGGAACAGAAGCAGGATTACAACAGCAGCAGGATCAGCCACCAGAATATAGCAGCCATGGGAATAGAAACAGGATTAAAGCAGCAGCAGGAACAGCCACAGGAATGCAGCAGCAGCAGTAACAACCATGGAATACAGCAGCAGGAGCAGGAACAGCCACACGAATACAACAGCAGAAGGACAAGCCACAGGAATACAGCAGCAGCAGGATCAGCCATGGGAATATAGCAGCCATGGGAATAGCAACAGGAATATAGCAGCAGCAGGAACAGCCACAGGAATGCAGCAGGAGCAGGAACAGCCAGACGAATACAACAGCAGAAGGACCAGCCACAGGAATACAGCAGCAGCAGGAACAGCTAAAGGAATACAGCAGCAGAAGGATCAGCCACAGATATGCAGCAGCAGCAGGAACAGCCACAGGAATACAGCAGCAGCAGGAACAGCCACAGGAATAAGCCAGTAGCAGGGACAGCCACAGGAATACAGCAGCAGCAGGCCCAGCCACAGGGATACAGCAGCACCAGGAAAAGCCACAGCAATACAGCAGTATCAGGAAGAGCCACAGGAACACAGCAGCAGCAGGATCTGACACAGGAATACACCAGCAGCAGGAAGAGCCACAGGAATGCAGCAGCAGCAGGAACCGTGACAGAAATACAACAGCATCAGGAACAGCCATAGGAATGCAGCAGGAGCAGGAATAGCCACACGAATACAACAGCAGAAGGGCCAGCCACAGGAATACAGCAGCAGCAGGAACAGCCATTGGAATTCAGCAGCAGCAGGAACAGCTACAGGAATACAGCTGCAGAAGGATCAGCCACAGATATGCAGCAGCAGCAGCAACAGCCACAGGAATACAGCAGCAGCACGAACAGCCACAGGAATACAGCAGTAGCAGGAACAGCCACAGGAATACAGCAGCAGCTGGAACAGCCACAGGAATACAGCAGCACCTGGAAAAGCCACAGAAATACAGCAGTATTAGGAAGAGCTACGGGAACACAGCAGCAGCAGGAACAGCCACAGGAATACACCAGCAGCAGGAAGAGCCACAGAAATGCAGCAGCAACAGCAACCGTGACAGGAATACAGCAAAAGCAGGAACAGCCACAGGAATACAATAGCAGCAGAAATGTCCACAGGAATACAGCAGCAGGATCCTCCACAGATATGCAGCAGCAGCAGGAACAGCTACAGTAACACAAGGGCAGCAGGAATAGCCACAGGAATACAGCAGCAGCAGGAGCAGCCACAGGAATATTGCAATAGCAGGAACAGCCACAGATATGCAGCAGCAGCAGGAACCGCCACAGGAATACAGCAGCAGGAGGAACAGCCACAGGAATACAGCAGTAGCAAGAACAACCATAGATATGCAGCAGCAGCAGGAACAGCCAGAGAATTACAGCAGCAGTGGGAACAGCAACATGAATATAGCAGCAGCAGGAACAGTGACAGAAATCCCACAACAGCACGAACAGCCAGAGACATGCAGTAGCAGCAGGAACAGCCACAGGAATACAGCAGCAGCAGGAATAGCCACAGGAATACAGCAGCAGCAGGAACAGCCACAGGTATACAACAACAGAGCAGGAAATGCCACAGGAATAAAGCAGCAGCAGGAGCAGCCGCAGGAATATAGCTGCAGCAGGAACAGTCACAGATATGCAGCAGCAGCAGTAGGAACAGCCACAGGAACACAGCAGCAGGAACAGCCACAGGAATACAACAGCAGCAGGAATAGCCACATGAATACAGCAAAAGCAGCAGGAACTGCCACCAGAATACACCATTAGCAAGAGCTACCGTAGATATGCAGCAGCAGCAGGAACAGCCACAGGAATACAACAGCAGCAGAAACAGCCAGAGGATTACAGCAGCAGTGGGAACAGCAACAGGAATATAGCAGCAGCAGGAACAGCTACAGTAACACAACTGCATCAGGAATAGCCACAGGAATACAGCAGCAGCAGGAGCAGCCACAGGAATATAGCAATAGCAGGAACAGCCACAGATATGCAGCAGCAGCAGGAACGGCCACAGGAATACAGCAGCAGGAGGAACAGCCACAGGAATACAGCAGCAACAGGAACAGTGACAGGAATACAGCAGGAGCAGGAACAGCCACAGGAATACAGCAGCAGCAGAAACAGCAACAGGAATACCGCAGCAGTAGAAACAGCCAAAGGAAAACAGCAGCAGCAGGAACAGCCATGGGAAAACAGCAGCAGCAGGAAAAGCCACAGATATACAGCAGCAGGAACAGCCACTGGAATACAGCAGCAGCAGGAATAGCCACGGGAATACAGCAGCAGCAGGAACAGCCATGGGAAAACAGCAGCAGCAGGAAAAGCCACAGATATACAGCAGCAGGAACAGCCACTGGAATACAGCAGCAGCAGGAAGAGCCAGAGGATTACAGCAGCAGTGGGAACAGCAACATGAATATAGCAGCAGCAGGAACAGTGACAGAAATCCCACAACAGCACGAACAGCCAGAGACATGCAGTAGCAGCAGGAACAGCCACAGGAATACAGCAGCAGCAGGAATAGCCACAGGAATACAGCAGCAGCAGGATCAGCTTCAGATATGCTGCAGCAGCAGGAACAGCCACAGGTATACAACAACAGAGCAGGAATAGCCACAGGAATAAAGCAGCAGCAGGAGCAGCCGCAGGAAATTGGCTGCAGCAGGAACAGCCACAGATATGCAGCAGCAGCAGTAGGAACAGCCACAGGAACACAGCAGCAGGAACCGCCACAGGAATACAGCAGCAGGAGGAACAGCCACAGGAATACAGCAGCAACAGGAACAGTGACAGGAATACAGCAGCAGCAGGAACAGCCAGAGGAATACAGCAGCAGCAGGAACAGCAACAGGAATATAGCAGCAGTAGAAACAGCCAAAGGAATACAGCAGCAGCAGGAACAGCCACGGGAATACAGCAGCAGCAGGAGCTGGAATACAGCAGCAGCAGGAATAGCCACAGGAATACAGCAGCAGGAGGAACAGCCACAGGAATGCAGTAGCAGCAGGAACAGCCACTGGAATCCAACAGCAGCAGGAACTGCCACAGGAATACAGCAGCAGCAGTAAACGCCACAGATATGCAGCAGCAGCAGTAGGAACAGCCACAGGAACACAGCAGCAGAAACAGCCACAGGAATACAACAGCAGCAGGAATAGCCACGGGAATACAGCTGTAGGAGGAACCGCAACAGCCATGCAGTAGCAGTAGGAACAGCCACTGGAATGCAGCGGCAGCAGGAACTGTCACAGGAATACAGCAGCAGCAGGAAACGTCACAGATATGCAGCAGCAGCAGTAGGAACAGCCACAGGAACACAGCAGCAGGAACAGCCACAGGAATACAACAGCAGCAGGAATAGCCACTGGAATACAGCAGCAGCTGCAGGAACAGCCACCAGAATACAGCAGTAGCAAGAATAACCTTAGATATGCAGCAGCAGCAGGAACAACCAGAGGATTACAGCAGCAGTGGGAACAGCAACATGAATATAGCAGCAGCAGGAACAGTGACAGAAATCCCACAACAGCACGAACAGGCAGAGACATGCAGTAGCAGCAGGAACAGCCACAGAAATATAGCAGCAGAGGGAATAGCCACAGGAATACAGCAGCAGCAGGATCAGCCACAGATATGCCGCAGCAGCAGGAACAGCCACAGGTATACTACAACAGAGCAGGAATAGCCACAGGAATACAGCAGCAGCAGGAGCAGCCGCAGGAATATAGCTGCAACAGGAACAGCCACAGATATGTAGCAGATGCAGAAGGAAAACCCACAGGAACACAGCAGCAGGAACAGCCACAGGAATACAACAGCAGCAGGAATTGCCACAGGAATACAGCAGCAGCAGCAGGAACAGCCACCAGAATACAGCAGTAGCAAGAATAACCTTAGATATGCAGCAGCAGCAGGAACAGCCAGAGGATTACAGCAGCAGTGAGAACAGCAACATGAATATAGCAGCAGCAGGAACAGTGACAGAAATCTCACAACAGCACGAACAGCCAGAGACATGCAGTAGCAGCAGGATCAGCCACAGATGTGCCGCAGCAGCAGGAACAGCCACAGGTATACAACAACAGAGCAGGAATAGCCACAGGAATACAGCAGCAGCAGGAGCAGCCGCAGGAATATAGCTGCAACAGGAACAGCCACAGGTATGTAGTAGCAGCAGAAGGAAAAGCCACAGGAACACAGCAGCAGGAACAGCCACAGGAATACAACTGCAGCAGGAATAGCCACAGGAATACAGCAGCAGCAGCAGGAACAGCCACCAGAATACACCATTAACAAGAGCAACCATAGATATGCAGCAGCAGCAGGAACAGCCACAGGAATACAACAGCAGCAGAAACAGCCAGAGGATTACAGCAGCAGTGGGAACAGCAACAGGAATATAGCAGCAGCAGGAACAGCGACAGAAATCCCACATCAGCACGAACAGCCACAGACATGCACTAGCAGCAGGTACAGCCACAGGAATACAGCAGCAGCAGGAATTGCCAAAGGAATACCGCAGCAGCAGGACCAGCCACAAGAATACAACAGCAGAGCAGGAATAGCCACAGGAATACAGCAGCAGCAGGAGCAGCAGCAGGAATATGGCAGCAGCAGGAACAGCCACAGCTATGCAGCAGTAGCAGGAACAGCCACAGATATGGAGCAGCAGCAGGGACCGCCACAGGAATACAGCAGCAACAGGAACAGCCACAGGAATACAGCAGCAACAGGAACAGTGACAAAAATACAGCAGCAGCAGGAACGGTGACAGGAATACAGCAGCAGCAGGAACAGCCACAGGAATACAGCAGCAGCAGGAACAGCAACAGAAATACAGCAGCAGCAGGAGCAGCCACAGGAATATAGCAGCAGCAGGAACAGTGACACGAATACAGCAGCAGCACGAACAGCCACAGGAATACAGCAGCAGGAGGAACAAAACGGGAATACAGCAGCAGCAGGAGCAGCCGCAGGAATATAGCAACAGCCGGAACAGCCACAGATATGCAGCAGTAGCAGGAACAGCCACAGATATGGAGCAGCAGCAGGAACCGCCAGAGGAATACAGCAGCAACAGGAACAGCCAAAGGAATACAGCAGCAACAGGAACAGTGACAGCAGTACAGCAGCAGCAGGAACAGCCACAGGAATACAGCAGCAGCAGGAACAGCCAAAGGAATGCAGCAGCAGCAGGAACTTTCACAGGAATACAGTAGCAACAGAAACTGCCACAGGAATACAGCAGCAGCAGGATCAACCACAGATATGCAGCAGCAACACGAACAGCCACAGGAATACAGCAGCAGCAGCATGAACAGCCAAAGGATTACAGCAGCAATAGGAATAGCCATGGGATTAGAGCAGCAGTGGGAAAAGCAACAGGAATATAACAGAAATCCCACAGCAGCAGGTACAGCCACAGATTTGCAGCAGCAGCAGGAACAGTCACAGGAATACAGCAGCAGCACGAACAGCCACAGGAATACAGCAGTAGCAGGAACAGCCACAGGAATACAGCAGCAGCAGGAACAGCCGCAGGATTACAACAGCAGCAGGAACAGCCACGAGAATATAGCAGCAGCGGGAATAGCAACAGGAATATAGCTGCAGCAGGAACAGCCACATAAAACCCACAGCATCAGGAACAGCCACAGAAATGCAGCAGCAGCAGGAACAGCCACAGGATTTCAGCAGCAGGAGGAACAGGTACAGGAATACAGCAGCAGAAGGATCAGCCACAGATATGCAGCAGCAGCAGGAACAGCCACAGGAATACAGCAGCGACAGGAGGAACAGCCGCAGGATTACAACAACAGCAGGATCAGCCACCAGAATATAGCAGCCATGGGAATAGCAACAGGATTATGGCAGCAGCAGGAACAGCCACAGGAATGCAGCAGCAGCAGGAACAGCCACAGGAATACAGCAGCAGGATCAGGAACAGCCACCCGAATACAACAGCAGAAGGACCAGCCACAGGAATACAGCAGCAGCAGAATCAGCCATGGGAATATAGCAGCCATGGGAATAGCAACAGGAATATAGCAGCAGCAGGAACAGCCACAGGAATGCAGCAGGAGCAGGAACAGCCACACGAATACAGAAGCAGAAGGATAAGCTACAGGAATACAGCAGCAGCAGGAACAGCCACAGGAATTCAGCAGCAGCAGGAACAGCTACAGGAATACAGCAGCAGAAGGATCAGCCACAGAAATGCAGCAGCAGCAGGAACAGCCACAGGAATACAGCAGCAGCACGAACAGCCACAGGAATACAGCAGTAGCAGGAACAGCCACAGGCATGCAGCAGCAGCAGGACCATCCACAGGAATACAGCAGCACCAGGAAAAGCCACAGCAATACAGCAGTATCAGGAAGAGCCACAGGAACACAGAAGCAGCAGGAACATCCACAGGAATATAGCAGCGGCAGGAAGAGCCACAGAAATGCAGCAGCAGCAGGAACCGTGACAGGAATACAGCAGCAGCAGGAATAGCCACAGGAGTATAATAGCAGCAGAAATGGCCCCAGGAATACAGCAGCAGGTTCCACCTCAGATATGCAGCAGCAGCAGGAACAGCCACAGTAATACAACAGCAGCAGGAATAGCCACAGGAATACAGCAGCAGCAGGAACAGCCACAGGAATATATCAATAGCAGGAACAGCCACAGAAATGCCGCAGCAGCAGAAACCGCCACAGGAATACAGCAGCAACAGGAACAGTGACAGGAATACAGCAGCAGCATGAACAGCCACAGGAATACAACAGCAGCAGGAACAGCAACAGGAATACAGCAGCAGCAGAAACAGCCAAAGGAATACAGCAGCAGCAGGAACAGCCACAGGAATACAGCAGCAGCAGGAATAGCCGCAGGAATACAGCAGCAGCAGGAACAGCCACTGGAATACAGCAGCAGGAATAGCCACAGGAATACAGCAGGAGCAGAAACAGCCACGGGAATACAGCAGCACAGGAACAGCCACAGGAATGCAGTAGCAGCAGGAACAGACACAAGAATAAAACAGCAGCAAAAAAAAACAGTGGATTACAGCAGCAGTGGGAACAGCAACAGTAATATAGCAGCAGCAGGAACAGCGACAGAAGTCCCACCTCAGCACAAACTGCCACAGACATGCAGTAGCAGCAGGAACAGCCACAGGAATACAGCAGCAGCAGGAATAGCCACAGGAATACCGCAGCAGCGGAAACAGCCACAAGAATACAACAGCAGAGCAGGAATAGCCACAGGAATACAGCAGCAGCAGGAGCAGCCGCAGGAATATAGCAGCAGCAGGAGCAGCCACAGATATGCAGCAGTAGCAGGAACAACCACAGATATGGAGCAGCAGCAGGAGCATCCACAGGAAAATACCAATAGCAGGAACAGCCACAGATATGCCGCAGCAACAGAAACCGTCACAGGAATACAGCAGCAACAGGAACAGTGACAGGAATACAGCAGCAGCAGGAACAGCCAGAGGAATACAGCAGCAGCAGGAACAGCAACAGGAAAACAGCAGCAGTAGAAACAGCCAAAGGAATACAGTAGCAGCAGGAACAGCCACAGGAATACAGCAGCAGCAGGAATAGCCGCAGGAATACAGCAGGAGAAGGAACAGCCACTGGAATACAGCAGCAGCAGGAATAGGCGAAGGAATACAGCTGGAGCAGAAACCGCCACGGGAATGCAGTAGCAGCAGGAACAGCCACAAGAATACAACAGCAGCAAAAAAAAACCAGAGGATTACAGCAGCAGTGGGAACAGCAACAGCAATATAGCAGCAGCAGGAACAGCGACAGAAGTCCCACATCAGCACGAACAGCCACAGACATGCAGTAGCAGCAGGAACAGTCACAGGAATACAGCAGCAGCAGGAATAGCCACAGGAATACCGCAGCAGCAGAAAGAGCCACAAGAATACAACAGCAGAGCAGGAATAGCCACAGGAATACAGCAGCAGGATCAGGAGCAGCCACAGATATGCAGCAGTAGCAGGAAAATCCAAAGATATGGAGCAGCAGCAGGAACCGCCACAGGAATACAGCAGCAGCAGGAGCAGCCACAGGAATATAGCAGCAGCAGGAACAGTGACAGGAATACAGCAGCAGCAGGAATAGCCACAGGAATACAGGAGCAGCAGGAACAGCAACAGAAATACAGCAGCAGTAGGAACAGACAAAGGAATACAGCAGCAGCAGGAACAGCCACGGGAATACAGCAGCAGCAGGAGCTGGAATACAACAGCAGCAGGAACAGCCACAGATATCCAGCAGCAAGTACAGCCACTGGAATACAGCAGCAGCAGGAATAACCACAGGAATACAGCAGCAGCAGGAAACGCCACAGATATGCAGCAGCAGCAGTAGGAACAGCCAACGGAAAACAGCAGCAGGAACAGCCACAGGAATACAACAGCAGAAGGAATAGCCACAGGAATACAGCAGCAGAAGCAGGAACAGTGACAAGAATACAGAAGCAGCAGGAACAGCCACAGGAATACAGCAGCAGGAGGAACAAACACGGGAATACAGCAGTAGCAGGAGCAGCCACAGGAATGCAGCAGCAGCAGGAGCAGCGACAGGAATACAGCAGCAGGAGTAGGAACAGCCACACGAATACTACAGCAGAAGGACCAGCCACAGGAAAACAGCAGCAGCAGTAACAGCCACAGGAATTCAGCAGACGCAGGAACAGCCACAGGAATACAGCAGCAGAAGGAACAGCCACAGATATGCAGCAGCAGCAGGAACAGCCACAGGAATACAGCAGCAACAGCCACAGGAATACAACAGCAGCAGAAACAGCCTGAGGATTACAGCAGCAGTGGGAACAGCAACATGAATATAGCAGCAGCAGGAACAGCGACAAAAATCCCACATCAGCACGAACAGCCACAGACATGCAGTAGCAGCAGGAACAGCCACACAAATACAGCAGCAGCAGGAATAGCCACAGGAATACAGCAGCAGAAGGAACAGCCACAGATATGCAGCAGCAGCAGGAACAGCCACAGGAATACAGCAGCAACAGCAGGAACAGCCACAGGAATACAACAGCAGCAGAAACAGCCTGAGGATTACAGCAGCAGTGGGAACAGCAACATGAATATAGCAGCAGCAGGAACAGCGACAAAAATCCCACATCAGCACGAACAGCCACAGACATGCAGTAGCAGCAGGAACAGCCACAGGAATACAGCAGCAGCAGGAATAGCCACAGGAATACCGCAGCAGCAGGAACAGGAACACAAATACAGCAGCAGCAGGAACACCAACAGGAATGCAGCAGCAGCAGGGACAGCCAAAGGAATTCAGCAGCAGCAGGAAGAGCCACAGGAATACAGCAGCAGCAGAGCCTGCCACAGGAATACAGAAGCAGCAGGAGCAACCACAGATATACCGCAGCAGCAGGAACAGGCGCAGGAATACAACAGCAGAGCAGGAATAACCACAGGAATACAGCAGCAGCAGGAGCAGCCGCAGGAATATAGCAGCAGCAGGAACAGCCACAGATATGCAACAGTAGCAAGAAATGCAACAGGAATACAGCAGCAGCAGGAACAGCCACAGGAATACAGCAGCAACAGGAACAGTGACAGGAATACAGCAGCAGCAGGAACAGCCACAGGAATGCAGTAGCAGCAGGAACAGCCAAAGAAATTCAGCAGCAGCAGGAACAGCCACGGGAATACAGCAGCAGCAGGAGCTGGAATGCAGCAGCAGCAGGAGCAGCCACAGATATCCAGCAGCAGGAACAGCCACTGGAATACAGCAGCAGCAGGAACTGCCACAGGAATACAGCAGCAGCAGGAAACGCTACAGATATGCAGCAGCAGCAGTAGGAACAGCCACAGGAACACAGCAGCAGGAACAGCCACAGGAATACAACAGCAGCAGGAATAGCCACAGGAATACAGCAGCAGCAGCAGGAACAGCCACCAGAATACAGCAGTAGCAATTACAGCCATAGATATGCAGCAGCAGCAGGAACAGCCACAGGAATACAACAGCAGCAGAAACAGCCAGAGGATTACAGCAGCAGTTGGAGCAGCAACAGGAATATAGCAGCAGCAGGAACAGTGACAGAAATCCCACAACAGCACGAACAGCCACAGACATGCAGTAGCAGCAGGAACAGCCACAGGAATACAGCAGCAGCAGGAATAGAAACAGGAATATCGCAGCAGCAGGAACAGCCACACAAATACAGCAGCAGCACGAAAAGCCACAGGAATGCAGCAGCAGCATGAACAGCCAAAGGAATTCAGCAGCAGCAGGAACAGTCACAGGAATACAGTAGCAACAGAAACTGCCACAGGAATACAGCAGCAGCAGGATCAACCACAGATATGCAGCAGCAACACGAACAGGCACAGGAATATAGCAGCAGCAGCATGAACAGCCAAAGGATTACAGCAGCAATAGGAATAGCCATGGGATTAGAGCAGCAGTGGGAACAGCAACAGGAATATAGCAGCAGCAGGAATATCAACAGAAATCCCACAGCAAAAGGAACAGCCACAGATTTGCAGCAGCAGCAGGAACAGCCACAGGAATACAGCAGCAGCACGAACAGCCACAGGAATACAGCAGTAGCAGGAACAGACACAGGAATACAGCAGCAGCAGGAACAGCCGCAGGATTACAACAGCAGCAGGAACAGCCACGAGAATATAGCAGCAGTGGGAATAGCAACAGGAATGTAACTGCGGCACGAACAGTGACAGAAATCCCACAGCATCAGGAACAGCCACAGAAATGCAGCAGCAGCAGTAACAGCCACAGGAATACAGTAGCAGCAGCAGCAGCAGCAGAAACAGCCACAAATATGCAGCAGCAGCAGGAACAGCCACAGGAATGCAGCAGCAGCAGGAACAGCCACAGGAATACAGCAGCAGGAGTAGGAACAGCCACACGAATACAACAGCAGAAGGACCAGGCACAGGAATACAGCAGCAGCAGGAACAGCCACAGAAATTCAGCAGCAGGAGGAACAGCTACAGGAATACAGCAGCAGAAGGATCAGCCACAGATATGCAGCAGCAGCAGGAACAGCCACAGGAATACAGCAGCGACAGCAGGAACAGCCGCAGGATTACAACAGCAGAAGGATCAGCCACCAGAATATAGCAGCCAAGGGAATAGCAACATGAATATAGCAGCAGGAGCAGGAACATCCACATGAATACAACAGCAGAAGGACCAGCCACAGGAATACAGCAGAAGAAGGATCAGCCATGGGAATATAGCAGCCATGGTAATAGCAGCAGGAATATAGCAGCAGCAGGAACAGCCACAGGAATGCAGCAGGAGCAGGAACAGCCACACGAATACAACAGCAGAAGGACCAGCCACAGGAATACAGCAGCAGCAGGAACAGCCACAGGAATTCAGCAGCACCAGGAACAGCTAAAGGAATACAGCAGCAGAAGGATCAGATTCAGATATGCAGCAGCAGCAGGAACAGCCACAGGAATACAGCAGCAGCACGAACAGCCACAGGAATACAGCAGTAGCAGGAACAGCCACAGGAATACAGCAGCAGCAGAAACAGCCACAGGAATACAGCAGCACCAGGAAAAGCAACAGGAATACAGCAGTATCAGGAAGAGCTACAGGAACACAGTAGCAGCAGGAACAGCCACAGGAATACAGCAGCAGCAGCAAGAGCCACAGAAAAGCAGCAGCAGCAGGAACCGTGACAGGAATACAGCAATAGCAGGAACAGCCACAGATATGCAGCAGCAGCAGGAACCGCCGCAGGAATACAGAAGCAGGAGGGACAGCCACAGGAACACAGCAGCAACAGGAACAGTGACAGGACTACAGCTGCAGCAGGAACAGCCACAGGAATGCAGCAGCAGCAGGAACAGCAACAGGAATACAGCAGCAGTAGAAACAGACAAAGCAATACAGCAGCAGCAGGAAGAGCCACAGGAATAGAGCAGCAGCAGGAATAGCCACAGGAATACAGCAGCTGCAGGAACAGCCACTGGAATACAGCAGCAGCAGGAATCGCCACAAGAATACAGCAGCAGCAGGAACAGCCACGGGAATAGAGCAGCAGGAGGAACTGCCACAGGAATACAGCAGCAGCAGCAGGAACAGCCACAGGAATACAGCAGCAGCAGGAATAGCCACAGGAATACAGCAGCAGCAGGAATGCCACAGATATGCAGCAGCAGCATTATGAACAGCCACCAGAATACACCAGTAGCAAGAGCAACCATAGATGTGCAGCAGCAGCAGTAACAGCCACAGGAATACAACAGCAGCAGAAACAGCATGAGGATTACAGCAGCAGTGGGAACAGCAACAGGAATACAGCAGCAGCAGGAACAGCGAAAGAAATCCCACATCAGAATGAACAGCCACAGACATGCAGTAGCAGCAGGAACAGCCACAGGAATACAGCAGCAGCAGGAATAGCCACAGGAAAACCGCAGCAGCAGGAACAGGCACACAAATACAGCAGCAGCAGGAAAAGCCACAGGAATGCAACAGCAGCAGGGACAGCCAAAGGAATTCAGCAGCAGCAGGAAGAGCCACAGGAATACAGCAGCAGCAGAGACTGCCACAGGAATACAGAAGCAGCAGGAGCAACCACAGATATACCGCAGCAGCAGGAACAGGCGCAGGAATACAACAGCAGAGCAGGAATAAGCACAGGAATACAGCAGCAGAAGGAGCAGCCGCAGGAATATAGCAGCATCAGGAACAGCCACAGGAATACAGCAGCAACAGGAACAGTGACAGGAATACAGCAGCAGCAGGAACAGCCACAGGAATGCAGTAGCAGCAGGAACAGCCAAAGAAATTCAGCAGCAGCAGGAACAGCCACGGGAATACAGCAGCAGAAGGAACTGGAATGCAGCAGCAGCAGGAGCAGCCACAGATATCCAGCAGCAGGAACAGCCACTGGAATACAGCAGCAGCAGGAACTGCCACAGGAATACAGCAGCAGCAGGAAACGCTACAGATATGCAGCAGCAGCAGTAGGAACAGCCACAGGAACACAGCATCAGGAACAGCCACAGGAATACAACAGCAGCAGGAGTAGCCACAGGAATACAGCAGCAGCAGCAGGAACAGCCACCAGAATACAGCAGTAGCAATTACAGCCATAGATATGCAGCAGCAGCAGGAACAGCCACAGGAATACAACAGCAGCAGAAACAGCCAGAGGATTACAGCAGCAGTTGGAGC
This sequence comes from Carcharodon carcharias, assembly GCF_017639515.1. Lineage (NCBI taxonomy): Eukaryota > Metazoa > Chordata > Chondrichthyes > Lamniformes > Lamnidae > Carcharodon > Carcharodon carcharias. The sequence continues at coordinate 116,683,786 of NC_054478.1, read as the reverse complement.
AGCAATAGGAATATAGCAGCAGCAGGAACAGTGACGGATATCCCACAACAGCACGAACAGCCACAGACATGCAGTAGCAGCAGGAACAGCCACAGGAATACAGCAGCAGCAGGAATAGAAACAGGAATATCGCAGCAGCAGGAACAGCCACACAAATACAGCAGCAGCACGAAAAGCCACAAGAATGCAGCAGCAGCAGGAACAGCCAAAGGAATTCAGCAGCAGCAGGAACAGTCACAGGAATACAGTAGCAAAAGAAACTGCCACAGGAATACAGCAGCAGCAGGATCAACCGCAGATATGCAGCACAAACACGAAAAGCCACAGGAATACAGCAGCAGCAGCATGAACTGCCAAATGATTACAGCAGCAATAGGAATAGCCATGGGATTAGAGCAGCAGTGGGAACAGCAACAGGAATATAGCAGCAGCAGGAATATCAACAGAAATCCCACAGCAAAAGGAACAGCCACAGATTTGCAGCAGCAGCAGGAACAGCCACAGGAATACAGCAGCAGCACGAACAGCCACAGGAATACAGCAGTAGCAGGAACAGCCACAGGAATACAGCAGCAGCAGGAACAGCCACAGATATGCAGCAGCAGCAGGAACCGCCGCAGGAATACAGCAGCAGGAGAAACAGCCACAGGAATACAGCAGCAACAGGAACAGTGACAGGAATACAGCTGCAGCAGGAACAGCCACAGGAATGCAGCAGCAGCAGGAACAGCAACATGAATACAGCAGCAGTAGAAACAGCCAAGGCAATACAGCAGCAGCAGGAAGAGCCACAGGAATAGCCACAGGAATACAGCAGCAGCAGGAACAGCCACTGGAATACAGCAGCAGCAGGAATAGCCACAAGAATACAGCAGCAGCAGGAACAGCCACGGGAATACAGCAGCAGGAGGAACTGCCACAGGAATACAGCAGCAGCAGGAACAGCGACAGAAGTCCCACCTCAGCACGAACAGCCACAGACATGCAGTAGCAGCAGGAACAGCCACAGGAATACAGCAGCAGCAGGAATAGCGACAGGAATACCGCAGCAGCAGAAACAGCCACAAGAATACAACAGCAGAGCAGGAATAGCCACAGGAATACAGCAGCAGCAGGAGTAGCCGCAGGAATATAGCAGCAGCAGGAGCAGCCACAGATATGCAGCAGTAGCAGGAACAATCACAGATATGGAGCAGCAGCAGGAACTGCCACAGGAATACAGCAGCAGCAGGAGCAGCCGCAGGGATATAGCAGCAGCAGGAACAGCCACAGATATGCAGCAGTAGCAGGAACAGCCACAGATATGGAGCAGCAGCAGGAAGCGCCACAGGAATACAGCAGCAGCAGGAACTGCCAAAGGAATACAGCAGCAACAGGAACAGTGACAGGAATACAGCAGCCGCAGGAATAGCCACAGGAATACAGGAGTAGCAGGAACAGCAACAGAAATACAGCAGCAGTAGGAACAGCCACGGGAATACAGCAGCAGCAGGAGCTGGAATACAACAGCAGCAGGAACAGCCACAGATATCCAGCAGCAAGAACAGCCACTGGAAAACAGCAGCAGCAGGAATAACCACAGGAATACAGCAGCAGCAGGAAACGCCACAGATATGCAGCAGCAGCAGTAGGAACAGCCACAGGAAAACAGCAGCAGGAACAGCCACAGGAATACAACAGCAGCAGGAATAGCCACAGGAATACAGCAGCAGAAGCAGGAACAGTGACAGGAATACAGAAGCAGCAGGAACAGCCACCGGAATACAGCAGCAGGAGGAACAACCACGGGAATACAGCAGCAGCAGGAGCAGCCACAGGAATGCAGCAGCAGCAGGAGCAGCGACAGGAATACAGCAGCAGGAGTAGGAAAGCCACACGAATATTACAGCAGAAGGACCAGACACAGGAAAACAGAAGCAGCAGGAACAGCCACAGGAAATCAGCAGATACAGAAACAGCCACAGGAATGCAGCAGCAGAAGGAACAGCCACAGATATGCAGCAGCAGCAGGAACAGCCACAGGAATACAGCAGCAACAGCAGGAACAGCCACAGGAATACAACAGCAGCAGAAACAGCCTGAGGATTACAGCAGCAGTGGGAACAGCAACATGAATATAGCAGCAGCAGGAACAGCGACAGAAATCCCACATCAGCACGAACAGCCACTGACAGGCAGTAGCAGCAGGAACAGCCACAGGAATACAGCAGCAGCAGGAATAGCCAAAGGAATACAGCAGCAGCAGAGACTGCCACAGGAATACAGAAAAAGCAGGAGCAACCACAGATATACCGCAGCAGCAGGAACAGGCGCAGGAATACAACAGCAGAGCAGGAATAACCACAGGAATACAGCAGCAGAAGGAGCAGCCGCAGGAATATAGCAGCATCAGGAACAGCCACAGATATGCAGCAGTAGCAGGAAACGCAACAGGAATACAGCAGCAGCAGGAACAGCCACAGGAATACAGCAGCAACAGGAACAGTGACAGGAATACAGCAGCAGGAGGAACAGCCACAGGAATGCCGTAGCAGCAGGAACAGCCAAAGAAATTCAGCAGCAGCAGGAACAGCCACGGGAATACAGCAGCAGCAGCAGCTGGAATGCAGCAGCAGCAGGAGCAGCCACAGATATCCAGCAGCAGGAACAGCCACTGGAATACAGCAGCAGCAGGAACTGCCACAGGAACACAGCAGCAGCAGGAAACGCTACAGATATGCAGCAGCAGCAGTAGGAACAGCCACAGGAACACAGCAGCAGGAACAGACACAGGAATACAACAGCAGCAGGAATAGCCACAGGAATACAGCAGCAGCAGCAGGAACAGCCACCAGAATACAGCAGTAGCAATTACAGCCATAGATATGCAGCAGCAGCAGGAACATCCAAAGGAATACAACAGCAGCAGAAACAGCCAGAGGATTACAGCAGCAGTTGGAGCAGCAACAGGAATATAGCAGCAGCAGGAACAGCAACAGAAATCCCACAACAGCACAAACAGCCAAAGACATGCAGTAGCAGCAGGAACAGCCACAGGAATACAGCAGCAGCAGGAATAGAAACAGGAATATCGCAGCAGCAGGAACAGCCACACAAATACAGCAGCAGCACGAAAAGCCACAGGAATGCAGCAGCAGCAGGAACAGCCAAAGGAATTCAGCAGCAGCAGGAACAGTCACAGGAATACAGTAGCAAAAGAAACTGCCACAGGAATACAGCAGCAGCAGGATCAACCACAGATATGCAGCAGCAACACGAAAAGCCACAGGAATACAGCAGCAGCAGCATGAACTGTCAAAGGATTACAGCAGCAATAGGAATAGCCATGGGATTAGAGCAGCAGTGGGAACAGCAACAGGAATATAGCAGCAGCAGGAATATCAACAGAAATCCCACAGCAAAAGGAACAGCCACAGATTTGCAGCAGCAGCAGGAACAGCCACAGGAATACAGCAGCAGCACGAACAGCCACAGGAATACAGCACTAGCAGGAACAGCCACAGGAATACAGCAGCAGCAGGAACAGCCGCAGGATTACAAAAGCAGCAGGAACAGCCACGAAAATATAGCAGCAGTGGGAATAGCAAAAGCAATATAACTGCGGCACGAACAGTGACATAAATCCCACAGCATCAGGAACAGCCACAGAAATGCAGCAGCAGCAGTAACAGCCACAGGAATACAGTAGCAGCAGCAGCAGCAACAGGAACACAGCAGCAGCAGAAACAGCCACAAATATGCAGCAGCAGCAGGAACAACCACAGGAATGCAGCAGCAGCAGGAACAGCCACAGGAATACAGCAGCAGGAGTAGGAACAGCCACACGAATACAACAGCAGAAGGACCAGCCACAGGAATACAGCAGCAGCAGGAACAGCCACAGGAATTCAGCAGCAGGAGGAACAGCTACAGGAATACAGCAGCAGAAGGATCAGCCACAGATATGCAGCAGCAGCAGGACCAGCCACAGGAATACAGCAGCGACAGCAGGAACAACCGTATGATTACAACAGCAGAAGGATCAGCCACATGAATACAACAGCAGAAGGACCAGCCACAGGAAAACAACAGAAGCAGGATCAGCCATGGGAATATAGCAGCCATGGTAATAGCAGCAGGAATATAGCAGCAGCAGGAACAGCCACAGGAATGCAGCAGGAGCAGGAACAGCCACACGAATACAACAGCAGAAGGAGCAGCCACAGGAATACAGCAGCAGCAGGAACAGCCACAGGAATTCAGCAGCACCAGGAACAGCTAAAGGAATACAGCAGCAGAAGGATCAGCCATAGATATGCAGCAGCAGCAGGAACAGCCACAGGAATACAGCAGCAGCACGAACAGCCACAGGAATACAGCAGTAGCAGGAACAGCCACAGGAATACAGCAGCAGCAGGAACAGCCACAGGAATACAGCAGCACGATGAAAAGCAACAGGAATACAGCAGTATCAGGAAGAGCTACAGGAACACAGTAGCAGCAGAAACAGCCACAGATATGCAGCAGCAGCAGGAACCGCCGCAGGAATTCAGCAGCTGGAGAAGCAGCCACAGGAATACAGCAGCAACAGGAACAGTGACAGGAATACAGCTGCAGCAGGAACAGCCACAGGAATGCAGCAGCAGCAGGAACAGCAACAGGAATACAGCAACAGTAGCAACAGCCAAGGCAATACAGCAGCAGCAGGAAGAGCCACAGGAATAGAGCAGCAGCAGGAATAGCCACAGGAACACAGCAGCCTCAGGAACAGCCACTGGAATACAGCAGCAGCAGGAATAGCCACAAGAATACAGCAGCAGCAGAAACAGCCACGGGAATACAGCAGCAGGAGGAACTGCCACAGGAATACAGCAGCAGTGGCAACAGCGACAGAAGTCCCACCTCAGCACGAACAGCCACAGACATGCAGTAGCAGCAGGAACAGCCACAGGAATACAGCAGCAGCAGGAATAGCCACAGGAATACAGCAGCAGCAGAAACAGCCACAAGAATACAACAGCAGAGCACGAATAGCCACAGGAATCCAGCAGCAGCAGGTGCAGCCGCAGGAATATAGCAGCAGCAGGAGCAGCCACAGATATGCAGCAGTAGCAGGAACAACCACAGATATGGAGCAGCCGCAGGAACCGCCACAGGTATACAGAAGCAGCAGGAGCAGCCGCAGTAATATAGCAGCAGCAGGAACAGCCACAGATATGCAGCAGAAGCAGGAACAGCCACAGATATGGAGCAGCAGCAGTAACCGCCCCAGGAATACAGCAGCAGCAGGAACTGCCAAAGGAATACAGCAGCAACAGGAACAGTGACAGGAGTACAGCAGCAGCAGGAACATCCACAGGAATACAGGAGCAGCAGGAACAGCAACAGAAAAACAGCAGCAGTAGGAACAGCCACGGGAATACAGCAGCAGCAGGAGCTGGAATACAACAGCAGCAGGAACAGCCACAGATATCCAGCAGCAAGAACAGCCACTGGAAAACAGCAGCAGCAGGAATAACCACAGGAATACAGCAGCAGCAGGAAACGCCACAACTATGCAGCAGCAGCAGTAGGAACAGCCACAGGAAAACAGCAGCAGGAACAGCCACAGGAATACAACAGCAGCAGGAATAGCCACAGGAATACAGCAGCACAAGCAGCAACAGTGACAGGAATACAGAAGCAGCAGGAACAGCCACCGGAATACAGCAGCAGGAGGAACAACCACGGGAATACAGCAGCAGCAGGAGCAGCCACAAAAATGCAGCAGCAGCAGGAGCAGCGACAGGAATACAGCAGCAGGAGTAGGAACAGCCACATGAATACTACAGCAGAAGGACCAGCCACAGGAAAACAGCAGCAGCAGGAACAGCCACAGGAATTCAGCAGACGCAGGAACAGCCACAGGAAAACAGCAGCAGAAGGAACAGCCACAGATATGCAGCAGCAGCAGGAAGAGCCACAGGAATACAGCAGCAACAGCAGGAACAGCCACAGGAATACAACAGCCGGAGAAACAGCATGAGGATTACAGCAGTAGTGGGAACAGCAACATGAATATAGCAGCAGCAGGAACAGCGACAGAAATCCCACATCAGCACGAACAGCCACAGACATGCAGTAGCAGCAGGAACAGCCACAGGAATACAGCAGCAGCAGGAATAGCCACAGGAATACAGCAGCAGCAGGAACAGCCACAGATATGCAGCAGCAGCATTATGAACAGCCACCAGAATACACCAGTAGCAAGAGCAACCATAGATATGCAGCAGCAGCAGTAACAGCCACAGGAATACAACAGCAGCAGAAACAGCATGAGGATTACAGCAGCAGTGGGAACAGCAACAGGAATATAGCAGCAGCAGGAACAGCGAAAGAAGTCCCACATCAGCATGAACAGCCACAGACATGCAGTAGCAGCAGGAACAGCCACAGGAATACAGCAGCAGCATGAATAGCCACAGGAAAACCGCAGCAGCAGGAACAGGCACACATGTACAGCAGCAGCAGGAAAAGCCACAGGAATGCAACAGCAGCAGGGACAGCCAAAGGAATTCAGCAGCAGCAGGAAGAGCCACAGGAATACAGCAGCAGCAGAGACTGCCACAGGAATACAGAACCAGCAGGAGCAACCACAGATATACCGCAGCAGCAGGAACAGGCACAGGAATACAACAGCAGAGCAGGAATAACCACAGGAATACAGCAGCAGAAGGAGCAGCCGCAGGAATATAGCAGCATCAGGAACAGCCACAGATATGCAGCAGTAGCAGGAAACGCAACAGGAATACAGCAGCAGCAGGAACAGCCACAGGAATACAGCAGCAACAGGAACAGTGACAGGAATACAGCAGCAGCAGGAACAGCCACAGGAATGCAGTAGCAGCAGGAACAGCCAAAGAAATTCAGCAGCAGCAGGAACAGCCACGGGAATACAGCAGCAGCAGCAGCTGGAATGCAGCAGCAGCAGGAACAGCCACAGATATCCAGCAGCAGGAACAGCCACTGGAATACAGCAGCAGCCGGAACTGCCACAGGAATACAGCAGCAGCAGGAAACGCTACAGATATGCAGCAGCAGCAGTAGGAACAGCCACAGGAACACAGCAGCAGGAACAGCCACAGGAATACAACAGCAGCAGGAATAGCCACAGGTATACAGCAGCAGCAGCAGGAACAGCCACCAGAATACAGCAATAGCAATTACAGCCATAGATATGGAGCAGCAGCAGGAACTGCCACAGGAATACAGCAGCAGCAGGAGCAGCCGCAGTAATATAGCAGCAGCAGGAACAGCCACAGATATGCAGCAGTAGCAGGAACAGCCACAGATATGGAGCAGCAGCAGGAACCGCCCCAGGAATACAGCAGCAGCAGGAACTGCCAAAGGAATACAGCAGCAACAGGAACAGTGACAGGAGTACAGCAGCAGCAGGAACAGCCACAGGAACACAGGAGCAGCAGGAACAGCAACAGAAATACAGCAGCAGTAGGAACAGCCACGGGAATACAGCAGCAGCAGGAGCTGGAATACAACAGCAGCGGGAACAGCCACAGATATCCAGCAGCAAGAACAGCCACTGGAAAACAGCAGTAGCAGGAATAACCACAGGAATACAGCAGCAGCAGGAAACGCCACAGATATGCAGCAGCAGCAGTAGGAACAGCCACAGGAAAACAGCAGCAGGAACAGCCACAGGAATACAACAGCAGCAGGAATAACCACAGGAATGCAGCAGCAGAAGCAGGAACAGTGACAGGAATACAGAAGCAGCAGGAACAGCCATCGGAATACAGCAGCAGGAGGAACAACCACGGGAATACAGCAGCAGCAGGAGCAGCCACAGGAATGCAGCAGCAGCAGGAGCAGCGACAGGAGTACAGCAGCAGGAGTAGGAACAGCCACACGAATACTACAGCAGAAGGACCAGCCACAGGAAAACAGCAGCAGCAGGAACAGCCACAGGAATTCAGCAGACGCAGGAACAGCCAGAGGAATACAGCAGCAGAAGGAACAGCCACAGATATGCAGCAGCAGCAGGAACAGCCACAGGAATACAGCAGCAACAGCAGGAACAGCCACAGGAATACAACAGCCGGAGAAACAGCCTGAGGATTACAGCAGCAGTGGGAACAGCAACAGGAATATAGCAGCAGCAGGAACAGCGAAAGAAGTCCCACATCAGCATGAACAGCCACAGACATGCAGTAGCAGCAGGAACAGCCACAGGAATACAGCAGCAGCAGGAATAGCCACAGGAAAACCGCAGCAGCAGGAACAGGCACACAAATACAGCAGCAGCAGGAAAAGCCACAGGAATGCAACAGCAGCAGGGACAGCCAAAGGAATTCAGCAGCAGCAGGAAGAGCCACAGGAATACAGCAGCAGCAGAGACTGCCAAAGGAATACAGAAGCAGCAGGAAAAGCCAAAGAAATTCAGCAGCAGCAGGAACAGCCACGGGAATACAGCAGCAACAGGAACAGTGACAGGAATACAGCAGCAGCAGGAACAGCCACAGAAATGCAGTAGCAGCAGGAACAGCCAAAGAAATTCAGCAGCAGCAGGAACAGCCACGGGAATAGAGCAGCAGCAGGAGCTGGAATGCAGCAGCAGCAGGAGCAGCCACAGATATCCAGCAGCAGGTACAGCCACTGGAATACAGCAGCAGCAGGAACTGCCACAGGAATACAGCAGCAGCAGGAAACGCTACAGATATGCAGCAGCAGCAGTAGGAACAGCCACAGGAACACAGCAGCAGGAACAGCCACAGGAATACAACAACAGCAGGAATAGCCACAGGAATACAGCAGCAGCAGCAGGAACAGCCACTAGAATACAGCAGTAGCAATTACAGCCATAGATATGCAGCAGCAGCAGGAACAGCCACAGGAATACAACAGCAGCAGAAACAGCCAGAGGATTACAGCAGCAGTTGGAGCAGCAACAGGAATATAGCAGCAGCAGGAACAGCGACAGAAATTCCACAACAGCACGAACAGCCACAGACATGCAGTAGCAGCAGGAACAGCCACAGGAATACAGCAGCAGCAGGAATAGAAACAGGAATATCGCAGCAGCAGGAACAGCCACACAAATACAGCAGCAGCACGAAAAGCCACAGGAATGCAGCAGCTGCAGGAACAGCCAAAGGAATTCAGCAGCAGCAGGAACAGTCACAGGAATACAGTAGCAAAAGAAACTGCCACAGGAATACAGCAGCAGCAGGATCAACCACAGATATGCAGCAGCAACACGAACAGCCACAGGAATACAGCAGCAGCAGCATGAACTGCCAAAGGATTACAGCAGCAATAGGAATAGCCATGGGATTAGAGCAGCAGTGGGAACAGCAACAGGAATACAGCAGCAGCAGGAACAGCCGCAGGATTACAACAGCAGCAGGAACAGTCACGAGAATATAGCAGCAGTGGGAATAGCAACAGCAATATAACTGAAGCACGAACAGTGACATAAATCCCACAGCATCAGGAACAGCCACAGAAATGCAGCAGCAGCAGAAACAGCCACAAATATGCAGCAGCAGCAGGAGCAGCCACAGGAATGCAGCAGCAGCGGGAACAGCCACAGGAATACAGCAGCAGGAGTAGGAACAGCCACACGAATACAACAGCAGAAGGACCAGGCACAGGAATACAGCAGCAGCAGGAACAGCCACAGAAATTCAGCAGCAGGAGGAACAGCTACAGGAATACAGCAGCAGAAGGATCAGCCAAGATTTGCAGCAGCAGCAGGACTGCAACAGGAATACAGCAGCAGTAGAAACAGCCAAGGCAATAAAGCAGCAGCAGGAAGAGCCACAGGAATACAGCAACAGCAGAGACTGCCACAGGAATACAGAAGCAGCAGGAGCAACCACAGATATACCGCAGCAGCAGGAACAGGCACAGGAATACAACAGCAGAGCAGGAATAACCACAGGAATACAGCAGCAGAAGGAGCAGCCGCAGGAATATAGCAGCATCAGGAACAGCCACAGATATGCAGCAGTAGAAGGAAACGCAACAGGAATACAGCAGCAGCAGGAACAGCCACAGGAATACAGCAGCAACAGGAACAGTGACAGGAATACAGCAGCAGCAGGAACAGCCACAGGAATGCAAAAGCAGCAGGAACAGCCAAAGAAATTCAGCAGCAGCAGGAACAGCCACGGGAATACAGCAGCAGCAGGAGCTGGAATGCAGCAGCAGCAGGAACAGCCACAGATATCCAGCAGCAGGAACAGCCACTGGAATACAGCAGCAGCCGGAACTGCCACAGGAATACAGCAGCAGCAGGAAACGCTACAGATATGCAGCAGCAGCAGTAGGAACAGCCACAGGAACACAGCAGCAGGAACAGCCACAGGAATACAACAGCAGCAGGAATAGCCACAGGTATACAGCAGCAGCAGCAGGAACAGCCACCAGAATACAGCAATAGCAATTACAGCCATAGATATGGAGCAGCAGCAGGAACTGCCACAGGAATACAGCAGCAGCAGGAGCAGCCGCAGTAATATAGCAGCAGCAGGAACAGCCACAGATATGCAGCAGTAGCAGGAACAGCCACAGATATGGAGCAGCAGCAGGAACCGCCCCAGGAATACAGCAGCAGCAGGAACTGCCAAAGGAATACAGCAGCAACAGGAACAGTGACAGGAGTACAGCAGCAGCAGGAACAGCCACAGGAACACAGGAGCAGCAGGAACAGCAACAGAAATACAGCAGCAGTAGGAACAGCCACGGGAATACAGCAGCAGCAGGAGCTGGAATACAACAGCAGCAGGAACAGCCACAGATATCCAGCAGCAAGAACAGCCACTGGAAAACAGCAGTAGCAGGAATAACCACAGGAATACAGCAGCAGCAGGAAACGCCACAGATATGCAGCAGCAGCAGTAGGAACAGCCACAGGAAAACAGCAGCAGGAACAGCCACAGGAATACAACAGCAGCAGGAATAGCCACAGGAATGCAGCAGCAGAAGCAGGAACAGTGACAGGAATACAGAAGCAGCAGGAACAGCCATCGGAATACAGCAGCAGGAGGAACAACCACGGGAATACAGCAGCAGCAGGAGCAGCCACAGGAATGCAGCAGCAGCAGGAGCAGCGACAGGAATACAGCAGCAGGAGTAGGAACAGCCACACGAATGCTACAGCAGAAGGACCAGCCACAGGAAAACAGCAGCAGGAGGAACAGCCACAGGAATTCAGCAGACGCAGGAACAGCCACAGGAATACAGCAGCAGAAGGAACAGCCACAGATATGCAGCAGCAGCAGGAACAGCCACAGGAATACAGCAGCAACAGCAGGAACAGCCACAGGAATACAACAGCCGGAGAAACAGGATGAGGATTACAGCAGCAGTGGGAACAGCAACAGGAATATAGCAGCAGCAGGAACAGCGAAAGAAGTCCCACATCAGCATGAACAGCCACAGACATGCAGTAGCAGCAGGAACAGCCACAGGAATACAGCAGCAGCAGGAATAGCCACAGGAAAACCGCAGCAGCAGGAACAGGCACACAAATACAGCAGCAGCAGGAAAAGCCACAGGAATGCAACAGCAGCAGGGACAGCCAAAGAAATTCAGCCGCAGCAGGAACAGCCACGGGAATACAGCAGCAGCAGGAGGTGGAATGCAGCAGCAGCAGGAGCAGCCACAGATATCCAGCAGCAGGAACAGCCACTGGAATACAGCAGCAGCAGGAACTGCCACAGGAATACAGCAGCAGCAGGAAACGCTACAGATATGCAGCAGCAGCAGTAGGAACAGCCACAGGAACACAGCAGCAGGAACAGCCACAGGAATACAACAACAGCAGGAATAGCCACAGGAATACAGCAGCAGCAGCAGGAACAGCCACCAGAATACAGCAGTAGCAATTACAGCCATAGATATGCAGCAGCAGCAGGAACAGCCACAGGAATACAACAGCAGCAGAAACAGCCAGAGGATTACAGCAGCAGTTGGAGCAGCAACAGGAATATAGCAGCAGCAGGAACAGCGACAGAAATCCCACAACAGCACGAACAGCCACAGACATGCAGTAGCAGCAGGAACATCCACAGGAATACAGCAGCAGCAGGAATAGAAACAGGAATATCGCAGCAGCAGGAACAGCCACACAAATACAGCAGCAGCACGAAAAGCCACAGGAAAGCAGCAGCTGCAGGAACAGCCAAAGGAATTCCGCAGCAGCAGGAACAGTCACAGGAATACAGTAGCAAAAGAAACTGCCACAGGAATACAGCAGCAGCAGGATCAACCACAGATATGCAGCAGCAACACGAACAGCCACAGGAATACAGCAGCAGCAGCATGAACTGCCAAAGGATTACAGCAGCAATAGGAATAGCCATGGGATTAGAGCAGCAGTGGGAACAGCAACAGGAATATAGCAGCAGCAGGAATATCAACAGAAATCCCACAGCAAAAGGAACAGCCACAGATTTGCAGCAGCAGCAGGAACAGCCACAGGAATACAGCAGCAGCACGAACAGCCACAGGAATGCAGCAGTAGCAGGAACAGCCACAGGAATACAGCAGCAGCAGGAACAGCCGCAGGATTACAACAGCAGCAGGAACAGTCACGAGAATATAGCAGCAGTGGGAATAGCAACAGCAATATAACTGAAGCACGAACAGTGACATAAATCCCACAGCATCAGGAACAGCCACAGAAATGCAGCAGCAGCAGAAACAGCCACAAATATGCACCAGCAGCAGGAGCAGCCACAGGAATGCAGCAGCAGCGGGAACAGACACAGGAATACAGCAGCAGGAGTAGGAACAGCCACACGAATACAACAGCAGAAGGACCAGGCACAGGAATACAGCAGCAGCAGGAACAGCCACAGGAATTCAGCAGCAGGAGGAACAGCTACAGGAATACAGCAGCAGAAGGATCAGCCAAGATTTGCAGCAGCAGCAGGAACAGCAACAGGAATACAGCAGCAGTAGAAACAACCAAGGCAATAAAGCAGCAGCAGGAAGAGCCAAAGGAATACAGCAGCAGCTGAGACTGACACAGGAATACAGAAGCAGCAGGAGCAACCACAGATATACCGCAGCAGCAGGAACAGCCACGGGAATACAGCAGCAGCAGCAGCTGGAATGCAGCAGCAGCAGGAGCAGCCACAGATATCCAGCAGCAGGAACAGCCACTGGAATACAGCAGCAGCAGGAACTGCCACAGGAACACAGCAGCAGCAGGAAACGCTACAGATATGCAGCAGCAGCAGTAGAAACAGCCACAGGAACACTGCAGCAGGAACAGCCACAGGAATACAACAGCAGCAGGAATAGCCACAGGAATACAGCAGCAGCAGCAGGAAGAACCACCAGAATACAGCAGTAGCAATTACAGCCATAGATATGCAGCAGCAGCAGGAACATCCAAAGGAATACAACAGCAGCAGAAACAGCCAGAGGATTACAGCAGCAGTTGGAGCAGCAACAGGAATATAGCAGCAGCAGGAACAGCGACAGAAATCCCACAACAGCACAAACAGCCAAAGACATGCAGTAGCAGCAGGAACAGCCACAGGAATACAGCAGCAGCAGGAATAGAAACAGGAATATCGCAGCAGCAGGAACAGCCACACAAATACAGCAGCAGCACGAAAAGCCACAGGAATGCAGCAGCAGCAGGAACAGCCAAAGGAATTCAGCAGCAGCAGGAACAGTCACAGGAATACAGTAGCAAAAGAAACTGCCACAGGAATACAGCAGCAGCAGGATCAACCACAGATATGCAGCAGCAACACGAAAAGCCACAGGAATACAGCAGCAGCAGCATGAACTGTCAAAGGATTACAGCAGCAATAGGAATAGCCATGGGATTAGAGCAGCAGTGGGAACAGCAACAGGAATATAGCAGCAGCAGGAATATCAACAGAAATCCCACAGCAAAAGGAACAGCCACAGATTTGCAGCAGCAGCAGGAACAGCCACAGGAATACAGCAGCAGCACGAACAGCCACAGGAATACAGAACTAGCAGGAACAGCCACAGGAATACAGCTGCAGCAGGAACAGCCGCAGGATTACAACAGCAGCAGGAACAGCCACGAAAATATAGCAGCAGTGGGAATAGCAACAGCAATATAACTGCAGCACGAACAGTGACATAAATCCCACAGCATCAGGAACAGCCACAGGAATACAGTAGCAGCAGCAGCAGCAACAGGAACACAGCAGCAGCAGAAACAGCGACAAATATGCAGCAGCAGCAGGAACAACCACAGGAATGCAGCAGCAGCAGGAACAGCCACAGGAACACAGCAGCAGGAGTAGGAACAGCCACAAGAATACAACAGCAGAAGGACCAGGCACAGGAATACAGCAGCAGCAGGAACAGCCACAGGAATTCAGCAGCAGGAGGAACAGCTACAGGAATACAGCAGCAGAAGGATCAGCCACAGATATGCAGCAGCAGCAGGACCAGCCACAGGAATACAGCAGTGACAGCAGGAACAGCCGCAGGATTACAACAGCAGAAGGATCAGCCACATGAATACAACAGCAGAAGGACCAGCCACAGGAAAACAACAGAAGCAGGATCAGCCATGGGAATATAGCAGCCATGGTAATAGCAGCAGGAATATAGCAGCAGCAGGAACAGCCACAGGAGTGCAGCAGGAGCAGGAACAGCCACACGAATACAACAGCAGAAGGAGCAGCCACAGGAATACAGCAGCAGCAGGAACAGCCACAGGAATTCAGCAGCACCAGGAACAGCTAAAGGAATACAGCAGCAGAAGGATCAGCCATAGATATGCAGCAGCAGCAGGAACAGCCATAGGAATACAGCAGCAGCACGAACAGCCACAGGAATACAGCAGTAGCAGGAACAGCCACAGGAATACAGCAGCAGCAGGAACAGCCACAGGAATACAGCAGCACGAGGAAAAGCAACAGGAATACAGCAGTATCAGGAAGAGCTACAGGAACACAGTAGCAGCAGGAACAGCCACAGATATGCAGCAGCAGCAGGAACCGCCGCAGGAATTCAGCAGCTGGAGAAGCAGCCACAGGAATACAGCAGCAACAGGAACAGTGACAGGAATACAGCTGCAGCAGGAACAGCCACAGGAATGCAGCAGCAGCAGGAACAGCAACAGGAATACAGCAACAGTAGCAACAGCCAAGGCAATACAGCAGCAGCACGAAGAGCCACAGGAATGGAGCAGCAGCAGGAATAGCCACAGGAACACAGCAGCCTCAGGAACAGCCACTGGAATACAGCAGCAGCAGGAATAGCCACAAGAATACAGCAGCAGCAGGAACAGCCACGGGAATACAGCAGCAGGAGGAACTGCCACAGGAATACAGCAGCAGTGGCAACAGCGACAGAAGTCCCACCTCAGCACGAACAGCCACAGACATGCAGTAGCAGCAGGAACAGCCACAGGAATACAGCAGCAGCAGGAATAGCCACAGGAATACAGCAGCAGCAGAAACAGCCACAAGAATACAACAGCAGAGCACGAATAGCCACAGGAATCCAGCAGCAGCAGGTGCAGCCGCAGGAATATAGCAGCAGCAGGAGCAGCCACAGATATGCAGCAGTAGCAGGAACAACCACAGATATGGAGCAGCCGCAGGAACCGCCACAGGTATACAGAAGCAGCAGGAGCAGCCGCAGTAATATAGCAGCAGCAGGAACAGCCACAGATATGCAGCAGTAGCAGGAACAGCCACAGATATGGAGCAGCAGCAGTAACCGCCCCAGGAATACAGCAGCAGCAGGAACTGCCAAAGGAATACAGCAGCAACAGGAACAGTGACAGGAGTACAGCAGCAGCAGGAACATCCACAGGAATACAGGAGCAGCAGGAACAGCAACAGAAAAACAGCAGCAGTAGGAACAGCCACGGGAATACAGCAGCAGCAGGAGCTGGAATACAACAGCAGCAGGAACAGCCACAGATATCCAGCAGCAAGAACAGCCACTGGAAAACAGCAGCAGCAGGAATAACCACAGGAATACAGCAGCAGCAGGAAACACCACAGATATGCAGCAGCAGCAGTAGGAACAGCCACAGGAAAACAGCAGCAGGAACAGCCACAGGAATACAACAGCAGCAGGAATAGCCACAGGAATACAGCAGCACAAGCAGCAACAGTGACAGGAATACAGAAGCAGCAGGAACAGCCACCGGAATACAGCAGCAGGAGGAACAACCACGGGAATACAGCAGCAGCAGGAGCAGCCACAAAAATGCAGCAGCAGCAGGAGCAGCGACAGGAATACAGCAGCAGGAGTAGGAACAGCCACACGAATACTACAGCAGAAGGACCAGCCACAGGAAAACAGCAGCAGCAGGAACAGCCACAGGAATTCAGCAGACGCAGGAACAGCCACAGGAAAACAGCAGCAGAAGGAACAGCCACAGATATGCAGCAGCAGCAGGAACAGCCACAGGAATACAGCAGCAACAGCAGGAACAGCCACAGGAATACAACAGCCGGAGAAACAGCATGAGGATTACAGCAGTAGTGGGAACAGCAACATGAATATAGCAGCAGCAGGAACAGCGACAGAAATCCCACATCAGCACGAACAGCCACAGGAATACAGCAGCAGCAGGAATAGCCACAGGAATACAGCAGCAGCGGGAACAGTCACAGATATGCAGCAGCAGCATTATGAACAGCCACCAGAATACACCAGTAGCAAGAGCAACCATAGATATGCAGCAGCAGCAGTAACAGCCACAGGAATACAACAGCAGCAGAAACAGCATGAGGATTACAGCAGCAGTGGGAACAGCAACAGGAATATAGCAGCAGCAGGAACAGCGAAAGAAGTCCCACATCAGCATGAACAGCCACAGACATGCAGTAGCAGCAGGAACAGCCACAGGAATACAGCAGCAGCAGGAATAGCCACAGGAAAACCGCAGCAGCAGGAACAGGCACACAAATACAGCAGCAGCAGGAAAAGCCACAGGAATGCAACAGCAGCAGGGACAGCCAAAGGAATTCAGCAGCAGCAGGAAGAGCCACAGGAATACAGCAGCAGCAGAGACCGCCACAGGAATACAGAAGCAGCAGGAGCAACCACAGATATACCGCAGCAGCAGGAACAGGCGCAGGAATACAACAGCAGAGCAGGAATAACCACAGGAATACAGCAGCAGAAGGAGCAGCCGCAGGAATATAGCAGCATCAGGAACAGCCACAGATATGCAGCAGTAGCAGGAAACGCAACAGGAATACAGCAGCAGCAGGAACAGCCACAGGAATACAGCAGCAACAGGAACAGTGACAGGAATACAACAGCTGGAGAAACAGCATGAGGATTACAGCAGTAGTGGGAACAGCAACATGAATATAGCAGCAGCAGGAACTGCGACAGAAATCCCACATCAGCACGAACAGCCACAGACATGCAGTAGCAGCAGGAACAGCCACAGGAATACAGCAGCAGCAGGAATAGCCACAGGAATACAGCAGCAGCAGGAACAGTCACAGATATGCAGCAGCAGCATTATGAACAGCCACCAGAATACACCAGTAGCAAGAGCAACCATAGATATGCAGCAGCAGCAGTAACAGCCACAGGAATACAACAGCAGCAGAAACAGCATGAGGATTACAGCAGCAGTGGGAACAGCAACAGGAATATAGCAGCAGCAGGAACAGCGAAAGAAGTCCCACATCAGCATGAACAGCCACAGACATGCAGTAGCAGCAGGAACAGCCACAGGAATACAGCAGCAGCAGGAATAGCCACAGGAAAACCGCAGCAGCAGGAACAGGCACACAAATACAGCAGCAGCAGGAAAAGCCACAGGAATGCAACAGCAGCAGGGACAGCCAAAGGAATTCAGCAGCAGCAGGAAGAGCCACAGGAATACAGCAGCAGCAGAGACTGCCACAGGAATACAGAAGCAGCAGGAGCAACCACAGATATACCGCAGCAGCAGGAACAGGCGCAGGAATACAACAGCAGAGCAGGAATAACCACAGGAATACAGCAGCAGAAGGAGCAGCCGCAGGAATATAGCAGCATCAGGAACAGCCACAGATATGCAGCAGTAGCAGGAAACGCAACAGGAATACAGCAGCAGCAGGAACAGCCACAGGAATACAGCAGCAACAGGAACAGTGACAGGAATACAGCAGCAGCAGGAACAGCCACAGGAATGCAGTAGCAGCAGGAAAAGCCAAAGAAATTCAGCAGCAGCAGGAACAGCCACGGGAATACAGCAGCAGCAGGAGCTGGAATGCAGCAGCAGCAGGAGCAGCCACAGATATCCAAAAGCAGGAACAGCCACTGGAATACAGCAGCAGCAGGATCTGCCACAGGAATACAGCAGCAGCAGGAAACGCTACAGATATGCAGCAGCAGCAGTAGGAACAGCCACAGGAACACAGCAGCAGGAACAGCCACAGGAATACAACAGCAGCAGGAATAGCCACAGGTATACAGCAGCAGCAGCAGGAACAGCCACCAGAATACAGCAATAGCAATTACAGCCATAGATATGGAGCAGCAGCAGGAACTGCCACAGGAATACAGCAGCAGCAGGAGCAGCCGCAGTAATATAGCAGCAGCAGGAACAGCCACAGATATGCAGCAGTAGCAGGAACAGCCACAGATATGGAGCAGCAGCAGGAACCGCCGCAGGAATACAGCAGCAGCAGGAACTGCCAAAGGAATACAGCAGCAACAGGAACAGTGACAGGAGTACAGCAGCAGCAGGAACAGCCACAGGAACACAGGAGCAGCAGGAACAGCAACAGAAATACAGCAGCAGTAGGAACAGCCACGGGAATACAGCAGCAGCAGGAGCTGGAATACAACAGCAGCGGGAACAGCCACAGATATCCAGCAGCAAGAACAGCCACTGGAAAACAGCAGTAGCAGGAATAACCACAGGAATACAGCAGCAGCACGAACAGCCACAGGAATGCAGCAGTAGCAGGAACAGCCACAGGAATACAGCAGCAGCAGGAACAGCCGCAGGATTACAACAGCAGCAGGAACAGTCACGAGAATATAGCAGCAGTGGGAATAGCAACAGCAATATAACTGAAGCACGAACAGTGACATAAATCCCACAGCATCAGGAACAGCCACAGAAATGCAGCAGCAGCAGAAACAGCCACAAATATGCAGCAGCAGCAGGAGCAGCCACAGGAATGCAGCAGCAGCGGGAACAGACACAGGAATACAGCAGCAGGAGTAGGAACAGCCACACGAATACAACAGCAGAAGGACCAGGCACAGGAATACAGCAGCAGCAGGAACAGCCACAGGAATTCAGCAGCAGGAGGAACAGCTACAGGAATACAGCAGCAGAAGGATCAGCCAAGATTTGCAGCAGCAGCAGGAACAGCAACAGGAATACAGCAGCAGTAGAAACAGCCAAGGCAATAACGCAGCAGCAGGAAGAGCCACAGGAATACAGCAGCAGCAGAGACTGCCACAGGAATACAGAAGCAGCAGGAGCAACCACAGATATACCGCAGCAGCAGGAACAGGCACAGGAAGACAAGAGCAGAGCAGGAATAACCACAGGAATACAGCAGCAGAAGGGGCAGCCGCAGGAATATAGCAGCATCAGGAACAGCCACAGATATGCAGCAGTAGCAGGAAACGCAACAGGAATACAGCAGCAGCAGGAACAGCCACAGGAATACAGCAGCAACAGGAACAGTGACAGGAATACAGCAGCAGCAGGAACAGCCACAGGAATGCAGTAGCAGCAGGAACAGCCAAAGAAATTCAGCAGCAGCAGGAACAGCCACGGGAATACAGCAGCAGCAGGAGCTGGAATGCAGCAGCAGCAGGAAGAGCCACAGATATCCAGCAGCAGGAACAGCCACTGGAATACAGCAGCAGCAGGAAACGCTACAGATATGCAGCAGCAGCAGTAGGAACAGCCACAGGAACACAGCAGCAGGAACAGCCACAGGAATACAACAGCAGTAGGAATAGCCACAGGAATACAGCAGCAGCAGCAGGAACAGCCACCAGAATACAGCAGTAGCAATTACAGCCATAGATATGCAGCAGCAGCAGGAACAGCCACAGGAATACAACAGCAGTAGGAATAGCCACAGGAATACAGCAGCAGCAGCAGGAACAGCCACCAGAATACAGCAGTAGCAATTACAGCCATAGATATGCAGCAGCAGCAGGAACAGCCACAGGAATACAACAGCAGCAGAAACAGCCAGAGGAATACAGCAGCAGTTGGAGCAGCAACAGGAATATAGCAGCAGTAGGAACAGCGACAGAAATCCCACAACAGCACGAACAGCCACAGACATGCAGTAGCATCAGGAACAGCCACAGGAATACAGCAGCAGCAGGAATAGAAACAGGAATATCGCAGCAGCAGGAACAGCCACACAAATACAGCAGCAGCACGAAAACCCACAGGAATTCAGCAGCTGCAGGAACAGCCAAAGGAATTCAGCAGCAGCAGGAACAGTCACAGGAATACAGTAGCAAAAGAAACTGCCACAGGAATACAGCAGTAGCAGGATCAACCACAGATATGCAGCAGCATCACGAACAGCCACAGGAATACAGCAACAGCAGCATTAACTGCCAAAGGATTACAGCAGCAATAGGAATAGCCATGGGATTAGAGCAGCAGTGGGAACAGCAACAGGAATATAGCAGCAGCAGGAATATCAACAGAAATCCCACAGCAAAAGGAACAGCCACAGATTTGCAGCAGCAGCAGGAACAGCCACAGGAATACAGCAGCAGCACGAACAGCCACAGGAATACAGCAGTAGCAGGAACAGCCACAGGAATACAGCAGCAGCAGGAACAGCTGCAGGATTACAACAGCAGCAGGAACAGCCACGAGAATATAGCAGCAGTGGGAATAGCAACAGCAATATAACTGAAGCACGAACAGTGACATAAATCCCACAGCATCAGGAACAGCCACAGAAATGCAGCAGCAGCAGAAACAGCCACAAATATGCAGCAGCAGCAGGAGCAGCCACAGGAATACAGCAGCAGGAGTAGGAACAGCAAAACGAATACAACAGCAGAAGGACCAGGCACAGGAATACAGCAGCAGCAGGAACAGCCACAGGAATTCAGCAGCAGGAGGAACAGCTACAGGAATACAGCAGCAGAAGGATCAGCCAAGATTTGCAGCAGCAGCAGGTACAGCAACAGGAATACAGCAGCAGTAGAAACAGCCAAAGCAATACAGCAGCAGCAGGAACAGTCACAGGAATACAGTAGCAAAAGAAACTGCCACAGGAATACAGCAGCAGCAGGATCAACCACAGATATGCAGCAGCAACACGAACAGCCACAGGAATACAGCAGCAGCAGCATGAACTGCCAAAGGATTACAGCAGCAATAGGAATAGCCATGGGATTAGAGCAGCAGTGGGAACAGCAACAGGAATATAGCAGCAGCAGGAATATCAACAGAAATCCCACAGCAAAATGAACAGCCACAGATTTGCAGCAGCAGCAGGAACAGCCACAGGAATACAGCAGCAGCACGAACAGCCACAGGAATACAGCAGTAGCAGGAACAGCCACAGGAATACAGCAGCAGCAGGAACAGCTGCAGGATTACAACAGCAGCAGGAACAGCCACGAGAATATAGCAGCAGTGGGAATAGCAACAGCAATATAACTGAAGCACGAACAGTGAAATAAATCCCACAGCATCAGGAACAGCCACAGAAATGCAGCAGCAGCAGAAACAGCCACAAATATGCAGCAGCAGCAGGAGCAGCCACAGGAATGCAGCAGCAGCGGGAACAGCCACAGGAATACAGCAGCAGGAGTAGGAACAGCCACACGAATACAACAGCAGAAGGACCAGGCACAGGAATACAGCAGCAGCAGGAACAGCCACAGGAATTCAGCAGCAGGAGGAACAGCTACAGGAATACAGCAGCAGAAGGATCAGCCAAGATTTGCAGCAGCAGAAGGAACAGCAACAGGAATACAGCAGCAGTAGAAACAGCCAAAGCAATACAGCAGCAGCAGGAAGAGCCACAGGAATACAGTAGCAGCAGAGACTGCCACAGGCATACAGAAGCAGCAGGAGAAACCACAGATATACCGCAGCAGCAGGAACAGGCGCAGGAATACAACAGCAGAGCAGGAATAACCACAGGAATACAGCAGCAGAAGGAGCAGCCGCAGGAATATAGCAGCATCAGGAACAGCCACAGATATGCAGCAGTAGCAGGAAACGCAACAGGAATACAGCAGCAGCAGGAACAGCCACAGGAATACAGCAGCAACAGGAACAGTGACAGGAATACAGCAGCAGCAGGAACAGCCACAGGAATGCAGTAGCAGCAGGAACAGCCAAAGAAATTCAGCAGCAGCAGGAACAGCCACGGGAATACAGCAGCAGCAGGAGCTGGAATGCAGCAGCTGCAGGAGCAGCCACAGATATCCAGCAGCAGGACAGCCACTGGAATACAGCAGCAGCAGGAACTGCCACAGGAATACAGCAGCAGCAGGAAACGCTACAGATATGCAGCAGCAGCAGTAGGAATAGCCACAGGAACACAGCAGCAGGAAGAGCCACAGGAATACAACAGCAGCAGGAATAGCCACAGGAATACAGCAGCAGCAGCAGGAACAGCCACCAGAATACAGCAGTAGCAATTACAGCCATAGATATGCAGCAGCAGCAGGAACAGCCACAGGAATACAATAGCAGCAGAAACAGCCAGAGGATTACAGCAGCAGTTGGAGAGCAACAGGAATATAGCAGCAGCAGGAACAGCGACAGAAATCCCACAACAGCACGAACAGCCACAGACATGCAGTAGCATCAGGAACAGCCACAGGAATACAGCAGCAGCAGGAATAGAAACAGGAAAATCGCAGCAGCAGGAACAGCCACACAAATACAGCAGCAGCACGAAAAGCCACAGGAATGCAGCAGCTGCAGGAACAGCCAAAGGAATTCAGCAGCAGCAGGAACAGTCACAGGAATACAGTAGCAAAAGAAACTGCCACAGGAATACAGCAGCAGCAGGATCAACCACAGATATGCAGCAGCAACACGAACAGCCACAGGAATACAGCAGCAGCAGCATGAACTGCCAAAGGATTACAGCAGCAATAGGAATAGCCATGGGATTAGAGCAGCAGTGGGAACAGCAACAGGAATATAGCAGCAGCAGGAATATCAACAGAAATCCCACAGCAAAAGGAACAGCCACAGATTTGCAGCAGCAGCAGGAACAGCCACAGGAATACAGCAGCAGCACGAACAGCCACAGGAATACAGCAGTAGCAGGAACAGCCACAGGAATACAGCAGCAGCTGGAACAGCTGCAGGATTACAACAGCAGCAGGAACAGCCACGAGAATATAGCAGCAGAGGGAATAGCAACAGCAATATAACTGAAGCACGAACAGTGACATAAATCCCACAGCATCAGGAACAGCCACAGAAATGCAGCAGCAGCAGAAACAGCCACAAATATGCAGCAGCAGCAGGAGCAGCCACAGGAATGCAGCAGCAGCGGGAACAGCCACAGGAATACAGCAGCAGGAGTAGGAACAGCCACACGAATACAACGGCAGAAGGACCAGGCACAGGAATACAGCAGCAGCAGGAACAGCCACAGGAATTCAGCAGCAGGAGGAAAAGCTACAGGAATACAGCAGCAGAAGGATCAGCCAAGATTTGCAGCAGCAGCAGGAACAGCAACAGGAATACAGCAGCAGTAGAAACAGCCAAAGCAATACAGCAGCAGCAGGAAGAGCCACAGGAATACATCAGCAGCAGAGACTGCCACAGGAATACAGAAGCAGCAGGAGCAACCACAGATATACCGCAGCAGCAGGAACAGGCGCAGGAATACAACAGCAGAGCAGGAATAACCACAGGAATACAGCAGCAGAAGGAGCAGCCACAGGAATATAGCAGCATCAGGAACAGCCACAGATATGCAGCAGTAGCAGGAAACGCAACAGGAATACAGCAGCAGCAGGAACAGCCACAGGAATACAGCAGCAACAGGAACAGTGACAGGAATACAGCAGCAGCAGGAACAGCCACAGGAATGCAGTAGTAGCAGGAACAGCCAAAGAAATTCAGCAGCAGCAGGAACAGCCACGGGAATACAGCAGCAGCAGGAGCTGGAATGCAGCAGCTGCAGGAGCAGCCACAGATATCCAGCAGCAGGACAGCCACTGGAATACAGCAGCAGCAGGAACTGCCACAGGAATACAGCAGCAGCAGGAAACGCTACAGATATGCAGCAGCATCAGTAGGAAAAGCCACAGGAACACAGCAGCAGGAAGAGCCACAGGAATACAACAGCAGCAGGAATAGCCACAGGAATACAGCAGCAGCAGCAGGAACAGCCACCAGAATACAGCAGTAGCAATTACAGCCATAGATATGCAGCAGCAGCAGGAACAGCCACAGGAATACAATAGCAGCAGAAACAGCCAGAGGATTACAGCAGCAGTTGGAGCAGCAACAGGAATATAGCAGCAGCAGGAACAGCGACAGAAATCCCACAACAGCACGAACAGCCACAGACATGCAGTAGCATCAGGAACAGCCACAGGAATACAGCAGCAGCAGGAAT
This sequence comes from Carcharodon carcharias, assembly GCF_017639515.1. Lineage (NCBI taxonomy): Eukaryota > Metazoa > Chordata > Chondrichthyes > Lamniformes > Lamnidae > Carcharodon > Carcharodon carcharias. The sequence goes on along the minus strand of NC_054478.1, from coordinate 116,659,232 downwards.
AGAAACAGGAAAATCGCAGCAGCAGGAACAGCCACACAAATACAGCAGCAGCACGAAAAGCCACAGGAATGCAGCAGCTGCAGGAACAGCCAAAGGAATTCAGCAGCAGCAGGAACAGTCACAGGAATACAGTAGCAAAAGAAACTGCCACAGGAATGCAGCAGCAGCAGGATCAACCACAGATATGCAGCAGCAACACGAACAGCCACAGGAATACAGCAGCAGCAGCATGAACTGCCAAAGGATTACAGCAGCAATAGGAATAGCCATGGGATTAGAGCAGCAGTGGGAACAGCAACAGGAATATAGCAGCAGCAGGAATATCAACAGAAATCCCACAGCAAAAGGAACAGCCACAGATTTGCAGCAGCAGCAGGAACAGCCACAGGAATACAGCAGCAGCACGAACAGCCACAGGAATACAGCAGCAGAAGGAGCAGCCGCAGGAATATAGCAGCATCAGGAACAGCCACAGATATGCAGCAGTAGCAGGAAACGCAACAGGAATACAGCAGCAGCAGGAACAGCCACAGGAATACAGCAGCAACAGGAACAGTGACAGGAATACAGCAGCAGCAGGAACAGCCACAGGAATGCAGTAGCAGCAGGAAAAGCCAAAGAAATTCAGCAGCAGCAGGAACAGCCACGGGAATACAGCAGCAGCAGGAGCTGGAATACAGCAGCAGCAGGAGCAGCCACAGATATCCAGCAGCAGGAACAGCCACTGGAATACAGCAGCAGCAGGAACTGCCACAGGAATACAGCAGCAGCAGGAAACGCTACAGATATGCAGCAGCAGCAGTAGGAACAGCCACAGGAACACAGCAGCAGGAACAGCCACAGGAATACAACAGCAGCAGGAATAGCCACAGGAATACAGCAGCAGCAGCAGGAACAGCCACCAGAATACAGCAGTAGCAATTACAGCCATAGATATGCAGCAGCAGCAGGAACAGCCACAGGAATACAACAGCAGCAGAAACAGCCAGAGGATTACAGCAGCAGTTGGAGCAGCAACAGGAATATAGCAGCAGCAGGAACAGTGACAGAAATCCCACAACAGCACGAACAGCCACAGACATGCAGTAGCAGCAGGAACAGCCACAGGAATACAGCAGCAGCAGGAATAGAAACAGGAATATCGCAGCAGCAGGAACAGCCACACAAATACAGCAGCAGCATGAAAAGCCACAGGAATGCAGCAGCTGCAGGAACAGCCAAAGGAATTCAGCAGCAGCAGGAACAGTCACAGGAATACAGTAGCAAAAGAAACTGCCACAGGAATACAGCAGCAGCAGGATCAACCACAGATATGCAGCAGCAACACGAACAGCCACAGGAATACAGCAGCAGCAGCATGAACTGCCAAAGGATTACAGCAGCAATAGGAATAGCCATGGGATTAGAGCAGCAGTGGGAACAGCAACAGGAATATAGCAGCAGCAGGAATATCAACAGAAATCCCACAGCAAAAGGAACAGCCACAGATTTGCAGCAGCAGCAAGAACAGCCACAGGAATACAGCAGCAGCACGAACAGCCACAGGAATACAGCAGTAGCAGGAACAGCCACAGGAATACAGCAGCAGCAGGAACATCTGCAGGATTACAACAGCAGCAGGAACAGCCACGAGAATATAGCAGCAGTGGGAATAGCAACAGCAATATAACTGAAGCACGAACAGTGACATAAATCCCACAGCATCAGGAACAGCCACAGAAATGCAGCAGCAGCAAAAACAGCCACAAATATGCAGCAGCAGCAGGAGCAGCCACAGGAATGCAGCAGCAGCGGGAACAGCCACAGGAATACAGCAGCAGGAGTAGGAACAGCCGCACGAATACAACAGCAGAAGGACCAGGCACAGGAATACAGCAGCAGCAGGAACAGCCACAGGAATTCAGCAGCAGGAGGAACAGCTACAGGAATACAGCAGCAGAAGGATCAGCCAAGATTTGCAGCAGCAGCAGGAACAGCAAAAGGAATACAGCAGCAGTAGAAACAGCCAAAGCAATACAGCAGCAGCAGGAAGAGCCACAGGAATACAGCAGCAGCAGAGACTGCCACAGGAATACAGAAGCAGCAGGAGCAACCACAGATATACCGCAGCAGCAGGAACAGGCGCAGGAATACAACAGCAGAGCAGGAATAACCACAGGAATACAGCAGCAGAAGGAGCAGCCGCAGGAATATAGCAGCATCAGGAACAGCCACAGATATGCAGCAGTAGCAGGAAACGCAACAGGAATACAGCAGCAGCAGGAACAGCCACAGGAATACAGCAGCAACAGGAACAGTGACAGGAATACAGCAGCAGCAGGAACAGCCACAGGAATGCAGTAGCAGCAGGAAAAGCCAAAGAAATTCAGCAGCAGCAGGAACAGCCACGGGAATACAGCAGCAGCAGGAGCTGGAATACAGCAGCAGCAGGAGCAGCCACAGATATCCAGCAGCAGGAACAGCCACTGGAATACAGCAGCAGCAGGAACTGCCACAGGAATACAGCAGCAGCAGGAAACGCTACAGATATGCAGCAGCAGCAGTAGGAACAGCCACAGGAACACAGCAGCAGGAACAGCCACAGGAATACAACAACAGCAGGAATAGCCACAGGAATACAACAGCAGCAGCAGGAACAGCCACCAGAATACAGCAGTAGCAATTACAGCCATAGATATGCAGCAGCAGCAGGAACAGCCACAGGAATACAACAGCAGCAGAAACAGCCAGAGGATTACAGCAGCAGTTGGAGCAGCAACAGGAATATAGCAGCAGCAGGAACAGTGACAGAAATCCCACAACAGCACGAACAGCCACAGACATGCAGTAGCAGCAGGAACAGCCACAGGAATACAGCAGCAGCAGGAATAGAAACAGGAATATCGCAGCAGCAGGAACAGCCACACAAATACAGCAGCAGCACGAAAAGCCACAGGAATGCAGCAGCTGCAGGAACAGCCAAAAGAATTCAGCAGCAGCAGGAACAGTCACAGGAATACAGTAGCTAAAGAAACTGCCACAGGAATACAGCAGCAGCAGGATCAACCACAGATATGCAGCAGCAACACGAACAGCCACAGGAATACAGCAACAGCAGCATGAACTGCCAAAGGGTTACAGCAGCAATAGGAATAGCCATTGGATTAGAGCAGCAGTGGGAACAGCAACAGGAATATAGCAGCAGCAGGAATATCAACAGAAATCCCACAGCAAAAGGAACAGCCACAGATTTGCAGCAGCAGCAGGAACAGCCACAGGAATACAGCAGCAGCACGAACAGCCACAGGAATACAGCAGTAGCAGGAACAGCCACAGGAATACAGCAGCAGCAGGAACAGCTGCAGGATTACAACAGCAGCAGGAACAGCCACGAGAATATAGCAGCAGTGGGAATAGCAACAGCAATATAACTGAAGCACGAACAGTGACATAAATCCCACAGCATCAGGAACAGCAACAGAAATGCAGCAGCAGCAGAAACAGCCACAAATATGCAGCAGCAGCAGGAGCAGCCACAGGAATGCAGCAGCAGCGGGAACAGCCACAGGAATACAGCAGCAGGAGTAGGAACAGCCACACGAATACAACAGCAGAAGGACCAGGCACAGGAATACAGCAGCAGCAGGAACAGCCACAGGAATTCAGCAGCAGGAGGAACAGCTACAGGAATACAGCAGCAGAAGGATCAGCCAAGATTTGCAGCAGCAGCAGGAACAGCCAAAGGAATACAGCAGCGACAGCAGGAACAGCCGCAGGATTACAAAAGCAGAAGGATCAGCCACCAGAATATAGCAGCCATGGGAATAGCAACATGAATATAGCAGCAGCACGAACAGCCACATGAATGCAGCAGCAGCAGGAAAGCCACAGGAATACAACAGGAGAAGGAACAGCCACAGGAATACAGCAGCAGCAGGAACAGCCACAGGAATTCAGCAGCAGCAGGAACAGCTAAAGGAATACAGGAGCAGAAGGATCAGCCACAGATATGCAGCAGCAGCAGGAACAGCCACAGGAATACAGCAGCAGCAGGAACAGCCACAGGAATACAGCGGCACCAGGAAAAGCAACAGGAATACAGCAGTATCAGGAAGAGCTGCAGGAACACAGTAGCAGCAGGAACAGCCACAGGAATACAGCAGCAGCAGGAAGAGCCACAGAAATGCAGCAGCAGCAGGAACCGTGACAGGAATACAGCAGCAGCAGGAACAGCCACAGGAATACAATAGCAGCAGAAACGGCACCAGGAATACAGCAGAAGGTTCCACCACAGATATGCAGCAGCAGCAGGAACAGCCACAGTAATACAACAGCAGCAGGAATAACCACAGGATTACAGCAGCAGCAGGAGCAGCCACAGGACTATAGCAATAGCAGGAACAGCCACAGATATGCAGCAGCAGCAGGAACCGCCACAGGAATACAGCAGCAGGAGGAACAGCCACAGGAATACAACAGCAACAGATATAGTGACAGGAATACAGCAGCAGCAGGAACAGCCACAGGAATACAGCAGCAGCAGGAACAGCAACAGGGATACAGCAGCAGTAGAAACAGCCAAAGCAATACAGCAGCAGCAGGAAGAGCCACAGGAATACAGCAGCAGCAGGAACAGCCACTGGAATACGCAGCAGCAGGAATAGCCACAAGAACACAGCAGCAGCAGGAGAAGCCACAGATATCCAGCAGCAGGAACATCCACTGGAATGCAGCAGCAGCAGGAACTGCCACAGGAATACAGCAGCAGCAGGAAACACCACCGATATGCAGCAGCAGTAGTAGGAACAGCCACAGGAAAACAGCAGTAGCAGGAACAGCCACAGGAATACAGCAGCAGCAGGAACAGCCACAGAAATACAGCAGCAGCATCAGGAACAGCAACAGAAATACAGCAGCAGTAGGGACAGCAAAAGGAATACAGCAGCAGCAGGAACAGCCACGCGGATACAGCCGCAGCAGGAGCTGGAATACAGCAGCAGCAGGAACAGCCACATATATCCTGCAGCAGGAACAGCCACTGGAATACAGCAGCAGCAGTAACTGCCACAGGAATACGCAGCAGCAGGAAATGCCACAGATATGCAGCAGCAGCAGTAGGAACAGCCACAGGAACACAGTAGCAGGAACAGACACAGGAATGCAACAGCAGCAGGAATAGCCACAGGAATACAGCAGCAGCAGCAGGAACAGCCACCAGAATACACCAGTAGAAAGAACAGCCATAGATATGCAGCAGCATCAGGAACAGCCACAGGAATACAACAGCAGCAGAAACAGCCAGAGGATTACAGCAGCAGTGGGAACAGCAACAGGAATATAGGAACAGCAGGAACAGCCACAGAAATCCCATATCAGCACGAACAGCCACAGATATTCAGTAGCAGCCGAAACAGCGACAGGAATACCGCAGCAGCAGGAACAGCCAAAGGAATTTAGCAGCAGCAGGAACAGTCACAGGAATACAGTAGCATTAGAAACTGCCACAGGAATGCAGCAGCAGCAGCATCAGCCACAGATATGCAGCAGCAGCACGAAAAGCCACAGAAACACAGCAGCAGCAGCATGAACAGCCAAAGGATTACAGCAGCAATAGGAATAGCCATGGGATTAGAGCAGCAGTGGGAACAGCAACAGGAATGCAGCAGCAGCAGGAATATCGACAGAAATCCCACAGCAGCAGGAACAGCCACAGATTTGCAGAAGCAGCATAAACAGTCACAGGAATACATCAGCAGCACGAACAGCCACAGGAATACATCAATAGCGGGAACAGCCACAGGAATGCAGCAGCAGCAGCAGGAGCAGCCACAGGAATACAGCAGCAGCAGCAGGAACAGCAACAGAAATGCAGCAGCAGTAGGAACAGCCAAACAAATACAGCAGCAGCAGGAACAGCCACGGGAATACAGCAGCAGCAGGAGCTGGAATACAGCAGCAGCAGGAACAGCCACAGATATCCAGCAGCAGGAACAGCCACTGGAATACAGCAGCAGCAGGAACTGCCACAGGAATACAGCAGCAGCAGGAAAAGCCACAGATATGCAGCAGCAGCAGTAGGAACAGCCACAGAAATACAGCAGCAGGAACAGCCACAGGAATACAACAGCAGCAGCAATAGCCACAGGAATACAGCAGCAGCAGCAGGAACAGCCACCAGAATACAGCAGTAGCAATTACAGCCATAGATATGCAGCAGCAGCAGGAACAGCCACAGGAATACAACAGCAGCAGAAACAGCCAGAGGATTACAGCAGCAGTTGGAGCAGCAACAGGAATATAGCAGCAGCAGGAACAGTGACAGAAATCCCACAACAGCACGAACAGCCACAGACATGCAGTAGCAGCAGGAACAGCCACAGGAATACAGCAGCAGCAGGAATAGAAACAGGAATATCGCAGCAGCAGGAACAGCCACACAAATACAGCAGCAGCATGAAAAGCCACAGGAATGCAGCAGCTGCAGGAACAGCCAAAGGAATTCAGCAGCAGCAGGAACAGTCACAGGAATACAGTAGCAAAAGAAACTGCCACAGGAATACAGCAGCAGCAGGATCAACCACAGATATGCAGCAGCAACACGAACAGCCACAGGAATACAGCAGCAGCAGCATGAACTGCCAAAGGATTACAGCAGCAATAGGAATAGCCATGGGATTAGAGCAGCAGTGGGAACAGCAACAGGAATATAGCAGCAGCAGGAATATCAACAGAAATCCCACAGCAAAAGGAACAGCCACAGATTTGCAGCAGCAGCAGGAACAGCCACAGGAATACAGCAGCAGCACGAACAGCCACAGGAATACAGCAGTAGCAGGAACAGCCACAGGAATACAGCAGCAGCAGGAACAGCTGCAGGATTACAACAGCAGCAGGAACAGCCACGAGAATATAGCAGCAGTGGGAATAGCAACAGCAATATAACTGAAGCACGAACAGTGACATAAATCCCACAGCATCAGGAACAGCCACAGAAATGCAGCAGCAGCAGAAACAGCCACAAATATGCAGCAGCAGCAGGAGCAGCCACAGGAATGCAGCAGCAGCGGGAACAGCCACAGGAATACAGCAGCAGGAGTAGGAACAGCCGCACGAATACAACAGCAGAAGGACCAGGCACAGGAATACAGCAGCAGCAGGAACTGCCACAGGAATTCAGCAGCAGGAGGAACAGCTACAGGAATACAGCAGCAGAAGGATCAGCCAAGATTTGCAGCAGCAGCAGGAACAGCAAAAGGAATACAGCAGCAGTAGAAACAGCCAAAGCAATACAGCAGCAGCAGGAAGAGCCACAGGAATACAGCAGCAGCAGAGACTGCCACAGGAATACAGAAGCAGCAGGAGCAACCACAGATATACCGCAGCAGCAGGAACAGGCGCAGGAATACAACAGCAGAGCAGGAATAACCAGAGGAATACAGCAGCAGAAGGAGCAGCCGCAGGAATATAGCAGCATCAGGAACAGCCACAGATATGCAGCAGTAGCAGGAAACGCAACAGGAATACAGCAGCAGCAGGAACAGCCACAGGAATACAGCAGCAACAGGAACAGTGACAGGAATACAGCAGCAGCAGGAACAGCCACAGGAATGCAGTAGCAGCAGGAAAAGCCAAAGAAATTCAGCAGCAGCAGGAACAGCCACGGGAATACAGCAGCAGCAGGAGCTGGAATACAGCAGCAGCAGGAGCAGCCACAGATATCCAGCAGCAGGAACAGCCACTGGAATACAGCAGCAGCAGGAACTGCCACAGGAATACAGCAGCAGCAGGAAACGCTACAGATATGCAGCAGCAGCAGTAGGAACAGCCACAGGAACACAGCAGCAGGAACAGCCACAGGAATACAACAACAGCAGGAATAGCCACAGGAATACAACAGCAGCAGCAGGAACAGCCACCAGAATACAGCAGTAGCAATTACAGCCATAGATATGCAGCAGCAGCAGGAACAGCCACAGGAATACAACAGCAGCAGAAACAGCCAGAGGATTACAGCAGCAGTTGGAGCAGCAACAGGAATATAGCAGCAGCAGGAACAGTGACAGAAATCCCACAACAGCACGAACAGCCACAGACATGCAGTAGCAGCAGGAACAGCCACAGGAATACAGCAGCAGCAGGAATAGAAACAGGAATATCGCAGCAGCAGGAACAGCCACACAAATACAGCAGCAGCACGAAAAGCCACAGGAATGCAGCAGCTGCAGGAACAGCCACAGGAATACAGGAGCAGCAGGAACAGCAACAGAAAAACAGCAGCAGTAGGAACAGCCACGGGAATACAGCAGCAGCAGGAGCTGGAATACAACAGCAGCAGGAACAGCCACAGATATCCAGCAGCAAGAACAGCCACTGGAAAACAGCAGCAGCAGGAATAACCACAGGAATACAGCAGCAGCAGGAAACACCACAGATATGCAGCAGCAGCAGTAGGAACAGCCACAGGAAAACAGCAGCAGGAACAGCCACAGGAATACAACAGCAGCAGGAATAGCCACAGGAATACAGCAGCACAAGCAGCAACAGTGACAGGAATACAGAAGCAGCAGGAACAGCCACCGGAATACAGCAGCAGGAGGAACAACCACGGGAATACAGCAGCAGCAGGAGCAGCCACAAAAATGCAGCAGCAGCAGGAGCAGCGACAGGAATACAGCAGCAGGAGTAGGAACAGCCACACGAATACTACAGCAGAAGGACCAGCCACAGGAAAACAGCAGCAGCAGGAACAGCCACAGGAATTCAGCAGACGCAGGAACAGCCACAGGAAAACAGCAGCAGAAGGAACAGCCACAGATATGCAGCAGCAGCAGGAACAGCCACAGGAATACAGCAGCAACAGCAGGAACAGCCACAGGAATACAACAGCCGGAGAAACAGCATGAGGATTACAGCAGTAGTGGGAACAGCAACATGAATATAGCAGCAGCAGGAACAGCGACAGAAATCCCACATCAGCACGAACAGCCACAGGAATACAGCAGCAGCAGAGACCGCCACAGGAATACAGAAGCAGCAGGAGCAACCACAGATATACCGCAGCAGCAGGAACAGGCGCAGGAATACAACAGCAGAGCAGGAATAACCACAGGAATACAGCAGCAGAAGGAGCAGCCGCAGGAATATAGCAGCATCAGGAACAGCCACAGATATGCAGCAGTAGCAGGAAACGCAACAGGAATACAGCAGCAGCAGGAACAGCCACAGGAATACAGCAGCAACAGGAACAGTGACAGGAATACAACAGCTGGAGAAACAGCATGAGGATTACAGCAGTAGTGGGAACAGCAACATGAATATAGCAGCAGCAGGAACAGCGACAGAAATCCCACATCAGCACGAACAGCCACAGACATGCAGTAGCAGCAGGAACAGCCACAGGAATACAGCAGCAGCAGGAATAGCCACAAGAATACAGCAGCAGCAGGAACAGTCACAGATATGCAGCAGCAGCATTATGAACAGCCACCAGAATACACCAGTAGCAAGAGCAACCATAGATATGCAGCAGCAGCAGTAACAGCCACAGGAATACAACAGCAGCAGAAACAGCATGAGGATTACAGCAGCAGTGGGAACAGCAACAGGAATATAGCAGCAGCAGGAACAGCGAAAGAAGTCCCACATCAGCATGAACAGCCACAGACATGCAGTAGCAGCAGGAACAGCCACAGGAATACAGCAGCAGCAGGAATAGCCACAGGAAAACCGCAGCAGCAGGAACAGGCACACAAATACAGCAGCAGCAGGAAAAGCCAAAGGAATGCAACAGCAGCAGGGACAGCCAAAGGAATTCAGCAGCAGCAGGAAGAGCCACAGGAATACAGCAGCAGCAGAGACTGCCACAGGAATACAGAAGCAGCAGGAGCAACCACAGATATACCGCAGCAGCAGGAACAGGCGCAGGAATACAACAGCAGAGCAGGAATAACCACAGGAATACAGCAGCAGAAGGAGCAGCCGCAGGAATATAGCAGCATCAGGAACAGCCACAGATATGCAGCAGTAGCAGGAAACGCAACAGGAATACAGCAGCAGCAGGAACAGCCACAGGAATACAGCAGCAACAGGAACAGTGACAGGAATACAGCAGCAGCAGGAACAGCCACAGGAATGCAGTAGCAGCAGGAAAAGCCAAAGAAATTCAGCAGCAGCAGGAACAGCCACGGGAATACAGCAGCAGCAGGAGCTGGAATGCAGCAGCAGCAGGAGCAGCCACAGATATCCAAAAGCAGGAACAGCCACTGGAATACAGCAGCAGCAGGATCTGCCACAGGAATACAGCAGCAGCAGGAAACGCTGCAGATATGCAGCAGCAGCAGTAGGAACAGCCACAGGAACACAGCAGCAGGAACAGCCACAGGAATACAACAGCAGCAGGAATAGCCACAGGTATACAGCAGCAGCAGCAGGAACAGCCACCAGAATACAGCAATAGCAATTACAGCCATAGATATGGAGCAGCAGCAGGAACTGCCACAGGAATACAGCAGCAGCAGGAGCAGCCGCAGTAATATAGCAGCAGCAGGAACAGCCACAGATATGCAGCAGTAGCAGGAACAGCCACAGATATGGAGCAGCAGCAGGAACCGCCGCAGGAATACAGCAGCAGCAGGAACTGCCAAAGGAATACAGCAGCAACAGGAACAGTGACAGGAGTACAGCAGCAGCAGGAACAGCCACAGGAACACAGGAGCAGCAGGAACAGCAACAGAAATACAGCAGCAGTAGGAACAGCCACGGGAATACAGCAGCAGCAGGAGCTGGAATACAACAGCAGCGGGAACAGCCACAGATATCCAGCAGCAAGAACAGCCACTGGAAAACAGCAGTAGCAGGAATAACCACAGGAATACAGCAGCAGCACGAACAGCCACAGGAATGCAGCAGTAGCAGGAACAGCCACAGGAATACAGCAGCAGCAGGAACAGCCGCAGGATTACAACAGCAGCAGGAACAGTCACGAGAATATAGCAGCAGTGGGAATAGCAACAGCAATATAACTGAAGCACGAACAGTGACATAAATCCCACAGCATCAGGAACAGCCACAGAAATGCAGCAGCAGCAGAAACAGCCACAAATATGCAGCAGCAGCAGGAGCAGCCACAGGAATGCAGCAGCAGCGGGAACAGACACAGGAATACAGCAGCAGGAGTAGGAACAGCCACACGAATACAACAGCAGAAGGACCAGGCACAGGAATACAGCAGCAGCAGGAACAGCCACAGGAATTCAGCAGCAGGAGGAACAGCTACAGGAATACAGCAGCAGAAGGATCAGCCAAGATTTGCAGCAGCAGCAGGAACAGCAACAGGAATACAGCAGCAGTAGAAACAGCCAAGGCAATAACGCAGCAGCAGGAAGAGCCACAGGAATACAGCAGCAGCAGAGACTGCCACAGGAATACAGAAGCAGCAGGAGCAACCACAGATATACCGCAGCAGCAGGAACAGGCACAGGAAGACAAGAGCAGAGCAGGAATAACCACAGGAATACAGCAGCAGAAGGGGCAGCCGCAGGAATATAGCAGCATCAGGAACAGCCACAGATATGCAGCAGTAGCAGGAAACGCAACAGGAATACAGCAGCAGCAGGAACAGCCACAGGAATACAGCAACAACAGGAACAGTGACAGGAATACAGCAGCAGCAGGAACAGCCACAGGAATGCAGTAGCAGCAGGAACAGCCAAAGAAATTCAGCAGCAGCAGGAATAGCCACGGGAATACAGCAGCAGCAGGAGCTGGAATGCAGCAGCAGCAGGAACAGCCACAGATATCCAGCAGCAGGAACAGCCACTGGAATACAGCAGCAGCCGGAACTGCCACAGGAATACAGCAGCAGCAGGAAACGCTACAGATATGCAGCAGCAGCAGTAGGAACAGCCACAGGAACACAGCAGCAGGAACAGCCACAGGAATACAACAGCAGTAGGAATAGCCACAGGAATACAGCAGCAGCAGCAGGAACAGCCACCAGAATACAGCAGTAGCAATTACAGCCATAGATATGCAGCAGCAGCAGGAACAGCCACAGGAATACAACAGCAGCAGAAACAGCCAGAGGATTACAGCAGCAGTTGGAGCAGCAACAGGAATATAGCAGCAGTAGGAACAGCGACAGAAATCCCACAACAGCACGAACAGCCACAGACATGCAGTAGCATCAGGAACAGCCACAGGAATACAGCAGCAGCAGGAATAGAAACAGGAATATCGCAGCAGCAGGAACAGCCACACAAATACAGCAGCAGCACGAAAACCCACAGGAATTCAGCAGCTGCAGGAACAGCCAAAGGAATTCAGCAGCAGCAGGAACAGTCACAGGAATACAGTAGCAAAAGAAACTGCCACAGGAATACAGCAGTAGCAGGATCAACCACAGATATGCAGCAGCATCACGAACAGCCACAGGAATACAGCAACAGCAGCATTAACTGCCAAAGGATTACAGCAGCAATAGGAATAGCCATGGGATTAGAGCAGCAGTGGGAACAGCAACAGGAATATAGCAGCAGCAGGAATATCAACAGAAATCCCACAGCAAAAGGAACAGCCACAGATTTGCAGCAGCAGCAGGAACAGCCACAGGAATACAGCAGCAGCACGAACAGCCACAGGAATACAGCAGTAGCAGGAACAGCCACAGGAATACAGCAGCAGCAGGAACAGCTGCAGGATTACAACAGCAGCAGGAACAGCCACGAGAATATAGCAGCAGTGGGAATAGCAACAGCAATATAACTGAAGCACGAACAGTGACATAAATCCCACAGCATCAGGAACAGCCACAGAAATGCAGCAGCAGCAGAAACAGCCACAAATATGCAGCAGCAGCAGGAGCAGCCACAGGAATACAGCAGCAGGAGTAGGAACAGCAAAACGAATACAACAGCAGAAGGACCAGGCACAGGAATACAGCAGCAGCAGGAACAGCCACAGGAATTCAGCAGCAGGAGGAACAGCTACAGGAATACAGCAGCAGAAGGATCAGCCAAGATTTGCAGCAGCAGCAGGTACAGCAACAGGAATACAGCAGCAGTAGAAACAGCCACAAATATGCAGCAGCAGCAGGAGCAGCCACAGGAATGCAGCAGCAGCGGGAACAGCCACAGGAATACAGCAGCAGGAGTAGGAACAGCCACACGAATACAACAGCAGAAGGACCAGGCACAGGAATACAGCAGCAGCAGGAACAGCCACAGGAATTCAGCAGCAGGAGGAACAGCTACAGGAATACAGCAGCAGAAGGATCAGCCAAGATTTGCAGCAGCAGAAGGAACAGCAACAGGAATACAGCAGCAGTAGAAACAGCCAAAGCAATACAGCAGCAGCAGGAAGAGCCACAGGAATACAGTAGCAGCAGAGACTGCCACAGGCATACAGAAGCAGCAGGAGAAACCACAGATATACCGCAGCAGCAGGAACAGGCGCAGGAATACAACAGCAGAGCAGGAATAACCACAGGAATACAGCAGCAGAAGGAGCAGCCGCAGGAATATAGCAGCATCAGGAACAGCCACAGATATGCAGCAGTAGCAGGAAACGCAACAGGAATACAGCAGCAGCAGGAACAGCCACAGGAATACAGCAGCAACAGGAACAGTGACAGGAATACAGCAGCAGCAGGAACAGCCACAGGAATGCAGTAGCAGCAGGAACAGCCAAAGAAATTCAGCAGCAGCAGGAACAGCCACGGAAATACAGCAGCAGCAGGAGCTGGAATGCAGCAGCTGCAGGAGCAGCCACAGATATCCAGCAGCAGGACAGCCACTGGAATACAGCAGCAGCAGGAACTGCCACAGGAATGCAGCAGCAGCAGGAAACGCTACAGATATGCAGCAGCAGCAGTAGGAAAAGCCACAGGAACACAGCAGCAGGAAGAGCCACAGGAATACAACAGCAGCAGGAATAGCCACAGGAATACAGCAGCAGCAGCAGGAACAGCCACCAGAATACAGCAGTAGCAATTACAGCCATAGATATGCAGCAGCAGCAGGAACAGCCACAGGAATACAATAGCAGCAGAAACAGCCAGAGGATTACAGCAGCAGTTGGAGCAGCAACAGGAATATAGCAGCAGCAGGAACAGCGACAGAAATCCCACAACAGCACGAACAGCCACAGACATGCAGTAGCATCAGGAACAGCCACAGGAATACAGCAGCAGCAGGAATAGAAACAGGAAAATCGCAGCAGCAGGAACAGCCACACAAATACAGCAGCAGCACGAAAAGCCACAGGAATGCAGCAGCTGCAGGAACAGCCAAAGGAATTCAGCAGCAGCAGGAACAGTCACAGGAATGCAGTAGCAAAAGAAACTGCCACAGGAATACAGCAGCAGCAGGATCAACCACAGATATGCAGCAGCAACACGAACAGCCACAGGAATACAGCAGCAGCAGCATGAACTGCCAAAGGATTACAGCAGCAATAGGAATAGCCATGGGATTAGAGCAGCAGTGGGAACAGCAACAGGAATATAGCAGCAGCAGGAATATCAACAGAAATCCCACAGCAAAAGGAACAGCCACAGATTTGCAGCAGCAGCAGGAACAGCCACAGGAATACAGCAGCAGCACGAACAGCCACAGGAATACAGCAGTAGCAGGAACAGCCACAGGAATACAGCAGCAGCTGGAACAGCTGCAGGATTACAACAGCAGCAGGAACAGCCACGAGAATATAGCAGCAGAGGGAATAGCAACAGCAATATAACTGAAGCACGAACAGTGACATAAATCCCACAGCATCAGGAACAGCCACAGAAATGCAGCAGCAGCAGAAACAGCCACAAATATGCAGCAGCAGCAGGAGCAGCCACAGGAATGCAGCAGCAGCGGGAACAGCCACAGGAATACAGCAGCAGGAGTAGGAACAGCCACACGAATACAACGGCAGAAGGACCAGGCACAGGAATACAGCAGCAGCAGGAACAGCCACAGGAATTCAGCAGCAGGAGGAAAAGCTACAGGAATACAGCAGCAGAAGGATCAGCCAAGATTTGCAGCAGCAGCAGGAACAGCAACAGGAATACAGCAGCAGTAGAAACAGCCAAAGCAATACAGCAGCAGCAGGAAGAGCCACAGGAATGCATCAGCAGCAGAGACTGCCACAGGAATACAGAAGCAGCAGGAGCAACCACAGATATACCGCAGCAGCAGGAACAGGCGCAGGAATACAACAGCAGAGCAGGAATAACCACAGGAATACAGCAGCAGAAGGAGCAGCCACAGGAATATAGCAGCATCAGGAACAGCCACAGATATGCAGCAGTAGCAGGAAACGCAACAGGAATACAGCAGCAGCAGGAACAGCCACAGGAATACAGCAGCAACAGGAACAGTGACAGGAATACAGCAGCAGCAGGAACAGCCACAGGAATGCAGTAGTAGCAGGAACAGCCAAAGAAATTCAGCAGCAGCAGGAACAGCCACGGGAATACAGCAGCAGCAGGAGCTGGAATGCAGCAGCTGCAGGAGCAGCCACAGATATCCAGCAGCAGGACAGCCACTGGAATACAGCAGCAGCAGGAACTGCCACAGGAATACAGCAGCAGCAGGAAACGCTACAGATATGCAGCAGCATCAGTAGGAAAAGCCACAGGAACACAGCAGCAGGAAGAGCCACAGGAATACAACAGCAGCAGGAATAGCCACAGGAATACAGCAGCAGCAGCAGGAACAGCCACCAGAATACAGCAGTAGCAATTACAGCCATAGATATGCAGCAGCAGCAGGAACAGCCACAGGAATACAATAGCAGCAGAAACAGCCAGAGGATTACAGCAGCAGTTGGAGCAGCAACAGGAATATAGCAGCAGCAGGAACAGCGACAGAAATCCCACAACAGCACGAACAGCCACAGACATGCAGTAGCATCAGGAACAGCCACAGGAATACAGCAGCAGCAGGAATAGAAACAGGAAAATCGCAGCAGCAGGAACAGCCACACAAATACAGCAGCAGCACGAAAAGCCACAGGAATGCAGCAGCTGCAGGAACAGCCAAAGGAATTCAGCAGCAGCAGGAACAGTCACAGGAATACAGTAGCAAAAGAAACTGCCACAGGAATGCAGCAGCAGCAGGATCAACCACAGATATGCAGCAGCAACACGAACAGCCACAGGAATACAGCAGCAGCAGCATGAACTGCCAAAGGATTACAGCAGCAATAGGAATAGCCGTGGGATTAGAGCAGCAGTGGGAACAGCAACAGGAATATAGCAGCAGCAGGAATATCAACAGAAATCCCACAGCAAAAGGAACAGCCACAGATTTGCAGCAGCAGCAGGAACAGCCACAGGAATACAGCAGCAGCACGAACAGCCACAGGAATACAGCAGTAGCAGGAACAGCCACAGGAATACAGCAGCAGCTGGAACAGCTGCAGGATTACAACAGCAGCAGGAACAGCCACGAGAATATAGCAGCAGTGGGAATAGCAACAGCAATATAACTGAAGCACGAACAGTGACATAAATCCCACAGCATCAGGAACAGCCACAGAAATGCAGCAGCAGCAGAAACAGCCACAAATATGCAGCAGCAGCAGGAGCAGCCACAGGAATGCAGCAGCAGCGGGAACAGCCACAGGAATACAGCAGCAGGAGTAGGAACAGCCACACGAATACAATGGCAGAAGGACCAGGCACAGGAATACAGCAGCAGCAGGAACAGCCACAGGAATTCAGCAGCAGGAGGAAAAGCTACAGGAATACAGCAGCAGAAGGATCAGCCAAGATTTGCAGCAGCAGCAGGAACAGCAACAGGAATACAGCAGCAGTAGAAACAGCCAAAGCAATACAGCAGCAGCAGGAAGAGCCACAGGAATACATCAGCAGCAGAGACTGCCACAGGAATACAGAAGCAGCAGGAGCAACCACAGATATACCGCAGCAGCAGGAACAGGCGCAGGAATACAACAGCAGAGCAGGAATAACCACAGGAATACAGCAGCAGAAGGAGCAGCCGCAGGAATATAGCAGCATCAGGAACAGCCACAGATATGCAGCAGTAGCAGGAAACGCAACAGGAATACAGCAGCAGCAGGAACAGCCACAGGAATACAGCAGCAACAGGAACAGTGACAGGAATACAGCAGCAGCAGGAACAGCCACAGGAATGCAGTAGCAGCAGGAAAAGCCAAAGAAATTCAGCAGCAGCAGGAACAGCCACGGGAATACAGCAGCAGCAGGAGCTGGAATACAGCAGCAGCAGGAGCAGCCACAGATATCCAGCAGCAGGAACAGCCACTGGAATACAGCAGCAGCAGGAACTGCCACAGGAATACAGCAGCAGCAGGAAACGCTACAGATATGCAGCAGCAGCAGTAGGAACAGCCACAGGAACACAGCAGCAGGAACAGCCACAGGAATACAACAGCAGCAGGAATAGCCACAGGAATACAGCAGCAGCAGCAGGAACAGCCACCAGAATACAGCAGTAGCAATTACAGCCATAGATATGCAGCAGCAGCAGGAACAGCCACAGGAATACAACAGCAGCAGAAACAGCCAGAGGATTACAGCAGCAGTTGGAGCAGCAACAGGAATATAGCAGCAGCAGGAACAGTGACAGAAATCCCACAACAGCACGAACAGCCACAGACATGCAGTAGCAGCAGGAACAGCCACAGGAATACAGCAGCAGCAGGAATAGAAACAGGAATATCGCAGCAGCAGGAACAGCCACACAAATACAGCAGCAGCATGAAAAGCCACAGGAATGCAGCAGCTGCAGGAACAGCCAAAGGAATTCAGCAGCAGCAGGAACAGTCACAGGAATACAGTAGCAAAAGAAACTGCCACAGGAATACAGCAGCAGCAGGATCAACCACAGATATGCAGCAGCAACACGAACAGCCACAGGAATACAGCAGCAGCAGCATGAACTGCCAAAGGATTACAGCAGCAATAGGAATAGCCATGGGATTAGAGCAGCAGTGGGAACAGCAACAGGAATATAGCAGCAGCAGGAATATCAACAGAAATCCCACAGCAAAAGGAACAGCCACAGATTTGCAGCAGCAGCAAGAACAGCCACAGGAATACAGCAGCAGCACGAACAGCCACAGGAATACAGCAGTAGCAGGAACAGCCACAGGAATACAGCAGCAGCAGGAACATCTGCAGGATTACAACAGCAGCAGGAACAGCCACGAGAATATAGCAGCAGTGGGAATAGCAACAGCAATATAACTGAAGCACGAACAGTGACATAAATCCCACAGCATCAGGAACAGCCACAGAAATGCAGCAGCAGCAAAAACAGCCACAAATATGCAGCAGCAGCAGGAGCAGCCACAGGAATGCAGCAGCAGCGGGAACAGCCACAGGAATACAGCAGCAGGAGTAGGAACAGCCGCACGAATACAACAGCAGAAGGACCAGGCACAGGAATACAGCAGCAGCAGGAACAGCCACAGGAATTCAGCAGCAGGAGGAACAGCTACAGGAATACAGCAGCAGAAGGATCAGCCAAGATTTGCAGCAGCAGCAGGAACAGCAAAAGGAATACAGCAGCAGTAGAAACAGCCAAAGCAATACAGCAGCAGCAGGAAGAGCCACAGGAATACAGCAGCAGCAGAGACTGCCACAGGAATACAGAAGCAGCAGGAGCAACCACAGATATACCGCAGCAGCAGGAACAGGCGCAGGAATACAACAGCAGAGCAGGAATAACCACAGGAATACAGCAGCAGAAGGAGCAGCCGCAGGAATATAGCAGCATCAGGAACAGCCACAGATATGCAGCAGTAGCAGGAAACGCAACAGGAATACAGCAGCAGCAGGAACAGCCACAGGAATACAGCAGCAACAGGAACAGTGACAGGAATACAGCAGCAGCAGGAACAGCCACAGGAATGCAGTAGCAGCAGGAAAAGCCAAAGAAATTCAGCAGCAGCAGGAACAGCCACGGGAATACAGCAGCAGCAGGAGCTGGAATACAGCAGCAGCAGGAGCAGCCACAGATATCCAGCAGCAGGAACAGCCACTGGAATACAGCAGCAGCAGGAACTGCCACAGGAATACAGCAGCAGCAGGAAACGCTACAGATATGCAGCAGCAGCAGTAGGAACAGCCACAGGAACACAGCAGCAGGAACAGCCACAGGAATACAACAACAGCAGGAATAGCCACAGGAATACAACAGCAGCAGCAGGAACAGCCACCAGAATACAGCAGTAGCAATTACAGCCATAGATATGCAGCAGCAGCAGGAACAGCCACAGGAATACAACAGCAGCAGAAACAGCCAGAGGATTACAGCAGCAGTTGGAGCAGCAACAGGAATATAGCAGCAGCAGGAACAGTGACAGAAATCCCACAACAGCACGAACAGCCACAGACATGCAGTAGCAGCAGGAACAGCCACAGGAATACAGCAGCAGCAGGAATAGAAACAGGAATATCGCAGCAGCAGGAACAGCCACACAAATACAGCAGCAGCACGAAAAGCCACAGGAATGCAGCAGCTGCAGGAACAGCCAAAAGAATTCAGCAGCAGCTGGAACAGTCACAGGAATACAGTAGCTAAAGAAACTGCCACAGGAATACAGCAGCAGCAGGATCAACCACAGATATGCAGCAGCAACACGAACAGCCACAGGAATACAGCAACAGCAGCATGAACTGCCAAAGGGTTACAGCAGCAATAGGAATAGCCATTGGATTAGAGCAGCAGTGGGAACAGCAACAGGAATATAGCAGCAGCAGGAATATCAACAGAAATCCCACAGCAAAAGGAACAGCCACAGATTTGCAGCAGCAGCAGGAACAGCCACAGGAATACAGCAGCAGCACGAACAGCCACAGGAATACAGCAGTAGCAGGAACAGCCACAGGAATACAGCAGCAGCAGGAACAGCTGCAGGATTACAACAGCAGCAGGAACAGCCACGAGAATATAGCAGCAGTGGGAATAGCAACAGCAATATAACTTAAGCACGAACAGTGACATAAATCCCACAGCATCAGGAACAGCAACAGAAATGCAGCAGCAGCAGAAACAGCCACAAATATGCAGCAGCAGCAGGAGCAGCCACAGGAATGCAGCAGCAGCGGGAACAGCCACAGGAATACAGCAGCAGGAGTAGGAACAGCCACACGAATACAACAGCAGAAGGACCAGGCACAGGAATACAGCAGCAGCAGGAACAGCCACAGGAATTCAGCAGCAGGAGGAACAGCTACAGGAATACAGCAGCAGAAGGATCAGCCAAGATTTGCAGCAGCAGCAGGAACAGCCAAAGGAATACAGCAGCGACAGCAGGAACAGCCGCAGGATTACAAAAGCAGAAGGATCAGCCACCAGAATATAGCAGCCATGGGAATAGCAACATGAATATAGCAGCAGCACGAACAGCCACATGAATGCAGCAGCAGCAGGAAAGCCACAGGAATACAACAGGAGAAGGAACAGCCACAGGAATACAGCAGCAGCAGGAACAGCCACAGGAATTCAGCAGCAGCAGGAACAGCTAAAGGAATACAGGAGCAGAAGGATCAGCCACAGATATGCAGCAGCAGCAGGAACAGCCACAGGAATACAGCAGCAGCAGGAACAGCCACAGGAATACAGCGGCACCAGGAAAAGCAACAGGAATACAGCAGTATCAGGAAGAGCTGCAGGAACACAGTAGCAGCAGGAACAGCCACAGGAATACAGCAGCAGCAGGAAGAGCCACAGAAATGCAGCAGCAGCAGGAACCGTGACAGGAATACAGCAGCAGCAGGAACAGCCACAGGAATACAATAGCAGCAGAAACGGCACCAGGAATACAGCAGAAGGTTCCACCACAGATATGCAGCAGCAGCAGGAACAGCCACAGTAATACAACAGCAGCAGGAATAACCACAGGATTACAGCAGCAGCAGGAGCAGCCACAGGACTATAGCAATAGCAGGAACAGCCACAGATATGCAGCAGCAGCAGGAACCGCCACAGGAATACAGCAGCAGGAGGAACAGCCACAGGAATACAACAGCAACAGATATAGTGACAGGAATACAGCAGCAGCAGGAACAGCCACAGGAATACAGCAGCAGCAGGAACAGCAACAGGGATACAGCAGCAGTAGAAACAGCCAAAGCAATACAGCAGCAGCAGGAAGAGCCACAGGAATACAGCAGCAGCAGGAACAGCCACTGGAATACGCAGCAGCAGGAATAGCCACAAGAACACAGCAGCAGCAGGAGAAGCCACAGATATCCAGCAGCAGGAACATCCACTGGAATGCAGCAGCAGCAGGAACTGCCACAGGAATACAGCAGCAGCAGGAAACACCACCGATATGCAGCAGCAGTAGTAGGAACAGCCACAGGAAAACAGCAGTAGCAGGAACAGCCACAGGAATACAGCAGCAGCAGGAACAGCCACAGAAATACAGCAGCAGCATCAGGAACAGCAACAGAAATACAGCAGCAGTAGGGACAGCAAAAGGAATACAGCAGCAGCAGGAACAGCCACGCGGATACAGCCGCAGCAGGAGCTGGAATACAGCAGCAGCAGGAACAGCCACATATATCCTGCAGCAGGAACAGCCACTGGAATACAGCAGCAGCAGGAACTGCCACAGGAATACGCAGCAGCAGGAAATGCCACAGATATGCAGCAGCAGCAGTAGGAACAGCCACAGGAACACAGTAGCAGGAACAGACACAGGAATGCAACAGCAGCAGGAATAGCCACAGGAATACAGCAGCAGCAGCAGGAACAGCCACCAGAATACACCAGTAGAAAGAACAGCCATAGATATGCAGCAGCATCAGGAACAGCCACAGGAATACAACAGCAGCAGAAACAGCCAGAGGATTACAGCAGCAGTGGGAACAGCAACAGGAATATAGGAACAGCAGGAACAGCCACAGAAATCCCATATCAGCACGAACAGCCACAGATATTCAGTAGCAGCCGAAACAGCGACAGGAATACCGCAGCAGCAGGAACAGCCAAAGGAATTTAGCAGCAGCAGGAACAGTCACAGGAATACAGTAGCATTAGAAACTGCCACAGGAATGCAGCAGCAGCAGCATCAGCCACAGATATGCAGCAGCAGCACGAAAAGCCACAGAAACACAGCAGCAGCAGCATGAACAGCCAAAGGATTACAGCAGCAATAGGAATAGCCATGGGATTAGAGCAGCAGTGGGAACAGCAACAGGAATGCAGCAGCAGCAGGAATATCGACAGAAATCCCACAGCAGCAGGAACAGCCACAGATTTGCAGAAGCAGCATAAACAGTCACAGGAATACATCAGCAGCACGAACAGCCACAGGAATACATCAATAGCGGGAACAGCCACAGGAATGCAGCAGCAGCAGCAGGAGCAGCCACAGGAATACAGCAGCAGCAGCAGGAACAGCAACAGAAATGCAGCAGCAGTAGGAACAGCCAAACAAATACAGCAGCAGCAGGAACAGCCACGGGAATACAGCAGCAGCAGGAGCTGGAATACAGCAGCAGCAGGAACAGCCACAGATATCCAGCAGCAGGAACAGCCACTGGAATACAGCAGCAGCAGGAACTGCCACAGGAATACAGCAGCAGCAGGAAAAGCCACAGATATGCAGCAGCAGCAGTAGGAACAGCCACAGAAATACAGCAGCAGGAACAGCCACAGGAATACAACAGCAGCAGCAATAGCCACAGGAATACAGCAGCAGCAGCAGGAACAGCCACCAGAATACAGCAGTAGCAATTACAGCCATAGATATGCAGCAGCAGCAGGAACAGCCACAGGAATACAACAGCAGCAGAAACAGCCAGAGGATTACAGCAGCAGTTGGAGCAGCAACAGGAATATAGCAGCAGCAGGAACAGTGACAGAAATCCCACAACAGCACGAACAGCCACAGACATGCAGTAGCAGCAGGAACAGCCACAGGAATACAGCAGCAGCAGGAATAGAAACAGGAATATCGCAGCAGCAGGAACAGCCACACAAATACAGCAGCAGCATGAAAAGCCACAGGAATGCAGCAGCTGCAGGAACAGCCAAAGGAATTCAGCAGCAGCAGGAACAGTCACAGGAATACAGTAGCAAAAGAAACTGCCACAGGAATACAGCAGCAGCAGGATCAACCACAGATATGCAGCAGCAACACGAACAGCCACAGGAATACAGCAGCAGCAGCATGAACTGCCAAAGGATTACAGCAGCAATAGGAATAGCCATGGGATTAGAGCAGCAGTGGGAACAGCAACAGGAATATAGCAGCAGCAGGAATATCAACAGAAATCCCACAGCAAAAGAACAGCCACAGATTTGCAGCAGCAGCAGGAACAGCCACAGGAATACAGCAGCAGCACGAACAGCCACAGGAATACAGCAGTAGCAGGAACAGCCACAGGAATACAGCAGCAGCAGGAACAGCTGCAGGATTACAACAGCAGCAGGAACAGCCACGAGAATATAGCAGCAGTGGGAATAGCAACAGCAATATAACTGAAGCACGAACAGTGACATAAATCCCACAGCATCAGGAACAGCCACAGAAATGCAGCAGCAGCAGAAACAGCCACAAATATGCAGCAGCAGCAGGAGCAGCCACAGGAATGCAGCAGCAGCGGGAACAGCCACAGGAATACAGCAGCAGGAGTAGGAACAGCCGCACGAATACAACAGCAGAAGGACCAGGCACAGGAATACAGCAGCAGCAGGAACAGCCACAGGAATTCAGCAGCAGGAGGAACAGCCACAGGAATACAGCAGCAGAAGGATCAGCCAAGATTTGCAGCAGCAGCAGGAACAGCAAAAGGAATACAGCAGCAGTAGAAACAGCCAAAGCAATACAGCAGCAGCAGGAAGAGCCACAGGAATACAGCAGCAGCAGAGACTGCCACAGGAATACAGAAGCAGCAGGAGCAACCACAGATATACCGCAGCAGCAGGAACAGGCGCAGGAATACAACAGCAGAGCAGGAATAACCAGAGGAATACAGCAGCAGAAGGAGCAGCCGCAGGAATATAGCAGCATCAGGAACAGCCACAGATATGCAGCAGTAGCAGGAAACGCAACAGGAATACAGCAGCAGCAGGAACAGCCACAGGAATACAGCAGCAACAGGAACAGTGACAGGAATACAGCAGCAGCAGGAACAGCCACAGGAATGCAGTAGCAGCAGGAAAAGCCAAAGAAATTCAGCAGCAGCAGGAACAGCCACGGGAATACAGCAGCAGCAGGAGCTGGAATACAGCAGCAGCAGGAGCAGCCACAGATATCCAGCAGCAGGAACAGCCACTGGAATACAGCAGCAGCAGGAACTGCCACAGGAATACAGCAGCAGCAGGAAACGCTACAGATATGCAGCAGCAGCAGTAGGAACAGCCACAGGAACACAGCAGCAGGAACAGCCACAGGAATACAACAACAGCAGGAATAGCCACAGGAATACAACAGCAGCAGCAGGAACAGCCACCAGAATACAGCAGTAGCAATTACAGCCATAGATATGCAGCAGCAGCAGGAACAGCCACAGGAATACAACAGCAGCAGAAACAGCCAGAGGATTACAGCAGCAGTTGGAGCAGCAACAGGAATATAGCAGCAGCAGGAACAGTGACAGAAATCCCACAACAGCACGAACAGCCACAGACATGCAGTAGCAGCAGGAACAGCCACAGGAATACAGCAGCAGCAGGAATAGAAACAGGAATATCGCAGCAGCAGGAACAGCCACACAAATACAGCAGCAGCACGAAAAGCCACAGGAATGCAGCAGCTGCAGGAACAGCCAAAAGAATTCAGCACCAGCAGGAACAGTCACAGGAATACAGTAGCTAAAGAAACTGCCACAGGAATACAGCAGCAGCAGGATCAACCACAGATATGCAGCAGCAACACGAACAGCCACAGGAATACAGCAACAGCAGCATGAACTGCCAAAGGATTACAGCAGCAATAGGAATAGCCATTGGATTAGAGCAGCAGTGGGAACAGCAACAGGAATATAGCAGCAGCAGGAATATCAACAGAAATCCCACAGCAAAAGGAACAGCCACAGATTTGCAGCAGCAGCAGGAACAGCCACAGGAATACAGCAGCAGCACGAACAGCCACAGGAATACAGCAGTAGCAGGAACAGCCACAGGAATACAGCAGCAGCAGGAACAGCTGCAGGATTACAACAGCAGCAGGAACAGCCACGAGAATATAGCAGCAGTGGGAATAGCAACAGCAATATAACTGAAGCACGAACAGTGACATAAATCCCACAGCATCAGGAACAGCAACAGAAATGCAGCAGCAGCAGAAACAGCCACAAATATGCAGCAGCAGCAGGAGCAGCCACAGGAATGCAGCAGCAGCGGGAACAGCCACAGGAATACAGCAGCAGGAGTAGGAACAGCCACACGAATACAACAGCAGAAGGACCAGGCACAGGAATACAGCAGCAGCAGGAACAGCCACAGGAATTCAGCAGCAGGAGGAACAGCTACAGGAATACAGCAGCAGAAGGATCAGCCAAGATTTGCAGCAGCAGCAGGAACAGCCAAAGGAATACAGCAGCGACAGCAGGAACAGCCGCAGGATTACAAAAGCAGAAGGATCAGCCACCAGAATATAGCAGCCATGGGAATAGCAACATGAATATAGCAGCAGCACGAACAGCCACATGAATGCAGCAGCAGCAGGAAAGCCACAGGAATACAACAGGAGAAGGAACAGCCACAGGAATACAGCAGCAGCAGGAACAGCCACAGGAATTCAGCAGCAGCAGGAACAGCTAAAGGAATACAGGAGCAGAAGGATCAGCCACAGATATGCAGCAGCAGCAGGAACAGCCGCAGGAATACAGCAGCAGCATGAACAGCCACAGGAATACAGCGGCACCAGGAACAGCAACAGGAATACAGCAGTATCAGGAAGAGCTGCAGGAACACAGTAGCAGCAGGAACAGCCACAGGAATACAGCAGCAGCAGGAAGAGCCACAGAAATGCAGCAGCAGCAGGAACCGTGACAGGAATACAGCAGCAGCAGGAACAGCCACAGGAATACAATAGCAGCAGAAACGGCACCAGGAATACAGCAGAAGGTTCCACCACAGATATGCAGCAGCAGCAGGAACAGCCACAGTAATACAACAGCAGCAGGAATAACCACAGGATTACAGCAGCAGCAGGAGCAGCCACAGGACTATAGCAATAGCAGGAACAGCCACAGATATGCAGCAGCAGCAGGAACCGCCACAGGAATACAGCAGCAGGAGGAACAGCCACAGGAATACAACAGCAACAGATATAGTGACAGGAATACAGCAGCAGCAGGAACAGCCACAGGAATACAGCAGCAGCAGGAACAGCAACAGGGATACAGCAGCAGTAGAAACAGCCAAAGCAATACAGCAGCAGCAGGAAGAGCCACAGGAATACAGCAGCAGCAGGAACAGCCACTGGAATACGCAGCAGCAGGAATAGCCACAAGAACACTTCAGCAGCAGGAGAAGCCACAGATATCCAGCAGCAGGAACATCCACTGGAATGCAGCAGCAGCAGGAACTGCCACAGGAATACAGCAGCAGCAGGAAACACCACCGATATGCAGCAGCAGTAGTAGGAACAGCCACAGGAAAACAGCAGTAGCAGGAACAGCCACAGGAATACAGCAGCAGCAGGAACAGCCACAGAAATACAGCAGCAGCATCAGGAACAGCAACAGAAATACAGCAGCAGTAGGGACAGCAAAAGGAATACAGCAGCAGCAGGAACAGCCACGCGGATACAGCCGCAGCAGGAGCTGGAATACAGCAGCAGCAGGAACAGCCACATATATCCTGCAGCAGGAACAGCCACTGGAATACAGCAGCAGCAGGAACTGCCACAGGATTACGCAGCAGCAGGAAATGCCACAGATATGCAGCAGCAGCAGTAGGAACAGCCACAGGAACACAGTAGCAGGAACAGACACAGGAATGCAACAGCAGCAGGAATAGCCACAGGAATACAGCAGCAGCAGCAGGAACAGCCACCAGAATACACCAGTAGAAAGAACAGCCATAGATATGCAGCAGCATCAGGAACAGCCACAGGAATACAACAGCAGCAGAAACAGCCAGAGGATTACAGCAGCAGTGGGAACAGCAACAGGAATATAGGAACAGCAGGAACAGCCACAGAAATCCCATATCAGCACGAACAGCCACAGATATTCAGTAGCAGCCGAAACAGCGACAGGAATACCGCAGCAGCAGGAACAGCCAAAGGAATTTAGCAGCAGCAGGAACAGTCACAGGAATACAGTAGCATTAGAAACTGCCACAGGAATGCAGCAGCAGCAGCATCAGCCACAGATATGCAGCAGCAGCACGAAAAGCCACAGAAACACAGCAGCAGCAGCATGAACAGCCAAAGGATTACAGCAGCAATAGGAATAGCCATGGGATTAGAGCAGCAGTGGGAACAGCAACAGGAATGCAGCAGCAGCAGGAATATCGACAGAAATCCCACAGCAGCAGGAACAGCCACAGATTTGCAGAAGCAGCATAAACAGTCACAGGAATACATCAGCAGCACGAACAGCCACAGGAATACATCAATAGCGGGAACAGCCACAGGAATGCAGCAGCAGCAGCAGGAGCAGCCACAGGAATACAGCAGCAGCAGCAGGAACAGCAACAGAAATGCAGCAGCAGTAGGAACAGCCAAAGAAATACAGCAGCAGCAGGAACAGCCACGGGAATACAGCAGCAGCAGGAGCTGGAATACAGCAGCAGCAGGAACAGCCACAGATATCCAGCAGCAGGAACAGCCACTGGAATACAGCAGCAGCAGGAACTGCCACAGGAATACAGCAGCAGCAGGAAAAGCCACAGATATGCAGCAGCAGCAGTAGGAACAGCCACAGAAATACAGCAGCAGGAACAGCCACAGGAATACAACAGCAGCAGCAATAGCCACAGGAATACAGCAGCAGCAGCAGGAACAGCCACCAGAATACAGCAGTAGCAATTACAGCCATAGATATGCAGCAGCAGCAGGAACAGCCACAGGAATACAACAGCAGCAGAAACAGCCAGAGGATTACAGCAGCAGTTGGAGCAGCAACAGGAATATAGCAGCAGCAGGAACAGTGACAGAAATCCCACAACAGCACGAACAGCCACAGACATGCAGTAGCAGCAGGAACAGCCACAGGAATACAGCAGCAGCAGGAATAGAAACAGGAATATCGCAGCAGCAGGAACAGCCACACAAATACAGCAGCAGCACGAAAAGCCACAGGAATGCAGCAGCTGCAGGAACAGCCAAAAGAATTCAGCAGCAGCAGGAACAGTCACAGGAATACAGTAGCTAAAGAAACTGCCACAGGAATACAGCAGCAGCAGGATCAACCACAGATATGCAGCAGCAACACGAACAGCCACAGGAATACAGCAACAGCAGCATGAACTGCCAAAGGATTACAGCAGCAATAGGAATAGCCATTGGATTAGAGCAGCAGTGGGAACAGCAACAGGAATATAGCAGCAGCAGGAATATCAACAGAAATCCCACAGCAAAAGGAACAGCCACAGATTTGCAGCAGCAGCAGGAACAGCCACAGGAATACAGCAGCAGCACGAACAGCCACAGGAATACAGCAGTAGCAGGAACAGCCACAGGAATACAGCAGCAGCAGGAACAGCTGCAGGATTACAACAGCAGCAGGAACAGCCACGAGAATATAGCAGCAGTGGGAATAGCAACAGCAATATAACTGAAGCACGAACAGTGACATAAATCCCACAGCATCAGGAACAGCAACAGAAATGCAGCAGCAGCAGAAACAGCCACAAATATGCAGCAGCAGCAGGAGCAGCCACAGGAATGCAGCAGCAGCGGGAACAGCCACAGGAATACAGCAGCAGGAGTAGGAACAGCCACACGAATACAACAGCAGAAGGACCAGGCACAGGAATACAGCAGCAGCAGGAACAGCCACAGGAATTCAGCAGCAGGAGGAACAGCTACAGGAATACAGCAGCAGAAGGATCAGCCAAGATTTGCAGCAGCAGCAGGAACAGCCAAAGGAATACAGCAGCGACAGCAGGAACAGCCGCAGGATTACAAAAGCAGAAGGATCAGCCACCAGAATATAGCAGCCATGGGAATAGCAACATGAATATAGCAGCAGCACGAACAGCCACATGAATGCAGCAGCAGCAGGAAAGCCACAGGAATACAACAGGAGAAGGAACAGCCACAGGAATACAGCAGCAGCAGGAACAGCCACAGGAATTCAGCAGCAGCAGGAACAGCTAAAGGAATACAGGAGCAGAAGGATCAGCCACAGATATGCAGCAGCAGCAGGAACAGCCACAGGAATACAGCAGCAGCAGGAACAGCCACAGGAATACAGCGGCACCAGGAAAAGCAACAGGAATACAGCAGTATCAGGAAGAGCTGCAGGAACACAGTAGCAGCAGGAACAGCCACAGGAATACAGCAGCAGCAGGAAGAGCCACAGAAATGCAGCAGCAGCAGGAACCGTGACAGGAATACAGCAGCAGCAGGAACAGCCACAGGAATACAATAGCAGCAGAAACGGCACCAGGAATACAGCAGAAGGTTCCACCACAGATATGCAGCAGCAGCAGGAACAGCCACAGTAATACAACAGCAGCAGGAATAACCACAGAATTACAGCAGCAGCAGGAGCAGCCACAGGACTATAGCAATAGCAGGAACAGCCACAGATATGCAGCAGCAGCAGGAACCGCCACAGGAATACAGCAGCAGGAGGAACAGCCACAGGAATACAACAGCAACAGATATAGTGACAGGAATACAGCAGCAGCAGGAACAGCCACAGGAATACAGCAGCAGCAGGAACAGCAACAGGGATACAGCAGCAGTAGAAACAGCCAAAGCAATACAGCAGCAGCAGGAAGAGCCACAGGAATACAGCAGCAGCAGGAACAGCCACTGGAATACGCAGCAGCAGGAATAGCCACAAGAACACAGCAGCAGCAGGAGAAGCCACAGATATCCAGCAGCAGGAACATCCACTGGAATGCAGCAGCAGCAGGAACTGCCACAGGAATACAGCAGCAGCAGGAAACACCACCGATATGCAGCAGCAGTAGTAGGAACAGCCACAGGAAAACAGCAGTAGCAGGAACAGCCACAGGAATACAGCAGCAGCAGGAACAGCCACAGAAATACAGCAGCAGCATCAGGAACAGCAACAGAAATACAGCAGCAGTAGGGACAGCAAAAGGAATACAGCAGCAGCAGGAACAGCCACGCGGATACAGCCGCAGCAGGAGCTGGAATACAGCAGCAGCAGGAACAGCCACATATATCCTGCAGCAGGAACAGCCACTGGAATACAGCAGCAGCAGGAACTGCCACAGGATTACGCAGCAGCAGGAAATGCCACAGATATGCAGCAGCAGCAGTAGGAACAGCCACAGGAACACAGTAGCAGGAACAGACACAGGAATGCAACAGCAGCAGGAATAGCCACAGGAATACAGCAGCAGCAGCAGGAACAGCCACCAGAATACACCAGTAGAAAGAACAGCCATAGATATGCAGCAGCATCAGGAACAGCCACAGGAATACAACAGCAGCAGAAACAGCCAGAGGATTACAGCAGCAGTGGGAACAGCAACAGGAATATAGGAACAGCAGGAACAGCCACAGAAATCCCATATCAGCATGAACAGCCACAGATATTCAGTAGCAGCCGAAACAGCGACAGGAATACCGCAGCAGCAGGAACAGCCAAAGGAATTTAGCAGCAGCAGGAACAGTCACAGGAATACAGTAGCATTAGAAACTGCCACAGGAATGCAGCAGCAGCAGCATCAGCCACAGATATGCAGCAGCAGCACGAAAAGCCACAGAAACACAGCAGCAGCAGCATGAACAGCCAAAGGATTACAGCAGCAATAGGAATAGCCATGGGATTAGAGCAGCAGTGGGAACAGCAACAGGAATGCAGCAGCAGCAGGAATATCGACAGAAATCCCACAGCAGCAGGAACAGCCACAGATTTGCAGAAGCAGCATAAACAGTCACAGGAATACATCAGCAGCACGAACAGCCACAGGAATACATCAATAGCGGGAATAGCCACAGGAATGCAGCAGCAGCAGCAGGAGCAGCCACAGGAATACAGCAGCAGCAGCAGGAACAGCAACAGAAAT
The DNA here is from genome assembly GCF_017639515.1 of Carcharodon carcharias. NCBI lineage: Eukaryota > Metazoa > Chordata > Chondrichthyes > Lamniformes > Lamnidae > Carcharodon > Carcharodon carcharias. Next base: position 116,628,096 of record NC_054478.1, on the reverse strand, counting down.
GCAGCAGCAGTAGGAACAGCCAAAGAAATACAGCAGCAGCAGGAACAGCCACGGGAATACAGCAGCAGCAGGAGCTGGAATACAGCAGCAGCAGGAACAGCCACAGATATCCAGCAGCAGGAACAGCCACTGGAATACAGCAGCAGCAGGAACTGCCACAGGAATACAGCAGCAGCAGGAAAAGCCACAGATATGCAGCAGCAGCAGTAGGAACAGCCACAGAAATACAGCAGCAGGAACAGCCACAGGAATACAACAGCAGCAGCAATAGCCACAGGAATACAGCAGCAGCCGCAGGAACAGCCACCAGAATACAGCAGTAGCAAGAACAACCATAGATATGCAGCAGCAGCAGGAACAGCCACTGGAATACAACAGCAGCAGAAACAGGCAGAGGATTACAGCAGCAGTGGGAACAGTCACAGGAATAGAGCAGCAGCAGGATCAGCCACAGATATGCAGCAGCAGCACGAACAGCCACAGGAATACAGCAGCAGTAGCATGAACAACCAAAGGATTACAGCCGCAATAGGAATACCCATGGGATTAGAGCAGCAGTGGGAATAGCAACAGGAATATAGCAGCAGCAGGAATATCGACACGAATCCCACAGCAGCAGGAACAGCCACAGATTTGCAGCAGCAGCAGGAACAGTCACAGGGATGCAGCAGCAGCAGGAACAGCCACAGGAACACAGCAGCAGCAGCAGGAACAGCAACAGAAATACAGCAGCAGTAACAACAGCCAAAGAAATACAGCAGCAGCAGGAACAGCCACGGGAATGCAGCAGCAGCAGGAGCTGGAATACAGCAGCAGCAGGAACAGCCACAGATATCCAGCAGCAGGAACAGCCACTGGAATGCAGCAGCAGCAGGAACTGCCACAGGACTACAGCAGTAGCAGGAAATGCCACAGATATGCAGCAGCAGTAGTAGGAACAGCCACAGGAACACAGCAGCAGGAACAGCCACAGGCATACAACAGGAGTAGGAATAGCCACAGGAACACAGCAGCAGCAGCAGAAACAGCCACCAGAATACAGCAGTAGCAAGAACAGCCATAGATATGCAGCAGCAGCAGGAACAGCCACAGGAATACAACAGCAGCAGAAACAGGCAGAGGATTACAGCAGCAGTGGGAACAGTCACAGGAATGTAGCAGCAGCAGGATCAGCCACAGATATGCAGCAGCAGCACGAACAGCCACAGGAATACAGCAGCAGCAGCATGAACAGCCAAAGGATTACAGCAGCAATAGGAATAACCATGGGATTAGAGCAGCAGTGGGACAGCAACAGGAATATAGAAGCAGCAGGAATATCGAACGAAATCTCACAGCAGCAGGAACAGCCACAGAATTGCAGCAGCGGCAGGAACAGTCACAGGAATACAGCAGCAGCACGAACAGCCACAAGAATACAGAGGTAGCAGGAACAGCCACAGAAATGATGCAGCAGCAGGAACAGCCACGGGAATACAGCAGCAGCAGGAGCTGGAATACAGCAGCAGCAGGAACAGCCAAAGATATACAGCAGCAGGAAAAGCCACTGGAATACAGCAGCAGCAGGAAATGCCACAGGAATACAGCAGCAGCAGGAGCTGGAATACAGCAGCAGCAGGAACAGCCACAGATATCCAGCAGCAGGAACAGCCACTGGAATGCAGCAGCAGCAGGAACAGCCACAGAAATACAGCAGCAGCATCAGGAATAGCAACAGAAATACAGCAGCAGTAGGGACAGCAAAAGGAATACAGCAGCAGCAGGAACAGCCACGCGAATACAGCAGCAGCAGGAGCTGGAATACAGCAGCAGCAGGAACAGCCACATATATCCTGCAGCAGGAACAGCCACTGGAATACAGCAGCAGCAGGAACTGCCACAGGAATACGGCAGCAGCAGGAAACGCCACAGATATGCAGCAGCAGCAGTAGGAACAGCCACAGGAACACAGTAGCAGGAACAGACACAGTAATGCAACAGCAGCAGGAATAGCCACAGGAATACAGCAGCAGCAGCAGGAACAGCCACCAGAATACACCAGTAGAAAGAACAGCCATAGATATGCAGCAGCATCAGGAACAGCCACAGGAATACAACAGCAGCAGAAACAGCCAGAGGATTACAGCAGCAGTGGGAACAGCAACAGGAATATAGGAACAGCAGGAACAGCCACAGAAATCCCATATCAGCACGAACAGCCACAGACATTCAGTAGCAGCCGAAACAGCCACAGGAATACAGCAGCAGCAGGAATAGCCACAGCAATACCGCAGCAGCAGGAACAGCCAAAGGAATTTAGCAGCAGCAGGAACAGTCACAGGAATACAGTAGCATTAGAAACTGCCACAGGAATGCAGCAGCAGCAGCATCAGCCACAGATATGCAGCAGCAGCACGAAAAGCCACAGAAACACAGCAGCAGCAGCATGAACAGCCAAAGGATTACAGCAGCAATAGGAATAGCCATGGGATTAGAGCAGCAGTGGGAACAGCAACAGGAATGCAGCAGCAACAGGAATATCGACAGAAATCCCACAGCAGCAGGAACAGCCACAGATTTGCAGAAGCAGCAGGAACAGTCACAGGAATACATCAGCAGTTCGAACAGCCACAGGAATACATCAATAGCGGGAACTTCCACAGGAATGCAGCAGCAGCAGCAGGAACAGCCACAGGAATACAGCAGCAGCAGCAGGAACAGCAACAGAAATGCAGCAGCAGTAGGAACAGCCAAACGAATACAGCAGCAGCAGGAACAGCCACGGGAATACAGCAGCAGCAGGAGCTGGAATACAGCAGCAGCAGGAACAGCCACAGATATCCAACAGCAGGAACAGCCACTGGAATACAGCAGCAGCAGGAACTGCCACAGGAATACAGCAGCAGCAGGAAAAGCCACAGATATGCAGCAGCAGCAGTAGGAACAGCCACAGAAATACAGCAGCAGGAACAGCCACAGGAATACAACAGCAGCAGCAATAGCCACAGGAATACAGCAGCAGCCGCAGGAACAGCCACCAGAATACAGCAGTAGCAAGAACAACCATAGATATGCAGCAGCAGCAGGAACAGCCACTGGAATACAACAGCAGCAGAAACAGGCAGAGGATTACAGCAGCAGTGGGAACAGTCACAGGAATAGAGCAGCAGCAGGATCAGCCACAGATATGCAGCAGCAGCACGAACAGCCACAGGAATACAGCAGCAGTAGCATGAACAACCAAAGGATTACAGCCGCAATAGGAATACCCATGGGATTAGAGCAGCAGTGGGAATAGCAACAGGAATATAGCAGCAGCAGGAATATCGACACGAATCCCACAGCAGCAGGAACAGCCACAGATTTGCAGCAGCAGCATGAACAGTCACAGGGATGCAGCAGCAGCAGGAACAGCCACAGGAACACAGGAGCAGCAGCAGGAACAGCAACAGAAATACAGCAGCAGTAACAACAGCCAAAGAAATACAGCAGCAGCATAAACAGCCACGGGAATGCAGCAGCAGCAGGAGCTGGAATACAGCAGCAGCAGGAACAGCCACAGATATCCAGCAGCAGGAACAGCCACTGGAATGCAGCAGCAGCAGGAACTGCCACAGGAATACAGCAGTAGCAGGAAATGCCACAGATATGCAGCAGCAGTAGTAGGAACAGCCACAGGAACACAGCAGCAGGAACAGCCACAGGCATACAACAGGAGTAGGAATTGCCGCAGGAACACAGCAGCAGCAGCAGAAACAGCCACCAGAATACAGCAGTAGCAAGAACAGCCATAGATATGCAGCAGCAGCAGGAACAGCCACAGGAATACAACAGCAGCAGAAACAGGCAGAGGATTACAGCAGCAGTGGGAACAGTCACAGGAATATAGCAGCAGCAGGATCAGCCACAGATATGCAGCAGCAGCACGAACAGCCACAGAAATACAGCAGCAGCAGCATGAACAGCCAAAGGATTACAGCAGCAATAGGAATAACCATGGGATTAGAGCAGCAGTGGGAACAGCAACAGGAATATAGAAGCAGCAGGAATATCGAACGAAATCTCACAGCAGCAGGAACAGCCACAGAATTGCAGCAGCGGCAGGAACAGTCACAGGAATACAGCAGCAGCACGAACAGCCACAAGAATACAGAGGTAGCAGGAACAGCCACAGAAATGACGCAGCAGCAGGAACAGCCACGGGAATACAGCAGCAGCAGGAGCTGGAATACAGCAGCAGCAGGAACAGCCAAAGATATACAGCAGCAGGAAAAGCCACTGGAATACAGCAGCAGCAGGAAATGCCACAGGAATACAGCAGCAGCAGGAGCTGGAATACAGCAGCAGCAGGAACAGCCACAGATATCCAGCAGCAGGAACAGCCACTGGAATGCAGCAGCAGCAGGAACTGCCACAGGAATACAGCAGTAGCAGGAAATGCCACAGGTATGCAGCAGCAGTAGTAGGAACAGCCACAGGAACACAGCAGCAGGAACAGCCACAGGCATACAACAGCAGTAGGAATAGCCACAGGAACACAGCAGCAGCAGCAGAAACAGCCACCAGAATACAGCAGCAGCAAGAACAGCCATAGATATGCAGCAGCAGCAGGAACAGCCACAGGAATACAACAGCAGCAGAAATAGTCAGAGGATTACAGCAGCAGTGGGAACAGTCACAGGAATATAGCAGCAGCAGGATCAGCCACAGATATGCAGCAGCAGCACGAACAGCCACAGGAATACAGCAGCAGCAGCATGAACAGCCAAAGGATTACAGCAGCAATAGGAATAGCCATGGGATTAGAGCAGCAGTGGGAACAGCAACAGGAATATAGCAGCAGCAGGAATATCGAACGAAATCCCACAGCAGCAGGAACAGCCACAGATTTGCAGCAGCGGCAGGAACAGTCACAGGAATACAGCAGCAGCACGAACAGCCACAAGAATACAGAAGTAGCAGGAACAGCCACAGAAATGACGCAGCAGCAGGAACAGCCACGGGAATACAGCAGCAGCAGGAGCTGGAATACAGCAGCAGCAGGAACAGCCAAAGATATACAGCAGCAGGAAAATCCACTGGAATACAGCAGCAGCAGGAAATGCCACAGGAATACAGCAGCAGCAGGAAACGCCACAAGAATACAGAAGTAGCAGGAACAGCCACAGAAATCACGCAGCAGTATGAACAGCCACAGGAACACAGCAGCAGGAAAAGACACGGGAATGCAACAGCAGCAGGAATAGCCACAGGAATACAACAGCAGCAGCAGGAACAGCCACCAGAATACACCAGTAGCAAGAACAGCCATAGATATGCAGCAGCATCAGGAACAGCCACAGGAATACAACAGCAGCAGAAACAGCCAGAGGATTACAGCAGCAGTGGGAACAGCAACAGGAATATAGCAGCAGCAGGAAACAGCGACAAAAATCCCACATCAGCACGAACAGCCACAGACATTCAGTAGCAGCAGGAACAGCCTCAGGGATACAGCAGCAGCAGGAACAGTAACACAAATACAGCAGCAGCACGAATAACCACAGGAATGCAGCAGCAGCAGGAACAGCCAAAGGAATTTAGCAGCAGCAGGAACAGTCACAGGAATACAATAGCAGCAGAAACTGCCACAGGAATACAGCAGCAGCAGCATCAGCCACAGATATGCAGCAGCAGCACGAAAAGCCACAGAAACACAGCAGCAGCAGCATGAACAGCCAAAGGTTTACAGCAGCAATAGGAATAGCCATGGGATTAGAGCAGCAGTGGGAACAGCAACAGGAATGCAGCAGCAGCAGGAATATCGACAGAAATACCACAGCAGCAGGAACAGCCACAGATTTGCAGAATCAGCAGGAACAGTCACAGGAATACATCAGCAGCACGAACAGCCACAGAATCACAGCAGCAGCAGCATGAACAGCCAAAGGATTACAGCAGCAATAGGAATAGCCATGGGATTAGAGCAGCAGTGGGAACAGCAACAGGAATGCAGCAGCAGCAGGAATATCGACAGAAATCCCACAGCAGCAGGAACAGCCACAGATTTGCAGAAGCAGCAGGAACAGCCACAGGAATACAGCAATAGCGGGAACAGCCACAGGAATGCAGCAGCAGCAGCAGGAACAGCCACAGGAATACAGCAGCAGCAGCAGGAACAGCAACAGAAATGCAGCAGCAGTAGGAACAGCCAAAGGAATACAGCAGCAGCAGGAACAGCCACGGGAATACAGCAGCAGCAGGAGCTGGCATACAGCAGCAGCAGGAACAGCCACAGATATCCAGCAGCAGGAACAGCCACTGGAATACAGCAGCAGCAGGAACTGCCACAGGAATACAGCAGCAGCAGGAAAAGCCACAGATATGCAGCAGCAGCAGTAGGAACAGCCACAGAAATACAGCAGCAGGAACAGCCACAGGAATACAACAGCAGCAGCAATAGCCACAGGAATACAGCAGCAGCAGCAGGAACAGCCACCAGAAAACAGCAGTAGCAAGAACAACATAGAAATGCAGCAGCAGCAGGAATAGCACAGGAATACAGCAGCAGCAGGAACAGCCACTGGAATACAGCAGCAGCAGGAATAGCCACAAGAATACAGCAGCAGCAGGAACAGCCACAGATATCCAGCAGCAGGAACAGCCACTGGAATGCAGCAGCAGCAGGAACTGCCACAGGAATACAGCAGCAGCAGGAAACGCCACAGATATGCACCAGCAGTCGTAGGAACAGCCACAGGAAAACAGCAGTAGCAGGAACAGCCACAGGAATACAGCAGCAGCAGGAACAGCCACAGGAATACAGCAGCAGCAGCAGGAACAGCAACAGAAATAAAGCAGCAGTAGGGACAGCACAAGGAATACAGCAGCAGCAGGAACAGCCACGCGAATACAGCAGCAGCAGGAACAGCCACAGATATCCTGCAGCAGGAACAGCCACTGGAATAGAGCAGCAGCAGGAACTGCCACAGGAATACAGCAGCAGCAGGAAACGCCACAGATTTGCAGCAGCAGCAGTAGGAACAGCCACAGGAACACAGCAGCAGGAACAGACACAGGAATGCAACAGCAGCAGAAATAGCCACAGGAATACAGCAGCAGCAGCAGGAACAGCCACCAGAATACACCATTAGCAAGAACAGCCATAGATATGCAGCAGCATCAGGAACAGCCACAGGAATACAACAGAAGCAGAAGCAGCCAGAGGATTACAGCAGCAGTGGGAACAGCAACAGGAATATAGCAACAGCAGGAACAGCGACAGAACTCCCACATCAGCACGAACAGCCACAGACATTCAGTAGCAGCAGCAACAGCCACAGGAAAACAGCAGCAGCAGGAACAGCCACAGATAAATAACAGCAGCAGGAACAGTAACACAAATACAGCAGCAGCACGAATAGCCACAGGAATGCAGCAGCAGGAACAGCCAAAGGAATTTAGCAGCAGCAGGAACAGTCACAGGAATACAGTAGCAGCAGAAAATGCCACAGGAATGCAGCAGCAGCAGCATCAGCCACAGATATGCAGCAGCAGCACGAAAAGCCACAGAAACACAGCAGCAGCAGCATGAACAGCCAAAGGATTACAGCAGCAATAGGAATAGCCATGGGATTAGAGCAGCAGTGGGAAAAGCAACAGGAATGCAGCAGCAGCAGGAATATCGACAGAAATCCCACAGCAGCAGGAACAGCCACAGATTTGCAGAAGCAGCAGGAACAGTCACAGGAATACATCAGCAGCACGAACAGCCACAGCAATACAGCAATAGCGGGAACAGCCACAGGAATGCAGCAGCAGCAGCAGGAACAGCCACAGGAATACAGCAGCAGCAGCAGGAACAGCAACAGAAATGCAGCAGCAGTAGGAACAGCCAAAGGAATACAGCAGCAGCAGGAACAGCCACGGGAATACAGCAGCAGCAGGAGCTGGCATACAGCAGCAGCAGGAACAACCACAGATATCCAGCAGCAGGAACAGCCACTGGAATACAGCAGCAGCAGGAACTGCCACAGGAATACAGCAGCAGAAGGAAAAGCCACAGATATGCAGCAGCAGCAGTAGGAACAGCCACAGAAATACAGCAGCAGGAACAGCCACAGGAATACAACAGCAGCAGCAATAGCCACAGGAATACAGCAGCAGCAGCAGGAACAGCCACCAGAATACAGCAGTAGCAAGAACAACCATAGATATGCAGCAGCAGCAGGAACAGCCACTGGAATACAACAGCAGCAGAAACAGGCAGAGGATTACACAGCTGTGGGAACAGCAACAGGAATATAGCAGCAGCAGGATCAGCCACAGATATGCAGCAGCAGCACGAACAGCCACAGGAATACAGCAGCAGTAGCATGAACAACCACAGGATTACAGCCACAATAGGAATACCCATGGGATTAGAGCAGCAGTGGGAACAGCAACAGGAATATAGCAGCAGCAGGAATATCGACACAAATCCCACAGCAGCAGGTTCAGCTACAGATTTGCAGCAGCAGCAGGAACAGTCACAGGGATGCAGCAGCAGCAGGAACAGCCACAGGAACACAGCAGCAGCAGCAGGAATAGCAACAGAAATAAAGCAGCAGTAACAACAGCCAAAGAAATACAGCAGCAGCAAGAACAGCCACGGGAATGCAGCAGCAGCAGGAGCTGGAATACAGCAGCAGCAGGAACAGCCACAGATATCCAGCAGCAGGAACAGCCACTGGAATGCTGCAGCAGCAGGAACTGCCACGGGAATACAGCAGCAGCAGGAAATGCCACAGATATGCAGCAGCAGTAGTAGGAACAGCCACAGGAACACAGCAGCAGGAACAGCCACAGGCATACAACAGCAGTAGGAATAGCCACAGGAACACAGCAGCAGCAGCAGGAACAACCACCAGAATACAGCAGTAGCAAGAACAGCCATAGATATGCAGCAGCAGCAGGAACAGCCACAGGAATACAACAGCAGCAGAAACAGGCAGAGGATTACAGCAGCAGTGGGAACAGTCACAGGAATATAGCAGCAGCAGGATCAGCCACAGATATGCAGCAGCAGCACGAACAGCCACAGAAATACAGCAGCAGCAGCATGAACAGCCAAAGGATTACAGCAGCAATAGGAATAACCATGGGATTAGAGCAGCAGTGGGAACAGCAACAGGAATATAGAAGCAGCAGGAATATCGAACGAAATCTCACAGCAGCAGGAACAGCCACAGAATTGCAGCAGCGGCAGGAACAGTCACAGGAATACAGCAGCAGCACGAACAGCCACAAGAATACAGAGGTAGCAGGAACAGCCACAGAAATGACGCAGCAGCAGGAACAGCCACGGGAATACAGCAGCAGCAGGAGCTGGAATACAGCAGCAGCAGGAACAGCCAAAGATATACAGCAGCAGGAAAAGCCACTGGAATACAGCAGCAGCAGGAAATGCCACAGGAATACAGCAGCAGCAGGAGCTGGAATACAGCAGCAGCAGGAACAGCCACAGATATCCAGCAGCAGGAACAGCCACTGGAATGCAGCAGCAGCAGGAACTGCCACAGGAATACAGCAGTAGCAGGAAATGCCACAGGTATGCAGCAGCAGTAGTAGGAACAGCCACAGGAACACAGCAGCAGGAACAGCCACAGGCATACAACAGCAGTAGGAATAGCCACAGGAACACAGCAGCAGCAGCAGAAACAGCCACCAGAATACAGCAGCAGCAAGAACAGCCATAGATATGCAGCAGCAGCAGGAACAGCCACAGGAATACAACAGCAGCAGAAATAGTTAGAGGATTACAGCAGCAGTGGGAACAGTCACAGGAATATAGCAGCAGCAGGATCAGCCACAGATATGCAGCAGCAGCACGAACAGCCACAGGAATACAGCAGCAGCAGCATGAACAGCCAAAGGATTACAGCAGCAATAGGAATAGCCATGGGATTAGAGCAGCAGTGGGAACAGCAACAGGAATATAGCAGCAGCAGGAATATCGAACGAAATCCCACAGCAGCAGGAACAGCCACAGATTTGCAGCAGCGGCAGGAACAGTCACAGGAATACAGCAGCAGCACGAACAGCCACATGAATACAGAAGTAGCAGGAACAGCCACAGAAATGACGCAGCAGCAGGAACAGCCACGGGAATACAGCAGCAGCAGGAGCTGGAATACAGCAGCAGCAGGAACAGCCAAAGATATACAGCAGCAGGAAAATCCACTGGAATACAGCAGCAGCAGGAAATGCCACAGGAATACAGCAGCAGCAGGAAACGCCACAAGAATACAGAAGTAGCAGGAACAGCCACAGAAATCACGCAGCAGTATGAACAGCCACAGGAACACAGCAGCAGGAAAAGACACGGGAATGCAACAGCAGCAGGAATAGCCACAGGAATACAACAGCAGCAGCAGGAACAGCCACCAGAATACACCAGTAGCAAGAACAGCCATAGATATGCAGCAGCATCAGGAACAGCCACAGGAATACAACAGCAGCAGAAACAGCCAGAGGATTACAGCAGCAGTGGGAACAGCAACAGGAATATAGCAGCAGCAGGAAACAGCGACAAAAATCCCACATCAGCACGAACAGCCACAGACATTCAGTAGCAGCAGGAACAGCCTCAGGGATACAGCAGCAGCAGGAACAGTAACACAAATACAGCAGCAGCACGAATAACCACAGGAATGCAGCAGCAGCAGGAACAGCCAAAGGAATTTAGCAGCAGCAGGAACAGTCACAGGAATACAATAGCAGCAGAAACTGCCACAGGAATACAGCAGCAGCAGCATCAGCCACAGATATGCAGCAGCAGCACGAAAAGCCACAGAAACACAGCAGCAGCAGCATGAACAGCCAAAGGTTTACAGCAGCAATAGGAATAGCCATGGGATTAGAGCAGCAGTGGGAACAGCAACAGGAATGCAGCAGCAGCAGGAATATCGACAGAAATACCACAGCAGCAGGAACAGCCACAGATTTGCAGAATCAGCAGGAACAGTCACAGGAATACATCAGCAGCACGAACAGCCACAGAATCACAGCAGCAGCAGCATGAACAGCCAAAGGATTACAGCAGCAATAGGAATAGCCATGGGATTAGAGCAGCAGTGGGAACAGCAACAGGAATGCAGCAGCAGCAGGAATATCGACAGAAATCCCACAGCAGCATGAACAGCCACAGATTTGCAGAAGCAGCAGGAACAGCCACAGGAATACAGCAATAGCGGGAACAGCCACAGGAATGCAGCAGCAGCAGCAGGAACAGCCACAGGAATACAGCAGCAGGAACAGCCACAGGAATACAACAGCAGCAGCAATAGCCACAGGAATACAGCAGCAGCAGCAGGAACAGCAACAGAAATGCAGCAGCAGTAGGAACAGCCAAAGGAATACAGCAGCAGCACGAACTGCCACAAGAATACAGAAGTAGCAGGCGAAGCCACAGAAATGACGCAGCAGCAGGAACAGCCACGGGAATACAGCAGCAGCAGGAGCTGGAATACAGCAGCAGCAGGAACAGCCAAAGATATACAGCAGCAGGAAAAGCCACTGGAATACAGCAGCAGCAGGAAATGCCACAGGAATACAGCAGCAGCAGGAAACGCCACAAGAATACAGAAGTAGCAGGAACAGCCACAGAAATCACGCAGCAGCAGGAACAGCCACAGGAACACAGCAGCAGGAACAGACACAGGAATGCAACAGCAGCAGGATTAGCCACAGGAATACAACAGCAGCAGCAGGAACAGCCACCAGAATACACCAGTAGCAAGAACAGCCATAGATATGCAGCAGCATCAGGAACAGCCACAGGAATACAACAGCAGCAGAAACAGCCAGAGGATTACAGCAGCAGTGGGAACAACAACAGGAATATAGCAGCAGCAGGAAACAGCGACAAAAATCCCATATCAGCACGAACAGCCACAGACATTCAGTAGCAGCAGGAACAGCCTCAGGGATACAGCAGCAGCAGGAACAGTAACACAAATACAGCAGCAGCACGAATAGCCACAGGAATGCAGCAGCAGCAGGAAGAGACAAAGGAATTTAGCAGCAGCAGGAACAGTCACAGGAATACAGTAGCAGCAGAAACTGCCACAGGAATACAGCAGCAGCAGCATCAGCCACAGATATGCAGCAGCAGCACGAAAAGCCACAGAAACACAGCAGCAGCAGCATGAACAGCCAAAGGTTTACAGCAGCAATAGGAATAGCCATGGGATTAGAGCAGCAGTGGGAACAGCAACAGGAATGCAGCAGCAGCAGGAATATCGACAGAAATCCCACAGCAGCAGGAACAGCCACAGATTTGCAGAAGCAGCAGCAACAGTCACAGGAACACATCAGCAGCACGAACAACCACAGGAATACAGCAATAGCGGGCACAGCCAAAGGAATGCAGCAGCAGCAGCAGGAACAGCCACAGGAATACAGCAGCAGCAGCAGCAGGAACAGCAACAGAAATGCAGCAGCAGTAGGAACAGCCAAAGGAATACAGCAGCAGCAGGAACAGCCACGGGAATACAGCAGCAGCAGGAGCAGGCATACAGCAGCAGCAGGAACAGCCACAGATATCCAGCAGCAGGAACAGCCACTGGAATACAGCAGCAGCAGGAACTGCCGCAGGAATACAGCAGCAGCAGGAAAAGCCACAGATATGCAGCAGCAGCAGTAGGAACAGCCACAGAAATACAGCAGCAGGAACAGCCCCAGGAATACAACAGCAGCAGCAATAGCCACAGGAATACAGCAGCAGCAGCATGAACAGCCAAAGGATTACAGGAGCAATAGGAATCGCCATGGGATTAGAGCAGCAGTGGGAACAGCAACAGGAATATAGCAGCAGCAGGAATATCGAATGAAATCCCACAGCAGCAGGAACAGCCAAAGATATACAGCAGCAGGAAAACCACTGGAATACAGCAGCAGCAGGAAATGCCACAGGAATACAGCAGCAGCAGGAAACGCCACAAGAATACAGAAGTAGCAGGAACAGCCACAGAAATCACGCAGCAGCAGGAACAGCCACAGGAACACAGCAGCAGGAACAGACACAGGAATGCAACAGCAGGAGGAATAGCCACAGGAATACAACAGCAGCAGCAGGAACAGCCACCAGAATAGACCAGTAGCAAGAACAGCCATAGATATGCAGCAGCAGCAGGAACAGCCACAGGAATACAACAACAGCAGAAACAGCCAGAGGATTACAGCAGCAGTGGGAACAGCAACAGGAATATAGCAGCAGCAGGAAACAGCGACAAAAATCCCACATCAGCACGAACAGCCACAGACATTCAGTAGCAGCAGGAACAGCCTCAGGGATACAGCAGCAGCAGGAACAGTAACACAAATACAGCAGCAGCACGAATAGCCACAGGAATGCAGCAGCAGCAGGAACAGCCAAAGGAATTTAGCAGCAGCAGGAACAGTCACAGGAATACAGTAGCAGCAGAAACTGCCACAGGAATACAGCAGCAGCAGCATCAGCCACAGATATGCAGCAGCAGCAGTAGGAACAGCCACAGGAACACAGCAGCAGGAACAGACACAGGAATGCAACAGCATCAGGAATAGCCACAGGAACACAGCAGCAGCAGCAGGAACAGCCACCAGAATACAGCAGTAGCAAGAACAACCATAGATATGCAGCAGCAGCAGGAACAGCCACTGGAATACAACAGCAGCAGAAACAGGCAGAGGATTACACAGCTGTGGGAACAGCAACAGCAATATAGCAGCAGCAGGATCAGCCACAGATATGCAGCAGCAGCACGAACAGCCACAGGAATACAGCAGCAGTAGCATGAACAACCAAAGGATTACAGCCGCAATAGGAATACCCATGGGATTAGAGCAGCAGTGGGAACAGCAACAGGAATATAGCAGCAGGAGGAATATCGACACGAATCCCACAGCAGCAGGAACAGCCACAGATTTGCAGCAGCAGCAGGAACAGTCACAGGGATGCAGCAGCAGCAGGAACAGCCACAGGAACACAACAGCAGCAGCAGGAACAGCAACAGAAATAAAGCAGCAGTAACAACAGCCAAAGAAATACAGCAGCAGCAGGAACAGCCACGGGAATGCAGCAGCAGCAGGAGCTGGAATACAGCAGCAGCAGGAACAGCCACAGATATCCAACAGCAGGAACAGCCACTGTAATGCAGCAGCAGCAGGAACTGCCACGGGAATACAGCAGCAGCAGGAAATGCCACAGATATGCAGCAGCAGTAGTAGGAACAGCCACAGGAACACAGCAGCAGGAACAGCCACAGGCATACAACAGCAGTAGGAATAGCCACAGGAACACAGCAGCAGCAGCAGGAACAGCCACAAGAATACAGCAGTAGCAAGAACAACCATAGATATGCAGCAGCAGCAGGAACAGCCACAGGAATACAACAGCAGCAGAAACAGGCAGAGGATTACAGCAGCAGTGGCAACAGTCACAGGAATATAGCAGCAGCAGGATCAGCCACAGATATGGAGCAGCAGCACGAACAGCCACAGGAATACAGCAGCAGCAGCATGAACAGCCAAAGGATTACAGGAGCAATAGGAATCGCCATGGGATTAGAGCAGCAGTGGGAACAGCAACAGGAATATAGCAGCAGCAGGAATATCGAATGAAATCCCACAGCAGCAGGAACAGCCAAAGATATACAGCAGCAGGAAAACCACTGGAATACAGCAGCAGCAGGAAATGCCACAGGAATACAGCAGCAGCAGGAAACGCCACAAGAATACAGAAGTAGCAGGAACAGCCACAGAAATCACGCAGCAGCAGGAACAGCCACAGGAACACAGCAGCAGGAACAGACACAGGAATGCAACAGCAGCAGGAATAGCCACAGGAATACAACAGCAGCAGCAGGAACAGCCACCAGAATACACCAGTAGCAAGAACAGCCATAGATATGCAGCAGCAGCAGGAACAGCCACAGGAATACAACAACAGCAGAAACAGCCAGAGGATTACAGCAGCAGTGGGAACAGCAACAGGAATATAGCAGCAGCAGGAAACAGCGACAAAAATCCCACATCAGCACGAACAGCCACAGACATTCAGTAGCAGCAGGAACAGCCTCAGGGATACAGCAGCAGCAGGAACAGTAACACAAATACAGCAGCAGCACGAATAGCCACAGGAATGCAGCAGCAGCAGGAACAGCCAAAGGAATTTAGCAGCAGCAGGAACAGTCACAGGAATACAGTAGCAGCAGAAACTGCCACAGGAATACAGCAGCAGCAGCATCAGCCACAGATATGCAGCAGCAGCACGAAAAGCCACAGAAACACAGCAGCAGCAGCATGAACAGCCAAAGGATTACAGCAGCAATAGGAATAGCCATGGGATTAGAGCAGCAGTGGGAACAGCAACAGGAATGCAGCAGCAGCAGAAATATCGACAGAAATCCCACAGCAGCAGGAACAGCCACAGATTTGCAGAAGCAGCAGAGACAGTCACAGGAATACATCAGCAGCACGAACAGCCACAGGAATACAGCAATAGCGGGAACAGCCACAGGAATGCAGCAGCAGCAGCAAAAACAGCCACAGGAATACAGCTGCAGCAGCAGGAACAGCAACAGAAATGCAGCAGCAGTAGGAACAGCCAAAGGAATACAGCAGCAGCAGGAACAGCCACGGGAATACAGCAGCAGCAGGAGCTGGCATTCAGCAGCAGCAGGAACAGCCACAGATATCCAGCAGCAGGAACAGCCACTGGAATACAGCAGCAGCAGGAACTGCCACAGGAATACAGCAGCAGCAGGAAAAATCCACAGATATGCAGCAGCAGCAGTAGGAACAGCCACAGAAATACAGCAGCAGGAACAGCCACAGGAATACAACAGCAGCAGCAATAGCTACAGGAATACAGCAGCAGCAGCAGGAATAGCCACCAGAATACAGCAGTAGCAAGAACAACCATAGATATGCAGCAGCAGCAGGAATAGCCACAGGAATACAGCAGCAGCAGGAACAGCCACAGATATCCAGCAGCAGGAACAGCCACTGGAATGCAGCAGCAGCAGGAACTGCCACAGGAATACAGCAGCAGCAGGAAACGCCACAGATATGCAGCAGCAGTAATAGGAACAGCCACAGGAAAACAGCAGTAGCAGGAACAGTCGCAGGAAAACAGCAGCAGGAGGAACAGCCACAGGAATACAGCAGCAGCAGCAGGAACAGCAACAGAAATAAAGCAGCAGTAGGGACAGCACAAGGAATACAGCAGCAGCAGGAACAGCCACGCGAATACAGCAGCAGCAGGAACAGCCACAGATATCCTGCAGCAGGAACAGCCACTGGAATACAGCAGCAGCAGGAACTGCCACAGGAATACAGCAGCAGCAGGAAACGCCACAGATATGCAGCAGCAGCAGTAGGAACAGCCAGAGGAACACAGCAGCAGGAACAGACACAGGAATGCAACAGCATCAGGAATAGCCACAGGAACACAGCAGCAGCAGCAGGAACAGCCACCAGAATACAGCAGTAGCAAGAACAGCCATAGATATGCAGCAGCATCAGGAACAGCCACAGGAATACAACAGCAGCAGAAACAGCCAGAGGATTACAGCAGCAGTGGGAACAACAACAGGAATATAGCAGCAGCAGGAAACAGCGACAAAAATCCCATATCAGCACGAACAGCCACAGACATTCAGTAGCAGCAGGAACAGCCTCAGGGATACAGCAGCAGCAGGAACAGTAACACAAATACAGCAGCAGCACGAATAGCCACAGGAATGCAGCAGCAGCAGGAAGAGACAAAGGAATTTAGCAGCAGCAGGAACAGTCACAGGAATACAGTAGCAGCAGAAACTGCCACAGGAATACAGCAGCCGCAGCATCAGCCACAGATATGCAGCAGCAGCACGAAAAGCCACAGAAACACAGCAGCAGCAGCATGAACAGCCAAAGGTTTACAGCAGCAATAGGAATAGCCATGGGATTAGAGCAGCAGTGGGAACAGCAACAGGAATGCAGCAGCAGCAGCAATATCGACAGAAATCCCACAGCAGCAGGAACAGCCACAGATTTGCAGAAGCAGCAGCAACAGTCACAGGAACACATCAGCAGCACGAACAACCACAGGAATACAGCAATAGCGGGCACAGCCACAGGAATGCAGCAGCAGCAGCAGGAACAGCCACAGGAATACAGCAGCAGCAGCAGCAGGAACAGCAACAGAAATGCAGCAGCAGTAGGAACAGCCAAAGGAATACAGCAGCAGCAGGAATATCGACAGAAATACCACAGCAGCAGGAACAGCCACAGATTTGCAGAAGCAGCAGGAACAGTCACAGGAATACATCAGCAGCACGAACAGCCACAGAAACACAGCAGCAGCAGCATGAACAGCCAAAGGATTACAGCAGCAATAGGAATAGCCATGGGATTAGAGCAGCAGTGGGAACAGCAACAGGAATGCAGCAGCAGCAGGAATATCGACAGAAATACCACAGCAGCAGGAACAGCCACAGATTTGCAGAAGCAGCAGGAACAGTCACAGGAATACATCAGCAGCACGAACAGCCACAGAAACACAGCAGCAGCAGCATGAACAGCCAAAGGATTACAGCAGCAATAGGAATAGCCATGGGATTAGAGCAGCAGTGGGAACAGCAACAGGAATGCAGCAGCAGCAGCAATATCGACAGAAATCCCACAGCAGCAGGAACAGCCACAGATTTGCAGAAGCAGCAGAGACAGTCACAGGAATACATCAGCAGCACGAACAGCCACAGGAATACAGCAATAGCGGGAACAGCCACAGGAATGCAGCAGCAGCAGCAGGAACAGCCACAGGAATACAGAAGTAGCAGGAACAGCCACAGAAATCACGCAGCAGCAGGAACAGCCACAGGAACACAGCAGCAGGAACAGACACAGGAATGCAACAGCAGCAGGAATAGCCACAGGAATACAACAGCAGCAGCAGGAACAGCCACCAGAATAGACCAGTAGCAAGAACAGCCATAGATATGCAGCAGCAGCAGGAACAGCCACAGGAATACAACAACAGCAGAAACAGCCAGAGGATTACAGCAGCAGTGGGAACAGCAACAGGAATATAGCAGCAGCAGGAAACAGCGACAAAAATCCCACATCAGCACGAACAGCCACAGACATTCAGTAGCAGCAGGAACAGCCTCAGGGATACAGCAGCAGCAGGAACAGTAACACAAATACAGCAGCAGCACGAATAGCCACAGGAATGCAGCAGCAGCAGGAACAGCCAAAGGAATTTAGCAGCAGCAGGAACAGTCACAGGAATACAGTAGCAGCAGAAACTGCCACAGGAATACAGCAGCAGCAGCATCAGCCACAGATATGCAGCAGCAGCACGAAAAGCCACAGAAACACAGCAGCAGCAGCATGAACAGCCAAAGGTTTACAGCAGCAATAGGAATAGCCATGGGATTAGAGCAGCAGTGGGAACAGCAACAGGAATGCAGCAGCAGCAGGAATATCGACAGAAATACCACAGCAGCAGGAACAGCCACAGATTTGCAGAAGCAGCAGGAACAGTCACAGGAATACATCAGCAGCACGAACAGCCACAGAAACACAGCAGCAGCAGCATGAACAGCCAAAGGATTACAGCAGCAATAGGAATAGCCATGGGATTAGAGCAGCAGTGGGAACAGCAACAGGAATGCAGCAGCAGCAGCAATATCGACAGAAACCCCACAGCAGCAGGAACAGCCACAGATTTGCAGAAGCAGCAGAGACAGTCACAGGAATACATCAGCAGCACGAACAGCCACAGGAATACAGCAATAGCGGGAACAGCCACAGGAATGCAGCAGCAGCAGCAGGAACAGCCACAGGAATACAGCAGCAGCAGCAGGAACAGCAACAGAAATGCAGCAGCAGTAGGAACAGCCAAAGGAATACAGCAGCAGCAGGAACAGCCACGGGAATACAGCAGCAGCAGGAGCTGGCATTCAGCAGCAGCAGGAACAGCCACAGATATCCAGCAGCAGGAACAGCCACTGGAATACAGCAGCAGCAGGAACTGCCACAGGAATACAGCAGCAGCAGGAAAAATCCACAGATATGCAGCAGCAGCAGTAGGAACAGCCACAGAAATACAGCAGCAGGAACAGCCACAGGAATACAACAGCAGCAGCAATAGCCACAGGAATACAGCAGCAGCAGCAGGAATAGCCACCAGAATACAGCAGTAGCAACAACAACCATAGATATGAAGCAGCAGCAGGAATAGCCACAGGAATACAGCAGCAGCAGGAACAGCCACAGATATCCAGCAGCAGGAACAGCCACTGGAATGCAGCAGCAGCAGGAACTGCCACAGGAATACAGCAGCAGCAGGAAACGCCACAGATATGCAGCAGCAGTAATAGGAACAGCCACAGGAAAACAGCAGTAGCAGGAACAGCCACAGGAAAACAGCAGCAGGAGGAACAGCCACAGGAATACAGCAGCAGCAGCAGGAACAGCAACAGAAATAAAGCAGCAGTAGGGACAGCACAAGGAATACAGCAGCAGCAGGAACAGCCACGCGAATACAGCAGCAGCAGGAACAGCCACAGATATCCTGCAGCAGGAACAGCCACTGGAATACAGCAGCAGCAGGAACTGCCACAGGAATACAGCAGCAGCAGGAAACGCCACAGATATGCAGCAGCAGCAGTAGGAACAGCCACAGGAACACAGCAGCAGGAACAGACACAGGAATGCAACAGCATCAGGAATAGCCACAGGAACACAGCAGCAGCAGCAGGAACAGCCACCAGAATACAGCAGTAGCAAGAACAACCATAGATATGCAGCAGCAGCAGGAACAGCCACTGGAATACAACAGCAGCAGAAACAGGCAGAGGATTACACAGCTGTGGGAACAGCAACAGCAATATAGCAGCAGCAGGATCAGCCACAGATATGCAGCAGCAGCACGAACAGCCACAGGAATACAGCAGCAGTAGCATGAACAACCAAAGGATTACAGCCGCAATAGGAATACCCATGGGATTAGAGCAGCAGTGGCAACAGCAACAGGAATATAGCAGCAGGAGGAATATCGACACGAATCCCACAGCAGCAGGAACAGCCACAGATTTGCAGCAGCAGCAGGAACAGTCACAGGGATGCAGCAGCAGCAGGAACAGCCACAGGAACACAACAGCAGCAGCAGGAACAGCAACAGAAATAAAGCAGCAGTAACAACAGCCAAAGAAATACAGCAGCAGCAGGAACAGCCACGGGAATGCAGCAGCAGCAGGAGCTGGAATACAGCAGCAGCAGGAACAGCCACAGATATCCAACAGCAGGAACAGCCACTGTAATGCAGCAGCAGCAGGAACTGCCACGGGAATACAGCAGCAGCAGGAAATGCCACAGATATGCAGCAGCAGTAGTAGGAACAGCCACAGGAACACAGCAGCAGGAACAGCCACAGGCATACAACAGCAGTAGGAATAGCCACAGGAACACAGCAGCAGCAGCAGGAACAGCCACAAGAATACAGCAGTAGCAAGAACAACCATAGATATGCAGCAGCAGCAGGAACAGCCACAGGAATACAACAGCAGCAGAAACAGGCAGAGGATTACAGCAGCAGTGGCAACAGTCACAGGAATATAGCAGCAGCAGGATCAGCCACAGATATGGAGCAGCAGCACGAACAGCCACAGGAATACAGCAGCAGCAGCATGAACAGCCAAAGGATTACAGGAGCAATAGGAATCGCCATGGGATTAGAGCAGCAGTGGGAACAGCAACAGGAATATAGCAGCAGCAGGAATATCGAATGAAATCCCACAGCAGCAGGAACAGCCAAAGATATACAGCAGCAGGAAAACCACTGGAATACAGCAGCAGCAGGAAATGCCACAGGAATACAGCAGCAGCAGGAAACGCCACAAGAATACAGAAGTAGCAGGAACAGCCACAGAAATCACGCAGCAGCAGGAACAGCCACAGGAACACAGCAGCAGGAACAGACACAGGAATGCAACAGCAGCAGGAATAGCCACAGGAATACAACAGCAGCAGCAGGAACAGCCACCAGAATACACCAGTAGCAAGAACAGCCATAGATATGCAGCAGCAGCAGGAACAGCCACAGGAATACAACAACAGCAGAAACAGCCAGAGGATTACAGCAGCAGTGGGAACAGCAACAGGAATATAGCAGCAGCAGGAAACAGCGACAAAAATCCCACATCAGCACGAACAGCCACAGACATTCAGTAGCAGCAGGAACAGCCTCAGGGATACAGCAGCAGCAGGAACAGTAACACAAATACAGCAGCAGCACGAATAGCCACAGGAATGCAGCAGCAGCAGGAACAGCCAAAGGAATTTAGCAGCAGCAGGAACAGTCACAGGAATACAGTAGCAGCAGAAACTGCCACAGGAATACAGCAGCAGCAGCATCAGCCACAGATATGCAGCAGCAGCACGAAAAGCCACAGAAACACAGCAGCAGCAGCATGAACAGCCAAAGGATTACAGCAGCAATAGGAATAGCCATGGGATTAGAGCAGCAGTGGGAACAGCAACAGGAATGCAGCAGCAGCAGCAATATCGACAGAAATCCCACAGCAGCAGGAACAGCCACAGATTTGCAGAAGCAGCAGAGACAGTCACAGGAATACATCAGCAGCACGAACAGCCACAGGAATACAGCAATAGCGGGAACAGCCACAGGAATGCAGCAGCAGCAGCAGGAACAGCCACAGGAATACAGCTGCAGCAGCAGGAACAGCAACAGAAATGCAGCAGCAGTAGGAACAGCCAAAGGAATACAGCAGCAGCAGGAACAGCCACGGGAATACAGCAGCAGCAGGAGCTGGCATTCAGCAGCAGCAGGAACAGCCACAGATATCCAGCAGCAGGAACAGCCACTGGAATACAGCAGCAGCAGGAACTGCCACAGGAATACAGCAGCAGCAGGAAAAATCCACAGATATGCAGCAGCAGCAGTAGGAACAGCCACAGAAATACAGCAGCAGGAACAGCCACAGGAATACAACAGCAGCAGCAATAGCCACAGGAATACAGCAGCAGCAGCAGGAATAGCCACCAGAATACAGCAGTAGCAAGAACAACCATAGATATGCAGCAGCAGCAGGAATAGCCACAGGAATACAGCAGCAGCAGGAACAGCCACAGATATCCAGCAGCAGGAACAGCCACTGGAATGCAGCAGCAGCAGGAACTGCCACAGGAATACAGCAGCAGCAGGAAACGCCACAGATATGCAGCAGCAGTAATAGGAACAGCCACAGGAAAACAGCAGTAGCAGGAACAGTCACAGGAAAACAGCAGCAGGAGGAACAGCCACAGGAATACAGCAGCAGCAGCAGGAACAGCAACAGAAATAAAGCAGCAGTAGGGACAGCACAAGGAATACAGCAGCAGCAGGAACAGCCACGCGAATACAGCAGCAGCAGGAACAGCCACAGATATCCTGCAGCAGGAACAGCCACTGGAATACAGCAGCAGCAGGAACTGCCACAGGAATACAGCAGCAGCAGGAAACGCCACAGATATGCAGCAGCAGCAGTAGGAACAGCCTCAGGAACACAGCAGCAGGAACAGACACAGGAATGCAACAGCATCAGGAATAGCCACAGGAACACAGCAGCAGCAGCAGGAACAGCCACCAGAATACAGCAGTAGCAAGAACAGCCATAGATATGCAGCAGCAGCAGGAACAGCCACAGGAATACAACAGCAGCAGAAACGGGCAGAGTATTACAGCAGCAGTGGGAACAGTCACCGGAATATAGCAGCAGCAGGATCAGCCACAGATATGCAGCAGCAGCACGAACAGCCACAGGAATACAGCAACAGCAGCATGAACAGCCAAAGGATTACAGCAGCAATAGGAATAACCATGGGATTAGAGCAGCAGTGGGAACAGCAACAGGAATATAGCAGCAGCAGGAATATCGAACGAAATCCCACAGCAGCAGGAACATCCACAGATTTGCAGCAGCGGCAGGAACAGTCACAGGAATACAGCAGCAGCACGAACAGCCACAAGAATACAGAAGTAGCAGGAACAGCCACAGAAATGACGCAGCAGCAGGAACAGCCACGGGAATACAGCAGCAGCAGGAGCTGGAATACAGCAGCAGCAGGAACAGCCAAAGATATACAGCAGCAGGAAAAGCCACTGGAATACAGCAGCAGCAGGAAATGCCACAGGAATACAGCAGCAGCAGGAAACGCCTCAAGAATACAGAAGTAGCAGGAACAGCCACAGAAATCACACAGCAGCAGGAACAGCCACAGGAACACAGCAGCAGGAACAGACGCAGGAATGCAACAGCAGCAGGAATAGCCACAGGATTACAGCAGCAGCAGGAACAGCCACTGGAATACAGCAGCAGCAGGAATAGCCACAAGAATACAGCAGCAGCAGGAACAGCCACAGATATCCAGCAGCAGGAACAGCCACTGGAATGCAGCAGCAGCAGGAACTGCCACAGGAATACAGCAGCAGCAGGAAACGCCACAGATATGCAGCAGCAGTAATAGGAACAGCCACAGGAAAACAGCAGTAGCAGGAACAGCCACAGGAATACAGCAGCAGCAGGAACAGCCACAGGAATACAGCAGCAGCAGCAGGAACAGCAACAGAAATAAAGCAGCAGTAGGGGCAGCACAAGGAATACAGCAGCAGCAGGAACAGCCACGCGAATACAGCAGCAGCAGGAACAGCCACAGATATCCTGCAGCAGGAACAGCCACTGGAATACAGCAGCAGCAGGAACTGCCACAGGAATACAGCAGCAGCAGGAAACGCCACAGATATGCAGCAGCAGCAGTAGGAACAGCCACAGGAACACAGCAGCAGGAACAGACACAGGAATGCAACAGCATCAGGAATAGCCACAGGAACACAGCAGCAGCAGCAGGAACAGCCACCAGAATACAGCAGTAGCAAGAACAGCCATAGATATGCAGCAGCAGCAGGAACAGCCACAGGAATACAACAGCAGCAGAAACGGGCAGAGGATTACAGCAGCAGTGGGAACAGTCACAGGAATATAGCAGCAGCAGGATCAGCCACAGATATGCAGCAGCAGCACGAACAGCCACAGGAATACAGCAGCAGCAGAATGAACAGCCAAAGGATTACAGCAGCAATAGGAATAACCATGGGATTAGAGCAGCAGTGGGAACAGCAACAGGAATATAGCAGCAGCAGGAATATCGAACGAAATCCCACAGCAGCAGGAACAGCCACAGATTTGCAGCAGCGGCAGGAACAGTCACAGGAATACAGCAGCAGCACGAACAGCCACAAGAATACAGAAGTAGCAGGAACAGCCACAGAAATGATGCAGCAGCAGGAACAGCCACGGGAATACAGCAGCAGCAGGAGCTGGAATACAACAGCAGCAGGAACAGCCAAAGATATACAGCAGCAGGAAAAGCCACTGGAATACAGCAGCAGCAGGAAATGCCACAGGAATACAGCAGCAGCAGGAAACGCCACAAGAATACAGAAGTAGCAGGAACAGCCACAGAAATCACGCAGCAGCAGGAACAGCCACAGGAACACAGCAGCAGGAACAGACACAGGAATGCAACAACAGCAGGAATAGCCACAGGAATACAACAGCAGCAGCAGGAACAGCCACCAGAATACACCAGTAGCAAGAACAGCCATAGATATGCAGCAGCATCAGGAACAGCCACAGGAATACAACATCATCAGAAACAGCCAGAGGATTACAGCAGCAGTGGGAACAACAACAGGAATATAGCAGCAGCAGGAAACAGCGACAAAAATCCCACATCAGCACGAACAGCCACAGACATTCAGTAGCAGCAGGAACAGCCTCAGGGATACAGCAGCAGCAGGAACAGTAACACAAATACAGCAGCAGCACGAATAGCCACAGGAATGCAGCAGCAGCAGGAACAGCCAAAGGAATTTAGCAGCAGCAGGAACAGTCACTGGAATACAGTAGCAGCAGAAGCTGCCACAGGAATACAGCATCAGCAGCATCAGCCACAGATATGCAGCAGCAGCACGAAAAGCCACAGAAACACAGCAGCAGCAGCATGAACAGCCAAAGGTTTACAGCAGCAATAGGAATAGCCATGGGATTAGAGCAGCAGTGGGAACAGCAACAGGAATGCAGCAGCAGCAGGAATATCGACAGAAATACCACAGCAGCAGGAACAGCCACAGATTTGCAGAAGCAGCAGGAAAAGTCACTGGAATACATCAGCATCACGAAAAGCCACAGAAACACAGCAGCAGCAGCATGAACAGCCAAAGGATTACAGCAGCAATAGGAATAGCCATGGGATTAGAGCAGCAGTGGGAACAGCAACAGGAATGCAGCAGCAGCAGGAATATCGACAGAAATACCACAGCAGCAGGAACAGCCACAGATTTGCAGAAGCAGCAGAGACAGTCACAGGAATACATCAGCAGCACGAACAGCCACAGGAATACAGCAATAGCGGGAACAGCCACAGGAATGCAGCAGCAGCTGCAGGAACAGCCACAGGAATACAGCAGCAGCAGCAGGAACAGCAACAGAAATGCAGCAGCAGTAGGAACAGCCAAAGGAATACAGCAGCAGCAGGAACAGCCACGGGAATACAGCAGCAGCAGGAGCTGGCATTCAGCAGCAGCAGGAACAGCCACAGATATCCATCAGCAGGAACAGCCACTGGAATACAGCAGCAGCAGGAACTGCCACAGGAATACAGCAGCAGCAGGAAAAATCCACAGATATGCAGCAGCAGCAGTAGGAACAGCCACAGAAATACAGCAGCAGGAACAGCCACAGGAATACAACAGCAGCAGCAATAGCCACAGGAATACAGCAGCAGCAGCAGGAATAGCCACCAGAATACAGCAGTAGCAAGAACAACCATAGATATGCAGCAGCAGCAGGAATAGCCACAGGAATACAGCAGCAGCAGGAACAGCCACAGATATCCAGCAGCAGGAACAGCCACTGGAATGCAGCAGCAGCAGGAAACGCCACAGATATGCAGCAGCAGTAATAGGAACAGCCACAGGAAAACAGCAGTAGCAGGAACAGCCACAGGAAAACAGCAGCAGGAGGAACAGCCACAGGAATACAGCAGCAGCAGCAGGAACAGCAACAGAAATAAAGCAGCAGTAGGGACAGCACAAGGAATACAGCAGCAGCAGGAACAGCCACGCTAATACAGCAGCAGCAGGAACAGCCACAGATATCCTGCAGCAGGAACAGCCACTGGAATACAGCAGCAGCAGGAACTGCCACAGGAATACAGCAGCAGCAGGAAACGCCACAGATATGCAGCAGCAGCAGTAGGAACAGCCACAGGAACACAGCAGCAGGAACAGACACAGGAATGCAACAGCATCAGGAATAGCCACAGGAACACAGCAGCAGCAGCAGGAACAGCCACCAGAATACAGCAGTAGCAAGAACAGTCATAGATATGCAGCAGCAGCAGGAACAGCCACAGGAATACAACAGCAGCAGAAACGGGCAGAGGATTACAGCAGCAGTGGGAACAGTCACCGGAATATAGCAGCAGCAGGATCAGCCACAGATATGCAGCAGCAGCACGAACAGCCACAGGAATACAGCAACAGCAGCATGAACAGCCAAAGGATTACAGCAGCAATAGGAATAACCATGGGATTAGAGCAGCAGTGGGAACAGCAACAGGAATATAGCAGCAGCAGGAATATCGAACAAAATCCCACAGCAGCAGGAACAGCCACAGATTTGCAGCAGCGGCAGGAACAGTCACAGGAATACAGCAGCAGCACGAACAGCCACAAGAATACAGAAGTAGCAGGAACAGCCACAGAAATGACGCAGCAGCAGGAACAGCCACGGGAATACAGCAGCAGCAGGAGCTGGAATACAGCAGCAGCAGGAACAGCCAAAGATATACAGCAGCAGGAAAAGCCACTGGAATACAGCAGCAGCAGGAAATGCCACAGGAATACAGCAGCAGCAGGAAACGCCACAAGAATACAGAAGTAGCAGGAACAGCCACAGAAATCACACAGCAGCAGGAACAGCCACAGGAACACAGCAGCAGGAACAGACGCAGGAATGCAACAGCAGCAGGAATAGCCACAGGAATACAGCAGCAGCAGGAACAGCCACTGGAATACAGCAGCAGCAGGAATAGCCACAAGAATACAGCAGCAGCAGGAACAGCCACAGATATCCAGCAGCAGGAACAGCCACTGGAATGCAGCAGCAGCAGGAACTGCCACAGGAATACAGCAGCAGCAGGAAACGCCACAGATATGCAGCAGCAGTAATAGGAACAGCCACAGGAAAACAGCAGTAGCAGGAACAGCCACAGGAATACAGCAGCAGCAGGAACAGCCACAGGAATGCAACAGCAGCAGGAATAGCCACAGGAATACAACAGCAGCAGCAGGAACAGCCACCAGAATACACCAGTAGCAAGAACAGACATAGATATGCAGCAGCATCAGGAACAGCCACAGGAATACAACAGCATCAGAAACAGCCAGAGGATTACAGCAGCAGTGGGAACAGCAACAGGAATATAGCAGCAGCAGGAAACAGCGACAAAAATCCCACATCAGCACGAACAGCCACAGACATTCAGTAGCAGCAGGAACAGCCTCAGGGATACAGCAGCAGCAGGAACAGTAACACAAATACAGCAGCAGCACGAATAGCCACAGGAATGCAGCAGCAGCAGGAACAGCCAAAGGAATTTAGCAGTAGCAGGAACAGTCACTGGAATACAGTAGCAGCAGAAGCTGCCACAGGAATACAGCATCAGCAGCATCAGCCACAGATATGCAGCAGCAGCACGAAAAGCCACAGAAACACAGCAGCAGCAGCATGAACAGCCAAAGGTTTACAGCAGCAATAGGAATAGCCATGGGATTAGAGCAGCAGTGGGAACAGCAACAGGAATGCAGCAGCAGCAGGAATATCGACAGAAATACCAGAGCAGCAGGAACAGTCACAGATTTGCAGAAGCAGCAGGAACAGTCACTGGAATACATCAGCAACACGAAAAGCCACAGAAACACAGCAGCAGCAGCATGAACAGCCAAAGGATTACAGCAGCAATAGGAATAGCCATGGGATTAGAGCAGCAGTGGGAACAGCAACAGGAATGCAGCAGCAGCAGGAATATCGACAGAAATCCCACTGCAGCAGGAACAGCCACAGATTTGCAGAAGCAGCAGGAACAGTCACAGGAATACATCAGCAGCACGAACAGCCACGGGAATACAGCAATAGCGGGAACAGCCACAGGAATGCAGCAGCAGCAGCAGGAACAGCCACAGGAATACAGCAGCAGCAGCAGGAACAGCAACAGAAATGCAGCAGCAGTAGGAACAGCCAAAGGAATACAGCAGCAGCAGGAACAGCCACGGGAATACAGCAGCAGCAGTAGCTGGCATACAGCAGCAGCAGGAACAGCCACAGATATCCAGCAGCAGGAACAGCCACTGGAATACAGCAGCAGCAGGAACTGCCACAGGAATACAGCAGCAGCAGGAAAAGCCACAGATATGCAGCAGCAGCAGTAGGAACAGCCACAGAAATACAGCAGCAGGAACAGCCACAGGAATACAACAGCAGCAGCAATAGCCACAGGAATACAGCAGCAGCAGCAGGAACAGCCACCAGAATACAGCAGTAGCAAGAACAACCATAGATATGCAGCAGCAGCAGGAATATCCACAGGAATACAGCAGTAGCAGGAACAGCCACTGGAATACAGCAGCAGCAGGAATAGCCACAAGAATACAGCAGCAGCAGGAACAGCCACAGATATCCAGCAGCAGGAACAGCCACTGGAATGCAGCAGCAGCAGGAACTGCCACAGGAATACAGCAGCAGCAGGAAACGCCACAGATATGCAGCAGCAGTAGTAGGAACAGCCACAGGAAAACAGCAGTAGCGGGAACAGCTACAGGAATACAGCAGCAGCAGGAACAGCAACAGGAATACAGCAGCAGCAGCAGGAACAGCAACAGAAATAAAGCAGCAGTAGGGACAGCACAAGGAATACAGCAGCAGCAGGAACAGCCACGCGAATACAGCA
Organism: Carcharodon carcharias; assembly: GCF_017639515.1. NCBI lineage: Eukaryota > Metazoa > Chordata > Chondrichthyes > Lamniformes > Lamnidae > Carcharodon > Carcharodon carcharias. The sequence continues at coordinate 116,599,056 of NC_054478.1, read as the reverse complement.
GCAGCAGGAGCTGGAATACAACAGCAGCAGGAACAGCCACAGATATCCTGCAGCAGGAACAGCCACTGGAATACAGCAGCAGCATGAACTGCCACAGGAATACAGCAGCAGCAGGAAACGCCACAGATATGCAGCAGCAGCAGTAGGAACAGCCACAGGAACACAGCAGCAGGAACAGACACAGGAATGCAAGAGCAGCAGGAATAGCCACAGGAATACAACAGCAGCAGAAGCAGCCAGAGGATTACAGCAGCAGTGGGAACAGCAACAGGAATATAGCGACAGCAGGAACAGCGACTGAAATCCCACATCAGCACGAACAGCCACAGACATTCAGTAGCAGCAGAAACAGCCACAGGAATACAGCAGCAGCAGGAATAGCCACAGGAAAACAGCAGCAGCAGGAACAGTAACACAAATACAGCAGCAGCACGAATAGCCACAGGAATGCAGCAGCAGCAGGAACAGCCAAAGGAATTTAGCAGCAGCAGGAACAGTCACAGGAATAGAGTAGCAGCAGAAACTGCCACAGGAATGCAGCAGCAGCAGCATCAGCCACAGATATGCAGCAGCAGCACGAAAAGCCACAGAAACACAGCAGCAGCAGCATGAACAGCCAAAGGATTACAGCAGCAATAGGAATAGCCATGGGATTAGAGCAGCAGTGGGAACAGCAACAGGAATGCAGCAGCAGCAGGAATATCGACAGAAATCCCACAGCAGCAGGAACAGCCACAGATTTGCAGAAGCAGCAGGAACAGTCACAGGAATACATCAGCAGCACGAACAGCCACAGGAATACAGCAATAGCGGGAACAGCCACAGGAATGCAGCAGCAGCAGCAGGAACAGCCACAGGAATACAGCAGCAGCAGCAGGAACAGAAATGCAGCAGCAGTAGGAACAGCCAATCGAATACAGCAGCAGCAGGAACAGCCACAGATATCCAGCAGCAGGAACAGCCACTGGAATACAGCAGCAGCAGGAACTGCCACAGGAATACAGCAGCAGCAGGAAAAGCCACAGATATGCAGCAGCAGAAGTAGGAACAGCCACAGAAATACAGCAGCAGGAACAGCCACAGGAATACAACAGCAGCAGCAATAGCCACAGGAATACAGCAGCAGCAGCAGGAACAGCCACCAGAATACAGCAGTAGCAAGAACAACCATAGATATGCAGCAGCAGCAGGAACAGCCACTGGAATACAACAGCAGCAGAAACAGGCAGAGGATTACAGCAGCTGTGGGAACAGCAACAGGAATATAGCAGCAGCAGGATCAGCCACAGATATGCAGCAGCAGCACGAACAGCCACAGGAATACAGCAGCAGTAGCATGAACAACCAAAGGATTACAGCCGCAATAGGAATACCCATGGGATTAGAGCAGCAGTGGGAACAGCAACAGGAATATAGCAGCAGCAGGAGGAATATCGACACGAATCCCACAGCAGCAGGAACAGCCACAGATTTGCAGCAGCAGCAGGAACAGTCACAGGGATGCAGCAGCAGCAGGAACAGCCACAGGAACACAGCAGCAGCAGCAGGAAAGGCAACAGAAATAAAGCAGCAGTAACAACAGCCAAAGAAGTACAGCAGCAGCAGGAACAGCCACGGGAATGCAGCAGCAGCAGGAGCTGGAATACAGCAGCAGCAGGAACAGCCACAGATATCCAGCAGCAGGAACAGCCACTGGAATGCACCAGCAGCAGAAACTGCCACGGGAATACAGCAGCAGCAGGAAATGCCACAGATATGCAGCAGCAGCAGTAGGAACAGCCACAGGAACACAGCAGCAGGAACAGCCACAGGCATACAACAGCAGTAGGAATAGCCACAGGAACACAGCAGCAGCAGCAGGAACAGCCACCAGAATACAGCAGTAGCAAGAACAGCCATAGATATGCAGCAGCAGAAAGGAACAGCCACAGGAATACAACAGCAGCAGAAACAGGCAGAGGATTACAGCAGAAGTGGGAACAGTCACAAGAATATAGCAGCAGCAGGATCAGCCACAGATATGCAGCAGCAGCACGAACAGCCACAGGAATACAGCAGCAGCAGCATGAACAGCCAAAGGATTACAGCAGCAATAGGAATAGCCATGGGATTAGAGCAGCAGTGGGAACAGCAACAGGAATGCAGCAGCAGCAGGAATATCGACAGAAATCCCACAGCAGCAGGAACAGCCACAGATTTGCAGAAGCAGCAGGAACAGTTACAGGAATACATCAGCAGCACGAACAGCCACAGGAATACAGCAATAGCGGGAACAGCCACAGGAATGCAGCAGCAGCAGCAGGAACAGCCAAGGAATACAGCAGCAGCAGCAGGAACAGAAATGCAGCAGCAGTAGGAACAGCCAATCGAATACAGCAGCAGCAGGAACAGCCACGGGAATACAGCAGCAGCAGGAGCTGGCATACAGCAGCAGCAGGAACAGCCACAGATATCCAGCAGCAGGAACAGCCACTGGAATACAGCAGCAGCAGGAACAGCCACAGGAATACAGCAGCAGCAGGAAAAGCCACAGATATGCAGCAGCAGAAGTAGGAACAGCCACAGAAATATAGCAGCAGGAACAGCCACAGGAATACAACAGCAGCAGCAATAGCCACAGGAATACAGCAGCAGCAGCCGGAACAGCCACCAGAATACAGCAGTAGCAAGAACAACCATTGATATGCAGCAGCAGCAGGAACAGCCACTGGAATACAACAGCAGCAGAAACAGGCAGAGGATTACAGCAGCTGTGGGAACAGCAACAGGAATATAGCAGCAGCAGGATCAGCCACAGATATGCAGCAGCAGCACGAACAGCCACAGGAATACAGCAGCAGTAGCATGAACAACCAAAGGATTACAACCGCAATAGGAATACCCATGGGATTAGAGCAGCAGTGGGAACAGCAACAGGAATATAGCAGCAGCAGGAGGAATATCGACACGAATCCCACAGCAGCAGGAACAGCCACAGATTTGCAGCAGCAGCAGGAACAGTCACAGGGATGCAGCAGCAGCAGGAACAGCCACAGGAACACAGCAGCAGCAGCAGGAAAGGCAACAGAAATAAAGCAGCAGTAACAACAGCCAAAGAAGTACAGCAGCAGCAGGAACAGCCACGGGAATGCAGCAGCAGCAGGAGCTGGAATACAGCAGCAGCAGGAACAGCCACAGATATCCAGCAGCAGGAACAGCCACTGGAATGCACCAGCAGCCGAAACTGCCACGGGAATACAGCAGCAGCAGGAAATGCCACAGATATGCAGCAGCAGCAGTAGGAACAGCCACAGGAACACAGCAGCAGGAACAGCCACAGGCATAAAACAGCAGTAGGAATAGCCACAGGAACACAGCAGCAGCAGCAGGAACAGCCACCAGAATACAGCAGTAGCAAGAACAGCCATAGATATGCAGCAGCAGCAGGAACAGCCACAGGAATACAACAGCAGCAGAAACAGGCAGAGTATTACAGCAGCAGTGGGAACAGTCACAAGAATATAGCAGCAGCAGGATCAGCCACAGATATGCAGCAGCAGCACGAACAGCCACAGGAATACAGCAACAGCAGCATGAACAGCCAAAGGATTACAGCAGCAATAGGAATAGCCATGGGATTAGAGCAGCAGTGGGAACAGCAACAGGAATATAGCAGCAACAGGAATATCGAACGAAATCCCACAGCAGCAGGAACAGCCACAGATTTGCAGCAGCAGCAGGAACAGTCACAGGAATACAGCAGCAGCACGAACAGCCACAAGAATACAGAAGTAGCAGGAACAGCCACAGAAATGACGCAGCAGCAGGAACAGCCACGGGAATACAGCAGCAGCAGGAGCAGGAATACAGCAGCAGCAGGAACAGCCAAAGATATACAGCAGCAGGAAAAGCCACTGGAATACAGCAGCAGCAGGAAATGCCACAGGAATACAGCAGCAGCAGGAAACGCCACAAGAATACAGAAGTAGCAGGAACAGCCACAGAAATGAAGCAGCAGCAGGAACAGCCACAGGAACACAGCAGCAGGAACAGCCACAGGAATGCAACAGCAGCAGGAATAGCCACAGGAATGCAGCAGCAGCAGCAGGAACAGCCACCAGAATACACCAGTAGCAAGAACAGCCATAGATATGCAGCAGCATCAGGAACAGCCACAGGAATACAACAGCAGCAGAAATAGCCAGAGCAATACAGCAGCAGCAGGAAAGCCACAGTAATACAACAGCAGCAGGAATAGCCACAAGAATACAGCAGCAGCAGGAATAGCCACAGGAATACAGCAGCAGGAGGAACAGCCACAGGAATACAGCAGCAACAGGAACAGTGACAGGAATACAGCAGCAGCAGGAACAGCCACAGGAATACAGCAGCGGCAGGAACAGAAACAGGAATACAGCAGCAGTAGGAACAGCCAAAGGAATACAGCAGCAGCAGGGACAGCCAAGGAAATACAGCAGCAGTAGGAGCTGGAATACAGCAGCAGCAGGATAGCCACAGGAATAAGGCAGCAGCAGGAACAGCCGCACAAATACAGCAGCAGAACGAACAGCCGCAGGAGTGCAGCAGCAGCAGGAACAGTGACAGAAATACAGCAGCAGCAGCAACAGCCACAGATATCCATCAGCAGGAATAGCCACAGGAATACCGCAGCAGCAGGAACAGCCACACAAATACAGCAGCAGGTGGAAGAGCCACAGGAATGCAATGGCAGCAGGCACAGCCAAAGGAATTCAGCAGCAGCAGGAACAGTCACAGGAATACAATAGCAGCAGAAACTGCCACAGGAATACAGCAGCATCAGGATCCGCCACAGATATGCAGCAGCAGCAGGAACAGCCACAGTAATACAACAGCAGCAGGAATAGCCACAGGAATACAGCAGGGACAGGAGCAGCCACAGGGATATTGCAGTAGCAGGAACAGCCACAGGAATGCAGCAGCAGCAGAAGAAACAGCCACAGGAACACAGCAGCAGGAACAGATACAGGAATACAACAGCAGCAGGAATAGCCACAGGAATACAGCAGCAGCAGGAGGAACAGCCACCAGAATACAGCAGTAGCAAGAGCTGGAATACAACAGCAGCAGCAACAACCACAGATATCCAGCAGCAGGAACAGCCACTGGAATACAGCAGCAGCAGGAATAGCCACAGGAATACCGCAGCAGCAGGAACAGCCACACAAATACAGCAGCAGGAGGAACAGCCACAGGAATGCAATAGCAGCAGGAACAGCCAAAGGAACTCAGCAGCAGCAGGTACAGTCACAGGAATACAGCAGCAGCAGCATGAACAGCCAAAGGATTACAGCAGCAATAGGAATCGCCATGGGATTAAAGCAGCAGTGGGAACAGCAACAGGAATATAGCAGCAGCAGGAATATCGACACAAATCCCACAGCAGCAGGAACAGCCACAGATTTGCAGAAGCAGCAGGAATAGTCACAGGAATACATCAGCAGCACGAACAGCCACAGGAATACAGCAATAGCGGGAACAGCCACAGGAATGCAGCAGCAGCAGCAGGAACAGCCACAGGAATACAGCAGCAGCAGCAGGAACAGAAATGCAGCAGCAGTAGGAACAGCCAATCGAATACAGCAGCAGCAGGAACAGCCACGGGAATACAGCAGCAGCAGGAGCTGGCATACAGCAGCAGCAGGAACAGCCACAGATATCCAGCAGCAGGAACAGCCACTGGAATACAGCAGCAGCAGGAACTGCCACAGGAATACAGCAGCAGCAGGAAAAGCCACAGATATGCAGCAGCAGAAGTAGGAACAGCCACAGAAATACAGCAGCAGGAACAGCCACAGGAATACAACAGCAGCAGCAATAGCCACAGGAATACAGCAGCAGCAGCAGGAACAGCCACCAGAATACAGCAGTAGCAAGAACAACCATAGATATGCAGCAGCAGAAGGAACAGCCACTGGAATACAACAGCAGCAGAAACAGGCAGAGGATTACAGCAGCTGTGGGAACAGCAACAGGAATATAGCAGCAGCAGGATCAGCCACAGATATGCAGCAGCAGCACGAACAGCCACAGGAATACAGCAGCAGTAGCATGAACAACCAAAGGATTACAGCCGCAATAGGAATACCCATGGGATTAGAGCAGCAGTGGGAACAGCAACAGGAATATAGCAGCAGCAGGAGGAATATCGACACGAATCCCACAGCAGCAGGAACAGCCACAGATTTGCAGCAGCAGCAGGAACAGTCACAGGGATGCAGCAGCAGCAGGAACAGCCACAGGAACACAGCAGCAGCAGCAGGAAAGGCAACAGAAATAAAGCAGCAGTAACAACAGCCAAAGAAGTACAGCAGCAGCAGGAACAGCCACGGGAATGCAGCAGCAGCAGGAGCTGGAATACAGCAGCAGCAGGAACAGCCACAGATATCCAGCAGCAGGAACAGCCACTGGAATGCACCAGCAGCAGAAACTGCCACGGGAATACAGCAGCAGCAGGAAATGCCACAGATATGCAGCAGCAGCAGTAGGAACAGCCACAGGAACACAGCAGCAGGAACAGCCACAGGCATACAACAGCAGTAGGAACAGCCACAGGAACACAGCAGCAGCAGCAGGAACAGCCACCAGAATACAGCAGTAGCAAGAACAGCCATAGATATGCAGCAGCAGCAGGAACAGCCACAGGAATACAACAGCAGCAGAAACAGGCAGAGTATTACAGCAGCAGTGGGAACAGTCACAAGAATATAGCAGCAGCAGGATCAGCCACAGATATGCAGCAGCAGCACGAACAGCCACAGGAATACAGCAGCAGCAGCATGAACAGCCAAAGGATTACAGCAGCAATAGGAATAGCCATGGGATTAGAGCAGCAGTGGGAACAGCAACAGGAATATAGCAGCAGCAGGAATATCGAACGAAATCCCACAGCAGCAGGAACAGCCACAGATTTGCAGCAGCAGCAGGAACAGTCACAGGAATACAGCAGCAGCACGAACAGCCACAAGAATACAGAAGTAGCAGGAACAGCCACAGAAATGACGCAGCAGCAGGAACAGCCACGGGAATACAGCAGCAGCAGGAGCAGGAATACAGCAGCAGCAGGAACAGCCAAAGATATACAGCAGCAGGAAAAGCCACTGGAATACAGCAGCAGCAGGAAATGCCACAGGAATACAGCAGCAGCAGGAAACGCCACAAGAATACAGAAGTAGCAGGAACAGCCACAGAAATGAAGCAGCAGCAGGAACAGCCACAGGAACACAGCAGCCGGAACAGCCACAGGAATGCAACAGCAGCAGGAATAGCCACAGGAATACAGCAGCAGCAGCAGGAACAGCCACCAGAATACACCAGTAGCAAGAACAGCCATAGATATGCAGCAGCATCAGGAACAGCCACAGGAATACAACAGCAGCAGAAATAGCCAGAGGATTACAGCAGCAGTGGGAACAGCAACAGGAATATAGCAGCAGCAGGAAACAGCGACAGAAATCCCACATCAGCACGAACAGCCACAGACATGCAGTAGCAGCAGGAACAGCCACAGGAATACAGCAGCAGCAGGAAAAGCCACAGGAATACCGCAGCAGCAGGAACAGTAACACAAATACAGCAGCAGCACGAATAGCCACAGGAATGCAGCAGCAGCAGGAACAGCCAAAGGAATTTAGCAGCAGCAGGAACAATCACAGGAATACAGTAGCAGCAGAAACTGCCACAGGAATACAGCAGCAGCATCAGCCACAGATAAGCAGCAGCAGCACGAAAAGCCACAGAAACACAGCAGCAGCAGCATGAACATCCAAAGGTTTACAGCAGCAATAGGAATAGCCATGGGATTAGAGCAGCAGTGGGAACAGCAACAGGAATGCAGCAGCAGCAGGAATATCGACAGAAATCCCACAGCAGCAGGAACAGCCACAGATTTGGAGAAGCAGCAGGAATAGTCACAGGAATACATCAGCAGCACGAACAGCCACAGAATCACTGCAGCAGCAGCATGAACAGCCAAAGGATTACAGCAGCAATAGGAATAGCCTTGGGATTAGAGAAGCACTGGGAACAGCAATAAAAATGCAGCAGCAGCAGGAATATCGAAAGAATACCACAGCAGCAGGAACAGCCCCAGATTTGCAGAAGCAGCAGGAACAGTCACAGGAATACATCAGCAGCACGAACAGCCACAGGAATACAGCAATAGCGGGAACAGCCACAGGAATGCAGCAGCAGCAGCAGGAACAGCCACAGGAATACAGCAGCAGCAGCAGGAACAGCAACAGAAATGCAGCAGCAGTAGGAACAGCCAAAGGAATACAGCAGCAGCAGGAACAGCCACGGGAATACAGCAGCAGCAGGAGCTGGCATACAGCAGCAGCAGGAACAGCCACAGATATCCAGCAGCAGGAACAGCCACTGGAATACAGCAGCAGCAGGAACAGCCACAGGAATACAGCTGCAGCAGGAAAAGCCACAAATATGCAGTAGCAGCAGTAGGAACAGCCACAGAAATACAGCAGCAGGAACAGCCACAGGAATACAACAGCAGCAGCAATAGCCACAGGAATACAGCAGCAGCAGCAGGAACAGCCACCCCAGAATACAGCAGTAGCAAGAACAACCATAGATATGCAGCAGCAGCAGGAACAGCCACTGGAATACAACAGCAGCAGAAACAGGCAGCGGATTAGAGCAGCAGTGGGAACACCAACAGGAATATAGCAGCAGCAGGATCAGCCACAGATATGCAGCAACAGCACGAACAGCCACAGGAATACAGCAGCATTAGCATGGACAACCAAAGGATTACAGCCGCAATGGGAATACCCATGGGATTAGAGCAGCAGTGGGAACAGCAACAGGAATATAGTAGCAGCAGGAATATCAACAAGAATCCCACAGCAGCAGGAACAGCCACAGATTTGCAGCAGCAGCAGGAACAGCCACAGGAACACAGCAGCAGCAAAAGGAACAGCCACAGAAATACAGCAGCAGTAACAACAGCCAAAGAAATAAAGCAGCAGCAGGAACAGCCACGGGAATGCAGCAGCAGCAGGAGCTGGAATACAGCAGCAGCAGGAACTGCCACAGGAATACAGCAGCAGCAGGAAACGCCACAGATATGCAGCAGCAGTAGTAGGAACAGCCACAGGAACACAGCAGCAGGAACAGCCACAGGCATACAACAGCAGTAGGAATAGCCACAGGAACACAGCAGCAGCAGCAGGAACAGCCACCAGAATACAGCAGTAGCAAGAACAGCCATAGATATGCAGCAGCATCACGAACAGCCACAAGAATACAGAAGTAGCAGGAACAGCCACAGAAATGACGCAGCAGCAGGAACAGCCACGGGAATACAGCAGCAGCAGGAGCTGGAATACAGCAGCAGCAGGAACAGCCAAAGATATACAGCAGCAGGAAAAGCCACTGGAATACAGCAGCAGCAGGAAATGCCACAGGAATACAGCAGCAGCAGGAAACGCCACAAGAATACAGAAGTAGCAGGAACAGCCACAGAAATCACGCAGCAGCAGGAACAGCCACAGGAACACAGCAGCAGGAACAGACACAGGAATGCAACAGCAGCAGGAATAGCCACAGGAATACAGCAGCAGCAGCAGGAACAGCCACCAGAATACACCAGTAGCAAGAACAGCCATAGATATGCAGCAGCATCAGGAACAGCCAAAGGAATACAACAGCAGCAGAAACAGCCAGAGGATTACAGCAGCAGTGGGAACAGCAACAGGAATATAGCAGCAGCAGGATCAGCCGCAGATATGCAGCAGCAGCACCAACAGCCACAGGAATACAGCAGCAGCAGCATGAACAGCCAAAGGATTACAGCAGCAATAGGAATAGCAATGGGATTAGAGCAGCAGTGGGAACAGCAACAGGAATATAGCAGCAGCAGGAATACCGACACAAATCCCACAGCAGCAGGAACAGCCACAGATTTGCAGCAGCAGCAGGAACAGTCACATGAATACAGCAGCATCACGAACAGCCACAGGAATACAGCAGTAGCAGGAACCGCCACAGGAATGCAGCAGCAGCAGAAGAAACAGCCACAGGAACACAGCAGCAGGAACAGATACAGGAATACAACAGCATCAGGAATAGCCACAGGAATACAGCAGCAGCAGGAGGAACAGCCACCAGAATACAGCAGTAGCAAGAACAGCCATAGATATGCAGCAGCAGCAGGAACAGCCACAGGAATACAACAGCAGCAGAAACAGCCAGAGGATTACAGCACCAGCCGGAACAGCCAAAGGAAAACAACAGCAGCAGGAATAGCACAGGAATACTCCAGCAGCAGGAATAGCCGCACAAATACAGCAGCAGCAGGATCAGCCACAGGTATGCAGCAGCAGCACGAACAGCCACAGGAATACAGCAGCAGCAGCATGAACAGCCAAAGGATTACAGCAGCAATAGGAATAGCCATGGGATTAGAGCAGCAGTGGGATCAGCAACAGGAGTATAGCACCAGCAGGAATATAGACAGAAATCCCACAGCAGCAGGAACAGCCACAGATTTGCAGCAGCAGCAGGAACAGCCACAGGAATACAGCAGCAGCACGAACAGCCACAGGAATACAGCAGCAGCAGGAACAGCCGCAGGATTACAACAGCAGCAGGAACAGCCATGAGAATATAGCAGCAGTGGGCATAGCAACAGGAATATAGCGCCAGCAGGAACAGTGACATAAATCCCACAGCAGCAGGAACAGCAACAGAAATGCAGCAGCAGCAGGAACAGCCGCAAGAATACAGTAGCAGCAGCAGCAGCAAAAGGAACACAGCAGCAGCAGGAACAGCCACAGGAGTACAGCAGCAAAAGAAAGAGCCACAGAAATGCAGAAGCAGCAGGAACAGTGACAGGAATATAGCAGCAGCAGGAACAGCCACAGGATTACAGTAGCAACAGAAACTGCCACAGCAATACAGCAGCAGCAGGAAAGCCACAGTAATACAACAGCAGCAGGAATAGCCACAAGAATACAGCAGCAGCAGGAATAGCCACAGGAATACAGCAGCAGGAGGAACAGCCACAGGAATACAGCAGCAACAGGAACAGTGACAGGAATACAGCAGCAGCAGGAACAGCCACAGGAATACAGCAGCGGCAGGAACAGAAACAGGAATACAGCAGCAGTAGGAACAGCCAAAGGAATACAGCAGCAGCAGGGACAGCCAAGGAAATACAGCAGCAGTAGGAGCTGGAATACAGCAGCAGCAGGATAGCCACAGGAATAAGGCGGCAGCAGGAACAGCCGCACAAATACAGCAGCAGAACGAACAGCCGCAGGAGTGCAGCAGCAGCAGGAACAGTGACAGAAATACAGCAGCAGCAGCAACAGCCACAGATATCCAGCAGCAGGAATAGCCACAGGAATACCGCAGCAGCAGGAACAGCCACACAAATACAGCAGCAGGTGGAAGAGCCACAGGAATACAATGGCAGCAGGCACAGCCAAAGGAATTCAGCAGCAGCAGGAACAGTCACAGGAATACAGTAGCAGCAGAAACTGCCACAGGAATACAGCAGCAGCAGGATCCGCCACAGATATGCAGCAGCAGCAGGAACAGCCACAGTAATACAACAGCAGCAGGAATAGCCACAGGAATACAGCAGGGACAGGAGCAGCCACAGGGATATTGCAGTAGCAGGAACAGCCACAGGAATGCAGCAGCAGCAGAAGAAACAGCCACAGGAACACAGCAGCAGGAACAGATACAGGAATACAACAGCAGCAGGAATAGCCACAGGAATACAGCAGCAGCAGGAGGAACAGCCACCAGAATACAGCAGTAGCAAGAGCTGGAATACAGCAGCAGCAGCAACAACCACAGATATCCAGCAGCAGGAACAGCCACTGGAATACAGCAGCAGCAGGAATAGCCACAGGAATACCGCAGCAGCAGGAACAGCCACACAAATACAGCAGCAGGTGGAACAGCCACAGGAATGCAATAGCAGCAGGAACAGCCAAAGGAACTCAGCAGCAGCAGGAACAGTCACAGGAATACAGCAGCAGCAGCATGAACAGCCAAAGGATTACAGCAGCAATAGGAATAGCCATGGGATTAAAGCAGCAGTGGGAACAACAACAGGAATATAGCAGCAGCAGGAATATCGACACAAATCCCACAGTAGCAGGAACAGCCACAGATTTGCAGCAGCAGCAGCAGGAACAGTCACATGAATACAGCAGCAGCACGAACAGCCACAGGAATGCAGCAGCAGCAGGAACAGCCACAGGAATACAGCAGCAGCAGCAGGAACAGCAACAGAAATAAAGCAGCAGTAGGCCAGCCAAAGGAATACAGCAGCAGCTGGAACAGCCACGGGAATACAGCAGCAGCAGGAGCTGGCACACAGCAGCAGCAGAAACAGCAACAGATATCCAGCAGCAGGAACAGCCACTGGAATACAGCAGCAGCAGGAACTGCCACAGGAATACAGCAGCAGCAGGAAACGCCACAGATATGCAGCAGCAGCAGTAGGAACAGCCACAGGAATACGGCAGCAGGAACAGCCACATGAATACAACAGCAGCAAGAACAGCCATAGATATGCAGCAGCAGCAGGAACAGCCTCAGGAGTTCAACAGCAACAGAAAAAGTCAGAGGATTACAGCAGCAGCAGGAACAGCCACAGGAATGCAGCAGCAGCAGGAACAGCCAGAGGAAGAGAGCAGCAGCAGGAACAGTCACAGGAAAACAGTAGCAGCAGGATAGCCATAGGAATAACGCAGCAGCAGGAACAGCCGCACAAATACAGCAGCAGAACGAACAGCCGCAGGAGTGCAGCAGCAGCAGGAACAGTGACAGGAATACAGCAGCAGCAGCAACAGCCACAGATATCCAGCAGCAGGAATAGCCACAGGAATACCGCAGCAGCAGGAACAGCCACACAAATACAGCAGCAGGTGGAAGAGCCACAGGAATGCAGTAGCAGCAGGCACAGCCAAAGGAATTCAGCAGCAGCAGGAACAGTCACAGGAATAGAGTAGCAGCAGAAACTGCCACAGGAATACAGCAGCAGGAGGAACAAAACGGGAATACAGCAGCAGCAGGAGCAGCCGCAGGAATATAGCAGCAGCCGGAACAACCACAGATATGCAGCAGTAGCAGGAACAGCCACAGATATGGAGCAGCAGCAGCAACAGCCACAGGAATACAGCAGCTTCAGGAACTGCCACAGGAATGCAGCAGCAGCAGGAAACGCCACAGATATGCAGCAGCAGCAGTAGGAACAGCCACAGGAATACGGCAGCAGGAACAGCCACATGAATACAACAGCAGCAGGATTAGTCACAGGAATACAGCAGCAGCAGCAGGAACAGCCACCGGAATACAGCAGTAGCAAGAACAGCCATAGATATGCAGCAGCAGCAGGAACAGCCTCAGGAATACAACAGCAGCAGAAAAAGTCAGAGGATTACAGCAGCAGCAGGAACAGCCACAGGAATACAGCAGCAGCAGGAATAGTCACAGGAATACCGCAGCAGCAGGAACAGCCACACAAATACAGCAGCAGCACGAAAAGCCACAGGAATGCAGCAGCAGCAGGAACAGCCAGAGGAAGAGAGCAGAAGCAGGAACAGTCACAGGAAAACAGTAGCAGCAGAAACTGCCACAGGAATACAGCAGCGGCAGGAACAGCAACAGAAATACAGCAGCAGTAGGAACAGCCAAAGGAATACAGCAGCAGCAGGAACAGCCAAGGGATTACAGGAGCAGCAGGAGCTGGAATACAGCAGCAGCAGCAACAGCCACAGATATCCAGCAGCAGGAAGAGCCAATGGAATACAGCAGCAGCAGGAATAACCACAGGAACACGGCAGCAGCAGGAAAAGCCACACAAATACAGCAGCAGGTGAAAAGGCCACAGGAATGCAGTAGCACCAGGAACAGCCAAAGGAATTCAGCAGCAGCAGGAACAGTCACAGGAATACAGTAGCAGCAGAAACTGTCACAGGAATACAGCAGCAACAGGATCAGACACAGATATGCAGCAGCAGCAGGAACAGCCACAGGAATACAGCAGCAGCAGGAATAGCCACAGGAATACCGCAGCAGCAGGAACAGCCACAAAAATAAAGCAGCAGCACGAAAAGCCACAGGAATACAGCAGCAGCAGGAACAGCCAAAGGAATTCAGCAGCAGCAGGAACGGTCACAGGAATACAGTAGCAGCAGAAACTGCCAAAGGAAAACAGCAGCAGCAGGAACAGCCACAGATATGCAGCAGCAGCACGAACAGCCACAGGAATACAGCAGCAGCAGCATGAACAGCCAAAGGATTACAGCAGCAACAGGAATAGCCATTGGATTAGAGCAGCAGTGGGAACAGCAACAAGAATATAGCAGCAGCAGGATTATCGACACAAATCCCATAGCAGCAGGAACAGCCACAGATTTGCAGCAGCAGCAGGAACAGCCACAGGAATACAGCAGCAACACAAACAGCCACAGGAAAACAGCAGTAGCAGGAACAGCCACAGGAATACAGCAGCAGCAGGAACAGCCACACGAATACAGCAGCAGCAGCAGGAACAGCAACAGAAATACAGCAGCAGTAGGAACAGCACAAGGAATACAGCAGCAGCAGGAACAGCCACGCGAATACAGCAGCAGCAGAAGCTGGAATACAGCAGCAGCAGGAACAGCCACAGATATCCTGCAGCAGGAACAGCCACTGGAATACAGCAGCGGCAGGAACTGCCATAGATAAGCAGCAGCAGCAGGAACAGCCACAGGAATACAACAGCACCTGAAACAGCCAGAGGATTACAGAAGCAGTGGGAACAGCAACAGGAATATAGCAGCATCAGGAACAGCGACAAAAATCCCACATCAGCACGAGCAGCCACAGACATGCAGTAGCAGCAGGAACAGCCACAGGAATACAGCAGCAGCAGGAATAACCGCAGGAATACTGCAGCAGCAGGAACAGCCACACAAATACAGCAGCAGCACGAAAAGCCACAGGAATGCAGCAGCAGCAGGAACAGACAAAGGAATTCAGCAGCAGCAGGAACAGTCACAGGAATACAGTAGCAGCAGAAACTGCCACAGGAATACAGCAGCAGCAGGATCAGCCACAGAAATGCAGCAGCAGCACGAACAGCCACAGGAATACAGCAGCAGCTGCATGAACAGCCAAAGGATTACAGCAGCAATAGGAATAGCCATGGGATTAGAGCAGCAGTGGGATCAGCAACAGGAATATAGCAGCAGCAGGAATATCGACAGAAATCCCACAGTAGCAGGAACAGCCACAGCTTTGAAGCAGCAGCAGGAACAGCCACAGGAATACAGCAGCAGCACGAACAGCCACAGGAATACAGCAGCAGCAGGAACAGCCACAGGAATACAGCAGCAGCAGGAACAGCCACAGATATCCAGCAGCAGGAAGAAACACAGGACTACCGCAGCAACAGGAACTGCCTCAGGAATACAGCAGCAGCAGGAAATGCCACAGATATGCAGCAGCAGCAGTAGGAACAGCCACAGGAACACAGCAGCAGGAACAGATACACGAATACAACAGCAGCAGGAATAGCCACAGGAATACAGCGGCAGCAGCAGGAAAAGCCACCAGAATACAGCAGTAGCAAGAACAACCATAGATATGCGGCAGCAGCAGGAACAGCCACAGGAATACAACAGCACCTGAAACAGCCAGAGGATTACAGCAGCAGTGGGAACAGCAACAGGAATATAGCAGCTTCAGGAACAGTGACACAAATCCCACATCAGCACGAGCAGCCACAGACATGCAGTAGCAGCAGGAACAGCCACAGGAATACAGCAGCAGCAGGAATAACCACAGGAATACTGCAGCAGCAGGAACAGCCACACAAATACGGCAGCAGCAGGAAAAGCCACAGGAATGTGCAGCAGCAGGAACAGACATAGGAATTCAGCAGCAGCAGGAACAGTCACAGTAATACAGTAGCAGCAGAAACTGCCACAGGAATACAGCAGCAGCAGGATCAGCCACAGAAATGCAGCAGCAGCACGAACAGCCACAGGAATACAGCAGCAGCTGCATGAACAGCCAAAGGATTACAGCAGCAATAGGAATAGCCATGGGATTAGAGCAGCAGTGGGATCAGCAACAGGAATATAGCAGCAACAGAAATATCGACAGAAATCCCACAATAGCAGGAAGAGCCACAGCTTTGCAGCAGCAGCAGGAACAGCCACAGGAATACAGCAGCAGCACGAACAGCCACAAGAATACAGCAGCAGCAGGAACAGCTGCAGGATTACAGCAGCAGCAGGAAAAGCCGCGAGAATATAGCAGCAGTGGGAATAGCAACAGGAATATAGCAGCAGCAGGAACAGTGACATAAATCGCACAGCAGCAGGAACAGCCACATAAAAGCAGCAGCAGCAGGAACAGCCACAGGAATACAGTAGCAGCAGCAGCAGCAACAGGAACACAGCAGCAGCAGGAACAGCCACAAATATGCAGCAGCAGCAGGAACAGCCACAGGAATGCAGCAAAGCAGGAACAGCCACAGGAATGCAGCAGGAGGAGGAACAGCCACACGAATACAACAGCAGAAGGACCAGCCACAGGAATACAGCAGCAGCAGGATCAGCCAAAGGAATATAGCAGACATGGGAATAGCAACAGGAATGCAGCAGCAGCAGGAACAGCCACACGAATACAACAGCCGAAGGACCAACCACAGGAATACAGCAGCAGCAGGAACAGCCACAGGAATTCAGCAGCAGCAGGTACAGCCAAAGGAATGCAGCAGGAGCAGGAACAGCCACACGAATACAACAGCAGAAGGATCAGCCACAGATATGCAGTAGCAGCAGGAACAGCCACAGGAATACATCAGCAGCACGAACAGCCACAGGAATACAGCAGTAGCAGGAACAGCCACAGGAATACAAAAGCAGCAGGAACAGCCACAGGAATACAGCAGCGGGAGCAGGAACAGCGACTGGAATTCAGTAGCAGCAGAAACTGCCACAGGAATACAGCAGCAGCAGGAAAAGCCACAGGAATTCAACAGGAACAGGCAGAGATATGCAGTAGTAGCAGGAACAACCACAGATATGCAGCAGCAGCAGGAACAGCTGCAGCAATACAGCAGCAGAAGGATCAGCCACAGCGTTGCAGCAGCAGGAACAGCCACAGGAATACAGCAGCAGCAGGAAAAGCCAAAGGAATACAGCAGCAGCAGAAACAGCCACACAAATACAGCAGCAGGAGTCACAGCCACAGAAATGCAGCAGCAGAAGGAACAGTGACAGGAATACAGCAGCAGCAGGAACAGCCACAAGAATGCAATAGCAGCAGGAACAGCCAAAGGAATTCAGCAGCAGCAGGAAGTCAAAGGAATACAGTATCAGCAGAAACTGCCACAGGAATACAGCAGCAGCAGGATCAGCCACAGATATGCAGCAGCAGCACGAACAGCCAAGGAATACAGCAGCAGCAGCATGAACAGCCAGAGGATTACAGCAGCAATAGGAATAGCCATGGGATTAGAGCAGCAGTGGGATCAGCAACAGGAATATAGCAGCAGCAGGAATATCGACAGAAATCCCACAGTAACAGGAACAGCCACAGCTTTGCAGCAGCAGCAGGAACAGCCACAGGAATACAGCAGCAGCACGAACAGCCACAGGAATACAGCAGCAGCAGGAACAGCCGCAGGATTACAACAGCAGCAGGAACAGCCACGAGAATATAGCAGCAGTGAGAATAGCAACAGGAATATAGCAGCAGCAGGAACAGTGACATAAATCCCACAGCAGCAGGAACAGCCACATAAATGCAGCAGCAGCAGGAACAGCCACAGGAATACAGTAGCAGCAGCAGCAGCAACAGGAACACAGCAGCAGCAGGAACAGCCACAAATATGCAGCAGCAGCAGGAACAGCCACAGGAATGCAGCAAAGCAGAAACAGCCAAAGGAATACAGCAGCAGGAGCAGGAACAGCCACACGAATACCACAGCAGAAGGATCAGCCACTGGAATACAGCAGCACCTGGAAAAGCCACAGGAATACAGCAGTATCAGGAAGAGCCAGAGGAACACAGCAGCAGCAGGAACAGCCACAGGAATACACCAGCAGCAGGAAGAGCCACAGAAATGCAGCAGCAGCAGGAACAGTGACAGGAATACAGAAGCAGCAAGAACAGCCACAGGATACAATAGCAGCAGAAACTGCCACAGGAATACAGCAGCAGCAGGATCTGCCACAGATATGCAGCAGCAGCAGAAACAGCCACAGTAATACAACAGCAGCAGTAATAGCCACAGAAATACAGCAGCAGCAGGTATAGCCACAGGAATACAGCAGCAGCAGGATCAGCCACAGATATGCAGCAGCAGCAGGAACTTTGACAGGAATACAGCAGCAGCAGGAACAGCCACAGGAATACAGCAGCAGCAGGAACAGCCACAGATATCCAGCAACAGGAACAGCCACTGGAATAGAGCAGCAGCAGAAACTGCCACTTGAATATTGCAGCAGCAGGAAACGCCACGGATATGCAGCAGCAGCAGAAGGAACAGCCACAGGAACATAGCAGCAGGAAAAGCACAGGAATACAGCAGCGGGAGCAGGAACAGCCACACGAATACAACAGCAGAAGGACCAGCCACAGGGATACAGCAGCAGCAGGAACAGCCACAGGAATTCAGTAGCAGCAGAAACTGCCACAGGAATACAGCAGCAGCAGCATCAGACACAGATAAGAAGCAGCAGCAGGAACAGCCACAGGAATACAGCAGCAGCAGCATGAACAGCCAAAGGATTACAGCAGCAATAGGAATAGCCATGGGATTAGAGCAGCAGTGGGATCAGCAACAGGAATATAGCAGCAGCAGGAATATCGACAGAAATCCCACAGTAGCAGGAACAGCCACACCTTTGCAGCAGCAGCAGGAAAGCCACAGGAATACAGCAGCAGCACGAACAGCCACAGGAATACAGCAGCAGCAGGAACAACCGCAGGATTACAACAGCAGCAGGAACAGCCACGAGAATATAGCAGCAGTGGGAATAGCAACAGGAATATAGCAGCAGCAGGAACAGTGACATAAATCCCACAGCAGCAGGAACAGCCACATAAATGCAGCAGCAGCAGGAAAAGCCACAGGAATACAGTAGCAGCAGCAGCAGCAACAGTAACACAGCAGCAGCAGGAACAGCCACAAATATGCAGCAGCAGCAGGAACAGCCACAGGAATGCAGCAAAGTAGGAACAGCCAAAGGAATACAGCAGCAGGAGCAGGAACAGCCACACGAATACAACAGCAGAAGGATCAGCCACTGGAATACAGCAGCACCTGGAAAAGCCACAGGAATACAGCAGTATCAGGAACAGCCAGAGGAACACAGCCGCAGCAGGAACAGCCACAGGAATACACCAGCAGCAGGAAGAGCCACAGAAATGCAGCAGCAGCAGGAACAGTGACAGGAATACAGAAGCAGCAAGAACAGCCACAGGAATACAATAGCAGCAGAAACTGCCACAGGAATACAGCAGCAGCAGGATCTGCCACAGATATGCAGCAGCAGCAGAAACAGCCACAGTAATACAACAGCAGCAGTAATAGCCACAGAAATACAGCAGCAGCAGGTATAGCCACAGGAATACAGCAGCAGGAGTAACAGCCACAGGAATACAGCAGCAACAGGAATAGTGACAAGAATACAGCAGCAGCAGGAACAGCCACAGGAATACAGCAGCAGCAGGAACAGCAACAGGAATACAGCAGCAGTAGGAAAAGCCAAAGGAATACAGCAGCAGCAGGAACAGCCATGGGAATACAGCAGCAGCAGGAGCTGGAATACAGCACCAGCAGGAATAGCCAAAGGAATACTGCAGCAGCAGGAACAGCCACACAAATACAGCCGCAGGAGGAACAGCCACAGAAATGCAGCAGCAGCAGGAACAGTGACAGGAATAGAGCAGCAAAAGGAACAGCCACAGCAATACAATAGCAGCAGAAACTGCCACAGGAATACAGCAGCAGCAGGATCAGCCACAGATATGGAGCAGCAGAAGGAACAGCCACAGTAATACGACAGCAGCAGGAATAGCCACAGGAATACAGCAGCAGCAGGAGCAGCCACAGTGATATAGCAGTAGCAGGAACAGCCACAGATATGCAGCAGCAGCAGGAACAGCAACAGGAATACAGCAGCAACAGGAACAGCCACTGGAATAGAGCAGCAGCAGAAACTGCCACTTGAATATTGCAGCAGCAGGAAACGCCACGGATATGCAGCAGCAGCAGAAGGAACAGCCACAGGAACATAGCAGCAGGAAAAGCACAGGAATACAGCAGCGGGAGCAGGAACAGCCACACGAATACAACAGCAGAAGGACCAGCCACAGGGATACAGCAGCAGCAGGAACAGCCACAGGAATTCAGTAGCAGCAGAAACTGCCACAGGAATACAGCAGCAGCAGCATCAGACACAGATAAGAAGCAGCAGCAGGAACAGCCACAGGAATACAGCAGCAGCAGCATGAACAGCCAAAGGATTACAGCAGCAATAGGAATAGCCATGGGATTAGAGCAGCAGTGGGATCAGCAACAGGAATATAGCAGCAGCAGGAATATCGACAGAAATCCCACAGTAGCAGGAACAGCCACACCTTTGCAGCAGCAGCAGGAAAGCCACAGGAATACAGCAGCAGCACGAACAGCCACAGGAATACAGCAGCAGCAGGAACAACCGCAGGATTACAACAGCAGCAGGAACAGCCACGAGAATATAGCAGCAGTGGGAATAGCAACAGGAATATAGCAGCAGCAGGAACAGTGACATAAATCCCACAGCAGCAGGAACAGCCACATAAATGCAGCAGCAGCAGGAAAAGCCACAGGAATACAGTAGCAGCAGCAGCAGCAACAGGAACACAGCAGCAGCAGGAACAGCCACAAATATGCAGCAGCAGCAGGAACAGCCACAGGAATGCAGCAAAGTAGGAACAGCCAAAGGAATACAGCAGCAGGAGCAGGAACAGCCACACGAATACAACAGCAGAAGGATCAGCCACTGGAATACAGCAGCACCTGGAAAAGCCACAGGAATACAGCAGTATCAGGAACAGCCAGAGGAACACAGCCGCAGCAGGAACAGCCACAGGAATACACCAGCAGCAGGAAGAGCCACAGAAATGCAGCAGCAGCAGGAACAGTGACAGGAATACAGAAGCAGCAAGAACAGCCACAGGAATACAATAGCAGCAGAAACTGCCACAGGAATACAGCAGCAGCAGGATCTGCCACAGATATGCAGCAGCAGCAGAAACAGCCACAGTAATACAACAGCAGCAGTAATAGCCACAGAAATACAGCAGCAGCAGGTATAGCCACAGGAATACAGCAGCAGGAGTAACAGCCACAGGAATACAGCAGCAACAGGAATAGTGACAAGAATACAGCAGCAGCAGGAACAGCCACAGGAATACAGCAGCAGCAGGAACAGCAACAGGAATACAGCAGCAGTAGGAAAAGCCAAAGGAATACAGCAGCAGCAGGAACAGCCATGGGAATACAGCAGCAGCAGGAGCTGGAATACAGCACCAGCAGGAATAGCCAAAGGAATACTGCAGCAGCAGGAACAGCCACACAAATACAGCCGCAGGAGGAACAGCCACAGAAATGCAGCAGCAGCAGGAACAGTGACAGGAATAGAGCAGCAGCAGGAACAGCCACAGCAATACAATAGCAGCAGAAACTGCCACAGGAATACTGCAGCAGCAGGATCAGCCACAGATATGGAGCAGCAGAAGGAACAGCCACAGTAATACGACAGCAGCAGGAATAGCCACAGGAATACAGCAGCAGCAGGAGCAGCCACAGTGATATAGCAGTAGCAGGAACAGCCACAGATATGCAGCAGCAGCAGGAACAGCAACAGGAATACAGCAGCAGCAGGAACAGCCACAGGAATACAGCAGCAGCAGGAACAGCCACAGATATCCAGCAACAGGAACAGCCACTGGAATAGAGCAGCAGCAGAAACTGCCACTTGAATATTGCAGCAGCAGGAAACGCCACGGATATGCAGCAGCAGCAGAAGGAACAGCCACAGGAACATAGCAGCAGGAAAAGCACAGGAATACAGCAGCGGGAGCAGGAACAGCCACACGAATACAACAGCAGAAGGACCAGCCACAGGGATACAGCAGCAGCAGGAACAGCCACAGGAATTCAGTAGCAGCAGAAACTGCCACAGGAATACAGCAGCAGCAGCATCAGACACAGATAAGAAGCAGCAGCAGGAACAGCCACAGGAATACAGCAGCAGCAGCATGAACAGCCAAAGGATTACAGCAGCAATAGGAATAGCCATGGGATTAGAGCAGCAGTGGGATCAGCAACAGGAATATAGCAGCAGCAGGAATATCGACAGAAATCCCACAGTAGCAGGAACAGCCACACCTTTGCAGCAGCAGCAGGAAAGCCACATGAATACAGCAGCAGCACGAACAGCCACAGGAATACAGCAGCAGCAGGAACAACCGCAGGATTACAACAGCAGCAGGAACAGCCACGAGAATATAGCAGCAGTGGGAATAGCAACAGGAATATAGCAGCAGCAGGAACAGTGACATAAATCCCACAGCAGCAGGAACAGCCACATAAATGCAGCAGCAGCAGGAAAAGCCACAGGAATACAGTAGCAGCAGCAGCAGCAACAGGAACACAGCAGCAGCAGGAACAGCCACAAATATGCAGCAGCAGCAGGAACAGCCACAGGAATGCAGCAAAGTAGGAACAGCCAAAGGAATACAGCAGCAGGAGCAGGAACAGCCACACGAATACAACAGCAGAAGGATCAGCCACTGGAATATAGCAGCACCTGGAAAAGCCACAGGAATACAGCAGTATCAGGAACAGCCAGAGGAACACAGCCGCAGCAGGAACAGCCACAGGAATACACCAGCAGCAGGAAGAGCCACAGAAATGCAGCAGCAGCAGGAACAGTGACAGGAATACAGAAGCAGCAAGAACAGCCACAGGAATACAATAGCAGCAGAAACTGCCACAGGAATACAGCAGCAGCAGGATCTGCCACAGATATGCAGCAGCAGCAGAAACAGCCACAGTAATACAACAGCAGCAGTAATAGCCACAGAAATACAGCAGCAGCAGGTATAGCCACAGGAATACAGCAGCAGGAGTAACAGCCACAGGAATACAGCAGCAACAGGAATAGTGACAAGAATACAGCAGCAGCAGGAACAGCCACAGGAATACAGCAGCAGCAGGAACAGCAACAGGAATACAGCAGCAGTAGGAAAAGCCAAAGGAATACAGCAGCAGCAGGAACAGCCATGGGAATACAGCAGCAGCAGGAGCTGGAATACAGCACCAGCAGGAATAGCCAAAGGAATACTGCAGCAGCAAGAAACAGCCACACAAACACAGCCGCAGGAGGAACAGCCACAGAAATGCAGCAGCAGCAGGAACAGTGACAGGAATAGAGCAGCAGCAGGAACAGCCACAGCAATACAATAGCAGCAGAAACTGCCACAGGAATACTGCAGCAGCAGGATCAGCCACAGATATGGAGCAGCAGAAGGAACAGCCACAGTAATACGACAGCAGCAGGAATAGCCACAGGAATACAGCAGCAGCAGGAGCAGCCACAGTGATATAGCAGTAGCAGGAACAGCCACAGATATGCAGCAGCAGCAGGAACAGCAACAGGAATACAGCAGCAGCAGGAACAGCCACAGGAATACAGCAGCAGCAGGAACAGCCACAGATATCCAGCAACAGGAACAGCCACTGGAATAGAGCAGCAGCAGAAACTGCCACTTGAATATTGCAGCAGCAGGAAACGCCACGGATATGCAGCAGCAGCAGAAGGAACAGCCACAGGAACATAGCAGCAGGAAAAGCACAGGAATACAGCAGCGGGAGCAGGAACAGCCACACGAATACAACAGCAGAAGGACCAGCCACAGGATACAGCAGCAGCAGGAACAGCCACAGGAATTCAGTAGCAGCAGAAACTGCCACAGGAATACAGCAGCAGCAGCATCAGACACAGATAAGAAGCAGCAGCAGGAACAGCCACAGGAATACAGCAGCAGCAGCATGAACAGCCAAAGGATTACAGCAGCAATAGGAATAGCCATGGGATTAGAGCAGCAGTGGGATCAGCAACAGGAATATAGCAGCAGCAGGAATATCGACAGAAATCCCACAGTAGCAGGAACAGCCACACCTTTGCAGCAGCAGCAGGAAAGCCACATGAATACAGCAGCAGCACGAACAGCCACAGGAATACAGCAGCAGCAGGAACAACCGCAGGATTACAACAGCAGCAGGAACAGCCACGAGAATATAGCAGCAGTGGGAATAGCAACAGGAATATAGCAGCAGCAGGAACAGTGACATAAATCCCACAGCAGCAGGAACAGCCACATAAATGCAGCAGCAGCAGGAAAAGCCACAGGAATACAGTAGCAGCAGCAGCAGCAACAGGAACACAGCAGCAGCAGGAACAGCCACAAATATGCAGCAGCAGCAGGAACAGCCACAGGAATGCAGCAAAGTAGGAACAGCCAAAGGAATACAGCAGCAGGAGCAGGAACAGCCACACGAATACAACAGCAGAAGGATCAGCCACTGGAATACAGCAGCACCTGGAAAAGCCACAGGAATACAGCAGTATCAGGAACAGCCAGAGGAACACAGCCGCAGCAGGAACAGCCACAGGAATACACCAGCAGCAGGAAGAGCCACAGAAATGCAGCAGCAGCAGGAACAGTGACAGGAATACAGAAGCAGCAAGAACAGCCACAGGAATACAATAGCAGCAGAAACTGCCACAGGAATACAGCAGCAGCAGGATCTGCCACAGATATGCAGCAGCAGCAGAAACAGCCACAGTAATACAACAGCAGCAGTAATAGCCACAGAAATACAGCAGCAGCAGGTATAGCCACAGGAATACAGCAGCAGGAGTAACAGCCACAGGAATACAGCAGCAACAGGAATAGTGACAAGAATACAGCAGCAGCAGGAACAGCCACAGGAATACAGCAGCAGCAGGAACAGCAACAGGAATACAGCAGCAGTAGGAAAAGCCAAAGGAATACAGCAGCAGCAGGAACAGCCATGGGAATACAGCAGCAGCAGGAGCTGGAATACAGCACCAGCAGGAATAGCCAAAGGAATACTGCAGCAGCAGGAACAGCCACACAAATACAGCCGCAGGAGGAACAGCCACAGAAATGCAGCAGCAGCAGGAACAGTGACAGGAATAGAGCAGCAGCAGGAACAGCCACAGCAATACAATAGCAGCAGAAACTGCCACAGGAATACTGCAGCAGCAGGATCAGCCACAGATATGGAGCAGCAGAAGGAACAGCCACAGTAATACGACAGCAGCAGGAATAGCCACAGGAATACAGCAGCAGCAGGAGCAGCCACAGTGATATAGCAGTAGCAGGAACAGCCACAGATATGCAGCAGCAGCAGGAACAGCAACAGGAATACAGCAGCAGCAGGAACAGCCACAGGAATACAGCAGCAGCAGGAACAGCCACAGATATCCAGCAACAGGAACAGCCACTGGAATAGAGCAGCAGCAGAAACTGCCACTTGAATATTGCAGCAGCAGGAAACGCCACGGATATGCAGCAGCAGCAGAAGGAACAGCCACAGGAACATAGCAGCAGGAAAAGCACAGGAATACAGCAGCGGGAGCAGGAACAGCCACACGAATACAACAGCAGAAGGACCAGCCACAGGGATACAGCAGCAGCAGGAACAGCCACAGGAATTCAGTAGCAGCAGAAACTGCCACAGGAATACAGCAGCAGCAGCATCAGACACAGATAAGAAGCAGCAGCAGGAACAGCCACAGGAATACAGCAGCAGCAGCATGAACAGCCAAAGGATTACAGCAGCAATAGGAATAGCCATGGGATTAGAGCAGCAGTGGGATCAGCAACAGGAATATAGCAGCAGCAGGAATATCGACAGAAATCCCACAGTAGCAGGAACAGCCACACCTTTGCAGCAGCAGCAGGAAAGCCACAGGAATACAGCAGCAGCACGAACAGCCACAGGAATACAGCAGCAGCAGGAACAACCGCAGGATTACAACAGCAGCAGGAACAGCCACGAGAATATAGCAGCAGTGGGAATAGCAACAGGAATATAGCAGCAGCAGGAACAGTGACATAAATCCCACAGCAGCAGGAACAGCCACATAAATGCAGCAGCAGCAGGAAAAGCCACAGGAATACAGTAGCAGCAGCAGCAGCAACAGGAACACAGCAGCAGCAGGAACAGCCACAAATATGCAGCAGCAGCAGGAACAGCCACAGGAATGCAGCAAAGTAGGAACAGCCAAAGGAATACAGCAGCAGGAGCAGGAACAGCCACACGAATACAACAGCAGAAGGATCAGCCACTGGAATACAGCAGCACCTGGAAAAGCCACAGGAATACAGCAGTATCAGGAACAGCCAGAGGAACACAGCCGCAGCAGGAACAGCCACAGGAATACACCAGCAGCAGGAAGAGCCACAGAAATGCAGCAGCAGCAGGAACAGTGACAGGAATACAGAAGCAGCAAGAACAGCCACAGGAATACAATAGCAGCAGAAACTGCCACAGGAATACAGCAGCAGCAGGATCTGCCACAGATATGCAGCAGCAGCAGAAACAGCCACAGTAATACAACAGCAGCAGTAATAGCCACAGAAATACAGCAGCAGCAGGTATAGCCACAGGAATACAGCAGCAGGAGTAACAGCCACAGGAATACAGCAGCAACAGGAATAGTGACAAGAATACAGCAGCAGCAGGAACAGCCACAGGAATACAGCAGCAGCAGGAACAGCAACAGGAATACAGCAGCAGTAGGAAAAGCCAAAGGAATACAGCAGCAGCAGGAACAGCCATGGGAATACAGCAGCAGCAGGAGCTGGAATACAGCACCAGCAGGAATAGCCAAAGGAATACTGCAGCAGCAGGAACAGCCACACAAATACAGCCGCAGGAGGAACAGCCACAGAAATGCAGCAGCAGCAGGAACCGTGACAGGAATAGAGCAGCAGCAGGAACAGCCACAGCAATACAATAGCAGCAGAAACTGCCACAGGAATACAGCAGCAGCAGGATCAGCCACAGATATGGAGCAGCAGAAGGAACAGCCACAGTAATACGACAGCAGCAGGAATAGCCACAGGAATACAGCAGCAGCAGGAGCAGCCACAGTGATATAGCAGTAGCAGGAACTGCCACAGATATGCAGCAGCAGCAGGAACCGCCACAGGAATACAGCAGCAGCAGGAACAGCCACAGGAATACAGCAGCAACAGGAACATTGACAGGAATACAGCAGCAGCAGGAACAGCCACAGGAATACAGCAGCAGCAGGAACAGCCACAGATATCCAGCAACAGGAACAGCCACTGGAATACAGCAGCAGCAGGAACTGCCACTTGAATATTGCAGCAGCCGGAAACGCCACGGATATGCAGCAGCAGCAGAAGGAACAGCCACAGGAACATAGCAGCAGGAAAAGCACAGGAATACAGCAGCGGGAGCAGCAACAGCCACACGAATGCAACAGCAGAAGGACCAGCCACAGGGATACAGCAGCAGCAGGAACAGCCACAGGAATTCAGTAGCAGCAGAAACTGCCACAGGAATACAGCAGCAGCAGCATCAGCCACAGATAAGCAGCAGCAGCAGGAACAGCCACAGTAATACGACAGCAGCAGGAATAGCCACAGGAATATAGCAGCAGCAGGAGCAGCCACAGTGATATAGCAGTAGCAGGGACAGCCACAGATATGCAGCAGCAGCATGAACCGCCACAGGAATACAGCAGCAGCAGGAACAGCCACAGGAATACAGCAGTATCAGGAACAGCCACCAGAATACAGCAGCAGCAAGAACAGCCACAGGAATACAGCAGCAGCACGAACAGCCACGGAAATGCAGCAGCAGCAGGAACAGTGACAGGAATACAGAAGCAGCAAGAACAGCCACAAGAATACAATAGCAGCAGAAACTGCCACAGGAATACAGCAGCAGCAGGATCCGCCACAGATATGCAGCAGCAGCAGAAACAGCCACAGTAATACAACAGCAGCAGTAATAGCCACAGAAATACAGCAGCAGCAGGTATAGCCACAGGAATACAGCAGCAGGAGTAACAGCCACAGGAATACAGCAGCAACAGGAATAGTGACAAGAATACAGCAGCAGCAGGAACAGCCACAGGAATACAGCAGCAGCAGGAACAGCAACAGGAATACAGCAGCAGTAGGAAAAGCCAAAGGAATACAGCAGCAGCAGGAACAGCCATGGGAATACAGCAGCAGCAGGATCTGGAATACAGCACCAGCAGGAATAGCCAAAGTAATACTGCAGCAGCAGGAACAGCCACACAAATACAGCAGCAGGAGGAACAGCCACAGAAATGCAGCAGCAGCAGGAACAGTGACAGGAATACAGCAGCAGCAGGAACAGCCACAGCAATACAATAGCAGCAGAAACTGCCACAGGAATACAGCAGCAGCAGGATCAGCCACAGATATGGAGCAGCAGAAGGAACAGCCACAGTAATACGACAGCAGCAGGAATAGCCACAGGAATACAGCAGCAGCAGGAGCAGCCACAGTGATATAGCAGTAGCAGGAACTGCCACAGATATGCAGCAGCAGCAGGAACCGCCACAGGAATACAGCAGCAGCAGGAACAGCCACAGGAATACAGCAGCAACAGGAACATTGACAGGAATACAGCAGCAGCAGGAACAACCACAGGAATACAGCAGCAGCAGGAACAGCCACAGATATCCAGCAACAGGAACAGCCACTGGAATAAAGCAGCAGCAGGAACTGCCACTTGAATATTGCAGCAGCAGGAAACGCCACGGATATGCAGCAGCAGCAGAAGGAACAGCCACAGGAACATAGCAGCAGGAAAAGCACAGGAATACAGAAGCGGGAGCAGGAACAGCCACACGAATACAACAGCAGAAGGATCAGCCACAGGGATACAGCAGCAGCAGGAACAGCCACAGGAATTCAGTAGCAGCAGAAACTGCCACAGGAATACAGCAGCAGCAGCATCAGCCACAGATAAGCAGCAGCAGCAGGAACAGCCACAGTAATACGACAGCAGCAGGAATAGCCACAGGAATATAGCAGCAGCAGGAGCAGCCACAGTGATATAGCAGTAGCAGGGACAGCCACAGATATGCAGCAGCAGCATGAACCGCCACAGGAATACAGCAGCAGCAGGAACAGCCACAGGAATACAGCAGTATCAGGAACAGCCACCAGAATACAGCAGCAGCAGGAACAGCCACAGGAATACAGCAGCAGCACGAACAGCCACAGGAATACAGCAGTAGCAGGAACAGCCTAGGAATACAGCAGCAGCAGGAACAGACACTGGAATACAGCAGCACCTGGAAAAGCCACAGGAATACAGCAGTATCAGGAACAGCCAGAGGAACACAGCAGCAGCAGGAACAGCCACAGGAATACACCAGCAGCAGGAAGAGCCACGGAAATGCAGCAGCAGCAGGAACAGTGACAGGAATACAGAAGCAGCAAGAACAGCCACAGGAATACAATAGCAGCAGAAACTGCCACAGGAATACAGCAGCAGCAGGATCCACCACAGATATGCAGCAGCAGCAGAAACAGCCACAGTAATACAACAGCAGCAGTAATAGCCACAGAAATACAGCAGCAGCAGGTATAGCCACAGGAATACAGCAGCAGGAGTAACAGCCACAGGAATACAGCAGCAACAGGAATAGTGACAAGAATACAGCAGCAGCAGGAACAGCCACAGGAATACAGCAGCAGCAGGAACAGCCACAGGAATACAGCAGTATCAGGAACAGCCACCAAAAACAGCAGCAGCAGGAACAGCCACAGGAATACAGCAGCAGCACGAACAGCCACTGGAATACAGCAGCACCTGGAAAAGCAACAGGAATACAGCAGTATCAGGAACAGCCAGAGGAACACAGCAGCAGCAGGAACAGCCACAGGAATACACCAGCAGCAGGAAGAGCCACGGAAATGCAGCTGCAGCAGGAACAGTGACAGGAATACAGAAGCAGCAAGAACAGCCACAGGAATACAGCAGCAGCAGGAACAGCAACAGGAATACAGCAGCAGTAGGAAAAGCCAAAGGAATACAGCAGCAGCAGGAACAGCCATGGGAATACAGCAGCAGCAGGAGCTGGAATACAGCACCAGCAGGAATAGCCAAAGGAATACTGCAGCAGCAGGAACAGCCACACAAATACAGCAGCAGGAGGAACAGCCACAGAAATGCAGCAGCAGCAGGAACAGTGACAGGAATAGAGCAGCAGCAGGAACAGCCACAGCAATACAATAGCAGCAGAAACTGCCACAGGAAAACAGCAGCAGCAGGATCAGCCACAGATATGGAGCAGCAGAAGGAACAGCCACAGTAATACGACAGCAGCAGGAATAGCCACAGGAATACAGCAGCAGCAGGAGCAGCCACAGTGATATAGCAGTAGCAGGAACTGCCACAGATATGCAGCAGCAGCAGGAACAGCCACAAGAATACAGCAGCAACCGGAACATTGACAGGAATACAGCAGCAGCAGGAACAGCCACAGGATTACAGCAGCAGCAAGAACAGCCAGAGGAATACAGCAGCAGCAGGAACAGCCACAGGATTACAGCAGCAGCAGGAACAGCCACAGATATCCAGCAACAGGAACAGCCACTGGAATAAAGCATCAGCAGGAACTGCCACTTGAATATTGCAGCAGCAGGAAACGCCACGGATATGCAGCAGCAGCAGAAGGAACAGCCACAGGAACATAGCAGCAGGAAAAGCACAGGAATACAGAAGCGGGAGCAGGAAAAGCCACACGAATACAACAGCAGAAGGACCAGCCACAGGGATACAGCAGCAGCAGGAACAGCCACAGGAATTCAGTAGCAGCAGAAACTGCCACAGGAATACAGCAGCAGCAGCATCAGCCACAGATAAGCAGCAGCAGCAGGAACAGCCACAGTAATACGACAGCAGCAGGAATAGCCACAGGAATATAGCAGCAGCAGGAGCAGCCACAGTGATATAGCAGTAGCAGGGACAGCCACAGATATGCAGCAGCAGCATGAACCGCCACAGGAATACAGCAGTATCAGGAACAGCCACCAGAATACAGCAGCAGCAGGAACAGCCACAGGAATACAGCAGCAGCACGAACAGCCACAGGAATACAGCAGTAGCAGGAACAGCCACAGGAATACAGCAGCAGCAGGAACAGACACTGGAATACAGCAGCACCTGGAAAAGCCACAGGAATACAGCAGTATCAGGAACAGCCAGAGGAACACAGCAGCAGCAGGAACAGCCACAGGAAAACACCAGCAGCAGGAAGAGCCTCGGAAATGCAGCAGCAGCAGGAACAGTGACAGGAATACAGAAGCAGCAAGAACAGCCACAGGAATACAATAGCAGCAGAAACTGCCACAGGAATACAACAGCAGCAGGATCTGCCACAGATATGCAGCAGCAGCAGAAACAGCCACAGTAATACAACAGCAGCAGTAATAGCCACAGAAATACAGCAGCAGCAGGTATAGCCACAGGAATACAGCAGCAGGAGTAACAGCCACAGGAATACAGCAGCAACAGGAATAGTGACAAGAATGCAGCAGCAGCAGGAACAGCCACAGGAATACAGCAGCAGCAGGAACAGCAACAGGAATACAGCAGCAGTAGGAAAAGCCAAAGGAATACAGCAGCAGCAGGAACAGCCACAGGAATACAGTAGCAGCAGACCTGCCACAGGAATACAGCAGCAGCAGGATCAGCCACAGATATGCAGCAGCAGCAGGAACAGCCACAGTAATACGACAGCAGCAGGAATAGCCACAGGAATACAGCAGCAGCAGGAGCAGCCACAGTGATATAGCAGTAGCAGGAACTGCCACAGATATGCAGCAGCAGGAACCGACACAGGAATACAGCAGCAGCAGGAATAGCCACAGGAATACAGCAGTATCAGGAACAGCAACAGAAATACAGCAGCAGCAGGTATAGCCACAGGAATACAGCAGCAGGAGTAACAGCCACCGGAATACAGCAGCAACAGGAATAGTGACAAGAATACAGCAGCAGCAGGAAAAGCCACAGGAATACAGCAGCAGCAGGAACATCAACAGGAATACAGCAGCAATTGGAAAAGCCAAAGGAATACAGCAGCAGCAGGAACAGCCAAGGGAATACAGCAGCAGCAGGAGCTGGAATACAGCACCAGCAGGAAAAGCCACAGGAATACAGCAGCGAGAGCAGGAACAGCCACACGAATACAAAAGCAGAAGGAAGAGCCACAGGGATACAGCAGCAGCAGGAACAGCCACAGGAATTCAGTAGCAGCAGAAACTGCCACAGGAATACAGCAGCAGCAGCATCAGCCACAGATATGCAGCAGCAGCAGGATCAGCCAGAGTAATACAACAGCAGCAGTAATAGCCCCAGGAATATAGCAGCAGCAGGAGCAGCCACAGTGATATAGCAGTAGCAGGAACAGCCACAGATACGCAGCAGCAGCAGGAACAGCCACAGGAATACAGCAGCAGCAGGAATAGCCACAGGAATACAGCAGTATCAGGAACAGCCAGAGGAATACAGCAGCAGCAGGAACAGCCACAGGAATACAGCAGCAACAGGAACATTGACAGGAATACAGCAGCAGCAGGAACAGCCACAGGAATACAGCAGCCGCAGGAACAGCTACAGATATCCAGCAACAGGAACAGCCACTGGAATACAGCAGCAGCAGGAACTGCCACTTGAATATAGCAGCAGCAGGAAACGCCACGGATATGCAGCAGCAGCAGAAGGAACAGCCACAGGAACATAGCAGCAGGAACAGCCACAGGAATACAGCACCAGGAGCAGGAACAGCCACACGAATACAACAGCAGAAGGACCAGCCACAGGGATACAGCAGCAGCAGGAAAAGACACAGGAATTCAACAGGAACAGGCAGAGATATGCAGTAGTAGCAGGAACAACCACAGATATACAGCAGCAGCAGGAACAGCTACTGCAATACAGCAGCAGAAGGATCAGCCACAGCGTTGCAGCAGCAGGAACAGCCACAGGAATACAGCAGCAGCAGGAATAGCCAAAGGAATACCGCAGCAGCAGGACCAGCCACACAAATACAGCAGCAGGAGGCACAGCCACAGAAATGCAGCAGCAGCAGGAACAGTGACAGGAATACAGCAGCAGCAGGAACAGCCACTTGAATACAGCAGCAACAGGAAAGGCCACAGGAAAAGAACAGTATCAGGAACAGCCACAGAAACACAGCAGCAGCAGAAACAGCCACAGGAATAAAGCAGCAGCAGGACACGCCACAGATATGCAGCAGCAGCAGTGGGAAAAGCCACAGGAACACAGCAGCAGGAACAGATACAGGAATACAACAGCAGCAGGAATAGCCACAGGAATACAGCGGCAGCAGCAGGAACAGCCACCAGAATACAGCAGTAGCAAGAACAGCCATTGATATGCGGCAGCAGAAGGAACAGCCACAGGAATACAACAGCACCTGAAACAGCCAGAGGATTACAGCAGCAGTGGGAACAGCAACAGGAAAATAGCAGCATCAGGAACAGCGACAGAAATCCCACATCAGCACGAGCAGCCACAGACATGCAGTAGCAGCAGGAACAGCCACAGGAATACAGCAGCAGCAGGAATAACCACAGGAATACTGCAGCAGCAGGAACAGCCACACAAATACAGCAGCAGCAGGAACAGCCACAGGAATACACCAGCAGGAGGAAGAGCCACGGAAATGCAGCAGCAGCAGGAACAGTGACAGGAATACAGAAGCAGCAAGAACAGCCACAGGAATACAAAAGCAGCAGAAACTGCCACAGGAATACAGCAGCAGCAGGATCCGCCACAGATATGCAGCAGCAGCAGAAAGAGCCACAGTAATACAACAGCAGCAGTAATAGCCACAGAAATACAGCAGCAGCAGGTATAGCCACAGGAATACAGCAGCAAGAGTCACAGCCACAGGAATACAGCAGCAACAGGAATAGTGACAAGAATACAGCAGCAGCAGGAAAAGCCACAGGAATACAGCAGCAGCAGGAACAGCAACAGGAATACAGAAGCAGTAGGAAAAGCCAAAGGAATACAGCAGCAGCAGGAACAGCCAAGGGAATACAGCAGCAGCAGGATCTGGAATACAGCACCAGCAGGAATAGCCAAAGGAATACTGCAGCAGCAGGAACAGCCACACAACTACAGCAGCAGCAGGAACAGCCTCAGAAATGCAGCAGCAGCAGGAACAGTGACAGGAATACAGCAGCAGCAGGAACAGCCACAGGAATACAGTAGCAGCAGAAACAGCCACAGGAATACAGCAGCAGCAGGATCAGCGACAGATATGCAGCAGCAGCAGGAACAGCCACAGTAATACGACAGCAGCAGGAATAGCCACAGGAATACAGCAGCAGCAGGAGCAGCCACAGTGATATAGCAGTAGCAGGAACAGCCACAGATATGCAGCAGCAGCAGGAACAGCAACAGGAATACAGCAGCAGCAGGAACAGCCATTGGAATACAGCAGCAACAGGAACATTGACAGGAATACAGCAGCAGCAGGAACAGCCACAGGAATACAGCAGCAGCAGGAACAGCCACAGATATCCAACAACAGGAACAGCCACTGGAATACAGCAGCAGCAGGAACTGCCACTTGAATATAGCAGCAGCAGGAAACGCCACGGATATGCAGCAGCAGCAGAAGGAACAGCCACACGAACATAGCAGCAGGAAAAGCCACAGAAATACAGCAGCGGGAGCAGGAACAGCCACACGAATACAACAGCAGAAGGAAGAGCCACAGGGATACAGCAGCAGCAGGAACAGCCACAGGAATTCAGTAGCAGCAGAAACTGCCACAGGAATACAGCAGCAGCAGCATCAGCCACAGATATGCAGCAGCAGCAGGAACAGCCACAGTAATACAACAGCAGCAGTAATAGCCACAGGAATATAGCAGCAGCAGGAGCAGCCACATTGATATAGCAGTAGCAGGAACAGCCACAGATATGCAGCAGCAGCATGAAGCTCCACAGGAATACAGCAGCAGCAGGAACAGCCACAGGAATACTGCAGTATCAGGAACAGCCAGAGGAATACAGCAGCAGCAGGAACTGCCACAGGAATACAGCAGCAACAGGAACATTGACAGGAATACAGCAGCAGCAGGAACAGCCACAGGAGTACAGCAGCAGCAGGAACAGCCACTGGAATACAGCAGCAGTAGGAACTGCCACTTGAATATAGCAGCAGCAGGAAACGCCACGGATATGCAGCAGCAGCAGAAGGAACAGCCACAGGAACATAGCAGCAGGAACAGCCACAGGAATACAGCAGCAGGAGCAGGTACAGCCACACCAATACAACAGCAGAAGGACCAGCCACAGGGATACAGCAGCAGCAGGAAAAGCCACAGGAATTCTACAGGAACAGGCGGAGATATGCAGTAGTAGCAGGAACAGCCACAGATATGAAGCAGCAGCAGGAACAGCTACAGCAATACAGCACCAGAAGGATCAGCCACAGCGTTGCAGCAGCAGGAGCAGCCACAGGAATAGAGCAGCAGCAGGAATACCCAAAGGAAAACCGCAGCAGCAGGAACAGCCCCACAAATACAGCAGCAGGAGCAACAGCCACAGAAATGCAGCAGCAGCAAGAACAATGACAGGAATACAGCAGCAACAGGAACAGCCACAGGAATACATTAGCAGCAGAAACTGCCACAGGAATACAGCAGCAGCAGGATCAGCCACAGATATGCAGCAGCAGCAGGAACAGCCACAGTAATACGACAGCAGCAGGAATAGCCAGAGGAATACAGCAGCAGCAGGAGCAGCCACAGTGATATAGCAGTAGCAGGAACAGCCACAGATATGCAGCAGCAGCAGGAACCGCCACAGGAATACAGCAGCAGCAGGAAGAGCCACAGGAATATAGCAGTATCAGGAAGAGCCAGAGGAACACAGCAGCAGCAGGAACAGCCACAGGAATACACCAGCAGCAGGAAGAGACACAGAAATGCAGCAGCAGCAGGAACAGTGACAGGAATACAGCAGCAGTAGGAACAGCAACAGGAATACAGCAGCAGTAGGAAAAGCCAAAGGAATACAGCAGCAGCAGGAACAGCCAAGGGAATACAGCAGCAGCAGGAGCTGGAATACAGCACCAGCAGGAATTGCCAAAGGAATACTGCAGCAGCAGGAACAGCCACACAACTACAGCAGCAGCAGGAACAGCCACAGAAATGCAGCAGCAGCAGGAACAGTGACAGGAATACAGCAGCAGCAGGAACAGCCACAGGAATACAGTAGCAGCAGACCTGCCACAGGAATACAGCAGCAGCAGGATCAGCCACAGATATGCAGCAGCAGCAGGAACAGCCACAGTAATACGACAGCAGCAGGAATAGCCACAGGAATACAGCAGCAGCAGGAGCAGCCACAGTGATATAGCAGTAGCAGGAACTGCCACAGATATGCAGCAGCAGGAACCGCCACAGGAATACAGCAGCAGCAGGAACAGCCACAGGAATACAGCAGCGACAGGAACATTGACAGGAATACAGCAGCAGCAGGAACAGCCACAGGAATACAGCAGCAGCAGGAACAGCCACAGATATCCAGCAACAGGAACAGCCACTGGAATACAGCAGCAGCAGGAACTGCCACTTGAATATAGCAGCAGCAGGAAACGCCACGGATATGCAGCAGCAGCAGAAGGAACAGCCACAGGAACATAGCAGCAGGAAAAGCCACAGGAATACAGCAGCGAGAGCAGGAACAGCCACACGAATACAACAGCAGAAGGAAGAGCCACAGGGATACAGCAGCAGCAGGAACAGCCACAGGAATTCATTAGCAGCAGAAACTGCCACGGGAATACAGCAGCAGCATCATCAGCCACAGATATGCAGCAGCAGCAGGAACAGCCACAGTAATACAACAGCAGCAGGAATAGCCACAGGAATATAGCAGCAGCAGGAGCAGCCACAGTGATATAGCAGTAGCAGGAACAGCCACAGATATGCAGCAGCAGCATGAAGCTCCACAGGAATACAGCAGCAGCAGGAACAGCCACAGGAATACTGCAGTATCAGGAACAGCCAGAGGAATACAGCAGCAGCAGGAACAGCCACAGGAATACAGCAGCAACAGGAACATTGACAGGAATACAGCAGCAGCAGGAACAGCCACAGGAGTACAGCAGCAGCAGGAACAGCCACAGATATCCAGCAACAGGAACAGCCACTGGAATACAGCAGCAGCAGGAACTGCCACTTGAATATAGCAGCAGCAGGAAACGCCACGGATATGCAGCAGCAGCAGAAGGAACAGCCACAGGAACATAGCAGCAGGAACA
The DNA here is from genome assembly GCF_017639515.1 of Carcharodon carcharias. NCBI lineage: Eukaryota > Metazoa > Chordata > Chondrichthyes > Lamniformes > Lamnidae > Carcharodon > Carcharodon carcharias. The sequence continues at coordinate 116,561,585 of NC_054478.1, read as the reverse complement.
GCCACAGGAATACAGCACCAGGAGCAGGTACAGCCACACCAATAAAACAGCAGAAGGACCAGCCACAGGGATACAGCAGCAGCAGGAAAAGCCACAGGAATTCTAAAGGAACAGGCGGAGATATGCAGTAGTAGCAGGAACAGCCACAGATATGAAGCAGCAGCAGGAACAGCTACAGCAATACAGCAGCAGAAGGATCAGACACAGCGTTGCAGCAGCAGGAGCAGCCACAGGAATAGAGCAGCAGCAGGAATAGCCAAAGGAATACCGCAGCAGCAGAAACAGCCACAGGAATACAGCAGCAGCAGGATCAGCCACAGATATGGAGCAGCAGCAGGAACAGCCACAGTAATACGACAGCAGCAGGAATAGCCACAGGAATACAGCAGCAGCAGGAGCAGCCACAGTGATATAGCAGTAGCAGGAACTGCCACAGATATGCAGCAGCAGCAGGAACCGCCACAGGAATACAGCAGCAGCAGGAACAGCCACAGGAATACAGCAGCAACAGGAACATTGACAGGAATACAGCAGCAGCAGGAACAGCCACAGGAATACAGCAGCAGCAGGAACAGCCACAGATATCCAGCAAATGGAACAGCCACTGGAATACAGCAGCAGCAGGAACTGCCACTTGAATATAGCAGCAGCAGGAAACGCCTCGGATATGCAGCAGCAGCAGAAGGAACAGCCACAGGAACATAGCAGCAGGAAAAGCCACAGGAATACAGCAGCGAGAGCAGGAACAGCCACACGAATACAAAAGCAGAAGGAAGAGCCACAGGGATACAGCAGCAGCAGGAACAGCCACAGGAATTCAGTAGCAGCAGAAACTGCCACAGGAATACAGCAGCAGCAGCATCAGCCACAGATATGCAGCAGCAGCAGGAACAGCCACAGTAATACAACAGCAGCAGGAATAGCCACAGGAATATAGCAGCAGCAGGAGCAGCCACAGTGATATAGCAGTAGCAGGAACAGCCACAGATATGCAGCAGAAGCATGAAGCTCCACAGGAATACAGCAGCAGCAGGAACGGCCACAGGAATACTGCAGCAGCAGGAACAGCCAGAGGAATACAGCAGCAGCAGGAACAGCCACAGGAATACAGCAGCAACAGGAACATTGACAGGAATACAGCAGCAGCAGGAACAGCCACAGGAGTACAGCAGCAGCAGGAACAGCCACAGATATCCAGCAACAGGAACAGCCACTGGAATACAGCAGCAGCAGGAACTGCCACTTGAATATAGCAGCAGCAGGAAACGCCACGGATATGCAGCAGCAGCAGAAGGAACAGCCACAGGAACATAGCAGAAGGAACAGCCACAGGAATACAGCACCAGGAGCAGGTACAGCCACACCAATACAACAGCAGAAGGACCAGCCACAGGGATACAGCAGATATGCAGTAGTAGCAGGAACAGCCACAGATATGAAGCAGCAGCAGGAACAGCTACAGCAATACAGCAGCAGAAGGATCAGACACAGCGTTGCAGCAGCAGGAGCAGCCACAGGAATAGAGCAGCAGCAGGAATAGCCAAAGGAATACCGCAGCAGCAGGAACAGCCACACAAATACAGCAGCAGGAGGCACAGCCACAGAAATGCAGCAGCAGCAAGAACAGTGACAGGAGTACAGCAGCAACAGGAACAGCCACAGGAATACAGTAGCAGCAGAAACTGCCACAGGAATACAGCAGCAGCAGGATCAGCCACAGATATGCAGCAGCAGCAGGAACAGCCACAGTAATACGACAGCAGCAGGAATAGCCAGAGGAATACAGAAGCAGCAGGAGCAGCCACAGTGATATAGCAGTAGCAGGAACAGCCACAGATATGCAGCAGCAGCAGGAAACGCCACAGGAATACAGCAGCAGCAGGAATAGCCACAGGAATACAGCAGTATCAGGAACAGCCACAGAAATACAGCAGCAGCAGGTATAGCCACAGGAATACAGCAGCAGGAGTAACAGCCACCGGAATACAGCAGCAACAGGAATAGTGACAAGAATACAGCAGCAGCAGGAAAAGCCACAGGAATACAGCAGCAGCAGGAACATCAACAGGAATACAGCAGCAATTGGAAAAGCCAAAGGAATACAGTAGCAGCAGGAACAGCCAAGGGAATACAGCAGCAGCAGGAGCTGGAATACAGCACCAGCAGGAAAAGCCACAGGAATACAGCAGCGAGAGCAGGAACAGCCACACGAATACAAAAGCAGAAGGAAGAGCCACAGGGATAAAGCAGCAGCAGGAACAGCCACAGGAATTCAGTAGCAGCAGAAACTGCCACAGGAATACAGCAGCAGCAGCATCAGCCACAGATATGCAGCAGCAGCAGGAACAGCCACAGTAATACAACAGCAGCAGGAATAGCCACAGGAATATAGCAGCAGCAGGAGCAGCCACAGTGATATAGCAGTAGCAGGAACAGCCACAGATATGCAGCAGAAGCATGAAGCTCCACATGAATACAGCAGCAGCAGGAACGGCCACAGGAATACAGCAGCAGCAGGAACAGCCACAGGAATATAGCAGCAGCAGGAGCAGCCACAGTGATATAGCAGTAGCAGGAACAGCCACAGATATGCAGCAGAAGCATGAAGCTCCACAGGAATACAGCAGCAGCAGGAACGGCCACAGGAATACAGCAGCAGCAGGAACAGCCACAGGAATACAGCAGCAACAGGAACATTGACAGGAATACAGCAGCAGCAGGAACAGCCACAGGAATACAGCAGCCGCAGGAACAGCTACAGATATCCAGCAACAGGAACAGCCACTGGAATACAGCAGCAGCAGGAACTGCCACTTGAATATAGCAGCAGCAGGAAACGCCACGGATATGCAGCAGCAGCAGAAGGAACAGCCACAGGAACATAGCAGCAGGAACAGCCACAGGAATACAGCACGAGGAGCAGGTACAGCCACACCAATACAACAGCAGAAGGACCAGCCACAGGGATACAGCAGCAGCAGGAAAAGCCACAGGAATTCTAAAGGAACAGGCGGAGATATGCAGTAGTAGCAGGAACAGCCACAGATTAGAAGCAGCAGCAGGAACAGCTACAGCAATAGAGCAGCAGAAGGATCAGACACAGCGTTGCAGCAGCAGGAGCAGCCACAGGAATAGAGCAGCAGCAGGAATAGCCAAAGGAATACCGCAGCAGCAGGATCAGCCACAGATATGCAGCAGCAGCAGGAACAGCCACAGTAATACGACAGCAGCAGGAATAGCCACAGGAATACAGCAGCAGCAGGAGCAGCCACAGTGATATAGCAGTAGCAGGAACTGCCACAGATATGCAGCAGCAGCAGGAACCGCCACAGCAATACAGCAGCAGCAGGAACAGCCACGGGAATACAGCAGCAACAGGAACATTGACAGGAATACAGCAGCAGCAGGAACAGCCACAGGAATACAGCAGCAGCAGGAACAGCCACAGATATCCAGCAACAGGAACAGCCACTGGAATACAGCAGCAGCAGGAACTGCCACTTGAATATAGCAGCAGCAGGAAACGCCTCGGATATGCAGCAGCAGCAGAAGGAACAGCCACAGGAACATAGCAGCAGGAAAAGCCACAGGAATACAGCAGCGAGAGCAGGAACAGCCACAGGAATACAAAAGCAGAAGGAAGAGCCACAGGGATACAGCAGCAGCAGGAACAGCCACAGGAATTCAGTAGCAGCAGAAACTGCCACAGGAATACAGCAGCAGCAGCATCAGCCACAGATATGCAGCAGCAGCAGGAACAGCCACAGTAATACAACAGCAGCAGGAATAGCCACAGGAATATAGCAGCAGCAGGAGCAGCCACAGTGATATAGCAGTAGCAGGAACAGCCACAGATATGCAGCAGAAGCATGAAGCTCCACAGGAATACAGCAGCAGCAGGGACGGCCTCAGGAATACTGCAGCAGCAGGAACAGCCAGAGGAATACAGCAGCAGCAGGAACAGCCACAGGAATACAGCAGCAACAGGAACATTGACAGGAATACAGCAGCAGCAGGAACAGCCACAGGAGTACAGCAGCAGCAGGAACAGCCACAGATATCCAGCAACAGGAACAGCCACTGGAATACAGCAGCAGCAGGAACTGCCACTTGAATATAGCAGCAGCAGGAAACGCCACGGATATGCAGCAGCAGCAGAAGGAACAGCCACAGGAACATAGCAGAAGGAACAGCCACAGGAATACAGCACCAGGAGCAGGTACAGCCACACCAATACAACAGCAGAAGGACCAGCCACAGGGATACAGCAGATATGCAGTAGTAGCAGGAACAGCCACAGATATGAAGCAGCAGCAGGAACAGCTACAGCAATACAGCAGCAGAAGGATCAGACACAGCGTTGCAGCAGCAGGAGCAGCCACAGGAATAGAGCAGCAGCAGGAATAGCCAAAGGAATACCGCAGCAGCAGGAACAGCCACACAAATACAGCAGCAGGAGGCACAGCCACAGAAATGCAGCAGCAGCAAGAACAGTGACAGGAATACAGCAGCAACAGGAACAGCCACAGGAATACAGTAGCAGCAGAAACTGCCACAGGAATACATCAGCAGCAGGATCAGCCACAGATATGCAGCAGCAGCAGGAACAGCCACAGTAATACGACAGCAGCAGGAATAGCCAGAGGAATACAGAAGCAGCAGGAGCAGCCACAGTGATATAGCAGTAGCAGGAACAGCCACAGATATGCAGCAGCAGCAGGAACCGCCACAGGAATACAGCAGCAGCAGGAATAGCCACAGGAATACAGCAGTATCAGGAACAGCCACAGAAATACAGCAGCAGCAGGTATAGCCACAGGAATACAGCAGCAGGAGTAACAGCCACCGGAATACAGCAGCAACAGGAATAGTGACAAGAATACAGCAGCAGCAGGAAAAGCCACAGGAATACAGCAGCAGCAGGAACATCAACAGGAATACAGCAGCAATTGGAAAAGCCAAAGGAATACAGCAGCAGCAGGAACAGCCAAGGGAATACAGCAGCAGCAGGAGCTGGAATACAGCACCAGCAGGAAAAGCCACAGGAATACAGCAGCGAGAGCAGGAAAAGCCACACGAATACAAAAGCAGAAGGAAGAGCCACAGGGATACAGCAGCAGCAGGAACAGCCACAGGAATTCAGTAGCAGCAGAAACTGCCACAGGAATACAGCAGCAGCAGCATCAGCCACAGATATGCAGCAGCAGCAGGATCAGCCAGAGTAATACAACAGCAGCAGTAATAGCCCCAGGAATATAGCAGCAGCAGGAGCAGCCACAGTGATATAGCAGTAGCAGGAACAGCCACAGATACGCAGCAGCAGCAGGAACAGCCACAGGAATACAGCAGCAGCAGGAATAGCCACAGGAATACAGCAGTATCAGGAACAGCCAGAGGAATACAGCAGCAGCAGGAACAGCCACAGGAATACAGCAGCAACAGGAACATTGACAGGAATACAGCAGCAGCAGGAACAGCCACAGGAATACAGCAGCAGCAGGAACAGTGACAGGAATACAGCAGCAGCAGGAACAGCCACAGGAATACAGTAGCAGCAGACCTGCCACAGGAATACAGCAGCAGCAGGATCAGCCACAGATATGCAGCAGCAGCAGGAACAGCCACAGTAATACGACAGCAGCAGGAATAGCCACAGGAATACAGCAGCAGCAGGAGCAGCCACAGTGATATAGCAGTAGCAGGAACTGCCACAGATATGCAGCAGCAGGAACCGCCACAGGAATACAGCAGCAGCAGGAACAGCCACAGGAATACAGCAGCGACAGGAACATTGACAGGAATACAGCAGCAGCAGGAACAGCCACAGGAATACAGCAGCAGCAGGAACAGCCACAGATATCCAGCAACAGGAACAGCCACTGGAATACAGCAGCAGCAGGAACTGCCACTTGAATATAGCAGCAGCAGGAAACGCCACGGATATGCAGCAGCAGCAGAAGGAACAGCCACAGGAACATAGCAGCAGGAAAAGCCACAGGAATACAGCAGCGAGAGCAGGAACAGCCACACGAATACAACAGCAGAAGGAAGAGCCACAGGGATACAGCAGCAGCAGGAACAGCCACAGGAATTCATTAGCAGCAGAAACTGCCACAGGAATACAGCAGCAGCAGCATCAGCCACAGATATGCAGCAGCAGCAGGAACAGCCACAGTAATACAACAGCAGCAGGAATAGCCACAGGAATATAGCAGCAGCAGGAGCAGCCACAGTGATATAGCAGTAGCAGGAACAGCCACAGATATGCAGCAGCAGCATGAAGCTCCACAGGAATACAGCAGCAGCAGGAACAGCCACAGGAATACTGCAGTATCAGGAACAGCCAGAGGAATACAGCAGCAGCAGGAACAGCCACAGGAATACAGCAGCAACAGGAACATTGACAGGAATACAGCAGCAGCAGGAACAGCCACAGGAGTACAGCAGCAGCAGGAACAGCCACAGATATCCAGCAACAGGAACAGCCACTGGAATACAGCAGCAGCAGGAACTGCCACTTGAATATAGCAGCAGCAGGAAACGCCACGGATATGCAGCAGCAGCAGAAGGAACAGCCACAGGAACATAGCAGCAGGAACAGCCACAGGAATACAGCACCAGGAGCAGGTACAGCCACACCAATAAAACAGCAGAAGGACCAGCCACAGGGATACAGCAGCAGCAGGAAAAGCCACAGGAATTCTAAAGGAACAGGCGGAGATATGCAGTAGTAGCAGGAACAGCCACAGATATGAAGCAGCAGCAGGAACAGCTACAGCAATACAGCAGCAGAAGGATCAGACACAGCGTTGCAGCAGCAGGAGCAGCCACAGGAATAGAGCAGCAGCAGGAATAGCCAAAGGAATACCGCAGCAGCAGAAACAGCCACAGGAATACAGCAGCAGCAGGATCAGCCACAGATATGGAGCAGCAGCAGGAACAGACACAGTAATACGACAGCAGCAGGAATAGCCACAGGAATACAGCAGCAGCAGGAGCAGCCACAGTGATATAGCAGTAGCAGGAACTGCCACAGATATGCAGCAGCAGCAGGAACCGCCACAGGAATACAGCAGCAGCAGGAACAGCCACAGGAATACAGCAGCAACAGGAACATTGACAGGAATACAGCAGCAGCAGGAACAGCCACAGGAATACAGCAGCAGCAGGAACAGCCACAGATATCCAGCAACAGGAACAGCCACTGGAATACAGCAGCAGCAGGAACTGCCACTTGAATATAGCAGCAGCAGGAAACGCCACGGATATGCAGCAGCAGCAGAAGGAACAGCCACAGGAACATAGCAGCAGGAAAAGCCACAGGAATACAGCAGCGAGAGCAGGAACAGCCACACGAATACAACAGCAGAAGGAAGAGCCACAGGGATACAGCAGCAGCAGGAACAGCCACAGGAATTCATTAGCAGCAGAAACTGCCACAGGAATACAGCAGCAGCAGCATCAGCCACAGATATGCAGCAGCAGCAGGAACAGCCACAGTAATACAACAGCAGCAGGAATAGCCACAGGAATATAGCAGCAGCAGGAGCAGCCACAGTGATATAGCAGTAGCAGGAACAGCCACAGATATGCAGCAGCAGCATGAAGCTCCACAGGAATACAGCAGCAGCAGGAACAGCCACAGGAATACTGCAGTATCAGGAACAGCCAGAGGAATACAGCAGCAGCAGGAACAGCCACAGGAATACAGCAGCAACAGGAACATTGACAGGAATACAGCAGCAGCAGGAACAGCCACAGGAGTACAGCAGCAGCAGGAACAGCCACAGATATCCAGCAACAGGAACAGCCACTGGAATACAGCAGCAGCAGGAACTGCCACTTGAATATAGCAGCAGCAGGAAACGCCACGGATATGCAGCAGCAGCAGAAGGAACAGCCACAGGAACATAGCAGCAGGAACAGCCACAGGAATACAGCACCAGGAGCAGGTACAGCCACACCAATAAAACAGCAGAAGGACCAGCCACAGGGATACAGCAGCAGCAGGAAAAGCCACAGGAATTCTAAAGGAACAGGCGGAGATATGCAGTAGTAGCAGGAACAGCCACAGATATGAAGCAGCAGCAGGAACAGCTACAGCAATACAGCAGCAGAAGGATCAGACACAGCGTTGCAGCAGCAGGAGCAGCCACAGGAATAGAGCAGCAGCAGGAATAGCCAAAGGAATACCGCAGCAGCAGAAACAGCCACAGGAATACAGCAGCAGCAGGATCAGCCACAGATATGGAGCAGCAGCAGGAACAGACACAGTAATACGACAGCAGCAGGAATAGCCACAGGAATACAGCAGCAGCAGGAGCAGCCACAGTGATATAGCAGTAGCAGGAACTGCCACAGATATGCAGCAGCAGCAGGAACCGCCACAGGAATACAGCAGCAGCAGGAACAGCCACAGGAATACAGCAGCAACAGGAACATTGACAGGAATACAGCAGCAGCAGGAACAGCCACAGGAATACAGCAGCAGCAGGAACAGCCACAGATATCCAGCAACAGGAACAGCCACTGGAATACAGCAGCAGCAGGAACTGCCACTTGAATATAGCAGCAGCAGGAAACGCCTCGGATATGCAGCAGCAGCAGAAGGAACAGCCACAGGAACATAGCAGCAGGAAAAGCCACAGGAATACAGCAGCGAGAGCAGGAACAGCCACACGAATACAAAAGCAGAAGGAAGAGCCACAGGGATACAGCAGCAGCAGGAACAGCCACAGGAATTCAGTAGCAGCAGAAACTGCCACAGGAATACAGCAGCAGCAGCATCAGCCACAGATATGCAGCAGCAGCAGGAACAGCCACAGTAATACAACAGCAGCAGGAATAGCCACAGGAATATAGCAGCAGCAGGAGCAGCCACAGTGATATAGCAGTAGCAGGAACAGCCACAGATATGCAGCAGAAGCATGAAGCTCCACAGGAATACAGCAGCAGCAGGAACGGCCACAGGAATACTGCAGCAGCAGGAACAGCCAGAGGAATACAGCAGCAGCAGGAACAGCCACAGGAATACAGCAGCAACAGGAACATTGACAGGAATACAGCAGCAGCAGGAACAGCCACAGGAGTACAGCAGCAGCAGGAACAGCCACAGATATCCAGCAACAGGAACAGCCACTGGAATACAGCAGCAGCAGGAACTGCCACTTGAATATAGCAGCAGCAGGAAACGCCACGGATATGCAGCAGCAGCAGAAGGAACAGCCACAGGAACATAGCAGCAGGAACAGCCACAGGAATACAGCACCAGGAGCAGGTACAGCCACACCAATAAAACAGCAGAAGGACCAGCCACAGGGATACAGCAGCAGCAGGAAAAGCCACAGGAATTCTAAAGGAACAGGCGGAGATATGCAGTAGTAGCAGGAACAGCCACAGATATGAAGCAGCAGCAGGAACAGCTACAGCAATACAGCAGCAGAAGGATCAGACACAGCGTTGCAGCAGCAGGAGCAGCCACAGGAATAGAGCAGCAGCAGGAATAGCCAAAGGAATACCGCAGCAGCAGAAACAGCCACAGGAATACAGCAGCAGCAGGATCAGCCACAGATATGGAGCAGCAGCAGGAACAGCCACAGTAATACGACAGCAGCAGGAATAGCCACAGGAATACAGCAGCAGCAGGAGCAGCCACAGTGATATAGCAGTAGCAGGAACTGCCACAGATATGCAGCAGCAGCAGGAACCGCCACAGGAATACAGCAGCAGCAGGAACAGCCACAGGAATACAGCAGCAACAGGAACATTGACAGGAATACAGCAGCAGCAGGAACAGCCACAGGAATACAGCAGCAGCAGGAACAGCCACAGATATCCAGCAAATGGAACAGCCACTGGAATACAGCAGCAGCAGGAACTGCCACTTGAATATAGCAGCAGCAGGAAACGCCTCGGATATGCAGCAGCAGCAGAAGGAACAGCCACAGGAACATAGCAGCAGGAAAAGCCACAGGAATACAGCAGCGAGAGCAGGAACAGCCACACGAATACAAAAGCAGAAGGAAGAGCCACAGGGATACAGCAGCAGCAGGAACAGCCACAGGAATTCAGTAGCAGCAGAAACTGCCACAGGAATACAGCAGCAGCAGCATCAGCCACAGATATGCAGCAGCAGCAGGAACAGCCACAGTAATACAACAGCAGCAGGAATAGCCACAGGAATATAGCAGCAGCAGGAGCAGCCACAGTGATATAGCAGTAGCAGGAACAGCCACAGATATGCAGCAGAAGCATGAAGCTCCACAGGAATACAGCAGCAGCAGGAACGGCCACAGGAATACTGCAGCAGCAGGAACAGCCAGAGGAATACAGCAGCAGCAGGAACAGCCACAGGAATACAGCAGCAACAGGAACATTGACAGGAATACAGCAGCAGCAGGAACAGCCACAGGAGTACAGCAGCAGCAGGAACAGCCACAGATATCCAGCAACAGGAACAGCCACTGGAATACAGCAGCAGCAGGAACTGCCACTTGAATATAGCAGCAGCAGGAAACGCCACGGATATGCAGCAGCAGCAGAAGGAACAGCCACAGGAACATAGCAGAAGGAACAGCCACAGGAATACAGCACCAGGAGCAGGTACAGCCACACCAATACAACAGCAGAAGGACCAGCCACAGGGATACAGCAGATATGCAGTAGTAGCAGGAACAGCCACAGATATGAAGCAGCAGCAGGAACAGCTACAGCAATACAGCAGCAGAAGGATCAGACACAGCGTTGCAGCAGCAGGAGCAGCCACAGGAATAGAGCAGCAGCAGGAATAGCCAAAGGAATACCGCAGCAGCAGGAACAGCCACACAAATACAGCAGCAGGAGGCACAGCCACAGAAATGCAGCAGCAGCAAGAACAGTGACAGGAGTACAGCAGCAACAGGAACAGCCACAGGAATACAGTAGCAGCAGAAACTGCCACAGGAATACAGCAGCAGCAGGATCAGCCACAGATATGCAGCAGCAGCAGGAACAGCCACAGTAATACGACAGCAGCAGGAATAGCCAGAGGAATACAGAAGCAGCAGGAGCAGCCACAGTGATATAGCAGTAGCAGGAACAGCCACAGATATGCAGCAGCAGCAGGAACCGCCACAGGAATACAGCAGCAGCAGGAATAGCCACAGGAATACAGCAGTATCAGGAACAGCCACAGAAATACAGCAGCAGCAGGTATAGCCACAGGAATACAGCAGCAGGAGTAACAGCCACCGGAATACAGCAGCAACAGGAATAGTGACAAGAATACAGCAGCAGCAGGAAAAGCCACAGGAATACAGCAGCAGCAGGAACATCAACAGGAATACAGCAGCAATTGGAAAAGCCAAAGGAATACAGTAGCAGCAGGAACAGCCAAGGGAATACAGCAGCAGCAGGAGCTGGAATACAGCACCAGCAGGAAAAGCCACAGGAATACAGCAGCGAGAGCAGGAACAGCCACACGAATACAAAAGCAGAAGGAAGAGCCACAGGGATACAGCAGCAGCAGGAACAGCCACAGGAATTCAGTAGCAGCAGAAACTGCCACAGGAATACAGCAGCAGCAGCATCAGCCACAGATATGCAGCAGCAGCAGGAACAGCCACAGTAATACAACAGCAGCAGGAATAGCCACAGGAATATAGCAGCAGCAGGAGCAGCCACAGTGATATAGCAGTAGCAGGAACAGCCACAGATATGCAGCAGAAGCATGAAGCTCCACAGGAATACAGCAGCAGCAGGAACGGCCACAGGAATACAGCAGCAGCAGGAACAGCCACAGGAATATAGCAGCAGCAGGAGCAGCCACAGTGATATAGCAGTAGCAGGAACAGCCACAGATATGCAGCAGAAGCATGAAGCTCCACAGGAATACAGCAGCAGCAGGAACGGCCACAGGAATACAGCAGCAGCAGGAACAGCCACAGGAATACAGCAGCAACAGGAACATTGACAGGAATACAGCAGCAGCAGGAACAGCCACAGGAATACAGCAGCCGCAGGAACAGCTACAGATATCCAGCAACAGGAACAGCCACTGGAATACAGCAGCAGCAGGAACTGCCACTTGAATATAGCAGCAGCAGGAAACGCCACGGATATGCAGCAGCAGCAGAAGGAACAGCCACAGGAACATAGCAGCAGGAACAGCCACTGGAATACAGCACGAGGAGCAGGTACAGCCACACCAATACAACAGCAGAAGGACCAGCCACAGGGATACAGCAGCAGCAGGAAAAGCCACAGGAATTCTAAAGGAACAGGCGGAGATATGCAGTAGTAGCAGGAACAGCCACAGATTAGAAGCAGCAGCAGGAACAGCTACAGCAATACAGCAGCAGAAGGATCAGACACAGCGTTGCAGCAGCAGGAGCAGCCACAGGAATAGAGCAGCAGCAGGAATAGCCAAAGGAATACCGCAGCAGCAGAAACAGCCACAGGAATACAGCAGCAGCAGGATCAGCCACAGATATGCAGCAGCAGCAGGAACAGCCACAGTAATACGACAGCAGCAGGAATAGCCACAGGAATACAGCAGCAGCAGGAGCAGCCACAGTGATATAGCAGTAGCAGGAACTGCCACAGATATGCAGCAGCAGCAGGAACCGCCACAGCAATACAGCAGCAGCAGGAACAGCCACGGGAATACAGCAGCAACAGGAACATTGACAGGAATACAGCAGCAGCAGGAACAGCCACAGGAATACAGCAGCAGCAGGAACAGCCACAGATATCCAGCAACAGGAACAGCCACTGGAATACAGCAGCAGCAGGAACTGCCACTTGAATATAGCAGCAGCAGGAAACGCCTCGGATATGCAGCAGCAGCAGAAGGAACAGCCACAGGAACATAGCAGCAGGAAAAGCCACAGGAATACAGCAGCGAGAGCAGGAACAGCCACAGGAATACAAAAGCAGAAGGAAGAGCCACAGGGATACAGCAGCAGCAGGAACAGCCACAGGAATTCAGTAGCAGCAGAAACTGCCACAGGAATACAGCAGCAGCAGCATCAGCCACAGATATGCAGCAGCAGCAGGAACAGCCACAGTAATACAACAGCAGCAGGAATAGCCACAGGAATATAGCAGCAGCAGGAGCAGCCACAGTGATATAGCAGTAGCAGGAACAGCCACAGATATGCAGCAGAAGCATGAAGCTCCACAGGAATACAGCAGCAGCAGGGACGGCCTCAGGAATACTGCAGCAGCAGGAACAGCCAGAGGAATACAGCAGCAGCAGGAACAGCCACAGGAATACAGCAGCAACAGGAACATTGACAGGAATACAGCAGCAGCAGGAACAGCCACAGGAGTACAGCAGCAGCAGGAACAGCCACAGATATCCAGCAACAGGAACAGCCACTGGAATACAGCAGCAGCAGGAACTGCCACTTGAATATAGCAGCAGCAGGAAACGCCACGGATATGCAGCAGCAGCAGAAGGAACAGCCACAGGAACATAGCAGAAGGAACAGCCACAGGAATACAGCACCAGGAGCAGGTACAGCCACACCAATACAACAGCAGAAGGACCAGCCACAGGGATACAGCAGATATGCAGTAGTAGCAGGAACAGCCACAGATATGAAGCAGCAGCAGGAACAGCTACAGCAATACAGCAGCAGAAGGATCAGACACAGCGTTGCAGCAGCAGGAGCAGCCACAGGAATAGAGCAGCAGCAGGAATAGCCAAAGGAATACCGCAGCAGCAGGAACAGCCACACAAATACAGCAGCAGGAGGCACAGCCACAGAAATGCAGCAGCAGCAAGAACAGTGACAGGAATACAGCAGCAACAGGAACAGCCACAGGAATACAGTAGCAGCAGAAACTGCCACAGGAATACATCAGCAGCAGGATCAGCCACAGATATGCAGCAGCAGCAGGAACAGCCACAGTAATACGACAGCAGCAGGAATAGCCAGAGGAATACAGAAGCAGCAGGAGCAGCCACAGTGATATAGCAGTAGCAGGAACAGCCACAGATATGCAGCAGCAGCAGGAACCGCCACAGGAATACAGCAGCAGCAGGAATAGCCACAGGAATACAGCAGTATCAGGAACAGCCACAGAAATACAGCAGCAGCAGGTATAGCCACAGGAATACAGCAGCAGGAGTAACAGCCACCGGAATACAGCAGCAACAGGAATAGTGACAAGAATACAGCAGCAGCAGGAAAAGCCACAGGAATACAGCAGCAGCAGGAACATCAACAGGAATACAGCAGCAATTGGAAAAGCCAAAGGAATACAGCAGCAGCAGGAACAGCCAAGGGAATACAGCAGCAGCAGGAGCTGGAATACAGCACCAGCAGGAAAAGCCACAGGAATACAGCAGCGAGAGCAGGAACAGCCACACGAATACAAAAGCAGAAGGAAGAGCCACAGGGATACAGCAGCAGCAGGAACAGCCACAGGAATTCAGTAGCAGCAGAAACTGCCACAGGAATACAGCAGCAGCAGCATCAGCCACAGATATGCAGCAGCAGCAGGATCAGCCAGAGTAATACAACAGCAGCAGTAATAGCCCCAGGAATATAGCAGCAGCAGGAGCAGCCACAGTGATATAGCAGTAGCAGGAACAGCCACAGATACGCAGCAGCAGCAGGAACAGCCACAGGAAAACAGCAGCAGCAGGAATAGCCACAGGAATACAGCAGTATCAGGAACAGCCAGAGGAATACAGCAGCAGCAGGAACAGCCACAGGAATACAGCAGCAACAGGAACATTGACAGGAATACAGCAGCAGCAGGAACAGCCACAGGAATACAGCAGCAGCAGGAACAGTGACAGGAATACAGCAGCAGCAGGAACAGCCACAGGAATACAGTAGCAGCAGACCTGCCACAGGAATACAGCAGCAGCAGGATCAGCCACAGATATGCAGCAGCAGCAGGAACAGCCACAGTAATACGACAGCAGCAGGAATAGCCACAGGAATACAGCAGCAGCAGGAACAGCCACAGGAATACAGCAGCGACAGGAACATTGACAGGAATACAGCAGCAGCAGGAACAGCCACAGGAATACAGCAGCAGCAGGAACAGCCACAGATATCCAGCAACAGGAACAGCCACTGGAATACAGCAGCAGCAGGAACTGCCACTTGAATATAGCATATAGCAGCAGCAGGAAACGCCACGGATATGCAGCAGCAGCAGAAGGAACAGCCACAGGAACATAGCAGCAGGAAAAGCCACAGGAATACAGCAGCGAGAGCAGGAACAGCCACACGAATACAACAGCAGAAGGAAGAGCCACAGGGATACAGCAGCAGCAGGAACAGCCACAGGAATTCATTAGCAGCAGAAACTGCCACAGGAATACAGCAGCAGCAGCATCAGCCACAGATATGCAGCAGCAGCAGGAACAGCCACAGTAATACAACAGCAGCAGGAATAGCCACAGGAATATAGCAGCAGCAGGAGCAGCCACAGTGATATAGCAGTAGCAGGAACAGCCACAGATATGCAGCAGCAGCATGAAGCTCCACAGGAATACAGCAGCAGCAGGAACAGCCACAGGAATACTGCAGTATCAGGAACAGCCAGAGGAATACAGCAGCAGCAGGAACAGCCACAGGAATACAGCAGCAACAGGAACATTGACAGGAATACAGCAGCAGCAGGAACAGCCACAGGAGTACAGCAGCAGCAGGAACAGCCACAGATATCCAGCAACAGGAACAGCCACTGGAATACAGCAGCAGCAGGAACTGCCACTTGAATATAGCAGCAGCAGGAAACGCCACGGATATGCAGCAGCAGCAGAAGGAACAGCCACAGGAACATAGCAGCAGGAACAGCCACAGGAATACAGCACCAGGAGCAGGTACAGCCACACCAATAAAACAGCAGAAGGACCAGCCACAGGGATACAGCAGCAGCAGGAAAAGCCACAGGAATTCTAAAGGAACAGGCGGAGATATGCAGTAGTAGCAGGAACAGCCACAGATATGAAGCAGCAGCAGGAACAGCTACAGCAATACAGCAGCAGAAGGATCAGACACAGCGTTGCAGCAGCAGGAGCAGCCACAGGAATAGAGCAGCAGCAGGAATAGCCAAAGGAATACCGCAGCAGCAGAAACAGCCACAGGAATACAGCAGCAGCAGGATCAGCCACAGATATGGAGCAGCAGCAGGAACAGCCACAGTAATACGACAGCAGCAGGAATAGCCACAGGAATACAGCAGCAGCAGGAGCAGCCACAGTGATATAGCAGTAGCAGGAACTGCCACAGATATGCAGCAGCAGCAGGAACCGCCACAGGAATACAGCAGCAGCAGGAACAGCCACAGGAATACAGCAGCAACAGGAACATTGACAGGAATACAGCAGCAGCAGGAACAGCCACAGGAATACAGCAGCAGCAGGAACAGCCACAGATATCCAGCAAATGGAACAGCCACTGGAATACAGCAGCAGGAGGAACTGCCACTTGAATATAGCAGCAGCAGGAAACGCCTCGGATATGCAGCAGCAGCAGAAGGAACAGCCACAGGAACATAGCAGCAGGAAAAGCCACAGGAATACAGCAGCGAGAGCAGGAACAGCCACACGAATACAAAAGCAGAAGGAAGAGCCACAGGGATACAGCAGCAGCAGGAACAGCCACAGGAATTCAGTAGCAGCAGAAACTGCCACAGGAATACAGCAGCAGCAGCATCAGCCACAGATATGCAGCAGCAGCAGGAACAGCCACAGTAATACAACAGCAGCAGGAATAGCCACAGGAATATAGCAGCAGCAGGAGCAGCCACAGTGATATAGCAGTAGCAGGAACAGCCACAGATATGCAGCAGAAGCATGAAGCTCCACAGGAATACAGCAGCAGCAGGAACGGCCACAGGAATACTGCAGCAGCAGGTACAGCCAGAGGAATACAGCAGCAGCAGGAACAGCCACAGGAATACAGCAGCAACAGGAACATGACAGGAATACAGCAGCAGCAGGAACAGCCACAGGAGTACAGCAGCAGCAGGAACAGCCACAGATATCCAGCAACAGGAACAGCCACTGGAATACAGCAGCAGCAGGAACTGCCACTTGAATATAGCAGCAGCAGGAAACGCCACGGATATGCAGCAGCAGCAGAAGGAACAGCCACAGGAACATAGCAGAAGGAACAGCCACAGGAATACAGCACCAGGAGCAGGAACAGCCACACCAATACAACAGCAGAAGGACCAGCCACAGGGATACAGCAGATATGCAGTAGTAGCAGGAACAGCCACAGATATGAAGCAGCAGCAGGAACAGCTACAGCAATACAGCAGCAGAAGGATCAGACACAGCGTTGCAGCAGCAGGAGCAGCCACAGGAATAGAGCAGCAGCAGGAATAGCCAAAGGAATACCGCAGCAGCAGGAACAGCCACACAAATACAGCAGCAGGAGGCACAGCCACAGAAATGCAGCAGCAGCAAGAACAGTGACAGGAGTACAGCAGCAACAGGAACAGCCACAGGAATACAGTAGCAGCAGAAACTGCCACAGGAATACAGCAGCAGCAGGATCAGCCACAGATATGCAGCAGCAGCAGGAACAGCCACAGTAATACGACAGCAGCAGGAATAGCCAGAGGAATACAGAAGCAGCAGGAGCAGCCACAGTGATATAGCAGTAGCAGGAACAGCCACAGATATGCAGCAGCAGCAGGAACCGCCACAGGAATACAGCAGCAGCAGGAATAGCCACAGGAATACAGCAGTATCAGGAACAGCCACAGAAATACAGCAGCAGCAGGTATAGCCACAGGAATACAGCAGCAGGAGTAACAGCCACCGGAATACAGCAGCAACAGGAATAGTGACAAGAATACAGCAGCAGCAGGAAAAGCCACAGGAATACAGCAGCAGCAGGAACATCAACAGGAATACAGCAGCAATTGGAAAAGCCAAAGGAATACAGTAGCAGCAGGAACAGCCAAGGGAATACAGCAGCAGCAGGAGCTGGAATACAGCACCAGCAGGAAAAGCCACAGGAATACAGCAGCGAGAGCAGGAACAGCCACACGAATACAAAAGCAGAAGGAAGAGCCACAGGGATACAGCAGCAGCAGGAACAGCCACAGGAATTCAGTAGCAGCAGAAACTGCCACAGGAATACAGCAGCAGCAGCATCAGCCACAGATATGCAGCAGCAGCAGGAACAGCCACAGTAATACAACAGCAGCAGGAATAGCCACAGGAATATAGCAGCAGCAGGAGCAGCCACAGTGATATAGCAGTAGCAGGAACAGCCACAGATATGCAGCAGAAGCATGAAGCTCCACAGGAATACAGCAGCAGCAGGAACGGCCACAGGAATACAGCAGCAGCAGGAACAGCCACAGGAATATAGCAGCAGCAGGAGCAGCCACAGTGATATAGCAGTAGCAGGAACAGCCACAGATATGCAGCAGAAGCATGAAGCTCCACAGGAATACAGCAGCAGCAGGAACGGCCACAGGAATACAGCAGCAGCAGGAACAGCCACAGGAATACAGCAGCAACAGGAACATTGACAGGAATACAGCAGCAGCAGGAACAGCCACAGGAATACAGCAGCCGCAGGAACAGCTACAGATATCCAGCAACAGGAACAGCCACTGGAATACAGCAGCAGCAGGAACTGCCACTTGAATATAGCAGCAGCAGGAAACGCCACGGATATGCAGCAGCAGCAGAAGGAACAGCCACAGGAACATAGCAGCAGGAACAGCCACAGGAATACAGCACGAGGAGCAGGTACAGCCACACCAATACAACAGCAGAAGGACCAGCCACAGGGATACAGCAGCAGCAGGAAAAGCCACAGGAATTCTAAAGGAACAGGCGGAGATATGCAGTAGTAGCAGGAACAGCCAAAGATATGAAGCAGCAGCAGGAACAGCTACAGCAATACAGCAGCAGAAGGATCAGACACAGCGTTGCAGCAGCAGGAGCAGCCACAGGAATAGAGCAGCAGCAGGAATAGCCAAAGGAATACCGCAGCAGCAGAAACAGCCACAGGAATACAGCAGCAGCAGGATCAGCCACAGATATGCAGCAGCAGCAGGAACAGCCACAGTAATACGACAGCAGCAGGAATAGCTACAGGAATACAGCAGCAGCAGGAGCAGCCACAGTGATATAGCAGTAGCAGGAACTGCCACAGATATGCAGCAGCAGCAGGAACCGCCACAGGAATACAGCAGCAGCAGGAACAGCCACGGGAATACAGCAGCAACAGGAACATTGACAGGAATACAGCAGCAGCAGGAACAGCCACAGGAATACAGCAGCAGCAGGAACAGCCACAGATATGCAGCAGAAGCATGAAGCTCCACAGGAATACAGCAGCAGCAGGGACGGCCTCAGGAATACTGCAGCAGCAGGAACAGCCAGAGGAATACAGCAGCAGCAGGAACAGCCACAGGAATACAGCAGCAACAGGAACATTGACAAGAATACAGTAGCAGCAGGAACAGCCACAGGAGTACAGCAGCAGCAGGAACAGCCACAGATATCCAGCAACAGGAACAGCCACTGGAATACAGCAGCAGCAGGAACTGCCACTTGAATATAGCAGCAGCAGGAAACGCCACGGATATGCAGCAGCAGCAGAAGGAACAGCCACAGGAACATAGCAGAAGGAACAGCCACAGGAATACAGCACCAGGAGCAGGTACAGCCACACCAATACAACAGCAGAAGGACCAGCCACAGGGATACAGCAGATATGCAGTAGTAGCAGGAACAGCCACAGATATGAAGCAGCAGCAGGAACAGCTACAGCAATACAGCAGCAGAAGGATCAGACACAGCGTTGCAGCAGCAGGAGCAGCCACAGGAATAGAGCAGCAGCAGGAATAGCCAAAGGAATACCGCAGCAGCAGGAACAGCCACACAAATACAGCAGCAGGAGGCACAGCCACAGAAATGCAGCAGCAGCAAGAACAGTGACAGGAATACAGCAGCAACAGGAACAGCCACAGGAATACAGTAGCAGCAGAAACTGCCACAGGAATACAGCAGCAGCAGGATCAGCCACAGATATGCAGCAGCAGCAGGAACAGACACAGTAATACGACAGCAGCAGGAATAGCCAGAGGAATACAGAAGCAGCAGGAGCAGCCACAGTGATATAGCAGTAGCAGGAACAGCCACAGATATGCAGCAGCAGCAGGAACCGCCACAGGAATACAGCAGCAGCAGGAATAGCCACAGGAATACAGCAGTATCAGGAACAGCCACAGAAATACAGCAGCAGCAGGTATAGCCACAGGAATACAGCAGCAGGAGTAACAGCCACCGGAATACAGCAGCAACAGGAATAGTGACAAGAATACAGCAGCAGCAGGAAAAGCCACAGGAATACAGCAGCAGCAGGAACATCAACAGGAATACAGCAGCAATTGGAAAAGCCAAAGGAATACAGCAGCAGCAGGAACAGCCAAGGGAATACAGCAGCAGCAGGAGCTGGAATACAGCACCAGCAGGAAAAGCCACAGGAATACAGCAGCGAGAGCAGGAACAGCCACACGAATACAAAAGCAGAAGGAAGAGCCACAGGGATACAGCAGCAGCAGGAACAGCCACAGGAATTCAGTAGCAGCAGAAACTGCCACAGGAATACAGCAGCAGCAGCATCAGCCACAGATATGCAGCAGCAGCAGGATCAGCCAGAGTAATACAACAGCAGCAGTAATAGCCCCAGGAATATAGAAGCAGCAGGAGCAGCCACAGTGATATAGCAGTAGCAGGAACAGCCACAGATACGCAGCAGCAGCAGGAACAGCCACAGGAATACAGCAGCAGCAGGAATAGCCACAGGAATACAGCAGTATCAGGAACAGCCAGAGGAATACAGCAGCAGCAGGAACAGCCACAGGAATACAGCAGCAACAGGAACATTGACAGGAATACAGCAGCAGCAGGAACAGCCACAGGAATACAGCAGCAGCAGGAACAGCTACAGATATCCAGCAACAGGAACAGCCACTGGAATACAGCAGCAGCAGGAACTGCCACTTGAATATAGCAGCAGCAGGAAACGCCACGGATATGCAGCAGCAGCAGAAGGAACAGCCACAGGAACATAGCAGCAGGAACAGCCACAGGAATACAGCAGCAGGAGCAGGAACAGCCACACGAATACAACAGCAGAAGGACCAGCCACAGGGATACAGCAGCAGCAGGAAAAGACACAGGAGTTCAACAGGAACAGGCAGAGATATGCAGTAGTAGCAGGAACAACCACAGATATACAGCAGCAGCAGGAACAGCTACTGCAATACAGCAGCAGAAGGATCAGACACAGCGTTGCAGCAGCAGGAGCAGCCACAGGAATAGAGCAGCAGCAGGAATAGCCAAAGGAATACCGCAGCAGCAGAAACAGCCACAGGAATACAGCAGCAGCAGGATCAGCGACAGATATGCAGCAGCAGCAGGAACAGCCACAGTAATACGACAGCAGCAGGAATAGCCACAGGAATACAGCAGCAGCAGGAGCAGCCACAGTGATATAGCAGTAGCAGGAACTGCCACAGATATGCAGCAGCAGCAGGAACCGCCACAGGAATACAGCAGCAGCAGGAACAGCCACAGGAATACAGCAGCAACAGGAACATTGACAGGAATACAGCAGCAGCAGGAACAGCCACAGGAATACAGCAGCAGCAGGAACAGCCACAGATATCCAGCAACAGGAACAGCCACTGGAATACAGCAGCAGCAGGTACTGCCACTTGAATATAGCAGCAGCAGGAAACGCCTCGGATATGCAGCAGCAGCAGAAGGAACAGCCACAGGAACATAGCAGCAGGAAAAGCCACAGGAATACAGCAGCGAGAGCAGGAACAGCCACACGAATACAAAAGCAGAAGGAAGAGCCACAGGGATACAGCAGCAGCAGGAACAGCCACAGGAATTCAGTAGCAGCAGAAACTGCCACAGGAATACAGCAGCAGCAGCATCAGCCACAGATATGCAGCAGCAGCAGGAACAGCCACAGTAATACAACAGCAGCAGGAATAGCCACAGGAATATAGCAGCAGCAGGAGCAGCCACAGTGATATAGCAGTAGCAGGAACAGCCACAGATATGCAGCAGAAGCATGAAGCTCCACAGGAATACAGCAGCAGCAGGAACGGCCTCAGGAATACTGCAGCAGCAGGAACAGCCAGAGGAATACAGCAGCAGCAGGAACAGCCACAGGAATACAGCAGCAACAGGAACATTGACAGGAATACAGCAGCAGCAGGAACAGCCACAGGAGTACAGCAGCAGCAGGAACAGCCACAGATATCCAGCAACAGGAACAGCCACTGGAATACAGCAGCAGCAGGAACTGCCACTTGAATATAGCAGCAGCAGGAAACGCCACGGATATGCAGCAGCAGCAGAAGGAACAGCCACAGGAACATAGCAGAAGGAACAGCCACAGGAATACAGCACCAGGAGCAGGTACAGCCACACCAATACAACAGCAGAAGGACCAGCCACAGGGATACAGCAGATATGCAGTAGTAGCAGGAACAGCCACAGATATGAAGCAGCAGCAGGAACAGCTACAGCAATACAGCAGCAGAAGGATCAGACACAGCGTTGCAGCAGCAGGAGCAGCCACAGGAATAGAGCAGCAGCAGGAATAGCCAAAGGAATACCGCAGCAGCAGGAACAGCCACACAAATACAGCAGCAGGAGGCACAGCCACAGAAATGCAGCAGCAGCAAGAACAGTGACAGGAGTACAGCAGCAACAGGAACAGCCACAGGAATACAGTAGCAGCAGAAACTGCCACAGGAATACAGCAGCAGCAGGATCAGCCACAGATATGCAGCAGCAGCAAGAACAGCCACAGTAATACGACAGCAGCAGGAATAGCCAGAGGAATACAGAAGCAGCAGGAGCAGCCACAGTGATATAGCAGTAGCAGGAACAGCCACAGATATGCAGCAGCAGCAGGAACCGCCACAGGAATACAGCGGCAGCAGGAATAGCCACAGGAATACAGCAGTATCAGGAACAGCCACAGAAATACAGCAGCAGCAGGTATAGCCACAGGAATACAGCAGCAGGAGTAACAGCCACCGGAATACAGCAGCAACAGGAATAGTGACAAGAATACAGCAGCAGCAGGAAAAGCCACAGGAATACAGCAGCAGCAGGAACATCAACAGGAATACAGCAGCAATTGGAAAAGCCAAAGGAATACAGCAGCAGCAGGAACAGCCAAGGGAATACAGCAGCAGCAGGAGCTGGAATACAGCACCAGCAGGAAAAGCCACAGGAATACAGCAGCGAGAGCAGGAACAGCCACACGAATACAAAAGCAGAAGGAAGAGCCACAGGGATACAGCAGCAGCAGGAACAGCCACAGGAATTCAGTAGCAGCAGAAACTGCCACAGGAATACAGCAGCAGCAGCATCAGCCACAGATATGCAGCAGCAGCAGGATCAGCCAGAGTAATACAACAGCAGCAGTAATAGCCCCAGGAATATAGAAGCAGCAGGAGCAGCCACAGTGATATAGCAGTAGCAGGAACAGCCACAGATACGCAGCAGCAGCAGGAACAGCCACAGGAATACAGCAGCAGCAGGAATAGCCACAGGAATACAGCAGTATCAGGAACAGCCAGAGGAATACAGCAGCAGCAGGAACAGCCACAGGAATACAGCAGCAACAGGAACATTGACAGGAATACAGCAGCAGCAGGAACAGCCACAGGAATACAGCAGCCGCAGGAACAGCTACAGATATCCAGCAACAGGAACAGCCACTGGAATACAGCAGCAGCAGGAACTGCCACTTGAATATAGCAGCAGCAGGAAACGCCACGGATATGCAGCAGCAGCAGAAGGAACAGCCACAGGAACATAGCAGCAGGAACAGCCACAGGAATACAGCAGCAGGAGCAGGAACAGCCACACGAATACAACAGCAGAAGGACCAGCCACAGGGATACAGCAGCAGCAGGAAAAGACACAGGAATTCAACAGGAACAGGCAGAGATATGCAGTAGTAGCAGGAACAACCACAGATATACAGCAGCAGCAGGAACAGCTACTGCAATACAGCAGCAGAAGGATCAGCCACAGCGTTGCAGCAGCAGGAACAGCCACAGGAATACAGCAGCAGCAGGAATAGCCAAAGGAATACCGCAGCAGCAGGACCAGCCACACAAATACAGCAGCAGGAGGCACAGCCACAGAAATGCAGCAGCAGCAGGAACAGTGACAGGAATACAGCAGCAGCAGGAACAGCCACTTGAATACAGCAGCGCCAGGAAAGGCCACAGGAAAAAAACAGTATCAGGAACAGCCACAGAAACACAGCAGCAGCAGAAACAGCCACAGGAATAAAGCAGCAGCAGGACACGCCACAGATATGCAGCAGCAGCAGTGGGAACAGCCACAGGAACACAGCAGCAGGAACAGATACAGGAATACAACAGCAGCAGGAATAGCCACAGGAATACAGCGGCAGCAGCAGGAACAGCCACCAGAATACAGCAGTAGCAAGAACAGCCATAGATATGCGGCAGCAGCAGGAACAGCCACAGGAATACAACAGCACCTGAAACAGCCAGAGGATTACAGCAGCAGTGGGAACAGCAACAGGAATATAGCAGCATCAGGAACAGCGACAGAAATCCCACATCAGCACGAGCAGACACAGACATGCAGTAGCAGCAGGAACAGCCACAGGAATACAGCAGCAGCAGGAATAACCACAGGAATACTGCAGCAGCAGGAACAGCCACACAAATACAGCAGCAGCAGGAACAGCCACAGGAATACACCAGCAGCAGGAAGAGCCACGGAAATGCAGCAGCAGCAGGAACAGTGACAGGAATACAGAAGCAGCAAGAACAGCCACAGGAATACAAAAGC
This sequence comes from Carcharodon carcharias, assembly GCF_017639515.1. NCBI lineage: Eukaryota > Metazoa > Chordata > Chondrichthyes > Lamniformes > Lamnidae > Carcharodon > Carcharodon carcharias. The sequence continues at coordinate 116,536,732 of NC_054478.1, read as the reverse complement.
AGCAGAAACTGCCACAGGAATACAGCAGCAGCAGGATCCGCCACAGATATGCAGCAGCAGCAGAAACAGCCACAGTAATACAACAGCAGCAGGAATAGCCACAGAAATACAGCAGCAGCAGGTATAGCCACAGGAATACAGCAGCAAGAGTCACAGCCACAGGAATACAGCAGCAACAGGAATAGTGACAAGAATACAGCAGCAGCAGGAAAAGCCCACAGGAATACAGCAGCAGCAGGAACAGCAACAGGAATACAGCAGCAGTAGGAAAAGCCAAAGGAATACAGCAGCAGCAGGAACAGCCAAGGGAATACAGCAGCAGCAGGCTCTGGAATACAGCACCAGCAGGAATAGCCAAAGGAATACTGCAGCAGCAGGAACAGCCACACAACTACAGCAGCAGGAGGAACAGCCACAGAAATGCAGCAGCAGCAGGAACAGTGACAGGAATACAGCAGCAGCAGGAACAGCCACAGGAATACAGTAGCAGCAGAAACAGCCACAGGAATACAGCAGCAGCAGGATCAGCCACAGATATGCAGCAGCAGCAGGAACAGCCACAGTAATACGACAGCAGCAGGAATAGCCACAGGAATACAGCAGCAGCAGGAGCAGCCACAGTGATATAGCAGGAGCAGGAACAGCCACAGATATGCAGCAGCAGCAGGAACAGCAACAGGAATACAGCAGCAGCAGGAACAGCCATTGGAATACAGCAGCAACAGGAACATTGACAGGAATACAGCAGCAGCAGGAACAGCCACAGGAATACAGCAGCAGCAGGAACAGCCACAGATATCCAATAACAGGAACAGCCACTGGAATACAGCAGCAGCAGGAACTGCCACTTGAATATAGCAGCAGCAGGAAACGCCACGGATATGCAGCAGCAGCAGAAGGAACAGCCACACGAACATAGCAGCAGGAAAAGCCACAGAAATACAGCAGCGGGAGCAGGAACAGCCACACGAATACAACAGCAGAAGGAAGAGCCACAGGGATACAGCGGCAGCAGGAACAGCCACAGGAATTCAGTAGCAGCAGAAACTGCCACAGGAATACAGCAGCAGCAGCATCAGCCACAGATATGCAGCAGCAGCAGGAACAGCCACAGTAATACAGCAGCAGCAGTACTAGCCACAGGAATATAGCAGCAGCAGGAGCAGCCACATTGATATAGCAGTAGCAGGAACAGCCACAGATATGCAGCAGCAGCATGAAGCTCCACAGGAATACAGCAGCAGCAGGAACAGCCACAGGAATACTGCAGTATCAGGAACAGCCAGAGGAATACAGCAGCAGCAGGAACTGCCACAGGAATACAGCAGCAACAGGAACATTGACAGGAATACAGCAGCAGCAGGAACAGCCACAGGAGTACAGCAGCAGCAGGAACAGCCACTGGAATACAGCAGCAGCAGGAACTGCCACTTGAATAGAGCAGCAGCAGGAAACGCCACGGATATGCAGCAGCAGCAGCAGGAACAGCCACAGGAATACAGCAGCAGCAGCAACAGCCACAGATATCCAGCAACAGGAACAGCCACTGGAATAGAGCAGCAGCAGAAACTGCCACTTGAATATTGCAGCAGCAGGAAACGCCACGGATATGCAGCAGCAGCAGAAGGAACAGCCACAGGAACATAGCAGCAGGAAAAGCACAGGAATACAGCAGCGGGAGCAGGAACAGCCACACGAATACAACAGCAGAAGGACCAGCCACAGGGATACAGCAGCAGCAGGAACAGCCACAGGAATTCAGTAGCAGCAGAAACTGCCACAGGAATACAGCAGCAGCAGCATCAGACACAGATAAGCAGCAGCAGCAGGAATAGCGACAGAAATCCCACAGTAGCAGGAACAGCCACAGCTTTGCAGCAGCAGCAGGAACAGCCACAGGAATACAGCAGCAACACGAACAGCCACAGGAATACAGCAGCAGCAGGAACAGCCGCAGGATTACAACAGCAGCAGGAACAGCCACGAGAATATAGCAGCAGTGGGAATAGCAACAGGAATATAGCAGCAGCAGGAACAGTGACATTAATCCCACAGCAGCAGGAACAGCCACATAAATGCAGCAGCAGCAGGAAAAGCCACAGGAATACAGTAGCAGCAGCAGCAGCAACAGGAACACAGCAGCAGCAGGAACAGCCACAAATATGCAGCAGCAGCAGGAACAGCCACAGGAATGCAGCAAAGCAGGAACAGCCAAAGGAATACAGCAGCAGGAGCAGGAACAACCACACGAATACAACAGCAGAAGGATCAGCCTCTGGAATACAGCAGCACCTGGAAAAGCCACAGGAATACTGCAGTATCAGGAAGAGCCAGAGGAACACAGCAGCAGCAGGAACAGCCACAGGAATACACCAGCAGCAGGAAGAGCCACAGAAATGCAGCAGCAGCAGGAACGGTGACAGGAATACAGAAGCAGCAAGAAGAGCCACAGGAATACAATAGCAGCAGAAACTGCCACAGGAATACAGCAGCAGCAGGATCTGCCACAGATATGCAGCAGCAGCAGAAACAGCCACAGTAATACAACAGCAGCAGTAATAGCCACAGAAATACAGCAGCACCAGGTATAGCCACAGGAATACAGCAGCAGGAGTAACAGCCACAGGAATACAGCAGCAACAGGAATAGTGACAAGAATACAGCAGCAGCAGGAACAGCCACAGGAATACAGCAGCAGCAGGAACAGCAACAGGAATACAGCAGCAGTAGGAAAAGCCAAAGGAATACAGCAGCAGCAGGAACAGCCATGGGAATACAGCAGCAGCAGGAGCTGGAATACAGCACCAGCAGGAATAGCCAAAGGAATACTGCAGCAGCAGGAACAGCCACACAAATACAGCAGCAGGAGGAACAGCCACAGAAATGCAGCAGCAGCAGGAACAGTGACAGGAATACAGCAGCAGCAGGAACAGCCACAGCAATACAATAGCAGCAGAAACTGCCACAGGAATACAGCAGCAGCAGGATCAGCCACAGATATGGAGCAGCAGAAGGAACAGCCACAGAAATACGACAGCAGCAGGAATAGCCACAGGAATTCAGCAGCAGCAGGAGCAGCCACAGTGATATAGCAGTATCAGGAACTGCCACAGATATGCAGCAGCAGCAGGAACCGCCACAGGAATACAGCAGCAGCAGGAACAGCCACAGGAATACAGCAGCAACAGGAACATTGACAGGAATACAGCAGCAGCAGGAACAGCCACAGGAATACAGCAGCAGCAGGAACAGCCACAGATATCCAGCAACAGGAACAGCCACTGGAATACAGCAGCAGCAGGAACTGCCACTTGAATATTGCAGCAGCAGGAAACGCCACGGATATGCAGCAGCAGCAGAAGGAACAGCCACAGGAACATAGCAGCAGGAAAAGCACAGGAATACAGCAGCGGGAGCAGGAACAGCCACACGAATACAACAGCAGAAGGACCAGCCACAGGGATACAGCAGCAGCAGGAACAGCCACAGGAATTCAGTAGCAGCAGAAACTGCCACAGGAATACAGCAGCAGCAGCATCAGCCACAGATAAGCAGCAGCAGCAGGAACAGCCACAGTAATATGACAGCAGCAGGAATAGCCACAGGAATATAGCAGCAGCAGGAGCAGCCACAGTGATATAGCAGTAGCAGGGACAGCCACAGATATGCAGCAGCAGCATGAACCGCCACAGGAATACAGCAGCAGCAGGAACAGCCACAGGAATACAGCAGTATCAGGAACAGCCACCAGAATACAGCAGCAGCAGGAACAGCCACAGGAATACAGCAGCAGCACGAACAGCCACAGGAATACAGCAGTAGCAGGAACAGCCACAGGAATACAGCAGCAGCAGGAACAGACACTAGAATACAGCAGCACCTGGAAAAGCCACAGGAATACAGCAGTATCAGGAACAGCCAGAGGAACACAGCAGCAGCAGGAACAGCCACAGGAATACACCAGCAGCAGGAAGAGCCATGGAAATGCAGCAGCAGCAGGAACAGTGACAGGAATACAGAAGCAGCAAGAACAGCCACAGGAATACAATAGCAGCAGAAACTGCCACAGGAATACAGCAGCAGCAGGATCCGCCACAGATATGCAGCAGCAGCAGGAACAGCCACAGTAATACGACAGCAGCAGGAATAGCCACAGGAATACAGCAGCAGCAGGAGCAGCCACAGTGATATAGCAGGAGCAGGAACAGCCACAGATATGCAGCAGCAGCAGGAACAGCAACAGGAATACAGCAGCAGCAGGAACAGCCATTGGAATACAGCAGCAACAGGAACATTGACAGGAATACAGCAGCAGCAGGAACAGCCACAGGAATACAGCAGCAGCAGGAACAGCCACAGATATCCAATAACAGGAACAGCCACTGGAATACAGCAGCAGCAGGAACTGCCACTTGAATATAGCAGCAGCAGGAAACGCCACGGATATGCAGCAGCAGCAGAAGGAACAGCCACACGAACATAGCAGCAGGAAAAGCCACAGAAATACAGCAGCGGGAGCAGGAACAGCCACACGAATACAACAGCAGAAGGAAGAGCCACAGGGATACAGCGGCAGCAGGAACAGCCACAGGAATTCAGTAGCAGCAGAAACTGCCACAGGAATACAGCAGCAGCAGCATCAGCCACAGATATGCAGCAGCAGCAGGAACAGCCACAGTAATACAACAGCAGCAGTAATAGCCACAGGAATATAGCAGCAGCAGGTGCAGCCACATTGATATAGCAGTAGCAGGAACAGCCACAGATATGCAGCAGCAGCATGAAGCTCCACAGGAATACAGCAGCAGCAGGAACAGCCACAGGAATACTGCAGTATCAGGAACAGCCAGAGGAATACAGCAGCAGCAGGAACTGCCACAGGAATACAGCAGCAACAGGAACATTGACAGGAATACAGCAGCAGCAGGAACAGCCACAGGAGTACAGCAGCAGCAGGAACAGCCACTGGAATACAGCAGCAGCAGGAACTGCCACTTGAATAGAGCAGCAGCAGGAAACGCCACGGATATGCAGCAGCAGCAGAAGGAACAGCCACAGGAACATAGCAGCAGGAACAGCCACAGGAATACAGCAGCAGGAGCAGGTACAGCCACACCAATACAACAGCAGAAGGACCAGCCACAGGGATACAGCAGCAGCAGGAAAAGCCACAGGAATTCTACAGGAACAGGCGGAGATATGCAGTAGTAGCAGGAACAGCCACAGATATGAAGCAGCAGCAGGAACAGCTACAGCAATACAGCAGCAGAAGGATCAGCCACAGCGTTGCAGCAGCAGGAGCAGCCACAGGAATAGAACAGCAGCAGGAATAGCCAAAGGAAAACCGCAGCAGCAGGAACAGCCCCACAAATACAGCAGCAGGAGCAACAGCCACAGAAATGCAGCAGCAGCAAGAACAATGACAGGAATACAGCAGCAACAGGACCAGCCACAGGAATACATTAGCAGCAGAAACTGCCACAGGAATACAGCAGCAGCAGGATCAGCCACAGATATGCAGCAGCAGCAGGAACAGCCACAGTAATACGACAGCAGCAGGAATAGCCAGAGGAATACAGCAGCAGCAGGAGCAGCCACAGTGATATAGCAGTAGCAGGAACAGCCACAGATATGCAGCAGCAGCAGGAACCGCCACAGGAATACAGCAGCAGCAGGAATAGCCACAGGAATATAGCAGTATCAGGAAGAGCCAGAGGAACACAGCAGCAGCAGGAACAGCCACAGGAATACACCAGCAGCAGGAAGAGACACAGAAATGCAGCAGCAGCAGGAACAGTGACAGGAATACAGAAGCAGCAAGAACAGCCACAGGAATAAAATAGCAGCAGAAACTGCCACAGGAATACAGCAGCAGTAGGATCTGCCACAGATATGCAGCAGCAGCAGAAACAGCCACAGTAATACAACAGCAGCAGTAATAGCCACAGAAATACAGCAGCAGCAGGTATAGCCACAGGAATACAGCAGCAGCAGGATCAGCCACAGATATGCAGCAGCAGCAGGAACATTGACAGGAATACAGCAGCAGCAGGAACAGCCACAGGAATACAGCAGCAGCAGCAACAGCCACAGATATCCAGCAACAGGAACAGCCACTGGAATAGAGCAGCAGCAGAAACTGCCACTTGAATATTGCAGCAGCAGGAAAAGCCACGGATATGCAGCAGCAGCAGAAGGAACAGCCACAGGAACATAGCAGCAGGAAAAGCACAGGAATACAGCAGCGGGAGCAGGAACAGCCACACGAATACAACAGCAGAAGGACCAGCCACAGGGATACAGCAGCAGCAGGAACAGCCACAGGAATTCAGTAGCAGCAGAAACTGCCACAGGAATACAGCAGCAGCAGCATCAGACACAGATAAGCAGCAGCAGCAGGAATAGCGACAGAAATCCCACAGTAGCAGGAACAGCCACAGCTTTGCAGCAGCAGCAGGAACAGCCACAGGAATACAGCAGCAACACGAACAGCCACAGGAATACAGCAGCAGCAGGAACAGCCGCAGGATTACAACAGCAGCAGGAACAGCCACGAGAATATAGCAGCAGTGGGAATAGCAACAGGAATATAGCAGCAGCAGGAACAGTGACATTAATCCCACAGCAGCAGGAACAGCCACATAAATGCAGCAGCAGCAGGAAAAGCCACAGGAATACAGTAGCAGCAGCAGCAGCAACAGGAACACAGCAGCAGCAGGAACAGCCACAAATATGCAGCAGCAGCAGGAACAGCCACAGGAATGCAGCAAAGCAGGAACAGCCAAAGGAATACAGCAGCAGGAGCAGGAACAACCACACGAATACAACAGCAGAAGGATCAGCCACTGGAATACAGCAGCACCTGGAAAAGCCACAGGAATACTGCAGTATCAGGAAGAGCCAGAGGAACACAGCAGCAGCAGGAACAGCCACAGGAATACACCAGCAGCAGGAAGAGCCACAGAAATGCAGCAGCAGCAGGAACGGTGACAGGAATACAGAAGCAGCAAGAAGAGCCACAGGAATACAATAGCAGCAGAAACTGCCACAGGAATACAGCAGCAGCAGGATCTGCCACAGATATGCAGCAGCAGCAGAAACAGCCACAGTAATACAACAGCAGCAGTAATAGCCACAGAAATACAGCAGCACCAGGTATAGCCACAGGAATACAGCAGCAGGAGTAACAGCCACAGGAATACAGCAGCAACAGGAATAGTGACAAGAATACAGCAGCAGCAGGAACAGCCACAGGAATACAGCAGCAGCAGGAACAGCAACAGGAATACAGCAGCAGTAGGAAAAGCCAAAGGAATACAGCAGCAGCAGGAACAGCCATGGGAATACAGCAGCAGCAGGAGCTGGAATACAGCACCAGCAGGAATAGCCAAAGGAATACTGCAGCAGCAGGAACAGCCACACAAATACAGCAGCAGGAGGAACAGCCACAGAAATGCAGCAGCAGCAGGAACAGTGACAGGAATACAGCAGCAGCAGGAATAGCCACAGCAATACAATAGCAGCAGAAACTGCCACAGGAATACAGCAGCAGCAGGATCAGCCACAGATATGGAGCAGCAGAAGGAACAGCCACAGAAATACGACAGCAGCAGGAATAGCCACAGGAATTCAGCAGCAGCAGGAGCAGCCACAGTGATATAGCAGTAGCAGGAACTGCCACAGATATGCAGCAGCAGCAGGAACCGCCACAGGAATACAGCAGCAGCAGGAACAGCCACAGGAATACAGCAGCAACAGGAACATTGACAGGAATACAGCAGCAGCAGGAACAGCCACAGGAATACAGCAGCAGCAGGAACAGCCACAGATATCCAGCAACAGGAACAGCCACTGGAATACAGCAGCAGCAGGAACTGCCACTTGAATATTGCAGCAGCAGGAAACGCCACGGATATGCAGCAGCAGCAGAAGGAACAGCCACAGGAACATAGCAGCAGGAAAAGCCACAGGAATACAGCAGCGGGAGCAGGAACAGCCACACGAATACAACAGCAGAAGGACCAGCCACAGGGATACAGCAGCAGCAGGAACAGCCACAGGAATTCAGTAGCAGCAGAAACTGCCACAGGAATACAGCAGCAGCAGCATCAGCCACAGATAAGCAGCAGCAGCAGGAACAGCCACAGTAATATGACAGCAGCAGGAATAGCCACAGGAATATAGCAGCAGCAGGAGCAGCCACAGTGATATAGCAGTAGCAGGGACAGCCACAGATATGCAGCAGCAGCATGAACCGCCACAGGAATACAGCAGCAGCAGGAACAGCCACAGGAATACAGCAGTATCAGGAACAGCCACCAGAATACAGCAGCAGCAGGAACAGCCACAGGAATACAGCAGCAGCACGAACAGCCACAGGAATACAGCAGTAGCAGGAACAGCCACAGGAATACAGCAGCAGCAGGAACAGACACTAGAATACAGCAGCACCTGGAAAAGCCACAGGAATACAGCAGTATCAGGAACAGCCAGAGGAACACAGCAGCAGCAGGAACAGCCGCAGGAATACACCAGCAGCAGGAAGAGCCATGGAAATGCAGCAGCAGCAGGAACAGTGACAGGAATACAGAAGCAGCAAGAACAGCCACAGGAATACAATAGCAGCAGAAACTGCCACAGGAATACAGCAGCAGCAGGATCCGCCACAGATATGCAGCAGCAGCAGAAACAGCCACAGTAATACAACAGCAGCAGTAATAGCCACAGAAATACAGCAGCAGCAGATATAGCCACAGGAATACAGCAGCAGGAGCAACAGCCACAGGAATACAGCAGCAACAGGAATAGTGACAAGAATACAGCAGCAGCAGGAACAGCCACAGGAATACAGCAGCAGCAGGAACAGCAACAGGAATACAGCAGCAGTAGGAAAAGCCAAAGGAATACAGCAGCAGCAGGAACAGCCAAGGGAATACAGCAGCAGCAGGAGCTGGAATACAGCACCAGCAGGAATAGCCAAAGGAATACTGCAGCAGCAGGAACAGCCACACAACTACAGCAGCAGCAGGAACAGCCACAGAAATGCAGCAGCAGCAGGAACAGTGACAGGAATACAGCAGCAGCAGGAACAGCCACAGGAATACAGTAGCAGCAGAAACTGCCACAGGAATACAGCAGCAGCAGGATCAGCCACAGATATGCAGCAGCAGCAGGAACAGCCACAGTAATACGACAGCAGCAGGAATAGCCACAGGAATACAGCAGCAGCAGGAGCAGCCACAATGATATAGCAGTAGCAGGAACTGCCACAGATATGCAGCAGCAGCAGGAACCGCCACAGGAATACAGCAGCAGCAGGAACAGCCACAGGAATACAGCAGCAACAGGAACATTGACAGGAATACAGCAGCAGCAGGAACAGCCACAGGAATACAGCAGCAGCAGGAACAGCCACAGATATCCAGCAACAGGAACAGCCACTGGAATACAGCAGCAGCAGGAAAAGCCACAGGAATACAGCAGCAGCAGGAACATCAACAGGAATACAGCAGCAATTGGAAAAGCCAAAGTAAACAGCAGCAGCAGGAACTGCCAAGGGAATACAGCAGCAGCAGGAGCTGGAATACAGCACCAGCAGGAATAGCCAAAGGAATACTGCAGCAGCAGGAACAGCCACACAACTACAGCAGCAGGAGGAACAGCCACAGAATTGCAGCAGCAGCAGGAACAGTGACAGGAATACAGTAGCACCAGAAACAGCCACTGGAATACAGCAGCAGCAGGAACTGCCACTTGAATATAGCAGCAGCAGGAAACGCCACGGATATGCAGCAGCAGCAGAAGGAACAGCCACAGGAACATAGCAGCAGGAAAAGCCACAGGAATACAGCAGCGAGAGCAGGAACAGCCACACGAATACAACAGCAGAAGGAAGAGCCACAGGGATACAGCAGCAGCAGGAATAGCCACAGGAATTCAGTAGCAGCAGAAACTGCCACAGGAATACAGCAGCAGCAGCATCAGCCACAGATATGCAGCAGCAGCAGGAACAGCCACAGTAATACAACAGCAGCAGGAATAGCCACAGGAATATAGCAGCAGCAGGAGCAGCCACATTGATATAGCAGTAGCAGGAACAGCCACAGATATGCAGCAGCAGCATGAAGCTCCACAGGAATACAGCAGCAGCAGGAACAGCCACAGGAATATAGCAGTATCAGGAAGAGCCAGAGGAACACAGCAGCAGCAGGGACAGCCACAGGAATACACCAGCAGCAGGAAGAGACACAGAAATGCAGCAGCAGCAGGAACAGTGACAGGAATACAGAAGCAGCAAGAACAGCCACAGGAATAAAATAGCAGCAGAAACTGCCACAGGAATACAGCAGCAGTAGGATCTGCCACAGATATGCAGCAGCAGCAGAAACAGCCACAGTAATACAACAGCAGCAGTAATAGCCACAGAAATACAGCAGCAGCAGGTATAGCCACAGGAATACAGCAGCAGCAGGATCAGCCACAGATATGCAGCAGCAGCAGGAACATTGACAGGAATACAGCAGCAGCAGGAACAGCCACAGGAATACAGCAGCAGCAGCAACAGCCACAGATATCCAGCAACAGGAACAGCCACTGGAATAGAGCAGCAGCAGAAACTGCCACTTGAATATTGCAGCAGCAGGAAACGCCACGGATATGCAGCAGCAGCAGAAGGAACAGCCACAGGAACATAGCAGCAGGAAAAGCACAGGAATACAGCAGCGGGAGCAGGAACAGCCACACGAATACAACAGCAGAAGGACCAGCCACAGGGATACAGCAGCAGCAGGAACAGCCACAGGAATTCAGTAGCAGCAGAAACTGCCACAGGAATACAGCAGCAGCAGCATCAGACACAGATAAGCAGCAGCAGCAGGAATAGCGACAGAAATCCCACAGTAGCAGGAACAGCCACAGCTTTGCAGCAGAAGCAGGAACAGCCACAGGAATACAGCAGCAACACGAACAGCCACAGGAATACAGCAGCAGCAGGAACAGCCGCAGGATTACAACAGCAGCAGGAACAGCCACGAGAATATAGCAGCAGTGGGAATAGCAACAGGAATATAGCAGCAGCAGGAACAGTGACATTAATCCCACAGCAGCAGGAAAAGCCACATAAATGCAGCAGCAGCAGGAAAAGCCACAGGAATACAGTAGCAGCAGCAGCAGCAACAGGAACACAGCAGCAGCAGGAACAGCCACAAATATGCAGCAGCAGCAGGAACAGCCACAGGAATGCAGCAAAGCAGGAACAGCCAAAGGAATACAGCAGCAGGAGCAGGAACAGCCACACGAATACAACAGCAGAAGGATCAGCCACTGGAATACAGCAGCACCTGGAAAAGCCACAGGAATACTGCAGTATCAGGAAGAGCCAGAGGAACACAGCAGCAGCAGGAACAGCCACAGGAATACACCAGCAGCAGGAAGAGCCACAGAAATGCAGCAGCAGCAGGAACGGTGACAGGAATACAGAAGCAGCAAGAAGAGCCACAGGAATACAATAGCAGCAGAAACTGCCACAGGAATACAGCAGCAGCAGGATCTGCCACAGATATGCAGCAGCAGCAGAAACAGCCACAGTAATACAACAGCAGCAGTAATAGCCACAGAAATACAGCAGCACCAGGTATAGCCACAGGAATACAGCAGCAGGAGTAACAGCCACAGGAATACAGCAGCAACAGGAATAGTGACAAGAATACAGCAGCAGCAGGAACAGCCACAGGAATACAGCAGCAGCAGGAACAGCAACAGGAATACAGCAGCAGTAGGAAAAGCCAAAGGAATACAGCAGCAGCAGGAACAGCCATGGGAATACAGCAGCAGCAGGAGCTGGAATACAGCACCAGCAGGAATAGCCAAAGGAATACTGCAGCAGCAGGAACAGCCACACAAATACAGCAGCAGGAGGAACAGCCACAGAAATGCAGCAGCAGCAGGAACAGTGACAGGAATACAGCAGCAGCAGGAACAGCCACAGCAATACAATAGCAGCAGAAACTGCCACAGGAATACAGCAGCAGCAGGATCAGCCACAGATATGGAGCAGCAGAAGGAACAGCCACAGAAATACGACAGCAGCAGGAATAGCCACAGGAATTCAGCAGCAGCAGGAGCAGCCACAGTGATATAGCAGTAGCAGGAACTGCCACAGATATGCAGCAGCAGCAGGAACCGCCACAGGAATACAGCAGCAGCAGGAAGAGCCACGGGAATACAGCAGCAACAGGAACATTGACAGGAATACAGCAGCAGCAGGAACAGCCACAGGAATACAGCAGCAGCAGGAACAGCCACAGATATCCAGCAACAGGAACAGCCACTGGAATACAGCAGCAGCAGGAACTGCCACTTGAATATTGCAGCAGCAGGAAACGCCACGGATATGCAGCAGCAGCAGAAGGAACAGCCACAGGAACATAGCAGCAGGAAAAGCACAGGAATACAGCAGCGGGAGCAGGAACAGCCACACGAATACAACAGCAGAAGGACCAGCCACAGGGATACAGCAGCAGCAGGAACAGCCACAGGAATTCAGTAGCAGCAGAAACTGCCACAGGAATACAGCAGCAGCAGCATCAGCCACAGATAAGCAGCAGCAGCAGGAACAGCCACAGTAATATGACAGCAGCAGGAATAGCCACAGGAATATAGCAGCAGCAGGAGCAGCCACAGTGATATAGCAGTAGCAGGGACAGCCACAGATATGCAGCAGCAGCATGAACCGCCACAGGAATACAGCAGCAGCAGGAACAGCCACAGGAATACAGCAGTATCAGGAACAGCCACCAGAATACAGCAGCAGCAGGAACAGCCACAGGAATACAGCAGCAGCACGAACAGCCACAGGAATACAGCAGTAGCAGGAACAGCCACAGGAATACAGCAGCAGCAGGAACAGACACTAGAATACAGCAGCACCTGGAAAAGCCACAGGAATACAGCAGTATCAGGAACAGCCAGAGGAACACAGCAGCAGCAGGAACAGCCACAGGAATGCACCAGCAGCAGGAAGAGCCATGGAAATGCAGCAGCAGCAGGAACAGTGACAGGAATACAGAAGCAGCAAGAACAGCCACAGGAATACAATAGCAGCAGAAACTGCCACAGGAATACAGCAGCAGCAGGATCCGCCACAGATATGCAGCAGCAGCAGAAACAGCCACAGTAATACAACAGCAGCAGTAATAGCCACAGAAATACAGCAGCAGCAGATATAGCCACAGGAATACAGCAGCAGGAGCAACAGCCACAGGAATACAGCAGCAACAGGAATAGTGACAAGAATACAGCAGCAGCAGGAACAGCCACAGGAATACAGCAGCAGCAGGAACAGCAACAGGAATACAGCAGCAGTAGGAAAAGCCAAAGGAATACAGCAGCAGCAGGAACAGCCAAGGGAATACAGCAGCAGCAGGAGCTGGAATACAGCACCAGCAGGAATAGCCAAAGGAATACTGCAGCAGCAGGAACAGCCACACAACTACAGCAGCAGCAGGAACAGCCACAGAAATGCAGCAGCAGCAGGAACAGTGACAGGAATACAGCAGCAGCAGGAACAGCCACAGGAATACAGTAGCAGCAGAAACTGCCACAGGAATACAGCAGCAGCAGGATCAGCCACAGATATGCAGCAGCAGCAGGAACAGCCACAGTAATACGACAGCAGCAGGAATAGCCACAGGAATACAGCAGCAGCAGGAGCAGCCACAATGATATAGCAGTAGCAGGAACTGCCACAGATATGCAGCAGCAGCAGGAACAGCCACAGGAATACAGCAGCAGCAGGAACAGCCACAGGAATACAGCAGCAACAGGAACATTGACAGGAATACAGCAGCAGCAGGAACAGCCACAGGAATACAGCAGCAGCAGGAACAGCCACAGATATCCAGCAACAGGAACAGCCACTGGAATACAGCAGCAGCAGGAAAAGCCACAGGAATACAGCAGCAGCAGGAACATCAACAGGAATACAGCAGCAATTGGAAAAGCCAAAGTAAGCAGCAGCAGCAGGAACAGCCAAGGGAATACAGCAGCAGCAGGAGCTGGAATACAGCACCAGCAGGAATAGCCAAAGGAATACTGCAGCAGCAGGAACAGCCACACAACTACAGCAGCAGGAGGAACAGCCACAGAAATGCAGCAGCAGCAGGAACAGTGACAGGAATACAGTAGCACCAGAAACAGCCACTGGAATACAGCAGCAGCAGGAACTGCCACTTGAATATAGCAGCAGCAGGAAACGCCACGGATATGCAGCAGCAGCAGAAGGAACAGCCACAGGAACATAGCAGCAGGAAAAGCCACAGGAATACAGCAGCGAGAGCAGGAACAGCCACACGAATACAACAGCAGAAGGAAGAGCCACAGGGATACAGCAGCAGCAGGAATAGCCACAGGAATTCAGTAGCAGCAGAAACTGCCACAGGAATACAGCAGCAGCAGCATCAGCCACAGATATGCAGCAGCAGCAGGAACAGCCACAGTAATACAACAGCAGCAGGAATAGCCACAGGAATATAGCAGCAGCAGGAGCAGCCACATTGATATAGCAGTAGCAGGAACAGCCACAGATATGCAGCAGCAGCATGAAGCTCCACAGGAATACAGCAGCAGCAGGAACAGCCACAGGAATACTGCAGTATCAGGAACAGCCAGAGGAATACAGCAGCAGCAGGAACAGCCACAGGAATACAGCAGCAACAGGAACATTGACAGGAATACAGCAGCAGCAGGAACAGCCACAGGAGTACAGCAGCAGCAGGAACAGCCACAGATATCCAGCAACAGGAACAGCCACTGGAATACAGCAGCAGCAGGAACTGCCACTTGAATATAGCAGCAGCAGGAAACGCCACGGGTATGCAGCAGCAGCAGAAGGAACAGCCACAGGAAGATAGCAGCAGGAACAGCCACAGGAATACAGCAGCAGGAGCAGGTACAGCCACACCAATACAACAGCAGAAGGACCAGCCACAGGGATACAGCAGCAGCAGGAAAAGCCACAGGAATTCTACAGGAACAGGAGGAGATATGCAGTAGTAGCAGGAACAGCCACAGATATGAAGAAGCAGCAGGAACAGCTACAGCAATACAGCAGCAGAAGGATCAGACACAGCGTTGCAGCAGCAGGAGCAGCCACATGAATAGAGCAGCAGCAGGAATACCCAAAGGAAAACCGCAGCAGCAGGAACAGCCACACAAATACAGCAGCAGGAGCAACAGCCACAGAAATGCAGCAGCAGCAAGAACAATGACAGGAATACAGCAGCAACAGGAACAGCCACAGGAATACAGTAGCAGCAGAAACTGCCACAGGAATACAGCAGCAGCAGGATCAGCCACAGATATGCAGCAGCAGCAGGAACAGCCACAGTAATACGACAGCAGCAGGAGTAGCCAGAGGAATACAGCAGCAGCAGGAGCAGCCACAGTGATATAGCAATAGCAGGAACAGCCACAGATATGCAGCAGCAGCAGGAACCGCCACAGGAATACAGCAGCAGCAGGAACAGCCACAGGAATACACCAGCAGCAGGAAGAGCCACAGAAATGCAGCAGCAACAGGAACAGTGACAGGAATACAGAAGCAGCAAGAACAGCCACAGGAATACAATAGCAGCAGAAACTGCCACAGGAATACAGCAGCAGCAGGATCTGCCACAGATATGCAGCAGCAGCAGAAACAGCCACAGTAATACAACAGCAGCAGTAATAGCCACAGAAATACAGCAGCAGCAGGTATAGCCACAGGAATACAGCAGCAGCAGGATCAGCCACAGATATGCAGCAGCAGCAGGAACATTGACAGGAATACAGCAGCAGCAGGAACAGCCACAGGAATACAGCAGCAGCAGGAACAGCCACAGATATCCAGAAACAGGAACAGCCACTGGAATACAGCAGCAGCAGAAACTGCCACTTGAATATTGCAGCAGAAGGAAACGCCACGGACATGCAGCAGCAGCAGAAGGAACAGCCACAGGAACATAGCAGCAGGAAAAGCACAGGAATACAGCAGCGGGAGCAGGAACAGCCACACGAATACAACAGCAGAAGGACCAGCCACAGGGATACAGCAGCAGCAGGAACAGCCACAGGAATTCAGTAGCAGCAGAAACTGCCACAGGAATACAGCAGCAGCAGCATCAGACACACATAAGCAGCAGCAGCAGGAACAGCCACAGGAATACAGCAGCAGCAGCATGAACAGCCAAAGGATTACAGCAGCAATAGGAATAGCCATGGGATTAGAGCAGCAGTGGGATCAGCAACAGGAATATAGCAGCAGCAGGAATATCGACAGAAATCCCACAGTAGCAGGAACAGCCACAGCTTTGCAGCAGCAGCAGGAACAGCCACAGGAATACAGCACCAGCACGAACAGCCACAGGAATACAGCAGCAGCAGGAACAGCCGCAGGATTACAACAGCAGCAGGAACAGCCACGAGAATATAGCAGCAGTGGGAATAGCAACAGGAATATAGCAGCAGCTGGAACAGTGACATAAATCCCACAGCAGCAGGAACAGCCACATAAATGCAGCAGCAGCAGGAAAAGCCACAGGAATACAGTAGCAGCAGCAGCAGCAACAGGAACACAGCAGCAGCAGGAACAGCCACAAATATGCAGCAGCAGCAGGAACAGCCACAGGAATGCAGCAAAGCAGGAACAGCCAAAGGAATACAGCAGCAGGAGCAGGAACAGCCACACGAATACAACAGCAGAAGGATCAGCCTCTGGAATACAGCAGCACCTGGAAAAGCCACAGGAATACAGCAGTATCAGGAAGAGCCAGAGGAACACAGCAGCAGCAGGAACAGCCACAGGAATACACCAGCAGCAGGAAGAGCCACAGAAATGCAGCAGCAGCAGGAACAGTGACAGGAATACAGAAGCAGCAAGAACAGCCACAGGAATACAATAGCAGCAGAAACTGCCACAGGAATACAGCAGCAGCAGGATCTGCCACAGATATGCAGCAGCAGCAGAAACAGCCACAGTAATACAACAGCAGCAGTAATGGCCACAGAAATACAGCAGCAGGAGTAACAGCCACAGGAATACAGCAGCAACAGGAATAGTGACAAGAATACAGCAGCAGCAGGAACAGCCACAGGAATACAGCAGCAGCAGGAACAGCAACAGGAATACAGCAGCAGTAGGAAAAGCCAAAGGAATACAGCAGCAGCAGGAACAGCCATGGGAATACAGCAGCAGCAGGAGCTGGAATACAGCACCAGCAGGAATAGCCAAAGGAATACTGCAGCAGCAGGAACAGCCACACAAATACAGCAGCAGGAGGAACAGCCACAGAAATGCAGCAGCAGCAGGAACAGTGACAGGAATACAGCAGCAGCAGGAACAGCCACAGCAATACAATAGCAGCAGAAACTGCCACAGGAATACAGCAGCAGCAGGATCAGCCACAGATATGGAGCAGCAGAAGGAACAGCCACAGTAATACGACAGCAGCAGGAATAGCCACAGGAATACAGCAGCAGCAGGAGCAGCCACAGTGATATAGCAGTAGCAGGAACTGCCACAGATATGCAGCAGCTGCAGGAACCGCCACAGGAATACAGCAGCAGCAGGAACAGCCACAGGAATACAGCAGCAACAGGAACATTGACAGGAATACAGCAGCAGCAGGAACAGCCACAGGAATACAGCAGCAGCAGGAACAGACACAGGAATACAGCCGCAGCAGGAACAGCAACAGGAATACAGCAGCAGTAGGAAAAGCCAAAGGAATACAGCAGCAGCAGGAACAGCCAAGGGAATACAGCAGCAGCAGGAGCTGGAATACAGCACCAGCAGGAATAGCTAAAGGAATACTGCAGCAGCAGGAACAGCCACACAACTACAGCAGCAGCAGGAACAGCCACAGAAATGCAGCAGCAGCAGGAACAGTGACAGGAATACAGCAGCAGCAGGAACAGCCACAGGAATACAGTAGCAGCAGAAACAGCCACAGGAATACAGCAGCAGCATAATCAGCCACAGATATGCAGCAGCAGCAGGAACAGCCACAGTAATACGACAGCAGCAGGAATAGCCACAGGAATACAGCAGCAGCAGGAGCAGCCACAGTGATAAAGCAGTAGCAGGAACTGCCACAGATATGCAGCAGCAACAGGAACCGCCACAGGAATACCGCAGCAGCAGGAACAGCCACTGGAACACAGCAGCAACAGGAACATTGACAGGAATACAGCAGCAGCAGAAACAGCCACAGGAACACAGCAGCAGCAGGAACAGCCACAGATATCCAACAACAGGAACAGCCACTGGAATACAGCAGCAGCAGGAACTGCCACTTGAATATAGCAGCAGCAGGAAACGCCACGGATATGCAGCAGCAGCAGAAGGAACAGCCACAGGAACATAGCAGCAGGAAAAGCCACAGGAATACAGCAGCGAGAGCAGGAACAGCCACACGAATACAACAGCAGAAAGAAGAGCCAGAGGGATACAGCAGCAGCAGAAACAGCCACAGGAATTCAGTAGCAGCAGAAACTGCCACAGGAATACAGCAGCAGCAGCATCAGCCACAGATATGCAGCAGCAGCAGGAACAGGCACAGTAATACAACAGCAGCAGGAATTGCCACAGGAATATAGCAGCAGAAGGAGCAGCCACAGTGATATAGCAGTAGCAGGAACAGCCACAGATATGCAGCAGCAGCATGAAGTTCCACAGGAATACAGCAGCAGCAGGAACAGCCACAGGAATACTGCAGTATCAGGAACAGCCACAGGAATACAGCAGCAGCAGGAACAGCCACAGGAATACAGCAGCAACAGGAACATTGACCGGAATACAGCAGCAGCAGGAACAGCCACAGGAGTACAGCAGCAACAGGAACAGCCACAGATATCCAGCAACAGGAACAGCCACTGGAATACAGCAGCAGCAGGAACTGCCACTTGAATATAGCAGCAGCAGGAAACGCCACGGATATGCAGCAGCAGCAGAAGGAACAGCCACAGGAACATAGCAGCAGGAACAGCCACAGGAATACAGCAGCAGGAGCAGGTACAGCCACACCAATACAACAGCAGAAGGACCAGCCACAGGGATACAGCAGCAGCAGGAAAAGCCACAGGAATTCAACAGGAACAGGTGGAGATATGCAGTAGTAGCAGGAACAGCTTCAGATATGAATCAGCAGCAGGAACAGCCACAGCAATACAATAGCAGCAGAAACTGCCACAGGAATACAGCAGCAGCAGGATCAGCCACAGATATGGAGCAGCAGAAGGAACAGCCACAGTAATACGACAGCAGCAGGAATAGCCACAGGAATACAGCAGCAGCAGGAGCAGCCACAGTGATATAGCAGTAGCAGGAACTGCCACAGATATGCAGCAGCAGCAGGAACCGCCACAGGAATACAGCAGCAGCAGGAACAGCCACAGGAATACAGCAGCAACAGGAACATTGACAGGAATACAGCAGCAGCAGGAACAGCCACAGGAATACAGCAGCAGCAGGAATAGCCACAGATATCCAGCAACAGGAACAGCCACTGGAATACAGCAGCAGCAGGAACTGCCACTTGAATATTGCAGCAGCAGGAAACGCCACGGATATGCAGCAGCAGCAGAAGGAACAGCCACAGGAACATAGCAGCAGGAAAAGCACAGGAATACAGCAGCGGGAGCAGGAACAGCCACACGAATAGAATATCAGAAGGACCAGCCACAGGGATACAGCAGCAGCAGGAACAGCCACAGGAATTCAGTAGCAGCAGAAACTGCCACAGGAATACAGCAGCAGCAGCATCAGCCACAGATAAGCAGCAGCAGCAGGAACAGCCACAGTAATACGACAGCAGCAGGAATAGCCACAGGAATATAGCAGCAGCAGGAGCAGCCACAGTGATATAGCAGTAGCAGGGACAGCCACAGATATGCAGCAGCAGCATGAACCGCCACAGGAATACAGCAGCAGCAGGAACAGCCACAGGAATACAGCAGTATCAGGAACAGCCACCAGAATACAGCAGCAGCAGGAACAGCCACAGGAATACAGCAGCAGCACGAACAGCCACAGGAATACAGCAGTAGCAGGAACAGCCACAGGAATACAGCAGCAGCAGGAACAGACACTGGAATACAGCAGCACCTGGAAAAGCCACAGGAATACAGCAGTATCAGGAACAGCCAGAGGAACACAGCAGCAGCAGGAACAGCCACAGGAATACACCAGCAGCAGGAAGAGCCACGGAAATGCAGCAGCAGCAGGAACAGTGACAGGAATACAGAAGCAGCAAGAACAGCCACAGGAATACAATAGCAGCAGAAACTGCCACAGGAATACAGCAGCAGCAGGATCCGCCACAGATATGCAGCAGCAGCAGAAAAAGCCACAGTAATACAACAGCAGCAGTAATAGCCACAGAAATACAGCAGCAGCAGGTATAGCCACAGGAATACAGCAGCAGGAGTAACAGCCACAGGAATACAGCAGCAACAGGAATAGTGACAAGAATACAGCAGCAGCAGGAACAGACACAGGAATACAGCCGCAGCAGGAACAGCAACAGGAATACAGCAGCAGTAGGAAAAGCCAAAGGAATACAGCAGCAGCAGGAACAGCCAAGGGAATACAGCAGCAGCAGGAGCTGGAATACAGCACCAGCAGGAATAGCTAAAGGAATACTGCAGCAGCAGGAACAGCCACACAACTACAGCAGCAGCAGGAACAGCCACAGAAATGCAGCAGCAGCAGGAACAGTGACAGGAATACAGCAGCAGCAGGAACAGCCACAGGAATACAGTAGCAGCAGAAACAGCCACAGGAATACAGCAGCAGCATAATCAGCCACAGATATGCAGCAGCAGCAGGAACAGCCACAGTAATACGACAGCAGCAGGAATAGCCACAGGAATACAGCAGCAGCAGGAGCAGCCACAGTGATAAAGCAGTAGCAGGAACTGCCACAGATATGCAGCAGCAGCAGGAACCGCCACAGGAATACCGCAGCAGCAGGAACAGCCACTGGAACACAGCAGCAACAGGAACATTGACAGGAATACAGCAGCAGCAGAAACAGCCACAGGAACACAGCAGCAGCAGGAACAGCCACAGATATCCAACAACAGGAACAGCCACTGGAATACAGCAGCAGCAGGAACTGCCACTTGAATATAGCAGCAGCAGGAAACGCCACGGATATGCAGCAGCAGCAGAAGGAACAGCCACAGGAACATAGCAGCAGGAAAAGCCACAGGAATACAGCAGCGAGAGCAGGAACAGCCACACGAATACAACAGCAGAAAGAAGAGCCAGAGGGATACAGCAGCAGCAGAAACAGCCACAGGAATTCAGTAGCAGCAGAAACTGCCACAGGAATACAGCAGCAGCAGCATCAGCCACAGATATGCAGCAGCAGCAGGAACAGGCACAGTAATACAACAGCAGCAGGAATTGCCACAGGAATATAGCAGCAGAAGGAGCAGCCACAGTGATATAGCAGTAGCAGGAACAGCCACAGATATGCAGCAGCAGCATGAAGTTCCACAGGAATACAGCAGCAGCAGGAACAGCCACAGGAATACTGCAGTATCAGGAACAGCCACAGGAATACAGCAGCAGCAGGAACAGCCACAGGAATACAGCAGCAACAGGAACATTGACCGGAATACAGCAGCAGCAGGAACAGCCACAGGAGTACAGCAGCAGCAGGAACAGCCACAGATATCCAGCAACAGGAACAGCCACTGGAATACAGCAGCAGCAGGAACTGCCACTTGAATATAGCAGCAGCAGGAAACGCCACGGATATGCAGCAGCAGCAGAAGGAACAGCCACAGGAACATAGCAGCAGGAACAGCCACAGGAATACAGCAGCAGGAGCAGGTACAGCCACACCAATACAACAGCAGAAGGACCAGCCACAGGGATACAGCAGCAGCAGGAAAAGCCACAGGAATTCAACAGGAACAGGTGGAGATATGCAGTAGTAGCAGGAACAGCTTCAGATATGAATCAGCAGCAGGAACAGCTACAGCAATACAGCAGCAGAAGGATCAGCCACAGCGTTGCAGCAGCAGGAGCAGCCACAGGAATAGAGCAGCAGCAGGAATAGCCAAAGGAATACCGCAGCAGCAGGAACAGCCACACAAATACAGCAGCAGGAGGAACAGGCAGAGAAATGCAGCAGCAGCAAGAACAATGACAGGAATACAGCAGCAACAGGAACAGCCACAGGAATACAGTAGCAGCAGAAAATGCCACAGGAATACAGCAGCAGCAGGATCAGCCACAGTTATGCAGCAGCAGCAGGAATAGCCACAGGAATACAGCAGCAGCAGGAGCAGCCGCAGTGATATAGCAGTAGCAGGTACAGCCACAGATATGCAGCAGCAGCAGGAACCGCCACAGGAATACAGCAGCAGCAGGAATAGCCACAGGAATACAGCAGTATCAGGAACAGCCAGAGGAATGCAGCAGCAGCAGGAACAGCCACAGGAATACAGCAGCAACAGGAACATTGACAGGAATACAGCAGCAGCAGGAACAGCCACAGGAATACAGCAGCAGCAGGAACAGCCACAGATATCCAGCAAGAGGAACAGCCACTGGAATACAGCAGCAGCAGGAACTGCCACTTGAATATAGCAGCAGCAGGAAACGCCACGGATATGCAGCAGCAGCAGGAACAGCTACTGCAATACAGCAGCAGAAGGATCAGCCACAGCGTTGCAGCAGCAGGAACAGCCAAGGGAATAAAGCAGCAGCAGGAATAGCCAAAGGAATACCGCAGCAGCAGGACCAGCCACACAAATACAGCAGCAGGAGGCACAGCCACAGAAATGCAGCAGCAGCAGGAACAGTGACAGGAATACAGCAGCAGCAGGAACAGCCACTTGAATACAGCAGCACCAGGAAAGGCCACAGGAAAAAAACAGTATCAGGAACAGCCACAGAAACACAGCAGCAGCGGAAACAGCCACAGGAATACAGCAGCAGCAGGACACGCCACAGATATGCAGCAGCAGCAGTGGGAACAGCCACAGGAACACAGCAGCAGGAACAGATACAGGAATACAACAGCAGCAGGAATAGCCACAGGAATACAGCGGCAGCAGCAGGAACAGCCACCAGAATACAGCAGTAGCAAGAACAGCCATAGATATGCGGCAGCAGCAGGAACAGCCACAGGAATACAACAGCACCTGAAACAGCCAGAGGATTACAGCAGCAGTGGGAACAGCAACAGGAATATAGCAGCATCAGGAACAGCGACACAAATCCCACATCAGCACGAGCAGCCACAGACATGCAGTAGCAGCAGGAGCAGCCACAGGAATACAGCAGCAGCAGGAATAACCACAGGAATACTGCAGCAGCAGGAACAGCCACACAAATACAGCAGCAGCAGGAAAAGCCACAGGAATGCAGCAGCAGCAGGAACAGACAAAGGAATTCAGCAGCAGCAGGAACAGTCACAGGAATACAGTAGCAGCAGAAACTGCCACAGCAATACAGCAGCAGCAGGATCAGCCACAGAAATGCAGCAGCAGCACGAACAGCCACAGGAATACAGCAGCAGCTGCATGAACAGCCAAAGGATTACAGCAGCAATAGGAATAGTCATGGGATTAGAGCAGCAGTGGGATCAGCAACAGGAATATAGCAGCAGCAGGAATATCGACAGAAATCCCACAGTAGCAGGAACAGCCACAGCTTTGCAGCAGCAGCAGGAACAGCCACAGGAATACAGCAGCAGCACGAACAGCCACAGGATTACAGCAGCAGCAGGAACAGCCGCAGGATTACAACAGCAGCAGGAACAGCCACGAGAATATAGCAGCAGTGGGAATAGCAACAGGAATATAGCAGCAGCAGCAACAGTGACATAAATCCCACAGCAGCAGGAACAGCCACATAAATGCAGCAGCAGCAGGAACAGCCACAGGAATACAGTAGCAGCAGCAGCAGAAACAGGAACACAGCAGAAGAAGGAACAGCCACAAATATGCAGCAGCAGCAGGAACAGCCACAGGAATGCAGCAAAGCAGGAACAGCCACAGGAATACAGCAGCAGGAGCAGGAACAGCCACACGCATACAACAGCAGAAGGACCAGCCACAGGAATACAGCAGCAGCAGGAACAGCCACGGGAATTCAGCATCAGGAGGAACAGCTACAGGAATACAGCAGCAGAAGGATCAGCCACAGATATGCAGCAGCAGCAGGAAAAGCCACAGGAATGCAGCAGCAGCAGGAACAGACAAAGGAATTCAGCAGCAGCAGGAACAGTCAGAGGAATAGAGCAGCAGCAGAAACTGCCACAGGAATACAGCAGCAGCAGGATCAGCCACAGAAATGCAGCAGCAGCACGAACAGCCACAGGAATACAGCAGCAGCTGCATGAACAGCCAAAGGATTACAGCAGCAATAGGAATAGCCATGGGATTAGAGCAGCAGTGGGATCAGCAACAGGAATATAGCAGCAGCAGGAATATCGACAGAAATCCCACAGTAGCAGGAACAGCCACAGCTTTGCAGCAGCAGCAGGAACAGCCACAGGAATACAGCAGCAGCACGAACAGCCACAGGAATACAGCAGCAGCAGGAACAGTCGCAGGATTACAACAGCAGCAGGAACAGCCACGAGAATATAGCAGCAGTGGGAATAGCAACAGGAATATAGCAGCAGCAGGAACAGTGACATAAATCCCACAGCAGCAGGAACAGCCACATAAATGCAGCAGCAGGATGAACAGCCACAGGAATACGGTAGCAGCAGCAGCAGCAACAGGAACAGAGCAGAAGAAGGAACAGCCACAAATATGCAGCAGCAGCAGGAAAAGCCACAGGAATGCAGCAAAGCAGGAACAGCCACAGGAATACAGCAGCAGGAGCAGGAACAGCCACACGAATACAACAGCAGAAGGACCAGCCACAGGAATACAGCAGCAGCAGGAACAGCCACAGATATGCAGCAGCAGCAGGAACAGCCACAGGAATACAGCAGAGACAGCAGGAACAGCCGCAGGATTACAACAGCAGCAGGATCAGCCACCGGAATATAGCAGCCATGGGAATAGCAACAGGAATATAGCAGCAGCAGGAACAGCCACAGGAATGCAGCAGCAGCAGGAAAAGCAACGGAAATACAGCAGCAGGAGCTGGAATAGCCACACGCATACAACAGCAGAAGGACCAGCCACATGAATACAGCAGCAGCAGGATCAGCCACAGGAATATATCAGACATGGGAATAGCAACAGGGATATAGCAGCCGCAGGAATAGCCACAAGAATGCAGCAGCAGCAGGAACAGCCTCACGAATACAACAGCAGAAGGACCAGCCACAGGAATAAGCAGCAGCAGGAACAGCCACAGGAATACAGCAGCAACAGGATCAGCCACAGGAATATATCAGACATGGGAATAGCAACAGGAATATAGCAGCCGCAGGAATAGCCACAGGGATGCAACAGCAGCAGGAACAGCCTCACGAATACAACAGCAGAAGGACCAGCCACAGGAATAAGCAGCAGCAGGAACAGCCACACGAATTCAGCAGCAGCAGGAACAGCCACAGGAATGCAGCAGGAGCAGGAACAGCCACACGAATACAACAGCAGAAGGATCAGCCACAGATATGCAGCAGCAGCAGCAGGAACAGCCACAGGAATACAGCAGCACCACGAACAGCCACAGGAATACAGCAATAGCAGGAACAGCCACAGGAATACAGCAGCAGCAGGAACAGCCTCTGGAATACAGCAGGACCAGGAAAAGCCACAGGAATACAGGTGTATCAGGAAGAGCCAGAGGAACACAGCAGCAGCAGGAACAGCCACAGGAATACACCAGCAGCAGGAAGAGCCACAGAAATGCAGCAGCAGCAGGAACAGTGACAGGAATACAGAAGCAGCAGGAACAGCCACAGAAATACAGTAGCAGCAGAAACTGTCACAGGAATACAGCAGCAGCAGGATCCGCCACAGATATGCAGCAGCAGCAGAAACAGCCACAGTAATACAACAGCAGCAGTAATAGCCACAGAAATACAGCAGCAGCAGGTATAGCCACAGGAATACAGCAGCAGGAGTAACAGCCACAGGAATACAGCAGCAACAGGAATAGTGACAAGAATACAGCAGCAGCAGGAACAGCCAAAGGAATACAGCAGCAGCAGAGAACAGCAACAGGAAGACAGCAGCAGTAGGAACAGCCAAAGGAATACAGCAGCAGAAGGAACAGCCAAGGGAATACAGCAGCAGCAGGAGCTGGAATACAGCACCAGCAGGAATAGCCAAAGGAATACCGCAGCAGCAGGAACAGCCACACAAATACAGCAGCAGGAGAAACAGCCACAGAAATGCAGCAGCAGCAGGAACAGTGACAGGAATACAGCAGCAGCAGGAACAGCCACAGGAATACAGTAGCAGCAGAAACTGCCACAGGAATACAGCAGCAGCAGCATCAGCCACAGATATGCAGCAGCAGCAGGAACAGCCACAGTAATACGAAAGCAGCAGGAATACCCACAGGAATACTGCAGTATCAGGAACAGCCAGAGGAATACAGCAGCAGCAGGAACAGCCACAGGATTACAGCAGCAACAGGAACATTGACAGGAATACAGCAGCAGCAGGAACAGCCGCAGATATCCAGCAACAGGAACAGCCACTGGAATACAGCAGCAGCAGGAACTGCCAATTGAATATAGCAGCAGCAGGAAACGCCACGGATATGCAGCAGCAGCAGAAGGTACAGCCACAGGAACATAGCAGCAGGAACAGCCACAGGAATACAACAGCAGCAGGAACAGCCACAGGGATACAGCAGCAGCAGGAACAGCCACAGGAATTCAGTAGCAGCAGAAACTGCCACAGGAATACAGCAGCAGCAGCATCAGCCACAGATATGCAGCAGCAGCAGGAACAGCCACAGTAATACGACAGCAGCAGGAATAGCCACAGGAATACAGCAGCAGCAGGAGCAGCCACAGTGATATAGCTGTAGCAGGAACAGCCACAGATATGAAGCAGCAGCATGAACCGACACAGGAATACAGCAACAGCAGGAACAGCCACAGGAATACAGCAGTATCAGGAACAGCCAGAGGAATACAGCAGCAGCAGGAACAGCCACAGGAATACAGCAGCAACAGGAATATTGACAGGAATACAGCAGCAGGAACAGCCACAGGAATACAGCAGCAGCAGGAACTGCCACTTGAATATAGCAGCAGCAGGAAACGCCACGGATATGCAGCAGCAGCAGAAGGAACAGCCACAGGAACATAGCAGCAGGAACAGCCCCAGGAATACAGCAGCAGGAGCAGGAACAGCCACACGAATACAACAGCAGAAGGACCAGCCACAGGGATACAGCAGCAGCAGGAAAAGCCATAGGAATTCAACAGGAACAGCCAGAGATATGCAGTAGTATCAGGAACAACCACAGATTTGCAGCAGACGCAGGAACAGCTACAGCAATACAGCAGCAGAAGGATCAGCCACAGCGTTGCAGCAGCAGGAACAGCCACAGGAATACAGCTGCATCAGGAATAGCCAAAGGAAAAGCGCAGCAGCAGGAACAGCCACACAAATACAGCAGCAGGAGGCACAGCCACAGAAATGCAGCAGCAGCAGCAACAGCCACAGGAATACATCAGCAGCAGGAACAGCCACAGATATCCAACAACAGGAACAGCCACTGGAATACAGCAGCAGCAGGAACTGCCACTTGAATATAGCAGCAGCAGGAAACGCCACGGATATGCAGCAGCAGCAGAAGGAACAGCCACAGGAATATAGCAGCAGCAGGAGCAGCCACAGTGATATAGCAGTAGCAGGAACAGCCACAGATATGCAGCAGCAGCATGAACCTCCACAGGAATACAGCAGCAGCAGGAACAGCCACAGGAATACTGCAGTATCAGGATCAGCCAGAGGAATACAGCAGCAGCATGAACAGCCACAGGAATACAGCAGCAACAGGAACATTGACAGGAATACAGCAGCAGCAGGAACAGCCACAGGAGTACAGCAGCAGCAGGAACAGACACAGATATCCAGCAACAGGAACAGCCACTGGAATATAGCAGCAGCAGGAACTGCCACTTGAATATAGCAGCAGCAGGAAACGCCACGGATATGCAGCAGCAGCAGAAGGAACAGCCACAGGAACATAGCAGCAGGAACAGCCACAGGAATACAGCAGCAGAAGGATCAGCTGCAGCGTTGCAGCAGCAGGAGCAGCCACAGGAATAGAGCAGCAGAAGGATCAGCCACAGCGTTGCAGCAGCAGGAGCAGCCACAGGAATAGAGCAGCAGCAGGATTAGCCAAAGGAATACCGCAGCAGCAGGAACAGCCACACAAATACAGCAGCAGGAGGCACAGCCACAGAAATGCAGCAGCAGCAGCAACAGTGACAGGAATACAGAAGCAGCAGGTACAGGCACTTGAATAGAGCAGCACAAGGAAAGGCCACAGGAATAAAACAGTATCAGGAACAGCCACAGAAACACAGCAGCAGCAGAAACAGCCACAGGAATACATCAGCAGCAGGAACAGCCACAGATATCCAACAACAGGAACAGCCACTGGAATACAGCAGCAGCAGGAACTGCCACTTGAATATAGCAGCAGCAGGAAACGCCATGGATATGCAGCAGCAGCAGAAGGAACAGCCACAGGAATATAGCAGCAGCAGGAGCAGCCACAGTGATATAGCAGTAGCAGGAACAGCCACAGATATGCAGCAGCAGCATGAAGCTCCACAGGAATACAGCAGCAGCAGGAACAGCCACAGGAATACTGCAGTATCAGGATCAGCCAGAGGAATACAGCAGCAGCAGGAGCAGCCACAGTGATATAGCAGTAGCAGGAACAGCCACAGATATGCAGCAGCAGCAGGAACCGCCACAGGAATACAGCAGCAGCAGGAATAGCCACAGGAATACAGCAGTATCAGGAACAGCCAGAGGAATACAGCAGCAGCAGGAACAGCCACAGGAATACAGCAGCAACAGGAACATTGACAGGTATACAGCAGCAGCAGGAACAGCCACAGGAATACAGAAGCAGCAGGAACAGCCACAGATATCCAGCAACAGGAACAGCCACTGGAAGACAGCAGCAGCAGGAACTGCCACTTGAATATAGCAGCAGCAGGAAACGCCACGGATATGCAGCAGCAGCAGAAGGAACAGCGACAGGAACATAGCAACAGGAACAGTCACAGGAATACAGCAGCAGGAGCAGGAACAGCCACACGAATACAACAGCAGAAGGACCAGCCACAGGGATACAGCAGCAGCAGGAAAAGCCATAGGAATTCAACAGGAACAGGCAGAGATATGCAGTAGTAGCAGGAACAACCACAGATATGCAGCAGCAGCAGGAACAGCTACTGCAACACAGCAGCAGAAGGATCAGCCACAAAGTTGCAGCAGAAGGAACAGCCACAGGAATACAGCAGCAGCAGGAATAGCCAAAGGAATAGAGCAGCAGCAGGACCAGCCACACAAATACAGCAGCAGGAGGCACAGCCACAGAAATGCAGCAGCAGCAGCAACAGTGACAGGAATACAGCAGCAGCAGGAACAGCCACTTGAATACAGCAGCACCAGGAAAGGCCACAGGAAAAAAACAGTATCAGGAACAGCCACAGAAACACAGCAGCAGCAGAAACAGCCACAGGAATACAGCAGCAGCAGGACACGCCACAGATATGCAGCAGCAGCAGTGGGAACAGCCACAGGAACACAGCAGCAGGAACAGATACAGGAATACAACAGCAGCAGGAATAGCCACAGGAATACAGCGGCAGCAGCAGGAACAGCCATCAGAATACAGCAGTAGCAAGAACAGCCATAGATATGCGGCAGCAGCAGGAACAGCCACAGGAATACAACAGCACCTGAAACAGCCAGAGGATTACAGCAGCAGTGGGAACAGCAACAGGAATATAGCAGCATCAGGAACAGCGACAGAAATCCCACATCAGCACGAGCAGCCACAGACATGCAGTAGCAGCAGGAACAGCCACAGGAATACAGCAGCAGCAGGAATAACCACAGGAATACTGCAGCAGCAGGAACAGCCACACAAATACAGCAGCAGCAGGAAAAGCCACAGGAATGCAGCAGCAGCAGGAACAGACAAAGGAATTCAGCAGCAGCAGGAACAGTCACAGGAATACAGTAGCAGCAGAAACTGCCACAGGAATACAGCAGCAGCAGGATCAGCCACAGAAATGCAGCAGCAGCAGGAACAGCCACAGGAATACAGTAGCAGCAGCAGCAGCAGCAACAGGAACACAGCAGAAGAAGGAACAGCCACAAATATGCAGCAGCAGCAGGAACAGCCACAGGAATGCATCAAAGCAGGAACAGCCACAGGAATACAGCAGCAGGAGCAGGAACAGCCACACGATTACAACAGCAGAAGGACCAGCCACAGGAATACAGCAGCAGCAGGAACAGCCACAGGAATTCAGCAGCAGGAGGAACAGCTACAGGAATACAGCAGCAGAAGGATCAGCCACAGATATGCAGCAGCAGCAGGAAAAGCAACAGGAATGCAGCAGCAGAAGGAACAGACAAAGGAATTCAGCAGCAGCAGGAACAGTCACAGGAATACAGTAGCAGCAGAAACTGCCACAGGAATACAGCAGCAGCAGGATCAGCCACAGAAGTGCAGCAGCAGCACGAACAGCCACAGGAATACAGCAGCAGCCGCATGAACAGCCAAAGGATTACAGCAGCAATAGGAATAGCCATGGGATTAGAGCAGCAGTGGGATCAGCAACAGGAATATAGCAGCAGCAGGAATATCGACAGAAATCCCACAGTAGCAGGAACAGCCACAGCTTTGCAGCAGCAGCAGGAACAGCCACAGGAATGCAGCAGCAGCACGAACAGCCGCAGGAATACAGCAGCAGCAGGAACAGCCGCAGGATTACAATAGCAGCAGGAACAGCCACGAGAATATAGCAGCAGTGGGAATAGCAACAGGAATATAGCAGCAGCAGGAACAGTGACATAAATCCCACAGCAGCAGGAACAGCCACATAAATGCAGCAGCAGCATGAACAGCCACAGGAATACGGTAGCAGCAGCAGCAGCAACAGGAACACAGCAGCAGCAGGAACAGCCACAAATATGCAGCAGCAGCAGGAACAGCCACAGGAATGCAGCAAAGCAGGAACAGCCACAGGAATACAGCAGCAGGAGCAGGAACAGCCACACGAATACAACAGCAGAAGGACCAGCCACAGGAATACAGCAGCAGCAGGAACAGCCACAGGAATTCAGCAGCAGGAGGAACAGCTACAGGAATACAGCAGCAGAAGGATCAGCCACAGATATCCAGCAGCAGCAGGAACAGCCACAGGAATACAGCAGTGACAGCAGGAACAGCCGCAGGATTACAACAGCAGCAGGATCAGCCACCGGAATATAGCAGCCATGGGAATAGCAACAGGAATATAGCAGCAGCAGGAACAGCCACAGGAATGCAGCAGCAGCAGGAACAGCAACGGAAATACAGCAGCAGAAGCTGGAACAGCCACACGAATACAACAGCAGAAGGAACAGCCACAGGAATACAGCAGCAGCAGGATCAGCCACATGAATATAGCAGACATGGGAATAGCAACCGGAATATAGCAGCCGCAGGAATAGCCACAGGAATGCAGCAGCAGCAGGAACAGCCTCACGAATACAACAGCAGAAGGATCAGCCACAGGAATACAGCAGCAGCAGGAACAGCCACAGGAATTCAGCAGCAGCAGGAACAGCCACAGGAATGCAGCAGGAGCAGGAACAGCCACACGAATACAACAGCAGAAGGATCAGCCACAGATATGCAGCAGCAGCAGCAGGAACAGCCACAGGAATACAGCAGCAGCACGAACAGCCACAGGAATACAGCAGTAGCAGGAACAGCCACAGGAATACAGCAGCAGCAGGAACAGCCACTGGAATACAGCAGGACCAGGAAAAGCCACAGGAATACAGGAGTATCAGGAAGAGCCAGAGGAACACAGCAGCAGCAGGAACAGCCACAGGACTACACCAGCAGCAGGAAGAGCCACAGAAATGCAGCAGCAGCAGGAATAGTGACAGGAATTCAGAAGCAGCAGGAACAGCCACAGGAATACAGTAGCAGCAGAAACTGCCACAGGAATACAGGAGCAGCAGGATCCGCCACAGATATGCAGCAGCAGCAGAAACAGCCACAGTAATACAACAGCAGCAGTAATAGCCACAGAAATACAGCAGGAGCAGGTATAGCCACAGGAATACAGCAGCAGGAGTAACAGCCACAGGAATACAACAGCAACAGGAATAGTGACAAGAATACAGCAGCAGCAGGAACAGCCGAAGGAATACAGCAGCAGCAGAGAACAGCAACAGGAAGACAGCAGCATTTGGAACAGCCAAAGGAATACAGCAGCAGCAGGAACAGCCAAGGAAATACAGCAGCAGCAGGAGCTGGAATACAGCACCAGCAGGAATAGCCAAAGGAATACCGCAGCAGCAGGAACAGCCACACAAATACAGGAGCAGGAGGCACAGCCACAGAAATGCAGCAGCAGCAGGAACAGTGACAGGAATACAGCAGCAGCAGGAACTGCCACAGGAACACAGCAGCAGCAGCATCAGCCACAGAAATGCAGCAGCAGCAGGAACAGCCACAGTAATACGACAGCAGCAGGAATAGCCACAGGAATACAGCAGCAGCAGGAGCAGCCACAGTGATATAGCAGTAGCAGGAACTGCCACAGATATGCAGCAGCAGCAGGAACCGCCACAGGAATACAGCAGGAGCAGGAACAGCCACACGAATACAACAGCAGAAGGACCAGCCACAGGGATACAGCAGCAGCAGGAAAAGCCACAGGAATTCAACAGGAACAGCCAGAGATATGCAGTAGTAGCAGGAACAACCACAGATATGCAGCAGCAGCAGGAACAGCTACTGCAATACAGCAGCAGAAGGATCAGCCACAGCGTTGCAGCAGCAGGAACAGCCACAGGAATACAGCTGCATCAGGAATAGCCAGAGGAAAAGCGCAGCAGCAGGAACAGCCACACAAATACAGCAGCAGGAGGAACAGCCACAGAAATGCAGCAGCAGCAGAAACAGCCACAGGAATACAGCAGCAGCAGGAAGAGCCACAGAAATGCAGCAGCAGCAGGAACAGTGACAGGAATACAGCAGCAGCAGGAACAGCCACAGGAATACAACAGCAGCAGAAACAGCCAGAGAATTAAAGCAGCAGTGGGTACAGCAACAGGAATATAGCAGCAGCAGGAACAGCCAGAGGAATACAGCAGTATCAGGAACAGCCATAGGAATACAGCAGCAGCAGGAACAGCCAAAGGAATACAGCAGCAACAGGAACAGTGACAAGAATACAGCAGCAGCAGGAACAGCCACAGGAATACAGCAGCAGCAGGAACAGCCACAGATATCCAGTAGAAGGAACAGCCACTTGAATACAGCAGCACCAGGAAAGGCCACAGGAATAAAACAGTATCAGGAATAGCCACAGAAACACAGCAGCCACAGAAACAGCCACAGGAATACAGCAGCAGCAGGAAGAGCCACAGAAATGCAGCAGCAGCAGGACCAGTGACAGGAATGCAGCAGCAGCAGGAACAGCCACAGGAATACAGTAGCAGCAGAAACTGCCACAGGAATACAGCAGCAGCAGGAGCAGCCACAGGAATATAGTAGCAGCAGGAACAGCCACAGGTATGCAGCAGTAGCAGGAACAGCCAGAGGAATACAGCAGCAGCAGGAACAAGCCACAAGAATACAGCAGTAACAGGACAGTGACAGGAATACAGCAGCAGCAGGAACAGCCACAGGAATACAGCAGCAGCAGGAACAGCCACAGGAATACAACAGCAGAAGGACCAGCCACAGGGATACAGCAGCAGCATTAAAAGCCACAAGAATTCAACAGGAACAGCCAGAGATATGCAGTAGTAGCAGGAACAGCCACAGATATGCAGCAGCAGCAACAGCTACAGCAATACAGCAGCAGAAGGATCGGCCACAGATATGCAGCAGCAGGAACAGCCACAGGAATACAGAAGCAGCAGCAACAGCAACAGGAATACAGCAGCCGCAGCAACAGTGACAGGAATACAGCAGCAGCAGGAACAGCCACTTGAATACAGCAGCACCAGGAAAGGCCACTGGAATAAAACAGTATCAGGAACAGCCACAGAAACACAGTAGCACCAGAAACAGCCACAGGAATACACCGGCAGCAGGAAGAGCCACAGAAATGCAGCAGCAGCAGGAACAGTGACAGGAATGCAGCAGCAGCAGGAACAGCCACAGGAATACAATAGCCGCAGAAACTGCCACAGGAATACAGCAGCAGCAGGATCAGGCACAGATATGCCGCAGCAGCAGGAACAGCCAAAGGAATACAACAGCAGCAGGAATAGCCATAGGAATACAGCAGCAGCAGGAGCAGCCACAGATATGCAGCAGTAGCAGGAACAGCCAGAGGAATACAGCAGCAGCAGGAACAAGCCACAAGAATACAGCTGTAACAGGAACAGTGACAGGAATACAGCAGCAGCAGGAACAGCCACAGGAATACAGCAGCAGCAGGAACAGCCACAGGAATACAGCAGCAGCAGGAACAGCCACAGGAATACAGCAGCAGCAGGAACAGCCACAGAAATACAGCAGCAGCAGGAACAGCCAAAGGAATACAGCAGCAGCAGGAACAGCCACAGAAATACAGCAGCAGCAGGAACAGCCAAAGGAATACAGCAGCAGCAGGAACAGCTACGGGAATACAGCAGCAGCAGGAGCTGGAGTACAGCAGCAGCAGGAACAGCCACAGATATCCTGCAGCAGGAACAGCCATTGGAATACAGCTGCAGCAGGAACTGCCACAGGAATACAGCAGCAGCTGAAACGCCACGGATATGCAGCAGCAGCAGCAGGAACAGCCACGGGAACACAAATGCAGGAACAGCCACAGGAATACAGCAGCAGCAGGAATAGCCACAGGAAAACAGCAGCAGCAGCAGGAACAGCCACAGCAATACAGCAGTAGCAGCCAGAGGATTAAAGCAGCAGTGGGAACAGCAACAGGAATATAGGAGCAGCAGGAAAAGCGACAGAAATCCCACATCAGCACGAACAGCCACAGACATGCAGTAGCAGCAGGAACAGCCACTGCAAATCAGCAGCAGCAGGAACAGCCACAGGAATACAACAGCAGCAGAAACAGCCAGAGAATTAAAGCAGCAGTGGGAACAGCAACAGGAATATAGCAGCAGCAGGAACAGCGACAGAAATCCCACATCAGCACGAACAGCCACAGACATGCAGTAGCACCAGTAACAGCCACTGCAAGTCAGCAGCAGGAACAGCCACAGGAATACAGCAGCAGCAGGAATAGGCACAGGTGTACTGCAGGAGCTGGAACAGACACACAAATACAGCAGCAGCAGGAAAAGCCACAGGAATGCAGCAGCAGCAGGAACAGCCAGAGAAATTCAGCAGCAGCAGGAATAGTCACAGGAATACAGTAGCAGCAGAAACTGCCACAGGAATACAGCAGTAGCAGGATCAGCCACAGATATGCAGCAGCAGCAGGAACAGCCAAGGAATACAGCAGCAGCAGCATGAACAGCCAAAGGATTACAGCAGCAGTAGGAATAGCTATGGGAATAGAGCAGCAGTGGGAACAGCAACCGGAATATAGCAGCAGCAGAAATATCGACAGAAATCCAACAGTAGCAGGAACAGCCACAGGAATGCAGCGGCAGCAGGACCAGCCACAGGAATACAGGAGCAGCAGGAACAGCCACAGATATCCAGCAGCAGGAACAGCCACTGGACTACAGCAGCAGCAGGAACGGCCACAGGAATACAGCAGCAGCAGGAAACGCCACAGATATGCAGCAGCAGCAGAAGAAACAGCCACAGGAACAAAGCAGCAGGAACAGATACAGGAATACAACAGCAGCAGGAATAGTCACAGGAATACAGCAGCAGCAGCAGGAACAGCCACCAGAATACAGCAGTAGCAAGAACAGCCATAGATATGCAGCAGCAGCAGGAACAGCCACAGGAATACAACAGCAGCAGAAACAGCCAGAGGATTACAGCAGCAGTGGGAACAGCAACAGGAATATAGCAGCAGCAGGAACAACGACACAAATCCCACATCAGCACGAACAGCCACAGACATGCAGTAGCAGCAGGAACAGCCACAGGAATACAGCAGCAGCAGGAACAGCCACAGGAATACAGCAGTATCAGGAACAGCCAGAGGAATACAGCAGCAGCAGGAACAGCCACAGGAATACAGCAGTAACAGGAACATTGACAGGAATACAGCAGCAGCAGGAACAGCCACAGGAATACAGCAGCAGCAGGAATAGCCACAGATATCCAGCAACAGGAACAGCCACTGGAATACAGCAGCAGCAGGAACTGCCACTTGAATATAGCAGCAGCAGGAAACGCCACGGATATGCAGCAGCAGCAGAAGGAACAGCCACAGGAACATAGCAGCAGGAACAGCCACAGGAATACAGCAGCAGGAGCAGGAACAGCCACACGAATACAACAGCAGAAGGACCAGCCACAGGGATACAGCAGCAGCAGGAAAAGCCACAGGAATTCAACAGGAACAGCCAGAGATATGCAGTAGTAGCAGGAACAGCCACAGATATGCAACAGCAGCAGGAACAGCTGCAGCAATACAGCAGCAGAAGGATCAGCCACAGATATGCAGCAGCAGGAACAGCCACAGGAATACAGCAGCAGCAGCAACAGCAACAGGAATACAGCAGCAGCAGCAACAGTGACAGGAATACAGCATCAGCAGGAACAGCCACTTGAATACAGCAACACCAGGAAAGGCCACAGCAATAAAAAAGTATCAGGAACAGCCACAGAAACACAGCAGCGGCAGAAACAGCCACAGGAATACAGCAGCAGCAGGAAGTGCCACAGAAATGCAGCAGCAGCAGGAACAGTGACAGGAATACAGCAGCAGCAGGAACAGCCACAGGAATACAGTAGCAGCAGGAACTGCCACAGGAATACTGCAGCAGCAGGATCAGGCACAGATATGTAGCAGCAGCAGGAACAGCCAAAGGAATACAACAGCAGCAGGAATAGCCACAGGAATACAGCAGCAGCAGGAGAAGCCACAGGAATATAGTAGCAAAAGGAACAGCCACAGATATGCAGCAGTAGCAGGAACAGCCACAGGAATACAGCAGCAGCAGGAACAAGCCAAAAGAATACAGCAGTAACAGGAACAGTGACAGGAATACTGCAGCAGCAGGAACAGCCACAGGAATACAGCAGCAGCAGAAACAGCCACAGGAATACAGCAGCAGCAGGAACAGACACAGGAATACAGCAGCAGCAGGAACAGACACAGAAATACAGCAGCAGCAGGAACAGCCAAAGGAATACAGCAGCAGCAGGAACAGCCACAGAAATACAGCAGCAGCAGGAACAGCCAAAGGTATACAGCAGCAGCAGGATCAGCTACGGGAATACATCAGCAGCAGGAGCTGGAGTACAGCAGCAGCAGGAACAGCCGAGGATATCCTGCAGCAGGAACAGCCACTTCAATACAGCAGCAGCAGGAACTGCCACAGGAATACAGCAGCAGCAGAAACGCCACGGATATGAAGCAGCATCAGCAGGAACAGCCACAGGAACACAAATGCAGGAACAGCCACAGGAATACAGCAGCAGCAGGAACAGCCAAAGGAATACAGCAGCAGCAGGAACAGCCACAGAAATACAGCAGCAGCAGGAACAGCCAAAGGTATACAGCAGCAGCAGGATCAGCTACGGGAATACATCAGCAGCAGGAGCTGGAGTACAGCAGCAGCAGGAACAGCCACAGATATCCTGCAGCAGGAACAGCCACTTCAATACAGCAGCAGCAGGAACTGCCACAGGAATACAGCAGCAGCAGAAACGCCACGGATATGCAGCAGCATCAGCAGGCACAGCCACAGGAACACAAATGCAGGAAAGCCACAGGAATACAGCAGCAGCAGGAACAGCCACAGGAATACAGCAGCAGCAGGAACAGCCACAGGAATACAGCAGCAGCAGGAACAGCCACAGAAATACAGCAGCAGCAGGAACAGCCAAAGGAATACAGCAGCAGCAGGAACAGCCACAGAAATACAGCAGCAGCAGGAACAGCCAAAGGAATACAGCAGCAGCAGGAACAGCTACGGGAATACAGCAGCAGCAGGAGCTGGAGTACAGCAGCAGCAGGAACAGCCACAGATATCCTGCAGCAGGAACAGCCATTGGAATACAGCTGCAGCAGGAACTGCCACAGGAATACAGCAGCAGCTGAAACGCCACGGATATGCAGCAGCAGCAGCAGGAACAGCCACGGGAACACAAATGCAGGAACAGCCACAGGAATACAGCAGCAGCAGGAATAGCCACAGGAAAACAGCAGCAGCAGCAGGAACAGCCACAGCAATACAGCAGTAGCAGCCAGAGGATTAAAGCAGCAGTGGGAACAGCAACAGGAATATAGGAGCAGCAGGAAAAGCGACAGAAATCCCACATCAGCACGAACAGCCACAGACATGCAGTAGCAGCAGGAACAGCCACTGCAAATCAGCAGCAGCAGGAACAGCCACAGGAATACAACAGCAGCAGAAACAGCCAGAGAATTAAAGCAGCAGTGGGAACAGCAACAGGAATATAGCAGCAGCAGGAACAGCGACAGAAATCCCACATCAGCACGAACAGCCACAGACATGCAGTAGCACCAGTAACAGCCACTGCAAGTCAGCAGCAGGAACAGCCACAGGAATACAGCAGCAGCAGGAATAGGCACAGGTGTACTGCAGGAGCTGGAACAGACACACAAATACAGCAGCAGCAGGAAAAGCCACAGGAATGCAGCAGCAGCAGGAACAGCCAGAGAAATTCAGCAGCAGCAGGAATAGTCACAGGAATACAGTAGCAGCAGAAACTGCCACAGGAATACAGCAGTAGCAGGATCAGCCACAGATATGCAGCAGCAGCAGGAACAGCCAAGGAATACAGCAGCAGCAGCATGAACAGCCAAAGGATTACAGCAGCAGTAGGAATAGCTATGGGAATAGAGCAGCAGTGGGAACAGCAACCGGAATATAGCAGCAGCAGAAATATCGACAGAAATCCAACAGTAGCAGGAACAGCCACAGGAATGCAGCGGCAGCAGGACCAGCCACAGGAATACAGGAGCAGCAGGAACAGCCACAGATATCCAGCAGCAGGAACAGCCACTGGACTACAGCAGCAGCAGGAACGGCCACAGGAATACAGCAGCAGCAGGAAACGCCACAGATATGCAGCAGCAGCAGAAGAAACAGCCACAGGAACAAAGCAGCAGCAACAGATACAGGAATACAACAGCAGCAGGAATAGTCACAGGAATACAGCAGCAGCAGCAGGAACAGCCACCAGAATACAGCAGTAGCAAGAACAGCCATAGATATGCAGCAGCAGCAGGAACAGCCACAGGAATACAACAGCAGCAGAAACAGCCAGAGGATTACAGCAGCAGTGGGAACAGCAACAGGAATATAGCAGCAGCAGGAACAACGACACAAATCCCACATCAGCACGAACAGCCACAGACATGCAGTAGCAGCAGGAACAGCCACAGGAATACAGCAGCAGCAGGAACAGCCACAGGAATACAGCAGTATCAGGAACAGCCAGAGGAATACAGCAGCAGCAGGAACAGCCACAGGAATACAGCAGTAACAGGAACATTGACAGGAATACAGCAGCAGCAGGAACAGCCACAGGAATACAGCAGCAGCAGGAATAGCCACAGATATCCAGCAACAGGAACAGCCACTGGAATACAGCAGCAGCAGGAACTGCCACTTGAATATAGCAGCAGCAGGAAACGCCACGGATATGCAGCAGCAGCAGAAGGAACAGCCACAGGAACATAGCAGCAGGAACAGCCACAGGAATACAGCAGCAGGAGCAGGAACAGCCACACGAATACAACAGCAGAAGGACCAGCCACAGGGATACAGCAGCAGCAGGAAAAGCCACAGGAATTCAACAGGAACAGCCAGAGATATGCAGTAGTAGCAGGAACAGCCACAGATATGCAACAGCAGCAGGAACAGCTGCAGCAATACAGCAGCAGAAGGATCAGCCACAGATATGCAGCAGCAGGAACAGCCACAGGAATACAGCAGCAGCAGCAACAGCAACAGGAATACAGCAGCAGCAGCAACAGTGACAGGAATACAGCATCAGCAGGAACAGCCACTTGAATACAGCAACACCAGGAAAGGCCACAGCAATAAAAGAGTATCAGGAACAGCCACAGAAACACAGCAGCGGCAGAAACAGCCACAGGAATACAGCAGCAGCAGGAAGTGCCACAGAAATGCAGCAGCAGCAGGAACAGTGACAGGAATACAGCAGCAGCAGGAACAGCCACAGGAATACAGTAGCAGCAGGAACTGCCACAGGAATACTGCAGCAGCAGGATCAGGCACAGATATGTAGCAGCAGCAGGAACAGCCAAAGGAATACAACAGCAGCAGGAATAGCCACAGGAATACAGCAGCAGCAGGAGAAGCCACAGGAATATAGTAGCAAAAGGAACAGCCACAGATATGCAGCAGTAGCAGGAACAGCCACAGGAATACAGCAGCAGCAGGAACAAGCCAAAAGAATACAGCAGTAACAGGAACAGTGACAGGAATACTGCAGCAGCAGGAACAGCCACAGGAATACAGCAGCAGCAGAAACAGCCACAGGAATACAGCAGCAGCAGGAACAGACACAGGAATACAGCAGCAGCAGGAACAGACACAGAAATACAGCAGCAGCAGGAACAGCCAAAGGAATACAGCAGCAGCAGGAACAGCCACAGAAATACAGCAGCAGCAGGAACAGCCAAAGGTATACAGCAGCAGCAGGATCAGCTACGGGAATACATCAGCAGCAGGAGCTGGAGTACAGCAGCAGCAGGAACAGCCGAGGATATCCTGCAGCAGGAACAGCCACTTCAATACAGCAGCAGCAGGAACTGCCACAGGAATACAGCAGCAGCAGAAACGCCACGGATATGAAGCAGCATCAGCAGGAACAGCCACAGGAACACAAATGCAGGAACAGCCACAGGAATACAGCAGCAGCAGGAACAGCCAAAGGAATACAGCAGCAGCAGGAACAGCCACAGAAATACAGCAGCAGCAGGAACAGCCAAAGGTATACAGCAGCAGCAGGATCAGCTACGGGAATACATCAGCAGCAGGAGCTGGAGTACAGCAGCAGCAGGAACAGCCACAGATATCCTGCAGCAGGAACAGCCACTTCAATACAGCAGCAGCAGGAACTGCCACAGGAATACAGCAGCAGCAGAAACGCCACGGATATGCAGCAGCATCAGCAGGCACAGCCACAGGAACACAAATGCAGGAAAGCCACAGGAATACAGCAGCAGCAGGAATAGCCACAGGAATACAACGGCAGCAGCAGGAACAGCCACAGGAATACAGCAGTAGCAGAAACAGCCAGAGGATTAAAGCAGCAGTGGGAACAGCAACAGGAATATAGGAGCAGCAGGAAAAGCGACAGAAATCCCACATCAGCACGAACAGCCACAGACATGCAGTAGCAGCAGGAACAGCCACTGCAAATCAGCAGCAGCAGAAACAGCCCGAGAATTAAAGCAGCAGTGGGAACAGCAACAGGAATATAGCAGCAGCAGGAACAGCCACAGGAATACAGCAGTATCAGGAACAGCCAGAGGAATACAGCAGCAGCAGGAACAGCCACAGGAATACGGCAGCAACAGGAACATTGACAGGAATACAGCAGCAGCAGGAACAGCCACAGGAATACAGCAGCAGCAGGAACAGCCACAGACATGCAGTAGCAGCAGGAACACCCACTGCCAGTCAGCAGCAGCAGAAACAGCCCGAGAATTAAAGCAGCAGTGGGAACAGCAACAGGAATATAGCAGCAGCAGGAACAGCCACAGGAATACAGCAGTATCAGGAACAGTCACAGCAATAAAGCAGCAGCAGGAACAGCCACAGATATGCTGCAGCAGCAGGAACAGCCACAGGAATTCAGCAGCAGCAGGAAGAGCCACAGAAATGCAGCAGTATCAGGAAAAGCCAGAGGAATACAGCAGCAGTAGGAACAGCCACACAAAAACAGCAGCAGCAGAAACAGCCACAGGAATTCAGCAGCATCAGGAAGAGCCACAGAAATGCAGCAGTATCAGGAAAAGCCAGAGGAATACAGCAGCAGTAGCAACAGCCACAGGAATACAGCAGCAACAGGAACATTGACAGGAATGCAGCAGCATTAGGAGCAGCCGCAGGAATACAGCAGCAGCAGGAACAGCCACAGGAATACAGCAGCAGCAGGAACAGCCAACGGAATACAGCAGCAGCAGGAACAGCCACGGGAATACAGCAGCAGCAGGAGCTGGAATACAGCAGCAGCAGGAACAGCGTAAGGAATCCCACAGCAGCAGGAACAGCCACAGATAAATAGCAGCAGCAGGTACAGCCACAGGAATACAGGTCTATCAGGAACAGCCACAGGAACACAGCAGCAGCAGAAACAGCCACACGAATACAGCAGCAGAAGGAAGAGCCACAGTAATGCAGCAGCAGCAGGAATAGTGACAGGAATACAGCAGCAGCAGGAACAGCCACAGGAATACAGTAGCAGCAGAAACTGCCACAGGAATAAAGCAGCAGCAGGAATAGACAAAGGAATTAAGCAGCAATGCAGGAACAGCCACAGGAATACAGCAGCAGCAACAGCCACACAAATACAACAGCAGAAGGAGCAGCCACAGGAATACAGCAGCAGGAACAGTGACAGGAATACAGCAGCAGCAGGAACAGCCACAGGAATACAGCAGCACCAGGAAAAGCCACAGGAATACAGGTCTATCAGGAACAGCCACAGGAACACAGCAGCAGCAGAAACAGCCACACGAATACAGCAGCAGCAGGAAGAGCCACAGAAATGCAGCAGCAGCAGGAACAGTGACAGGAATACAGCAGCAGCAGGAACAGCCACAGGAATACAGTAGCAGCAGAAACTGCCCAGGAATACTGCAGCAGCAGGGTCAGCCACAGATATTCAGCAGCAGCAGGAACAGCCACAAGAATACAACAGCAACAGGAATAGCCAGAGGAATATAGCAGCAGCAGGAGTAGCCACAGGAATATCGCAGCAGCAGGAACAGCCACAGATATGCAGCAGAAGCAGGAAAAGCCACAGATATGCTGCAGCAGCAAGAACCGCCACAGGAATACAGCAGCAGCAAAAACAGCCACAGGAATACAGCAGCAACTTGAACATTGACAGGAATACAGCAGCAGCAGGAACAGCCACAGGAATACAGCAGCAGCAGGAACAGCCACAGGAATACCGCAGCAGCAGGAACAGCCAAAGGAATACAGCAGCAGGAGGAACAGCCAGGGGAATACAGCAGCAGCAGGATCAGCCACAGATATGCAGCCGCAACAGGAACCGCCACAGGAATACAGCAGCAGCAGGAAAAGCCACAGGAATACGGCAGTATCAGGAACAGCAAGAGGAATACCGCAGCAGTAGGAACAGCCACAGGAATACAGCAGCAACAGGAACATTGACAGGAATACAGCAGCAGCAGGAACAGACACAGGAATACAGCAGCAGCAGGAACAGTGACAGGAATACAGCAGCAGCAGGAACAGCCAACGGAATGCTGCAGCAGCAGGAACAGCCACGGGAATACAGCAGCAGCAGCAGCAGCTGGAATACAGCAGCAGCAGGAACAGCCACAGATATCCAGCAGCAGGAACAGCCACTGGAGTACAGCAGCAGCAGGAACTGCCACAGGAATACAGCAGCAGCAGGAAATGCCATGGATATGCAGCAGCGGCAGAAGGAACAGCCACAGGAACATAGCAGCAGGAACAGCAAAAGGAATACAACAGCAGCAGGAATAGCCACAGGAATTCAGCAGCAGCAGCAGGAACAGCCACAGAAAACAGCAGGAGCAAGAACAGCCATAGATATGCAGCAGCAGTAGGAACACCAACCGGAATACAACAGCAGCAGAAACAGCCAGAGGATTACAGAAGCAGTGGGAACAGCAAAAGGAATATAGCAGCAGCAGGAACAGCGACAGAAATACCACAGCAGCAGGAACAGCCACAGATAAATAGCAGCAGCAGGAACAGCCACAGGAATACAGTAGCAGCAGCAGCAACAGGAACACAGCAGCAGCAGGAACAGCCACAAATATGCAGCAGCAGCAGGAACAGCCACAGATATGCAGCAGCAGCAGGTACCGCCACAGGAATACAGCAGCAGCAGGAACAGCCACAGGAATACAGCCGTATCAGGAACAGCCAGAGGAATACAGCAGCAACAGGAACAGTGACAGGAATACAGCAGCAGCAGGAACAGCAACAGGAATACAGCAGCAGCAGGAAAAGCCACAGGAATACAGCAGTAGCTGGAACAGCCAAAGGAATACAGCAGCAGCAGGAACAGTTACGGGAATACAGCAGCAGCAGGAGCTAGAATACAGCAGCAGCAGGAACTGCCACAGGAATACAGCAGCAGCAGGAAACACCACAGATATGCAGCAGCAGCAGGAGGAACAGCCACAGGAATACAACAGCAGCAGGAATAGCGACAGGAATACAGCAGCAGCAGAAGGAACAGCCACAGGAATACAACAGCAGCAGAAACCGCCAGAGGATTACAGCAGCAATGGGAATAGCAACAGGAATATAGCAGCAGCAGGAACAGCGACAGAAATCCCAAATCAGCACGAACAACTACAAACATGCAGTAGCAGCAGGAACAGCCACTG
The DNA here is from genome assembly GCF_017639515.1 of Carcharodon carcharias. Lineage (NCBI taxonomy): Eukaryota > Metazoa > Chordata > Chondrichthyes > Lamniformes > Lamnidae > Carcharodon > Carcharodon carcharias. Next base: position 116,491,838 of record NC_054478.1, on the reverse strand, counting down.
CAATACAGCCGCAGCTGGAACAGCCACAAGAATACAGCAGCAGCTGGAATAGCCGGAGGAATACAGCAGCCGCAGCAGGAACAGACACACAAATAAAGCAGCAGCAGGAACAGCAACAGGAATGCAGCAGCAGCAGGAACAGACAAAGGAATTCAGCTGCAGCAGGAACAGTCATAGGAATACAGTAGCAGCAGAAACTGCCACAGGAATACAGCAGCAGCAGGATCAGCCACAGATATGCAGCAGCAGCAGGAACAGCCACAGGAATACAGCAGCAGCAGCATGAACAGCCAAAGGATTATCGCAGCAATAGGAATAGCCATGGGAATACAGCAGCAGTGGGAACAGCAACAGGAATATAGCAGCAGCAGGAATATCGACAGAAATCCCACAGCAGCAGGAACAGCAACAGAAATCTCACAGCAGCAGGAACAGCCACAGATAAATAGCTGCAGCAGGAACAGCCACAGGAACACAGCAGCAGCAGAAACAGCCACACGAATACAGCAGCAGCAGGAAGAGCCACAGAAATGCAGCAGCAGCAGGAACAGTGACAGGAATACAGCAGCAGCAGGAACAGCCACAGGAATACAGTAGCAGCAGAAACTGCCACAGGAATACAGCAGCAGCAGGATCAGCCACAGATATGCATGAGAAGCAGGAACAGCCTCAGGAATACAATAGCAGCAGGAATAGCCACAGGAATACAGCAGCAGCAGGAGCAGCCACGGGAATATAGCAGCAGCAGGAAGAGCCACAGATATGCAGCAGCAGCAGGAACCGCCAAATATATGCAGCATCAGCAGGAGCAGCGACAGGAATACAGCAGCAGCAGGAACAGCCATAGGAAGACAGCAGTATCAGGAACAGCCAGAGAAATACAGCAGCAACAGGAACAGTGACAGCAATATAGCAGCAGCAGGAACAGCCACCGGAATACAGCAGCAGCAGGATCAGCCACAGGAATACAGCAGTATCAGGAACAGCCAGAGGAATACAGCAGCAGCAGGAACAGTCACAGAAATACAGCAGCAACAGGAACAGTGACAGCAATATAGCAGCAGCAGGAACAGCCACCGGAATACAGCAGCAGCAGGATCAGCCACAGGAATACAGCAGCAGCAGGAACAGCCAAAGGAATATAGCAGCAGCAGGAACTGCCACTGGAATGCAGCAGCAGCAGGAAATGCCACAGATATGCAGCAGCAGCAGGAGGAACAGCCACAGGAACAGTGCAGCAGGAACAGCCACAGGAATACAACAGCAGCAGGAATAACCACAGGAATACAGTAGCAGCAGGATCAGCCACAGATATGCAGGAGCAGCAGGAACAGCCACAGAAATACAATAGCAGCAGGAATAGCCACAGGAATACAGCAGCAGCAGGAGCTGGAATATAGCAGCAGCAGGAACTGCCACTGGAATGCAGCAGCAGCAGGAAATGCCACAGATATGCAGCAGCAGCAGGAGGAACAGCCACAGGAAAAGAGCAGCAGGAACAGCCACAGGAATACAACAGCAGCAGGAATAACCACAGGAATACAGCAGCAGATGCAGGAACAGCCACAGGAATACAGCAGTAGCAAGAACAGACATAGATATGCAGCAGCAGCAGTTACAGCCCAAGGAATACAACAGCAGCAGAAATCGCCAGAGGATTACAGCGGCAGTGGGAACAGCAACAGGAATATAGCAGCAGCAGGAACAGCGACACAAATCCCACATCAGCACGAACAGCCACAGACATGCAGTAGCAGCAGGAACAGCCACTGCAATACAGCAGCAGCTGGAACAGCCACAGGAATACAGCTGCAGCAGGAATAACCGCAGGAATACCACAGCAGCAGGAACAGACACACAAATACAGCAGCAGTAGGAACAGCCACAGGAATGCAGCAGCAGCAGGAACAGCCAAAGGAATTCAGCAGCAGCAGGAACAGTCATAGGAATACAGTAGCAGCAGGATCAGCCACAGATATGCAGCAGCAGCAGGAACAGCCACAGGCATACAGCAGCAGCAGCATGAACAGCCAAAGGATTACAGCAGCAATAGGAATATCCATGGGAATACAGCAGCAGTGGGAACAGCAACAGGAATATAGCAGCAGCAGGAATATCGAAAGAAATCCCACAGCAGCAGGAACAGCGACAGAAATCCCACAGCAGCAGGAGCAGCCACAGATAAATAGCAGCAGCAGGAACAGCCACAGGAATACAGCAGCAGCAGCAACAGCAACAGGAATACAGCAGCAGCAGGAACAGTGACAGGAATACAGCAGCACCAGGAAAAGCCACAGGAATACAGCAGTATCAGGCACAGCCACAGGAACACAGCAGCAGCAGGAAGAGCCACAGAAATGCAGCAGCAGCAGGAACAGTGACAGGAATTCAGCAGCAGCAGGAACAACCACAGGAATACAGTAGCAGCAGAAACTGCCACAGCAATTCAGCAGCAGCAGGATCAGCCACAGATATGCAGGTGCGGCAGGAACAGCCACAGGAATACAGCAGCAGCAGGAACAGCCACAGAAAAACAGCAGCAGCAGAAACAGCCACAAGAATACAGCAGCAGCTGGAATAGCCGAAGGAATACAGCAGCCGCAGCAGGAACAGACACACAAATAAAACAGCAGCAGGAACACCAACAGGAATGCAGCAGCAGCAGGAACAGCCAAAGGAATTCAGCAGCAGCAGGAACAGTCATAGGAATACAGTAGCAGCAGAAACTGCCACAGGAATACAGCAGCAGCAGGATCAGCCATAGATATGCAGCAGCAACAGGAACAGCCACAGGAAAACAGCAGCAGCAGCATGAACAGCCAAAGGATTACCGCAGCAATAGGAATAGCCATGGGAATACAGCAGCAGTGGGAACAGCAACAGGAATATAGCAGCAGCAGGAATATCGACAGAAATCCCACAGCAGCAGGAACAGCAACAGAAATCCCACAGCAGCAGGAACAGCCACAGATAAATAGCTGCAGCAGGAACAGCCACAGGAATACAGCAGCAGCAGGATCAGCCACAGATATGCAGCAGCAGCAGGAACAGCCACAGGAATACAGCAGCAGCAGCATGAACAGCCAAAGGATTACCACAGCAATAGGAATAGCCATCGGAATACAGCAGCAGTGGGAACAGCAACAGGAATATAGCAGCAGCAGGAATATCGACAGAAATCCCACAGCAGCAGGAACAGCCACAGATTTGCAGGTGCGGCAGGAACAGCCACAGGAATACAGCAGCAGCAGGAACAGCCACAGAAAAACAGCAGCAGCAGAAACAGTAACAGGAATACAACAGCAGCAGGAAGAGCCACAGAAATGCAAGAGCAGCAGGAATAGTCACAGGAATACAGCAGAAGCAGGAACAGCCAGAGATATGCAGTAGTAGCAGGAACAGCCACAGATATGCAGCAGCAGCAGGAACCGCCACAGGAATACAGCAGCAGCAGGAACAGCCGCAGGAATACAGCAGCAGCTGGAATTGCCGCAGGAATACAGCAGCCGCAGCAGGAACAGACACACAAATAAAGCAGCAGCAGGAACTGCAACAGTAATGTAGCAGCAGCAGGAACAGCCAAACGAATTCAGCAGCAGCAGGAACAGCCACAGGCATACAGCAGCAGCAGCATGAACAGCCAAAGGATTACAGCAGCAATAGGAATATCCTTGGGAAAACAGCAGCAGTGGGAACAGCAACAGGAATATAGCAGCAGCAGGAATATCGAAGGAAATCCCACAGCAGCAGGAACAGCGACAGAAATCCCACAGCAGCAGGAGCAGCTATAGGTAAATAGCAGCAGCAGGAACAGCCACAGGAATACAGCAGCAGCAGCAACAGCAACAGGAATACAGCTGCAGCAGGAACAGTGACAGGAATACAGCAGCACCAGGAAAAGCCACAGGAATACAGCAGTATCAGGCACAGCCACAGGAACACAGCAGCAGCAGGAAGAGCCACAGAAATGCAGCAGCAGCAGGAATAGTGACAGGAATTCAGCAGCAACAGGAACAACCACAGGAATACAGTAGCAGCAGAAACTGCCACAGCAATTCAGCAGCAGCAGGATCAGCCACAGATATGCAGGTGCGGCAGGAACAGCCACAGGAATACAGCAGCAGCAGGAACAGCCACAGAAAAACAGCAACAGCAGAAACAGTAACAGGAATACAACAGCAGCAGGAACAGCCAGATATATGCAGTAGTAGCAGGAACAGCCACAGATATACAGCAGCAGCAGGAACCGCCACAGGAATACAGCAGCAGCAGGAACAGCCACAAGAAAACAGCAGCAGCTGGAATAGCCGCAGGAATACAGCAGCCGCAGCAGGAACAGACACACAAATAAAGCAGCAGCAGGAACAGCAACAGTAATGCAGCAGCAGCAGGAACAGCCAAAGGAATTCAGCACCAGCGGGAACATTCATAGGAATACAGTTGCAGCAGAAACTGCCACAGGAATACCGCAGCAGCAGGATCAGCCATAGATATGCAGCAGCAGCAGGAACAGCCACAGGAATACAGCAGCAGCAACATGAACAGCCAAAGGATTACCGCAGCAATAGGAATAGCCATGGGAATACAGCAGCAGTGGGAACAGCAACAGGAATATAGCAGCAGCAGGAAGAGCCACAGAAATGCAGCAGCTGCAGGAACAGTGACAGCAATACAGCAGCAGCAGGAAGAGCCACTGGAATACAGTAGCAGCAGAAACTGCCACAGGAATACAGCAGCAGCAGGATCAGCCACAGATATGCATGAGAAGCAGGAACAGCCTCAGGAATACAATAGCAGCAGGATTAGCCACAGGAATACAGCAGCAGCAGGAGCAGCCACGGGAATATAGCAGCAGCAGGAAGAGCCACAGATATGCAGCAGCAGCAGGAACCGCCAAAGATATGCAGCAGCAGGAACAGCCACAGGAATACAGCAGCAGCAGGAACAGCCATAGGAATACAGCAGTATCAGGAACAGCCAGAGGAATACAGCAGCAGCAGAAACAGCCACAGAAATACAGCAGCAACAGGAACAGTGACAGCAATATAGCAGCAGCAGGAACAGCCACCGGAATACAGCAGCAGCAGGATCAGCCACAGGAATACAGCAGTATCAGGAACAGCCAGAGGAATACAGCAGCAGCAGGAACAGCCACAGAAATACAGCAGCAACAGGAACAGTGACAGCAATTTAGCAGCAGCAGGAACAGCCACCGGAATACAGCAGCAGCAGGATCAGCCACAGGAATAAGGCAGCTGCAGGAACAGCCAAAGGAATATAGCAGCAGCAGGAACTGCCACTGGAATGCAGCAGCAGCAGGAAATGCCACAGATATGCATCAGCAGCAGGAGGAACAGCCACAGGAACAGTGCAGCAGGAACAGCCACAGGAATACAACAGCAGCAGGAATAACCACATGAATACAGTAGCAGCAGGATCAGCCACAGATGTGCAGGAGCAGCAGGAACAGCCACAGGAATACAATAGCAGCAGGAATAGCCACAGGAATACAGCAGCAGCAGGAGCTGGAATATAGCAGCAGAAGGAACTTTCACTGGAATGCAGCAGCAGCAGGATCAGCCACAGATATGCATGAGAAGCAGGAACATCCTCAGGAATACAATAGCAGCAGGAATAGCCACAGGAATACAGCAGCAGCAGGAGCAGCCATGGGAATATAGCAGCAGCAGGAAGAGCCACAGATATGCAGCAGCAGCAGGAACCGCCAAAGATATGCAGCATCAGCAGGAACAGCCACAGGAATACAGCAGCAGCAGGTTCAGCCACAGATATGCAGCAGCAGCAGGAACAGCCACAGGAATACAGCAGCAGCAGCATGAACAGCCAAAGGATTACCGCAGCAATAGGAATAGCCATCGGAATACAGCAGCAGTGGGAACAGCAACAGGCATATAGCAGCAGCAGGAATATCGACAGAAATCCCACAGCAGCAGGAACAGCCACAGATTTGCAGGTGCGGCAGGAACAGCCACAGGAATACAGCAGCAGCAGGAACAGCCACAGAAAAACAGCAGCAGCAGAAACAGTAACAGGAATACAACAGCAGCAGGAAGAGCCACAGAAATGCAAGAGCAGCAGGAATAGTCACAGGAATACAGCAGAAGCAGGAACAGCCAGATTATATGCAGTAGTAGCAGGAACAGCCACAGATATGCAGCAGCAGCAGGAACCGCCACAGGAATACAGCAGCAGCAGGAACAGCCGCAAGAATACAGCAGCAGCTGGAATTGCCGCAGGAATACAGCAGCCGCAGCAGGAACAGACACACAAATAAAGCAGCAGCAGGAACTGCAACAGTAATGTAGCAGCAGCAGGAACAGCCAAACGAATTCAGCAGCAGCAGTAACAGCCACAGGCATACAGCAGCAGCAGCATGAACAGCCAAAGGATTACAGCAGCAATAGGAATATCCTTGGGAAAACAGCAGCAGTGGGAACAGCAACAGGAATATAGCAGCAGCAGGAATATCGAAGGAAATCCCACAGCAGCAGGAACAGCGACAGAAATCCCACAGCAGCAGGAGCAGCCACAGGTAAATAGCAGCAGCAGGAACAGCCACAGGAATACAGCAGCAGCAGCAACAGCAACAGGAATACAGCTGCAGCAGGAACAGTGACAGGAATACAGCAGCACCAGGAAAAGCCACAGGAATACAGCAGTATCAGGCACAGCCACAGGAACACAGCAGCAGCAGGAAGAGCCACAGAAATGCAGCAGCAGCAGGAATAGTGACAGGAATTCAGCAGCAGCAGGAACAACCACAGGAATACAGTAGCAGCAGAAACTGCCACAGCAATTCAGCAGCAGCAGGATCAGCCACAGATATGCAGGTGCAGCAGGAACAGCCACAGGAATACAGCAGCAGCAGGAACAGCCACAGAAAAACAGCAACAGCAGAAACAGTAACAGGAATACAACAGCAGCAGGAACAGCCAGATATATGCAGTAGTAGCAGGAACAGCCACAGATATACAGCAGCAGCAGGAACCGCCACAGGAATACAGCAGCAGCAGGAACAGCCACAAGAAAACAGCAGCAGCTGGAATAGCCGCAGGAATACAGCAGCCGCAGCAGGAACAGACACACAAATAAAGCAGCAGCAGGAACAGCAACAGTAATGCAGCAGCAGCAGGAACAGCCAAAGGAATTCAGCACCAGCGGGAACATTCATAGGAATACAGTTGCAGCAGAAACTGCCACAGGAATACCGCAGCAGCAGGATCAGCCATAGATATGCAGCAGCAGCAGGAACAGCCACAGGAATACAGCAGCAGCAACATGAACAGCCAAAGGATTACCGCAGCAATAGGAATAGCCATGGGAATACAGCAGCAGTGGGAACAGCAACAGGAATATAGCAGCAGCAGGAATATCGACAGAAATCCCACAGCAGCAGGAACAGCAACAGAAATCCCACAGCAGCAGGAACAGCCACAGATAAATAGCTGCAGCAGGAACAGCCACAGGAACACAGCAGCAGCAGAAACAGCCACACGAATACAGCAGCAGCAGGAAGAGCCACAGAAATGCAGCAGCTGCAGGAACAGTGACAGCAATACAGCAGCAGCAGGAAGAGCCACAGGAATACAGTAGCAGCAGAAACTGCCACAGGAATACAGCAGCAGCAGGATCAGCCACAGATATGCATGAGAAGCAGGAACAGCCTCAGGAATACAATAGCAGCAGGAATAGCCACAGGAATACAGCAGCAGCAGGAGCAGCCACTGGAATGCAGCAGCAGCAGGAAATGCCACAGATATGCATCAGCAGCAGGAGGAACAGCCACAGGAACAGTGCAGCAGGAACAGCCACAGGAATACAACAGCAGCAGGAATAACCACATGAATACAGTAGCAGCAGGATCAGCCACAGATGTGCAGGAGCAGCAGGAACAGCCACAGGAATACAATAGCAGCAGGAATAGCCACAGGAATACAGCAGCAGCAGGAGCTGGAATATAGCAGCAGAAGGAACTTTCACTGGAATGCAGCAGCAGCAGGAGCAGCCACAGATATGCATGAGAAGCAGGAACATCCTCAGGAATACAATAGCAGCAGGAATAGCCACAGGAATACAGCAGCAGCAGGAGCAGCCATGGGAATATAGCAGCAGCAGGAAGAGCCACAGATATGCAGCAGCAGCAGGAACCGCCAAAGATATGCAGCATCAGCAGGAACAGCCACAGGAATACAGCAGCAGCAGGATCAGCCACAGATATGCAGCAGCAGCAGGAACAGCCACAGGAATACAGCAGCAGCAGCATGAACAGCCAAAGGATTACTGCAGCAATAGGAATAGCCATCGGAATACAGCAGCAGTGGGAACAGCAACAGGCATATAGCAGCAGCAGGAATATCGACAGAAATCCCACAGCAGCAGGAACAGCCACAGATTTGCAGGTGCGGCAGGAACAGCCACAGGAATACAGCAGCAGCAGGAACAGCCACAGAAAAACAGCAGCAGCAGAAACAGTAACAGGAATACAACAGCAGCAGGAAGAGCCACAGAAATGCAAGAGCAGCAGGAATAGTCACAGGAATACAGCAGAAGCAGGAACAGCCAGAGATATGCAGTAGTAGCAGGAACAGCCACAGATATGCAGCAGCAGCAGGAACCGCCACAGGAATACAGCAGCAGCAGGAACAGCCGCAAGAATACAGCAGCAGCTGGAATTGCCGCAGGAATACAGCAGCCGCAGCAGGAACAGACACACAAATAAAGCAGCAGCAGGAACAGCAACAGTAATGTAGCAGCAGCAGGAACAGCCAAACGAATTCAGCAGCAGCAGGAACAGCCACAGGCATACAGCAGCAGCAGCATGAACAGCCAAAGGATTGCAGCAGCAATAGGAATATCCTTGGGAAAACAGCAGCAGTGGGAACAGCAACAGGAATATAGCAGCAGCAGGAATATCGAAGGAAATCCCACAGCAGCAGGAACAGCGACAGAAATCCCACAGCAGCAGGAGCAGCCACATTTAAATAGCAGCAGCAGGAACAGCCACAGGAATACAGCAGCAGCAGCAACAGCAACAGGAATACAGCTGCAGCAGGAACAGTGACAGGAATACAGCAGCACCAGGAAAAGCCACAAACATACAGCAGTATCAGGCACAGCCACAGGAACACAGCAGCAGCAGGAAGAGCCACAGAAATGCAGCAGCAGCAGGAATAGTGACAGGAATTCAGCAGCAGCAGGAACAACCACAGGAATACAGTAGCAGCAGAAACTGCCACAGCAATTCAGCAGCAGCAGGATCAGCCACAGATATGCAGGTGCGGCAGGAACAGCCACAGGAATACAGCAGCAGCAGGAACAGCCACAGAAAAACAGCAACAGCAGAAACAGTAACAGGAATACAACAGCAGCAGGAACAGCCAGATATATGCAGTAGTAGCAGGAACAGCCACAGATATACAGCAGCAGCAGGAACCGCCACAGGAATACAGCAGCAGCAGGAACAGCCACAAGAAAACAGCAGCAGCTGGAATAGCCGCAGGAATACAGCAGCCGCAGCAGGAACAGACACACAAATAAAGCAGCAGCAGGAACAGCAACAGTAATGCAGCAGCAGCAGGAACAGCCAAAGGAATTCAGCACCAGCGGGAACAGTCATAGGAATACAGTTGCAGCAGAAACTGCCACAGGAATACCGCAGCAGCAGGATCAGCCATAGGTATGCAGCAGCAGCAGGAACAGCCACAGGAATACAGCAGCAGCAACATGAACAGCCAAAGGATTACCGCAGCAATAGGAATAGCCATGGGAATACAGCAGCAGTGGGAACAGCAACAGGAATATAGCAGCAGCAGGAATATCGACAGAAATCCCACAGCAGCAGGAACAGCAACAGAAATCCCACAGCAGCAGGAACAGCCACAGATAAATAGCTGCAGCAGGAACAGCCACAGGAACACAGCAGCAGCAGAAACAGCCACACGAATACAGCAGCAGCAGGAAGAGCCACAGAAATGCAGCAGCTGCAGGAACAGTGACAGCAATACAGCAGCAGCAGGAAGAGCCACAGGAATACAGTAGCAGCAGAAACTGCCACAGGAATACAGCAGCAGCAGGATCAGCCACAGATATGCATGAGAAGCAGGAACAGCCTCAGGAATACAATAGCAGCAGGAATAGCCACAGGAATACAGCAGCAGCAGGAGCAGCCACGGGAATATAGCAGCAGCAGGAAGAGCCACAGATATGCAGCAGCAGCAGGAACCGCCAAAGATATGCAGCAGCAGCAGGAACAGCCACAGGAATACAGCAGCAGCAGGAACAGCCATAGGAATACAGCAGTATCAGGAACAGCCAGAGGAATACAGCAGCAGCAGAAACAGCCACAGAAATACAGCAGCAACAGGAACAGTGACAGCAATATAGCAGCAGCAGGAACAGCCACCGGAATACAGCAGCAGCAGGATCAGCCACAGGAATACAGCAGTATCAGGAACAGCCAGAGGAATACAGCAGCAGCAGGAACAGCCACAGAAATACAGCAGCAACAGGAACAGTGACAGCAATTTAGCAACAGCAGGAACAGCCACCGGAATACAGCAGCAGCAGGATCAGCCACAGGAATACAGCAGCTGCAGGAACAGCCAAAGGAATATAGCAGCAGCAGGAACTGCCACTGGAATGCAGCAGCAGCAGGAAATGCCACAGATATGCATCAGCAGCAGGAGGAACAGCCACAGGAACAGTGCAGCAGGAACAGCCACAGGAATACAACAGCAGCAGGAATAACCACATGAATACAGCAGCAGCAGGATCAGCCACAGATGTGCAGGAGCAGCAGGAACAGCCACAGGAATACAATAGCAGCAGGAATAGCCACAGGAATACAGCAGCAGCAGGAGCTGGAATATAGCAGCAGAAGGAACTTTCACTGGAATGCAGCAGCAGCAGGATCAGCCACAGATATGCATGAGAAGCAGGAACATCCTCAGGAATACAATAGCAGCAGGAATAGCCACAGGAATACAGCAGCAGCAGGAGCAGCCATGGGAATATAGCAGCAGCAGGAAGAGCCACAGATATGCAGCAGCAGCAGGAACCGCCAAAGATATGCAGCATCAGCAGGAACAGCCACAGGAATATAGCAGCAGCAGGATCAGCCACAGGAATACAGCAGTATCAGGAACAGCCAGAGGAATACAGCAGCAGCAGGAACAGCCACAGAAATACAGCAGCAACAGGAACAGTGACAGCAATTTAGCAGCAGCAGGAGCAGCCACCGGAATACAGCAGCAGCAGGATCAGCCACAGGAATACAGCAGCAGCAGGAACAGCCGAAGGAATATAGCAGCAGCAGGAACTGCCACTGGAATGCAGCAGCAGCAGGAAATGCCACAGATATGCAGCAGCAGCAGGAGGAACAGCCACAGGAACAGTGCAGCAGGAACAGCCACAGGAATACAACAGCAGCAGGAATAACCACATGAATACATTAGCAGCAGGATCAGCCACAGATATGCAGGAGCAGCAGGAACAGCCACAGGAATACAATAGCAGCAGGAATAGCCACAGGAATACAGCAGCAGCAGGAGCTGGAATATAGCAGCAGCAGGAACTGCCACTGGAATGCAGCAGCAGCAGGAAATGCCACTGATATGCAGCAGCAGCAGGAGGAACAGCCACAGGAAAAGAGCAGCAGGAGTAGCCACAGGAATACAACAGCAGCAGGAATAACGACAGGAATACAGCAGCAGATGCAGGAACAGCCACAGGAATACAGCAGTAGCAAGAACAGACATAGATATGCAGCAGCAGCAGTTACAGCCCAAGGAATACAACAGCAGCAGAAATCGCCAGAGGATTACAGCAGCAGTGGAACAGCAACAGGAATATAGCAGCAGCAGGAACAGCGACACAAATCCCACATCAGCACGAACAGCCACAGACATGCAGTAGCAGCAGGAACAGCCACTGCAATACAGCAGCAGCTGGAACAGCCACAGGAATACAGCTGCAGCAGGAATAACCGCAGGAATACCTCAGCAGCAGGAACAGACACACAAATACAGCAGCATCAGGAACAGCCACAGGAATGCATCAGCAGCAGGAAAAGCCAAAGGAATTCAGCAGCAGCAGGAAGAGCCACAGATATGCAGCAGCAGCAGGAACCGCCAAAGATATGCAGCATCAGCAGGAACAGCCACAGGAATACAGCAGCAGCAGGAACAACCATAGGAATACAGCAGTATCAGGAACAGCCAGAGGAATACAGCAGCAGCAGAAACAGCCACAGAAATACAGCAGCAACAGGAACAGTGACAGCAATACAGCAGCAGCAGGAACAGCCACCGGAATACAGCAGCAGCAGGATCAGCCACAGGAATACAGCAGTATCAGGAACAGCCAGAGGAATACAGCAGCAGCAGGAACAGCCACAGAAATACAGCAGCAACAATAACAGTGACAGCAATTTAGCAGCAGCAGGAACAGCCACCGGAATACAGCAGCAGCAGGATCAGCCACAGGAATACAGCAGCAGCAGGAACAGCCGAAGGAATATAGCAGCAGCAGGAACTGCCACTGGAATGCAGCAGCAGCAGGAAATGCCACAGATATGCAGCAGCAGCAGGAGGAACAGCCACAGGAACAGTGCAGCAGGAACAGCCACAGGAATACAACAGCAGCAGGAATAACCACATGAATACATTAGCAGCAGGATCAGCCACAGATATGCAGGAGCAGCAGGAACAGCCACAGGAATACAATAGCAGCAGGAATAGCCACAGGAATACAGCAGCAGCAGGAGCTGGAATATAGCAGCAGCAGGAACTGCCACTGGAATGCAGCAGCAGCAGGAAATGCCACAGATATGCAGCAGCAGCAGGAGGAACAGCCACAGGAAAAGAGCAGCAGGAATAGCCACAGGAATACAACAGCAGCAGGAATAACGACAGGAATACAGCAGCAGATGCAGGAACAGCCACAGGAATACAGCAGTAGCAAGAACAGACATAGATATGCAGCAGCAGCAGTTACAGCCCAAGGAATACAACAGCAGCAGAAATCGCCAGAGGATTACAGCAGCAGTGGGAACAGCAACAGGAATATAGCAGCAGCAGGAACAGCGACACAAATCCCACATCAGCACGAACAGCCACAGACATGCAGTAGCAGCAGGAACAGCCACTGCAATACAGCAGCAGCTGGAACAGCCACAGGAATACAGCTGCAGCAGGAATAACCGCAGGAATACCTCAGCAGCAGGAACAGACACACAAATACAGCAGCATCAGGAACAGCCACAGGAATGCATCAGCAGCAGGAACAGCCAAAGGAATTCAGCAGCAGCAGGAACAATCATAGGAATACAGTAGCAGCAGGATCAGCCACAGATATGCAGCAGCAGCAGGAACAGCCACAGGCATACAGCAGCAGCAGCATGAACAGCCAAAGGATTACAGCAGCAATAGGCATATCCATGGGAATACAGCAGCAGTGGGAACAGCAACAGGAATATAGCAGCAGCAGGAATATCGAAAAAAATCCCACAGCAGCAGGAACAGCGACAGAAATCCCACAGCAGCAGGAGCAGCCACAGATAAATAGCAGCAGCAGGAACAGCCACAGGAATACAGCAGCAGCAGCAACAGCAACAGGAATACAGCAGCAGCAGGAACAGTGACAGGAATACAGCAGCACCAGGAAAAGCCGCAGGAATACAGCAGTATCAGGAACAGCCACAGGAACACAGCAGCAGCAGGAAGAGCCAGAGAAATGCAGCAGCATCAGGAACAGTGACAGGAATTCAGCAGCAGCAGGAACAACCACAAGAATACAGTAGCAGCAGAAACTGCCACAGCAATTCAGCAGCAGCAGGATCAGCCATGGATATGCAGGTGCGGCAGGAACAGCCACAAGAATACAGCAGCAGCAAGAACAGCCACAGAAAAACAGCAGCAGCAGAAACAGTAACAGGAATAAAACAGCAGCAGGAAGAGCCACAGAAATGCAAGAGCAGCAGGAATAGTCACAGGAATACAGCAGCAGCAGGAACAGCCGAAGGAATATAGCAGCAGCAGGAACTGCCACTGGAATGCAGCAGCAGCAGGAAATGCCACAGATATGCAGCAGCAGCAGGAGGAACAGCCACAGGAACAGTGCAGCAGGAACAGCCACAGGAATACAACAGCAGCAGGAATAACCACATGAATACATTAGCAGCAGGATCAGCCACAGATATGCAGGAGCAGCAGGAACAGCCACAGGAATACAATAGCAGCAGGAATAGCCACAGGAATACAGCAGCAGCAGGAGCTGGAATATAGCAGCAGCAGGAACTGCCACTGGAATGCAGCAGCAGCAGGAAATGCCACAGATATGCAGCAGCAGCAGGAGGAACAGCCACAGGAAAAGAGCAGCAGGAATAGCCACAGGAATACAACAGCAGCAGAAATAACGACAGGAATACAGCAGCAGATGCAGGAACAGCCACAGGAATACAGCAGTAGCAAGAACAGACATAGATATGCAGCAGCAGCAGTTACAGCCCAAGGAATACAACAGCAGCAGAAATCGCCAGAGGATTACAGCAGCAGTGGGAACAGCAACAGGAATATAGCAGCAGCAGGAACAGCGACACAAATCCCACATCAGCACGAACAGCCACAGACATGCAGTAGCAGCAGGAACAGCCACTGCAATACAGCAGCAGCTGGAACAGCCACAGGAATACAGCTGCAGCAGGAATAACCGCAGGAATACCTCAGCAGCAGGAACAGACACACAAATACAGCAGCATCAGGAACAGCCACAGGAATGCATCAGCAGCAGGAACAGCCAAAGGAATTCAGCAGCAGCAGGAACAATCATAGGAATACAGTAGCAGCAGGATCAGCCACAGATATGCAGCAGCAGCAGGAACAGCCACAGGCATACAGCAGCAGCAGCATGAACAGCCAAAGGATTACAGCAGCAATAGGCATATCCATGGGAATACAGCAGCAGTGGGAACAGCAACAGGAATATAGCAGCAGCAGGAATATCGAAAAAAATCCCACAGCAGCAGGAACAGCGACAGAAATCCCACAGCAGCAGGAGCAGCCACAGATAAATAGCAGCAGCAGGAACAGCCACAGGAATACAGCAGCAGCAGCAACAGCAACAGGAATACAGCAGCAGCAGGAACAGTGACAGGAATACAGCAGCACCAGGAAAAGCCGCAGGAATACAGCAGTATCAGGAACAGCCACAGGAACACAGCAGCAGCAGGAAGAGCCAGAGAAATGCAGCAGCATCAGGAACAGTGACAGGAATTCAGCAGCAGCAGGAACAACCACAAGAATACAGTAGCAGCAGAAACTGCCACAGCAATTCAGCAGCAGCAGGATCAGCCACAGATATGCAGGTGCGGCAGGAACAGCCACAAGAATACAGCAGCAGCAAGAACAGCCACAGAAAAACAGCAGCAGCAGAAACAGTAACAGGAATAAAACAGCAGCAGGAAGAGCCACAGAAATGCAAGAGCAGCAGGAATAGTCACAGGAATGCAGCAGAAGTAGGAACAGCCAGAGATATGCAGTAGTAGCAGGAACAGCCACAGATATGCAGCAGCAGCAGGAACCGCCACAGGAATACAGCAGCAGTAGGAACAGCCACAAGAATACAGCAGCAGCAGGAATAGCCGCAGCAATACAGCAGCCGCAGCAGGAACCGACACACAAATAAAGCAGCAGCAGGAACAGCAACAGTAATACAGCAGCAGCAGGAACAGCCACAGGAATGCATCAGCAGCAGGAACAGCCAAAGGAATTCAGCAGCAGCAGGAACAGTCATAGGAATACAGTAGCAGCAGGATCAGCCACAGATATGCAGCAGCAGCAGGAACAGCCACAGGCATACAGCAGCAGCAGCATGAACAGCCAAAGGATTACAGCAGCAATAGGAATATCCATGGGAATACAGCAGCAGTGGGAACAGCAACAGGAATATAGCAGCAGCAGGAATATCGAAAAAAATCCCACAGCAGCAGGAACAGCGACAGAAATCCCACAGCAGCAGGAGCAGCCACAGATAAATAGCAGCAGCAGGAACAGCAACAGGAATACAGCAGCAGCAGCAACAGCAACAGGAATACAGCAGCAGCAGGAACAGTGACAGGAATACAGCAGCACCAGGAAAAGCCACAAACATACAGCAGTATCAGGAACAGCCACAGGAACACAGCAGCAGCAGGAAGAGCCACAGAAATGCAGCAGCAGCAGGAACAGTGACAGGAATTCAGCAGCAGCAGGAACAACCACAAGAATACAGTAGCAGCAGAAACTGCCACAGCAATTCAGCAGCAGCAGGATCAGCCACAGATATGCAGGTGCGGCAGGAACAGCCACAGGAATACAGCAGCAGCAAGAACAGCCACAGAAAAACAGCAGCAGCAGAAACAGTAACAGGAATACAACAGCAGCAGGAAGAGCCACAGAAATACAAGAGCAGCAGGAATAGTCACAGGAATACAGCAGAAGCAGGAACAGCCAGAGATATGCAGTAGTAGCAGGAACAGCCACAGATATGCAGCAGCAGCAGGAACCGCCACAGGAATACAGCAGCAGTAGGAACAGCCACAAGAATACAGCAGCAGCAGGAATAGCCACAGGAATACAGCAGCCGCAGCAGGAACAGACACACAAATAAAGCAGCAGCAGGAACAGCAACAGTAATGCAGCAGCAGCAGGAACAGCCAAAGGAATTCAGCAGCAGCAGGAAAAGTCATAGGAATACAGTAGCAGCAGAAACTGCCACAGGAATACAGCAGCTGCAGGATCAGCCACAGATATGCAGCAGCAGCAGGAACAGCCACAGGAATACAGCAGCAGCAGCATGAACAGCCAAAGGATTACCGCAGCAATAGGAATAGCCATGGAAATACAGCAGCAGTGGGAACAGCAACAGGAATATAGCAGCAACAGGAATATCGACAGAAAACCCACAGCAGCAGGAACAGCAACAGAAATCCCACAGCAGCAGGAACAGCCACAGATAAATAGCTGCAGCAGGAACAGCCACAGGAATACAGCTGCAGCAGGATCAGACACAGATATGCAGCAGCAGCAGGAACAGCCAGAGGAACACAGCAGCAGCAGAAGCAGCCTCACGAATACAGCAGCAGCAGGAAGAGCCACAGAAATGCAGCAGCAGCAGGAACAGCCAAAGGAATTCAGCAGCAGCAGGAAAAGTCATAGGAATACAGTAGCAGCAGAAACTGCCACAGGAATACAGCAGCTGCAGGATCAGCCACAGATATGCAGCAGCAGCAGGAACAGCCACAGGAATACAGCAGCAGCAGCATGAACAGCCAAAGGATTACCGCAGCAATAGGAATAGCCATGGAAATACAGCAGCAGTGGGAACAGCAACAGGAATATAGCAGCAGCAGGAATATCGACAGAAAACCCACAGCAGCAGGAACAGCAACAGAAATCCCACAGCAGCAGGAACAGCCACAGATAAATAGCTGCAGCAGGAACAGCCACAGGAATACAGCAGCAGCAGGATCAGACACAGATATGCAGCAGCAGCAGGAACAGCCACAGGAACACAGCAGCAGCAGAAGCAGCCACACGAATACAGCAGCAGCAGGAAGAGCCACAGAAATGCAGCAGCAGCAGGAACAGCCAAAGGAATTCAGCAGCAGCAGGAAAAGTCATAGGAATACAGTAGCAGCAGAAACTGCCACAGGAATACAGCAGCTGCAGGATCAGCCACAGATATGCAGCAGCAGCAGGAACAGCCACAGGAATACAGCAGCAGCAGCATGAACAGCCAAAGGATTACCGCAGCAATAGGAATAGCCATGGAAATACAGCAGCAGTGGGAACAGCAACAGGAATATAGCAGCAGCAGGAATATCGACAGAAAACCCACAGCAGCAGGAACAGCAACAGAAATCCCACAGCAGCAGGAACAGCCACAGATAAATAGCTGCAGCAGGAACAGCCACAGGAATACAGCAGCAGCAGGATCAGACACAGATATGCAGCAGCAGCAGGAACAGCCACAGGAACACAGCAGCAGCAGAAGCAGCCACACGAATACAGCAGCAGCAGGAAGAGCCACAGAAATGCAGCAGCAGCAGGAACAGTGACAGGAATACAGCAGCAGCAGGAACAGCCACAGGAATACAGTAGCAGCAGAAACTGCCACAGGAATACAGCAGCAGCAGGATCAGCCACAGATATGCATGAGAAGCAGGAACAGCCTCAGGAATATAATAGCAGCAGGAATAACCACAGGAATACAGCAGCAGCAGGAGCAGCCACGGGAATATAGCAGCAGCAGGAAGAGCCACAGATATGCAGCAGCAGCAGGAAACGCCAAAGATATGCAGCATCAGCAGGAACCGCCACAGGAATACAGCAGCAGCAGGAACAGCCATAGGAATACAGCAGTATCAGGAACAGCCAGAGGAATACAGCAGCAGCAGGAACAGCCACAGAAATACAGTAGCAACAGGAACAGTGAGGGCAATATAGCAGCAGCAGGAACAGCCACCGGAATACAGCAGCAGCAGGATCAGCCACAGGAATACAGCAATCTCAGGAACAGCCAGAGGAATACAGCAGCAGCAGGAACAGCCACAGAAATACAGCAGCAACAGGAACAGTGACAGCAATATAGCAGCAGCAGGAACAGCCACCGGAATACAGCAGCAGCAGGAACAGCCACAAGAAAACAGCAGCAGCTGGAATAGCCGCAGGAATACAGCAGCCGCAGCAGGAACAGACACACAAATAAAGCAGCAGCAGGAACAGCAACAGTAATGCAGCAGCAGCAGGAACAGCCAAAGGAATTCAGCACCAGCGGGAACAGTCATAGGAATACAGTTGCAGCAGAAACTGCCACAGGAATACCGCAGCAGCAGGATCAGCCATAGGTATGCAGCAGCAGCAGGAACAGCCACAGGAATACAGCAGCAGCAACATGAACAGCCAAAGGATTACCGCAGCAATAGGAATAGCCATGGGAATACAGCAGCAGTGGGAACAGCAACAGGAATATAGCAGCAGCAGGAATATCGACAGAAATCCCACAGCAGCAGGAACAGCAACAGAAATCCCACAGCAGCAGGAACAGCCACAGATAAATAGCTGCAGCAGGAACAGCCACAGGAACACAGCAGCAGCAGAAACAGCCACACGAATACAGCAGCAGCAGGAAGAGCCACAGAAATGCAGCAGCTGCAGGAACAGTGACAGCAATACAGCAGCAGCAGGAAGAGCCACAGGAATACAGTAGCAGCAGAAACTGCCACAGGAATACAGCAGCAGCAGGATCAGCCACAGATATGCATGAGAAGCAGGAACAGCCTCAGGAATACAATAGCAGCAGGAATAGCCACAGGAATACAGCAGCAGCAGGAGCAGCCACGGGAATATAGCAGCAGCAGGAAGAGCCACAGATATGCAGCAGCAGCAGGAACCGCCAAAGATATGCAGCAGCAGCAGGAACAGCCACAGGAATACAGCAGCAGCAGGAACAGCCATAGGAATACAGCAGTATCCGGAACAGCCAGAGGAATACAGCAGCAGCAGAAACAGCCACAGAAATACAGCAGCAACAGGAACAGTGACAGCAATATAGCAGCAGCAGGAACAGCCACAGGAATACAGCAGCAGCAGGATCAGCCACAGGAATACAGCAGTATCAGGAACAGCCAGAGGAATACAGCAGCAGCAGGAACAGCCACAGAAATACAGCAGCAACAGGAACAGTGACAGCAATTTAGCAGCAGCAGGAACAGCCACCGGAATACAGCAGCAGCAGGATCAGCCACAGGAATACAGCAGCTGCAGGAACAGCCAAAGGAATATAGCAGCAGCAGGAACTGCCACTGGAATGCAGCAGCAGCAGGAAATGCCACAGATATGCATCAGCAGCAGGAGGAACAGCCACAGGAACAGTGCAGCAGGAACAGCCACAGGAATACAACAGCAGCAGGAATAACCACATGAATACAGTAGCAGCAGGATCAGCCACAGATGTGCAGGAGCAGCAGGAACAGCCACAGGAATACAATAGCAGCAGGAATAGCCACAGGAATACAGCAGCAGCAGGAGCTGGAATATAGCAGCAGAAGGAACTTTCACTGGAATGCAGCAGCAGCAGGATCAGCCACAGATATGCATGAGAAGCAGGAACATCCTCAGGAATACAATAGCAGCAGGAATAGCCACAGGAATACAGCAGCAGCAGGAGCAGCCATGGGAATATAGCAGCAGCAGGAAGAGCCACAGATATGCAGCAGCAGCAGGAACCGCCAAAGATATGCAGCATCAGCAGGAACAGCCACAGGAATACAGCAGCAGCAGGATCAGCCACAGGAATACAGCAGTATCAGGAACAGCCAGAGGAATACAGCAGCAGCAGGAACAGCCACAGAAATACAGCAGCAACAGGAACAGTGACAGCAATTTAGCAGCAGCAGGAACAGCCACCGGAATACAGCAGCAGCAGGATCAGCCACAGGAATACAGCAGCAGCAGGAACAGCCGAAGGAATATAGCAGCAGCAGGAACTGCCACTGGAATGCAGCAGCAGCAGGAAATGCCACAGATATGCAGCAGCAGCAGGAGGAACAGCCACAGGAACAGTGCAGCAGGAACCGCCACAGGAATACAACAGCAGCAGGAATAACCACATGAATACATTAGCAGCAGGATCAGCCACAGATATGCAGGAGCAGCAGGAACAGCCACAGGAATACAATAGCAGCAGGAATAGCCACAGGAATACAGCAGCAGCAGGAGCTGGAATATAGCAGCAGCAGGAACTGCCACTGGAATGCAGCAGCAGCAGGAAATGCCACTGATATGCAGCAGCAGCAGGAGGAACAGCCACAGGAAAAGAGCAGCAGGAATAGCCACAGGAATACAACAGCAGCAGGAATAACGACAGGAATACAGCAGCAGATGCAGGAACAGCCACAGGAATACAGCAGTAGCAAGAACAGACATAGATATGCAGCAGCAGCAGTTACAGCCCAAGGAATACAACAGCAGCAGAAATCGCCAGAGGATTACAGCAGCAGTGGGAACAGCAACAGGAATATAGCAGCAGCAGGAACAGCGACACAAATCCCACATCAGCACGAACAGCCACAGACATGCAGTAGCAGCAGGAACAGCCACTGCAATACAGCAGCAGCTGGAACAGCCACAGGAAACCAGCTGCAGCAGGAATAACCGCAGGAATACCTCAGCAGCAGGAACAGACACACAAATACAGCAGCAGCAGGAACAGCCACAGGAATGCATCAGCAGCAGGAACAGCCAAAGGAATTCAGCAGCAGCAGGAAGAGCCACAGATATGCAGCAGCAGCAGGAACCGCCAAAGATATGCAGCATCAGCAGGAACAGCCACAGGAATACAGCAGCAGCAGGAACAACCATAGGAATACAGCAGTATCAGGAACAGCCAGAGGAATACAGCAGCAGCAGAAACAGCCACAGAAATACAGCAGCAACAGGAACAGTGACAGCAATACAGCAGCAGCAGGAACAGCCACCGGAATACAGCAGCAGCAGGATCAGCCACAGGAACACAGCAGTATCAGGAACAGCCAGAGGAATACAGCAGCAGCAGGAACAGCCACAGAAATACAGCAGCAACAGGAACAGTGACAGCAATTTAGCAGCAGCAGGAACAGACACCGGAATACAGCAGCAGCAGGATCAGCCACAGGAATACAGCAGCAGCAGGAACAGCCGAAGGAATATAGCAGCAGCAGGAACTGCCACTGGAATGCAGCAGCAGCAGGAAATGCCACAGATATGCAGCAGCAGCAGGAGGAACAGCCACAGGAACAGTGCAGCAGGAACAGCCACAGGAATACAACAGCAGCAGGAATAACCACATGAATACATTAGCAGCAGGATCAGCCACAGATATGCAGGAGCAGCAGGAACAGCCACAGGAATACAATAGCAGCAGGAATAGCCACAGGAATACAGCAGCAGCAGGAGCTGGAATATAGCAGCAGCAGGAACTGCCACTGGAATGCAGCAGCAGCAGGAACAGCCAAAGGAATTCAGCAGCAGCAGGAAGAGCCACAGATATGCAGCAGCAGCAGGAACCGCCAAAGATATGCAGCATCAGCAGGAACAGCCACAGGAATACAGCAGCAGCAGGAACAACCATAGGAATACAGCAGTATCAGGAACAGCCACAGGAATACAGCAGCAGCAGAAACAGCCACAGAAATACAGCAGCAACAGGAACAGTGACAGCAATACAGCAGCAGCAGGAACAGCCACAGGAATACAGCAGCAGCAGGATCAGCCACAGGAATACAGCAGTATCAGGAACAGCCAGAGGAATACAGCAGCAGCAGGAACAGCCACAGAAATACAGCAGCAACAGGAACAGTGACAGCAATTTAGCAGCAGCAGGAACAGCCACCGGAATACAGCAGCAGCAGGATCAGCCACAGGAATACAGCAGCAGCAGGAACAGCCGAAGGAATATAGCAGCAGCAGGAACTGCCACTGGAATGCAGCAGCAGCAGGAAATGCCACAGATATGCAGCAGCAGCAGGAGGAACAGCCACAGGAACAGTGCAGCAGGAACAGCCACAGGAATACAACAGCAGCAGGAATAACCACATGAATACATTAGCAGCAGGATCAGCCACAGATATGCAGGAGCAGCAGGAACAGCCACAGGAATACAATAGCAGCAGGAATAGCCACAGGAATACAGCAGCAGCAGGAGCTGGAATATAGCAGCAGCAGGAACTGCCACTGGAATGCAGCAGCAGCAGGAAATGCCACAGATATGCAGCAGCAGCAGGAGGAACAGCCACAGGAAAAGAGCAGCAGGAATAGCCACAGGAATACAACAGCAGCAGGAATAACGACAGGAATACAGCAGCAGATGCAGGAACAGCCACAGGAATACAGCAGTAGCAAGAACAGACATAGATATGCAGCAGCAGCAGTTACAGCCCAAGGAATACAACAGCAGCAGAAATCGCCAGAGGATTACAGCAGCAGTGGGAACAGCAACAGGAATATAGCAGCAGCAGGAACAGCGACACAAATCCCACATCAGCACGAACAGCCACAGACATGCAGTAGCAGCAGGAACAGCCACTGCAATACAGCAGCAGCTGGAACAGCCACGGGAATACAGCTGCAGCAGGAATAACCGCAGGAATACCTCAGCAGCAGGAACAGACACACAAATACAGCAGCATCAGGAACAGCCACAGGAATGCATCAGCAGCAGGAACAGCCAAAGGAATTCAGCAGCAGCAGGAACAGTCATAGGAATACAGTAGCAGCAGGATCAGCCACAGATATGCAGCAGCAGCAGGAACAGCCACAGGCATACAGCAGCAGCAGCATGAACAGCCAAAGGATTACAGCAGCAATAGGAATATCCATGGGAATACAGCAGCAGTGGGAACAGCAACAGGAATATAGCAGCAGCAGGAATATCGAAAAAAATCCCACAGCAGCAGGAACAGCGACAGAAATCCCACAGCAGCAGGAGCAGCCACAGATAAATAGCAGCAGCAGGAACAGCCACAGGAATACAGCAGCAGCAGCAACAGCAACAGGAATACAGCAGCAGCAGGAACAGTGACAGGAATACAGCAGCACCAGGAAAAGCCGCAGGAATACAGCAGTATCAGGAACAGCCACAGGAACACAGCAGCAGCAGGAAGAGCCAGAGAAATGCAGCAGCATCAGGAACAGTGACAGGAATTCAGCAGCAGCAGGAACAACCACAAGAATACAGTAGCAGCAGAAACTGCCACAGCAATTCAGCAGCAGCAGGATCAGCCACAGATATGCAGGTGCGGCAGGAACAGCCACAGGAATACAGCAGCAGCAAGAACAGCCACAGAAAAACAGCAGCAGCAGAAACAGTAACAGGAATAAAACAGCAGCAGGAAGAGCCAAAGAAATGCAAGAGCAGCAGGAATAGTCACAGGAATACAGCAGAAGCAGGAACAGCCAGAGATATGCAGTAGTAGCAGGAACAGCCACAGATATGCAGCAGCAGCAGGAACCGCTACAGGAATACAGCAGCAGTAGGATCAGCCACAAGAATACAGCAGCAGCAGGAATAGCCGCAGCAATACAGCAGCCGCAGCAGGAACAGACACACAAATAAAGCAGCAGCAGGAACAGCAACAGTAATACAGCAGCAGCAGGAACAGCCACAGGAATGCATCAGCAGCAGGAACAGCCAAAGGAATTCAGCAGCAGCAGGAACAGTCATAGGAATACAGTAGCAGCAGGATCAGCCACAGATATGCAGCAGCAGCAGGAACAGCCACAGGCATACAGCAGCAGCAGCATGAACAGCCAAAGGATTACAGCAGCAATAGGAATATCCATGGGAATACAGCAGCAGTGGGAACAGCAACAGGAATATAGCAGCAGCAGGAATATCGAAAAAAATCCCACAGCAGCAGGAACAGCGACAGAAATCCCACAGCAGCAGGAGCAGCCACAGATAAATAGCAGCAGCAGGAACAGCCACAGGAATACAGCAGCAGCAGCAACAGCAACATGAATACAGCAGCAGCAGGAACAGTGACAGGAATACAGCAGCACCAGGAAAAGCCACAAACATACAGCAGTATCAGGAACAGCCACAGGAACACAGCAGCAGCAGGAAGAGCCACAGAAATGCAGCAGCAGCAGGAACAGTGACAGGAATTCAGCAGCAGCAGGAACAACCACAAGAATACAGTAGCAGCAGAAACTGCCACAGCAATTCAGCAGCAGCAGGATCAGCCACAGATATGCAGGTGCGGCAGGAACAGCCACAGGAATACAGCAGCAGCAAGAACAGCCACAGAAAAACAGCAGCAGCAGAAACAGTAACAGGAATACAACAGCAGCAGGAAGAGCCACAGAAATACAAGAGCAGCAGGAATAGTCACAGGAATACAGCAGAAGCAGGAACAGCCAGAGATATGCAGTAGTAGCAGGAACAGCCACAGATATGCAGCAGCAGCAGGAACCGCCACAGGAATACAGCAGCAGTAGGAACAGCCACAAGAATACAGCAGCAGCAGGAATAGCCACAGGAATACAGCAGCCGCAGCAGGAACAGACACACAAATAAAGCAGCAGCAGGAACAGCAACAGTAATGCAGCAGCAGAAGGAACAGCCAAAGGAATTCAGCAGCAGCAGGAAAAGTCATAGGAATACAGTAGCAGCAGAAACTGCCACAGGAATACAGCAGCTGCAGGATCAGCCACAGATATGCAGCAGCAGCAGGAACAGCCACAGGAATACAGCAGCATCAGCATGAACAGCCAAAGGATTACCGCAGCAATAGGAATAGCCATGGAAATACAGCAGCAGTGGGAACAGCAACAGGAATATAGCAGCAACAGGAGTATCGACAGAAAACCCACAGCAGCAGGAACAGCAACAGAAATCCCACAGCAGCAGGAACAGCCACAGATAAATAGCTGCAGCAGGAACAGCCACAGGAATACAGCAGCAGCAGGATCAGACACAGATATGCAGCAGCAGCAGGAACAGCCACAGGAACACAGCAGCAGCAGAAGCAGCCACACGAATACAGCAGCAGCAGGAAGAGCCACAGAAATGCAGCAGCAGCAGGAACAGCCAAAGGAATTCAGCAGCAGCAGGAAAAGTCATAGGAATACAGTAGCAGCAGAAACTGCCACAGGAATACAGCAGCTGCAGGATCAGCCACAGATATGCAGCAGCAGCAGGAACAGCCACAGGAATACAGCAGCAGCAGCATGAACAGCCAAAGGATTACCGCAGCAATAGGAATAGCCATGGAAATACAGCAGCAGTGGGAACAGCAACAGGAATATAGCAGCAGCAGGAATATCGACAGAAAACCCACAGCAGCAGGAACAGCAACAGAAATCCCACAGCAGCAGGAACAGCCACAGATAAATAGCTGCAGCAGGAACAGCCACAGGAATACAGCAGCAGCAGGATCAGACACAGATATGCAGCAGCAGCAGGAACAGCCACAGGAACACAGCAGCAGCAGAAGCAGCCACACGAATACAGCAGCAGCAGGAAGAGCCACAGAAATGCAGCAGCAGCAGGAACAGCCAAAGGAATTCAGCAGCAGCAGGAAAAGTCATAGGAATACAGTAGCAGCAGAAACTGCCACAGAAATACAGCAGCTGCAGGATCAGCCACAGATATGCAGCAGCAGCAGGAACAGCCACAGGAATACAGCAGCAGCAGCATGAACAGCCAAAGGATTACCGCAGCAATAGGAATAGCCATGGAAATACAGCAGCAGTGGGAACAGCAACAGGAATATAGCAGCAGCAGGAATATCGACAGAAAACCCACAGCAGCAGGAACAGCAACAGAAATCCCACAGCAGCAGGAACAGCCACAGATAAATAGCTGCAGCAGGAACAGCCACAGGAATACAGCAGCAGCAGGATCAGACACAGATATGCAGCAGCAGCAGGAACAGCCACAGGAACACAGCAGCAGCAGAAGCAGCCACACGATTACAGGAGCAGCAGGAAGAGCCACAGAAATGCAGCAGCAGCAGGAACAGTGACAGGAATACAGCAGCAGCAGGAACAGCCACAGGAATACAATAGCAGCAGAAACTGCCACAGGAATACAGCAGCAGCAGGATCAGCCACAGATATGCATGAGAAGCAGGAACAGCCTCAGGAATATAATAGCAGCAGGAATAACCACAGGAATACAGCAGCAGCAGGAGCAGCCACGGGAATATAGCAGCAGCAGGAAGAGCCACAGATATGCAGCAGCAGCAGGAAACGCCAAAGATATGCAGCATCAGCAGGAACCGCCACAGGAATACAGCAGCAGCAGGAACAGCCATAGGAATACAGCAGTATCAGGAACAGCCAGAGGAATACAGCAGCAGCAGGAACAGCCACAGAAATACAGTATCAACAGGAACAGTGACAGCAATATAGCAGCAGCAGGAACAGCCACCGGAATACAGCAGCAGCAGGATCAGCCACAGGAATGCAGCAATCTCAGGAACAGCCAGAGGAATACAGCAGCAGCAGGAACAGCCACAGAAATACAGCAGCAACAGGAACAGTGACAGCAATATAGCAGCAGCAGGAACAGCCACCGGAATACAGCAGCAGCAGGATCAGCCACAGCAATACAGCAGCAGCAGGAACAGCCAAAGGAATATAGCAGCAGCAGGAACTGCCACTGGAATGCAGCAGCAGCAGGAAATGCCACAGATATGCAGCAGCAGCAGGAGGAACAGCCACAGGAACAGTGCAGCAGGAACCGCCACAGGAATACAACAGCAGCAGGAATAACCACAGGAATACAGTAGCAGCAGGATCAGCCACAGATATGCAGGAGCAGCAGGAACAGCCACAGGAATACAATAGCAGCAGGAATAGCCACAGGAATACAGCAGCAGCAGGAGCTGGAATTTAGCAGCAGCAGGAACTGCCACTGGAATGCAGCAGCAGCAGGAAATGCCACTGATATGCAGCAGCAGCAGGAGGAACAGCCACATGAAAAGAGCAGCAGGAACAGCCACAGGAATACAACAGCAGCAGGAATAAACACAGGAATACAGCAGCAGATGCAGGAACAGCCACAGGAATACAGCAGTAGAAAGAACAGACATAGATATGCAGCAGCAGCAGTTACAGCCCAAGGAATACAACAGCAGCAGAAATCGCCAGAGGATTACAGCAGCAGTGGGAACAGCAACAGGAATATAGCAGCAGCAGGAACAGCGACACAAATCCCACATCAGCACGAACAGCCACAGACATGCAGTAGCAGCAGGAACAGCCACTGCAATACAGCAGCAGCTGGAACAGCCACAGGAATAGAGCTGCAGCAGGAATAACCGCAGGAATACCACAGCAGCAGGAACAGACACACAAATACAGCAGCAGCAGGAACAGCCACAGGAATGCAGCAGCAGCAGGAACAGCCAAAGGAATTCAGCAGCAGCAGGAACAGTCATAGGAATACAGTAGCAGCAGGAACAGCCATAGGAATACAGCAGTATCAGGAACAGCCAGAGGAATACAGCAGCAGCAGAAACAGCCACAGAAATACAGCAGCAACAGGAACAGTGACAGCAATATAGCAGCAGCAGGAACAGCCACCGGAATACAGCAGCAGCAGGATCAGCCACAGGAATACAGCAGTATCAGGAACAGCCAGAGGAATACAGCAGCAGCAGGAACAGCCACAGAAATACAGCAGCAACAGGAACAGTGACAGCAATTTAGCAGCAGCAGGAACAGCCACCGGAATACAGCAGCAGCAGGATCAGCCACAGGAATACAGCAGCTGCAGGAACAGCCAAAGGAATATAGCAGCAGCAGGAACTGCCACTGGAATGCAGCAGCAGCAGGAAATGCCACAGATATGCATCAGCAGCAGGAGGAACAGCCACAGGAACAGTGCAGCAGGAACAGCCACAGGAATACAACAGCAGCAGGAATAACCACATGAATACAGTAGCAGCAGGATCAGCCACAGATGTGCAGGAGCAGCAGGAACAGCCACAGGAATACAATAGCAGCAGGAATAGCCACAGGAATACAGCAGCAGCAGGAGCTGGAATATAGCAGCAGAAGGAACTTTCACTGGAATGCAGCAGCAGCAGGATCAGCCACAGATATGCATGAGAAGCAGGAACATCCTCAGGAATACAATAGCAGCAGGAATAGCCACAGGAATACAGCAGCAGCAGGAGCAGCCATGGGAATATAGCAGCAGCAGGAAGAGCCACAGATATGCAGCAGCAGCAGGAACCGCCAAAGATATGCAGCATCAGCAGGAACAGCCACAGGAATACAGCAGCAGCAGGATCAGCCACAGGAATACAGCAGTATCAGGAACAGCCAGAGGAATACAGCAGCAGCAGGAACAGCCACAGAAATACAGCAGCAACAGGAACAGTGACAGCAATTTAGCAGCAGCAGGAACAGCCACCGGAATACAGCAGCAGCAGGATCAGCCACAGGAATACAGCAGCAGCAGGAACAGCCGAAGGAATATAGCAGCAGCAGGAACTGCCACTGGAATGCAGCAGCAGCAGGAAATGCCACAGATATGCAGCAGCAGCAGGAGGAACAGCCACAGGAACAGTGCAGCAGGAACAGCCACAGGAATACAACAGCAGCAGGAATAACCACATGAATACATTAGCAGCAGGATCAGCCACAGATATGCAGGAGCAGCAGGAACAGCCACAGGAATACAATAGCAGCAGGAATAGCCACAGGAATACAGCAGCAGCAGGAGCTGGAATATAGCAGCAGCAGGAACTGCCACTGGAATGCAGCAGCAGCAGGAAATGCCACTGATATGCAGCAGCAGCAGGAGGAACAGCCACAGGAAAAAAGCAGCAGGAATAGCCACAGGAATACAACAGCAGCAGGAATAACGACAGGAATACAGCAGCAGATGCAGGAACAGCCACAGGAATACAGCAGTAGCAAGAAAAGACATAGATATGCAGCAGCAGCAGTTACAGCCCAAGGAATACAACAGCAGCAGAAATCGCCAGAGGATTACAGCAGCAGTGGGAACAGCAACAGGAATATAGCAGCAGCAGGAACAGCGACACAAATCCCACATCAGCACGAACAGCCACAGACATGCAGTAGCAGCAGGAACAGCCACTGCAATACAGCAGCAGCTGGAACAGCCACAGGAATACAGCTGCAGCAGGAATAACCGCAGGAATACCTCAGCAGCAGGAACAGACACACAAATACAGCAGCAGCAGGAACAGCCACAGGAATGCATCAGCAGCAGGAACAGCCAAAGGAATTCAGCAGCAGCAGGAAGAGCCACAGATATGCAGCAGCAGCAGGAACCGCCAAGGATATGCAGCATCAGCAGGAACAGCCACAGGAATACAGCAGCAGCAGGAACAACCATAGGAATACAGCAGTATCAGGAACAGCCAGAGGAATACAGCAGCAGCAGAAACAGCCACAGAAATACAGCAGCAACAGGAACAGTGACAGCAATACAGCAGCAGCAGGAACAGCCACCGGAATACAGCAGCAGCAGTATCAGCCACAGGAATACAGCAGTATCAGGAACAGCCAGAGGAATACAGCAGCAGCAGGAACAGCCACAGAAATACAGCAGCAACAGGAACAGTGACAGCAATTTAGCAGCAGCAGGAACAGCCACCGGAATACAGCAGCAGCAGGATCAGCCACAGGAATACAGCAGCAGCAGGAACAGCCGAAGGAATATAGCAGCAGCAGGAACTGCCACTGGAATGCAGCAGCAGCAGGAAATGCCACAGATATGCAGCAGCAGCAGGAGGAACAGCCACAGGAACAGTGCAGCAGGAACAGCCACAGGAATACAACAGCAGCAGGAATAACCACATGAATACATTAGCAGCAGGATCAGCCACAGATATGCAGGAGCAGCAGGAACAGCCACAGGAATACAATAGCAGCAGGAATAGCCACAGGAATACAGCAGCAGCAGGAGCTGGAATATAGCAGCAGCAGGAACTGCCACTGGAATGCAGCAGCAGCAGGAAATGCCACTGATATGCAGCAGCAGCAGGAGGAACAGCCACAGGAAAAGAGCAGCAGGAATAGCCACAGGAATACAACAGCAGCAGGAATAACGACAGGAATACAGCAGCAGATGCAGGAACAGCCACAGGAATACAGCAGTAGCAAGAAAAGACATAGATATGCAGCAGCAGCAGTTACAGCCCAAGGAATACAACAGCAGCAGAAATCGCCAGAGGATTACAGCAGCAGTGGGAACAGCAACAGGAATATAGCAGCAGCAGGAACAGCGACACAAATCCCACATCAGCACGAACAGCCACAGACATGCAGTAGCAGCAGGAACAGCCACAGCAATACAGCAGCAGCTGGAACAGCCACAGGAATACAGCTGCAGCAGGAATAACCGCAGGAATACCTCAGCAGCAGGAACAGACACACAAATACAGCAGCAGCAGGAACAGCCACAGGAATGCATCAGCAGCAGGAACAGCCAAAGGAATTCAGCAGCAGCAGGAAGAGCCACAGATATGCAGCAGCAGCAGGAACCGCCAAAGATATGCAGCATCAGCAGGAACAGCCACAGGAATACAGCAGCAGCAGGAACAACCATAGGAATACAGCAGTATCAGGAACAGCCAGAGGAATACAGCAGCAGCAGAAACAGCCACAGAAATACAGCAGCAACAGGAACAGTGACAGCAATACAGCAGCAGCAGGAACAGCCACCGGAATACAGCAGCAGCAGGATCAGCCACAGGAATACAGCAGTATCAGAACAGCCAGAGGAATACAGCAGCAGCAGGAACAGCCACAGAAATACAGCAGCAACAGGAACAGTGACAGCAATTTAGCAGCAGCAGGAACAGCCACCGGAATACAGCAGCAGCAGGATCAGCCACAGGAATACAGCAGCAGCAGGAACAGCCGAAGGAATATAGCAGCAGCAGGAACTGCCACTGGAATGCAGCAGCAGCAGGAAATGCCACAGATATGCAGCAGCAGCAGGAGGAACAGCCACAGGAACAGTGCAGCAGGAACAGCCACAGGAATACAACAGCAGCAGGAATAACCACATGAATACATTAGCAGCAGGATCAGCCACAGATATGCAGGAGCAGCAGGAACAGCCACAGGAATACAATAGCAGCAGGAATAGCCACAGGAATACAGCAGCAGCAGGAGCTGGAATATAGCAGCAGCAGGAACTGCCACTGGAATGCAGCAGCAGCAGGAAATGCCACAGATATGCAGCAGCAGCAGGAGGAACAGCCACAGGAAAAGAGCAGCAGGAATAGCCACAGGAATACAACAGCAGCAGGAATAACGACAGGAATACAGCAGCAGATGCAGGAACAGCCACAGGAATACAGCAGTAGCAAGAACAGACATAGATATGCAGCAGCAGCAGTTACAGCCCAAGGAATACAACAGCAGCAGAAATCGCCAGAGGATTACAGCAGCAGTGGGAACAGCAACAGGAATATAGCAGCAGCAGGAACAGCGACACAAATCCCACATCAGCACGAACAGCCACAGACATGCAGTAGCAGCAGGAACAGCCACTGCAATACAGCAGCAGCTGGAACAGCCACGGGAATACAGCTGCAGCAGGAATAACCGCAGGAATACCTCAGCAGCAGGAACAGACACACAAATACAGCAGCATCAGGAACAGCCACAGGAATGCATCAGCAGCAGGAACAGCCAAAGGAATTCAGCAGCAGCAGGAACAGTCATAGGAATACAGTAGCAGCAGGATCAGCCACAGATATGCAGCAGCAGCAGGAACAGCCACAGGCATACAGCAGCAGCAGCATGAACAGCCAAAGGATTACAGCAGCAATAGGAATATCCATGGGAATACAGCAGCAGTGGGAACAGCAACAGGAATATAGCAGCAGCAGGAATATCGAAAAAAATCCCACAGCAGCAGGAACAGCGACAGAAATCCCACAGCAGCAGGAGCAGCCACAGATAAATAGCAGCAGCAGAACAGCCACAGGAATACAGCAGCAGCAGCAACAGCAACAGGAATACAGCAGCACAGGAACAGTGACAGAATACACAGCAGCACCAGGAAAGCCGCAGGAATACAGCAGTATCAGGAACAGCCACAGGAACACAGCAGCAGCAGGAAGAGCCACAGAATGCAGCAGCATCAGGAACAGTGACAGGAATTCAGCAGCAGCAGGAACAACCACCAATACAGTAGCAGCAGAAACTGCCACAGCAATTCAGCAGCAGCAGGATCAGCCACAGATATGCAGGTGCGGCAGGAACGCACAGGAATACAGCAGCAGAAGGAACAGCACAGAAAAAACAGCAGCAGCAGAAACAGGTAACAGGATAAAAGCAGCAGCAGGCAGTGCCAAGGAATACAACAGCAGCAGGAATCGCACAGGAATTACAGCAGCAGTGGGAACAGCAACAGGAATATAGCAGCAGCAGGAACAGCCACAAATCACATCAGCACGAACAGCCACAGACATGCAGAGCAGCAGGAACAGCCACTGCAATACAGCAGCAGCTGGAACAGCCCAGGAATACAGCTGCAGCAGGAAAACCGCAGGAAATAAACCTCAGCAGCAGGAACAGACACACAAATACAGCAGCATCAGAAACAGCCACAGAATGCATCAGCAGCAGGAACAGCCAAAGGAATTCAGCAGCAGCAGGAACAGTCATAGGAATACAGTAGCACAGGATCACCACAGATATGCAGCAGCAGCAGGAACAGCCACAGGCATACAGCAGCAGCAGCATGAACAGCAAAGGATTACAGCAGCAATAGGAATATCCATGGGAATACAGCAGCAGTGGGAACAGCAACAGGAATATAGCAGCAGCAGGAATATCGAAAAAAATCCCACAGCAGCAGGAACAGCGACAGAAATCCCACAGCAGCAGGAGCAGCCACAGATAAATAGCAGCAGCAGGAACAGCCACAGGAATACAGCAGCAGCAGCAACAGCAACAGGAATACAGCAGCAGCAGGAACAGTGACAGGAATACAGCAGCACCAGGAAAAGCCGCAGGAATACAGCAGTATCAGGAACAGCCACAGGAACACAGCAGCAGCAGGAAGAGCCACAGAAATGCAGCAGCATCAGGAACAGTGACAGGAATTCAGCAGCAGCAGGAACAACCACCAGAATACAGTAGCAGCAGAAACTGCCACAGCAATTCAGCAGCAGCAGGATCAGCCACAGATATGCAGGTGCGGCAGGAACAGCCACAGGAATACAGCAGCAGAAAGAACAGCCACAGAAAAACAGCAGCAGCAGAAACAGTAACAGGAATAAAACAGCAGCAGGAAGAGCCACAGAAATGCAAGAGCAGCAGGAATAGTCACAGGAATACAGCAGAAGCAGGAACAGCCAGAGATATGCAGTAGTAGCAGGAACAGCCACAGATATGCAGCAGCAGCAGGAACCGCCACAGGAATACAGCAGCAGTAGGAACAGCCACAAGAATACAGCAGCAGCAGGAATAGCCGCAGCAATACAGCAGCCGCAGCAGGAACAGACACACAAATAAAGCAGCAGCAGGAACAGCAACAGTAATACAGCAGCAGCAGGAACAGCCACAGGAATGCATCAGCAGCAGGAACAGCCAAAGGAATTCAGCAGCAGCAGGAACAGTCATAGGAATACAGTAGCAGCAGGATCAGCCACAGATATGCAGCAGCAGCAGGAACAGCCACAGGCATACAGCAGCAGCAGCATGAACAGCCAAAGGATTACAGCAGCAATAGGAATATCCATGGGAATACAGCAGCAGTGGGAACAGCAACAGGAATATAGCAGCAGCAGGAATATCGAAAAAAATCCCACAGCAGCAGGAACAGCGACAGAAATCCCACAGCAGCAGGAGCAGCCACAGATAAATAGCAGCAGCAGGAACAGCCACAGGAATACAGCAGCAGCAGCAACAGCAACAGGAATACAGCAGCAGCAGGAACAGTGACAGGAATACAGCAGCACCAGGAAAAGCCACAAACATACAGCAGTATCAGGAACAGCCACAGGAACACAGCAGCAGCAGGAAGAGCCACAGAAATGCAGCAGCAGCAGGAACAGTGACAGGAATTCAGCAGCAGCAGGAACAACCACAAGAATACAGTAGCAGCAGAAACTGCCACAGCAATTCAGCAGCAGCAGGATCAGCCACAGATATGCAGGTGCGGCAGGAACAGCCACAGGAATAGAGCAGCAGCAAGAACAGCCACAGAAAAACAGCAGCAGCAGAAACAGTAACAGGAATACAACAGCAGCGGGAAGAGCCACAGAAATACAAGAGCAGCAGGAATAGTCACAGGAATACAGCAGAAGCAGGAACAGCCAGAGATATGCAGTAGTAGCAGGAACAGCCACAGATATGCAGCAGCAGCAGGAACCGCCACAGGAATACAGCAGCAGTAGGAACAACCACAAGAATACAGCAGCAGCAGGAATAGCCACAGGAATACAGCAGCCGCAGCAGGAACAGACACACAAATAAAGCAGCAGCAGGAACAGCAACAGTAATGCAGCAGCAGCAGGAACAGCCAAAGGAATTCAGCAGCAGCAGGAAAAGTCATAGGAATACAGTAGCAGCAGAAACAGCCACAGGAATACAGCAGCTGCAGGATCAGCCACAGATATGCAGCAGCAGCAGGAACAGCCACAGGAATACAGCAGCAGCAGCATGAACAGCCAAAGGATTACCGCAGCAATAGGAATAGCCATGGAAATACAGCAGCAGTGGGAACAGCAACAGGAATATAGCAGCAGCAGGAATATCGACAGAAAACCCACAGCAGCAGGAACAGCAACAGAAATCCCACAGCAGCAGGAACAGCCACAGATAAATAGCTGCAGCAGGAACAGCCACAGGAATACAGCAGCAGCAGGATCAGACACAGATATGCAGCAGCAGCAGGAACAGCCACAGGAACACAGCAGCAGCAGAAGCAGCCACACGAATACAGCAGCAGCAGGAAGAGCCACAGAAATGCAGCAGCAGCAGGAACAGTGACAGGAATACAGCAGCAGCAGGAACAGCCACAGGAATACAGTATCAGCAGAAACTGCCACAGGAATACAGCAGCAGCAGGATCAGCCACAGATATGCATGAGAAGCAGGAACAGCCTCAGGAATATAATAGCAGCAGGAATAACCATAGGAATACAGCAGCAGCAGGAGCAGCCACGGGAATATAGCAGCAGCAGGAAGAGCCACAGATATGCAGCAGCAGCAGGAAACGCCAAAGATATGCAGCATCAGCAGGAACCGCCACAGGAATACAGCAGCAGCAGGAACAGCCATAGGAATACAGCAGTATCAGGAACAGCCAGAGGAATACAGCAGCAGCAGGAACAGCCACAGAAATACAGTAGCAACAGGAACAGTGACAGCAATATAGCAGCAGCAGGAACAGCCACCGGAATACAGCAGCAGCAGGATCAGCCACAGGAATGCAGCAATCTCAGGAACAGCCAGAGGAATACAGCAGCAGCAGGAACAGCCACAGAAATACAGCAGCAACAGGAACAGTGACAGCAATATAGCAGCAGCAGGAACAGCCACCGGAATACAGCAGCAGCAGGATCAGCCACAGGAATACAGCAGCAGCAGGAACAGCCAAAGGAATATAGCAGCAGCAGGAACTGCCACTGGAATGCAGCAGCAGCAGGAAATGCCACAGATATGCAGCAGCAGCAGGAGGAACAGCCACAGGAACAGTGCAGCAGGAACCGCCACAGGAATACAACAGCAGCAGGAATAACCACAGGAATACAGTAGCAGCAGGATCAGCCACAGATATGCAGGAGCAGCAGGAACAGCCACAGGAATACAATAGCAGCAGGAATAGCCACAGGAATACAGCAGCAGCAGGAGCTGGAATTTAGCAGCAGCAGGAACTGCCACTGGAATGCAGCAGCAGCAGGAAATGCCACAGATATGCATCAGCAGCAGGAGGAACAGCCACAGGAAAAGAGCAGCAGGAACAGCCACAGGAATACAACAGCAGCAGGAATAACCACAGGAATACAGCAGCAGATGCAGGAACAGCCACAGGAATACAGCAGTAGAAAGAACAGACATAGATATGCAGCAGCAGCAGTTACAGCCCAAGGAATACAACAGCAGCAGAAATCGCCAGAGGATTACAGCAGCAGTGGGAACAGCAACAGGAATATAGCAGCAGCAGGAACAGCGACACAAATCCCACATCAGCACGAACAGCCACAGACATGCAGTAGCAGCAGGAACAGCCACTGCAATACAGCAGCAGCTGGAACAGCCACAGGAATACAGCTGCAGCAGGAATAACCGCAGGAATACCACAGCAGCAGGAACAGACACACAAATACAGCAGCAGCAGGAACAGCCACAGGAATGCAGCAGCAGCAGGAACAGCCAAAGGAATTCAGCAGCAGCAGGAACAGTCATAGGAATACAGTAGCAGCAGGATCAGCCACAGATATGCAGCAGTAGCAGGAACAGCCACAGGCATACAGCAGCAGCAGCATGAACAGCCAAAGGATTACAGCAGCAATACGAATATCCATGGGAATACAGCAGCAGTGGGAACAGCAACAGGAATATAGCAGCAGCAGGAATATCGAAAGAAATCCCACAGCAGCAGGAACAGCGACAGAAATCCCACAGCAGCAGGAGCAGCCAGAGATAAATTGCAGCAGCAGGAACAGCCACAGGAATACAGCAGCAGCAGCAACAGCAACAGGAATACAGCTGCAGCAGGAACAGTGACAGGAATACAGCAGCACCAGGAAAAGCCACAGGAATACAGCAGTATCAGGCACAGCCACAGGAACACAGCAGCAGCAGGAAGAGCCACAGAAATGCAGCAGCAGCAGGAATAGTGACAGGAATTCAGCAGCAGCAGGAACAACCACAGAAATACAGTAGCAGCAGAAACTGCCACAGCAATTCAGCAGCAGCAGGATCAGCCACAGATATGCAGCTGCGGCAGGAACAGCCACAGGAATAGAGCAGCAGCAGGAACAGCCACAGAAAAACAGCAGCAGCAGAAACAGTAACAGGAATACAACAGCAGCAGGAAGAGCCAGAGAAATGCAAGAGCAGCAGGAATATTCACAGGAATACAGCAGAAGCAGGAACAGCCAGAGATATGCAGTAGTAGCAGGAACAGCCACAGATATGCAGCAGCAGCAGGAACCGCCACAGGAATACAGCAGCAGCAGGAACAGCCACAAGAAAACAGCAGCAGCTGGAATAGCCGCAGGAATACAGCAGCCGCAGCAGGAACAGACACACAAATAAAGCAGCAGCAGGAACAGCAACAGGAATGCAGCAGCAGCAGGAACAGCCAAAGGATTTCAACAGCAGCAGGAACAGTCATAGGAATACAGTAGCAGCAGAAACTGCCACAGGAATACCGCAGCAGCAGGATCAGCCACAGATATGCAGCAGCAGCAGGAACAGCCACAGGAATACAGAAGCAGCAGCATGAACAGCCAAAGGATTACCGCAGCAATAGGAATAGCCATGGGAATACAGCAGCAGTGGGAACAGCAACAGGAATATAGCAGCAGCAGGAATATGGACAGAAATCCCACAGCAGCAGGAACAGCAACAGAAATCCCACAGCAGCAGGAACAGACACAGATAAATAGCTGCAGCAGGAACAGCCACAGGAACACAGCAGCAGCAGAAGCAGCCACACGAATACAGCAGCAGCAGGAAGAGCCACAGAAATGCAGCAGCAGCAGGAACAGTGACAGGAATACAGCAGCAGCAGGAACAGCCACAGGAATACAGTAGCAGCAGAAACTGCCACAGGAATACAGCAGCAGCAGGATCAGCCACAGATATGCATGAGAAGCAGGAACAGCCTCAGGAATACAATAGCAGCAGGAATAGCCACAGGAATACAGCAGCAGCAGGAGCAGCCACGGGAATATAGCAGCAGCAGGAAGAGCCACAGATATGCAGCAGCAGCAGGAACCGCCAAAGATATGCAGCATCAGCAGGTTCAGCCACAGGAATACAGCAGCAGCAGGAACAGCCATAGGAATGCAGCTGTATCAGGAACAGCCAGAGGAATACAGCAGCAGCAGAAACAGCCACAGAAATACAGCAGCAACAGGAACAGTGACAGCAATATAGCAGCAGCAGGAACAGCCACCGGAATACAGCAGCAGCAGGATCAGCCACAGGAATACAGCAGTATCAGGAACAGCCAGAGGAATACAGCAGCAGCAGGAACAGCCACAGAAATACAGCAGCAACAGGAACAGTGACAGCAATTTAGCATCAGCAGGAACAGCCACCGGAATACAGCAGCTTCAGGATCAGCCACAGGAATACAGCAGCAGCAGGAACAGCCAAAGGAATATAGCAGCAGCAGGAACTGCCACTGGAATGCAGCAGCAGCAGGAGGAACAGCCACAGGAACAGTGCAGCAGGAACAGCCACAGGAATACAACAGCAGCAGGAATAACCACAGGAATACAGTAGCAGCAGGATCAGCCACAGATATGCAGGAGCAGCAGGAACAGCCACAGGAATACAATAGCAGCAGGAATAGCCACAGGAATACAGCAGCAGCAGGAGCTGGAATATAGCAGAAGCAGGAACTGCCACTGATATGCAGCAGCAGCAGGAGGAACAGCCACAGGAAAAGAGCAGCAGGTACAGCCACAGGAATACAACAGCAGCTGTAATAGCCACAGGAATACAGCAGCAGATGCAGGAACAGCCACAGGAATACAGCAGTAGCAAGAACAGACATAGATATGCAGCAGCAGCAGTTACAGCCCAAGGAATACAACAGCAGCAGAAATCGCCAGAGGATTGCAGCAGCAGTGGGAACAGCAACAGGAATATAGCAGCAGCAGGAACAGCGACACAAATCCCACATCAGCACGAACAGCCACAGACATGCAGTAGCAGCAGGAACAGCCACTGCAATACAGCAGCAGCTGGAACAGCCACAGGAATACAGCTGCAGCAGGAATAACCGCAGGAATACCACAGCAGCAGGAACAGACACACAAATACAGCAGCAGCAGGAACAGCCACAGGAATGCATCAGCAGCAGGAACAGCCAAAGGAATTCAGCAGCAGCAGGAACAGTCATAGGAATACAGTAGCAGCAGGATCAGCCACAGATATGCAGCAGCAGCAGGAACAGCCACAGGCATAGAGCAGCAGCAGCATGAACAGCCAAAGGATTACAGCAGCAACAGGAATATCCATGGGAATACAGCAGCAGTGGGAACAGCAACAGGAATATAGCAGCAGCAGGAATATCGAAAGAAATCCCACAGCAGCAGGAACAGCGACAGAAATCCCACAGCAGCAGGAGCAGCCGCAGATAAATAGCAGCAGCAGGAACAGCCACAGGAATGCAGCAGCAGCAGGAACAGTGACAGGAATACAGCAGCACCAGGAAAAGCCACAGGAATACAGCAGTATCAGGAACAGCCACAGGAACACAGCAGCAGCAGGAAGAGCCACCGAAATGCAGCAGCAGCAGGAACAGTGACAGGAATTCAGCAGCAGCTGGAACAACCACAAGAATACAGTAGCAGCAGAAACTGCCACAGCAATTCAGCAGCAGCAGGATCAGCCACAGATATGCAGGTGCGGCAGGAACAGCCACAGGAATACAATAGCAGCAGGAATAGCCACAGGAATACAGCAGCAGCAGGAGCTGGAATATAGCAGCAGCAGGAACTGCCACTGGAATGCACCAACAGCAGGAAATGCCACAGATATGCAGCAGCAACAGCATGAACAGCCAAAGGATTACAGCAGCAACAGGAATATCCATGGGAATACAGCAGCAGTGGGAACAGCAACAGGAATATAGCAGCAGCAGGAATATCGAAAGAAATCCCACAGCAGCAGGAACAGCGACAGAAATCCCACAGCAGCAGGAGCAGCCACAGATAAATAGCAGCAGGAGGAACAGCCACAGGAATACAGCAGCAGCAGCAACAGCAACAGGAATACAGCAGCAGCAGGAACAGTGACAGGAATACAGCAGCACCAGGAAAAGCCACAAACATACAGCAGTATCAGGAACAGCCACAGGAACAAAGCAGCAGCAGGAAGAGCCACAGAAATGCAGCAGCAGCAGGAACAGTGACAGGAATACAGCAGCAGCAAGAACAGCCACAGAAAAACAGCAGCAGCAGAAACAGTAAAAGGAATACAACAGCAGCAGGACGAGCCACAGAAATGCAAGAGCAGCAGGAATAGTCACAGGAATACAGCAGAAGCAGGAACAGCCAGAGATATGCAGTAGTAGCAGGAACAGCCACAGATATGCAGCAGCAGCAGGAACCGCCACAGGAATACAGCAGCAGTAGGAACAGCCACAAGAATACAGCAGCAGCAGGAATATCGAAAAAAATCCCACAGCAGCAGGAACAGCGACAGAAATCCCACAGCAGCAGGAGCAGCCACAGATAAATAGCTGCAGCAGGAACAGCCACAGGAATACAGCAGCAGAAGCAACAGCAACAGGAATACCGCAGCAGTAGGAAGAGTGACACGAATACAGCAGCACCATGAAAAGCCACAGGAATACAGCAGTATAAGGAACAGCCACAGGAGCACAGCAGCAGCAGAAACAGCCACACGAATACAGCAGCAGCAGGAAGAGCCACAGAAATGCAGCAGCAGCAGGAACAGTGACAGGAATACAGCAGCAGCAGGAACAGCCACAGGAATACAGTAGCAGCAGAAACTGCCACAGGAATACAGCAGCAGCAGGATCAGCCACAGATATGCATGAGAAGCAGGAACAGCCTCAGGAATACAATAGCAGCAGGAATAGCCACAGGAATACAGCAGCAGCAGGAGCAGCCACGGGAATATAGCAGCAGCAGGAAGAGTCACAGATATGCAGCAGCAGCAGGAACCAACAAAGATATGCAGCATCAGCAGGAACCGCCACAGGAATACAGCAGCAGCAGGAACAGCCATAGGAATACAGCAGCATCAGGAACAGCCAGAGGAATACAGCAGCAGCAGGAACAGCCACAGAAATACAGCAGCAGCAGGAACAGTGACAGCAACATAGCAGCAGCAGGAACAGCCACCGGAATACAGCAGCAGCAGGATCAGCCACAGGAATATAGCAGCAGCAGGAACTGCCACTGGAATGCAGCAGCAGCAGGAAATGCAACAGATATGCAGCAGCAGCAGGAGGAACAGCCACAGGAACAGTGCAGCAGGAACAGCCACAGGAATACAACAGTAGCAGGAATAACCACAGGAATACAGTAGCAGCAGGATCAGCCACAGATATGCAGGAGCAGCAGGAACAGCCACAGGAATACAATAGCAGCAGGAATAGCCACAGGAATACAGCAGCAGCAGGAGCTGGAATATTGCAGCAGCAGGAACTGCCACTGGAATGCAGCAGCAGCAGGAAATGCCACAGATATGCAGCAGCAGCATCAGGAACAGCAACAGCAAAGCAGCAGCAGCAGGAACAGCCAAAGGAATTCAGCAGCAGCAGGAACAGTAACAGGAATACAACAGCAGCAGGAAGAGCCACAGAAAAGCAAGAGCAGCAGGAATAGTCACAGGAATACAGCAGAAGCAGGAACAGCCAGAGATGTGCAGTAGTAGCAGGAACAGCCACAGATATGCAGCAGCAGCAGGAACCGCCACAGGAATACAGCAGCAGTAGGAACAGCCACAAGAATACAGCAGCAGCTGGAATAGCCGCAGGAATAGAGCAGCCGCAGCAGGAACAGACACACAAATAAAGCAGCAGCAGGAACAGCAACAGTAATGCAGCAGCAGCAGGAACAGCCAAAGGAATTCAGCAGCAGCAGGAACAGCCACAGGAATACAGCAGCAGCAGGAACAGCCAAATGAATACAGCAGCAGAAGGAACAGCCACGGGAATAGAGCAGTAGCAAGAGCTGCCATAGATACGCAGCAGCAGCAGGAACAGCCACAGGAATACAACAGCAGCAGAAACCGCCAGAGGATTACAGCAGCAGTGGGAACAGCAAAAGGAATATAGCAGCAGCTGGAATATCGAAAGAAATCCCACAGCAGCAGGAACAGCGACAGAAATCCCACAGCAGCAGGAGCAGCCACAGATAAATAGCAGCAGCAGGAACAGCCACAGGAATACAGCAGCAGAAGCAACAGCAACAGGAATACCGCAGCAGTAGGAAGAGTGACACGAATACAGCAGCACCATGAAAAGCCACAGGAATACAGCAGTATAAGGAACAGCCACAGGAACACAGCAGCAGCAGAAACAGCCACACGAATACAGCAGCAGCCGCATGAACAGCCAAAGTATTACCGCAGCAATAGGAATAGCCATGGGAATACAGCAGCAGTGGGAACAGCAACAGGAATATAGCAGCAGCAGGAATATCGACAGAAATCCCACAGCAGCAGGAACAGCAACAGAAATCCCACAGCAGCAGGAACAGCCACAGATAAATAGCTGCAGCAGGAACAGCCACAGGAATACAGCAGCAGCAGGATCAGCCACAGATATGCAGCAGCAGCAGGAACAGCCACAGGAATACAGCAGCAGCAGAATGAACAGCCAAAGGATTACCGCAGCAATAGGAATAGCCATGGGAATACAGCAGCAGTGGGAACAGCAACAGGAATATAGCAGCAGCAGGAATATCGACAGAAATCCCACAGCAGCAGGAACAGCAACAGAAATCCCACAGCAGCAGGAACAGCCACAGATAAATAGCAGCAGCAGGAACAGCCACAGGAACACAGCAGCAGCAGAAACAGCCACACGAATACAGCAGCAGCAGGAAGAGCCACAGAAATGCAGCAGCAGCAGGAACAGTGACAGGAATACAGCAGCAGCAGGAACAGCCACAGGAATACAGTAGCAGCAGAAACTGCCACAGGAATACAGCAGCAGCAGGATCAGCCACAGATATGCATGAGAAGCAGGAACAGCCTCAGGAATACAATAGCAGCAGG
Organism: Carcharodon carcharias; assembly: GCF_017639515.1. Taxonomy (NCBI): domain Eukaryota; kingdom Metazoa; phylum Chordata; class Chondrichthyes; order Lamniformes; family Lamnidae; genus Carcharodon; species Carcharodon carcharias. The sequence goes on along the minus strand of NC_054478.1, from coordinate 116,448,354 downwards.
AATAGCCACAGGAATACAGCAGCAGCAGGAGCAGCCACGGGAATATAGCAGCAGCAGGAAGAGTCACAGATATGCAGCAGCAGCAGGAACCAACAAAGATATGCAGCATCAGCAGGAACCGCCACAGGAATACAGCAGCAGCAGGAACAGCCATAGGAATACAGCAGCATCAGGAACAGCCAGAGGAATACAGCAGCAGCAGGAACAGCCACAGAAATACAGCAGCAGCAGGAACAGTGACAGCAACATAGCAGCAGCAGGAACAGCCACCGGAATACAGCAGCAGCAGGATCAGCCACAGGAATATAGCAGCAGCAGGAACTGCCACTGGAATGCAGCAGCAGCAGGAAATGCAACAGATATGCAGCAGCAGCAGGAGGAACAGCCACAGGAACAGTGCAGCAGGAACAGCCACAGGAATACAACAGCAGCAGGAATAACCACAGGAATACAGTAGCAGCAGGATCAGCCACAGATATGCAGGAGCAGCAGGAACAGCCACAGGAATACAATAGCAGCAGGAATAGCCACAGGAATACAGCAGCAGCAGGAGCTGGAATATTGCAGCAGCAGGAACTGCCACTGGAATGCAGCAGCAGCAGGAAATGCCACAGATATGCAGCAGCAGCATCAGGAACAGCAACAGCAAAGCAGCAGCAGCAGGAACAGCCAAAGGAATTCAGCAGCAGCAGGAACAGTAACAGGAATACAACAGCAGCAGGAAGAGCCACAGAAAAGCAAGAGCAGCAGGAATAGTCACAGGAATACAGCAGAAGCAGGAACAGCCAGAGATGTGCAGTAGTAGCAGGAACAGCCACAGATATGCAGCAGCAGCAGGAACCGCCACAGGAATACAGCAGCAGTAGGAACAGCCACAAGAATACAGCAGCAGCTGGAATAGCCGCAGGAATAGAGCAGCCGCAGCAGGAACAGACACACAAATAAAGCAGCAGCAGGAACAGCAACAGTAATGCAGCAGCAGCAGGAACAGCCAAAGGAATTCAGCAGCAGCAGGAACAGCCACAGGAATACAGCAGCAGCAGGAACAGCCAAATGAATACAGCAGCAGAAGGAACAGCCACGGGAATAGAGCAGTAGCAAGAGCTGCCATAGATACGCAGCAGCAGCAGGAACAGCCACAGGAATACAACAGCAGCAGAAACCGCCAGAGGATTACAGCAGCAGTGGGAACAGCAAAAGGAATATAGCAGCAGCTGGAATATCGAAAGAAATCCCACAGCAGCAGGAACAGCGACAGAAATCCCACAGCAGCAGGAGCAGCCACAGATAAATAGCAGCAGCAGGAACAGCCACAGGAATACAGCAGCAGAAGCAACAGCAACAGGAATACCGCAGCAGTAGGAAGAGTGACACGAATACAGCAGCACCATGAAAAGCCACAGGAATACAGCAGTATAAGGAACAGCCACAGGAACACAGCAGCAGCAGAAACAGCCACACGAATACAGCAGCAGCCGCATGAACAGCCAAAGTATTACCGCAGCAATAGGAATAGCCATGGGAATACAGCAGCAGTGGGAACAGCAACAGGAATATAGCAGCAGCAGGAATATCGACAGAAATCCCACAGCAGCAGGAACAGCAACAGAAATCCCACAGCAGCAGGAACAGCCACAGATAAATAGCTGCAGCAGGAACAGCCACAGGAATACAGCAGCAGCAGGATCAGCCACAGATATGCAGCAGCAGCAGGAACAGCCACAGGAATACAGCAGCAGCAGAATGAACAGCCAAAGGATTACCGCAGCAATAGGAATAGCCATGGGAATACAGCAGCAGTGGGAACAGCAACAGGAATATAGCAGCAGCAGGAATATCGACAGAAATCCCACAGCAGCAGGAACAGCAACAGAAATCCCACAGCAGCAGGAACAGCCACAGATAAATAGCAGCAGCAGGAACAGCCACAGGAACACAGCAGCAGCAGAAACAGCCACACGAATACAGCAGCAGCAGGAAGAGCCACAGAAATGCAGCAGCAGCAGGAACAGTGACAGGAATACAGCAGCAGCAGGAACAGCCACAGGAATACAGTAGCAGCAGAAACTGCCACAGGAATACAGCAGCAGCAGGATCAGCCACAGATATGCATGAGAAGCAGGAACAGCCTCAGGAATACAATAGCAGCAGGAATATCCACAGGAATACAGCAGCAGCAGGAGCAGCCACGGGAATATAGCAGCAGCAGGAAGAGTCACAGATATGCAGCAGCAGCAGGAACCGCGAAAGTTATGCAGCATCAGCAGGAACCGCCACAGGAATACAGCAGCAGCAGGTACAGCCAAAGCAATAGAGCAGCTGCAGGAACTGCCACTGGAATGCAGCAGCAGAAGGAAATGCCACAGATATGCAGCAGCAGCAGGAGGAACAGCCACAGGAACAGTGCAGCAGGAACCGCCACAGGAATACAACAGCAGCAGGAATAACCACAGGAATACAGTAGCAGCAGGATCAGCCACAGATATGCAGGAGCAGCAGGAACAGCCACAGGAATACAATAGCAGCAGGAATAGCCACAGTAATACAGCAGCAGCAGGAGCTGGAATATAGCAGCAGCAGGAACTGCCACTGGAATGCAGCAGCAGCAGGAAATGCCACAGATATGCAGCAGCAGCAGGAGGAACAGCCACAGGAAAAGAGCAGCAGGAACAGCCACAGGAATACAACAGCAGCAGGAATAACCACAGGAATACAGCAGCAGATGTAGGAACAGCCACAGGAATACAGCAGTAGAAAGAACAGACATAGATATGCAGCAGCAGCAGTTACAGCCCAAGGAATACAACAGCAGCAGAAATCGCCAGAGGATTACAGCAGCAGTGGGAACAGCAACAGGAATATAGCAGCAGCAGGAACAGCGACACAAATCCTACATCAGCACGAACAGCCACAGACATGCAGTAGCAGCAGGAACAGCCACTGCAATACAGCAGCAGCTGGAACAGCCACAGGAATACAGCTGCAGCAGGAATAACTGCAGGAATACCACAACAGCAGGAACAGACACACAAATACAGCAGCAGCAGGAAGAGCCACAGGAATGCAGCAGCAGCAGGAACAGCCAAAGGAATTCAGCAGCAGCAGGAACAGTCATAGGAATACAGTAGCAGCAGGATCAGCCACAGATATGCAGCAGCAGCAGGAACAGCCACAGGCATACAGCAGCAGCAGCATGAACAGCCAAAGGATTACAGCAGCAATAGGAATATCCATGGGAATACAGCAGCAGTGGGAACAGCAACAGGAATATAGCAGCAGCAGGAATATCGAAAGAAATCCCACAGCAGCAGGAACAGCGACAGAAATCCCACAGCAGCAGGAGCAGCCACAGATAAATAGCAGCAGGAGGAACAGCCACAGGAATACAGCAGCAGCAGGAACAGTGACAGAAATACAGCAGCACCAGGAAAGGCCACAAACATACAGCAGTATCAGGAACAGCCACAGGAACACAGCAGCAGCAGGAAGAGCCACAGAAATGCAGCAGCAGCAGGAACAGTGACAGGAATTCAGCAGCAGCAGGAACAACCACAAGAATATAGTAGCAGCAGAAACTGCCACAGCAATTCAGCAGCAGCAGGATCAGCCACAGATATGCAGGTGCGGCAGGAACAGCCACAGGAATACAGCAGCAGCAAGGACAGCCACAGAAAAACAGCAGCAGCAGAAACAGTAACAGGAATACAACAGCAGCAGGACGAGCCACAGAAATGCAAGAGCAGCAGGAATAGTCACAGGAATACAGCAGAAGCAGGAACAGCCAGAGATATGCAGTAGTAGCAGGAACAGCCACAGATATGCAGCAGCAGCAGGAACCGCCACAGGAATACAGCAGCAGTAGGAACAGCCACAAGAATACAGCAGCAGCTGGAATAGCCGCAGGAATACAGCAGCCGCAGCAGGAACAGACAAACAAATAAAGCAGCAGCAGGAACACCAACAGGAATGCAGCAGCTGCAGGAACAGCCAAAGGAATTCAGCAGCAGCAGGAACAGTCATAGGAATACAGTAGCAGCAGAAACTGCCACAGGAATACAGCAGCAGCAGGATCAGCCACAGATATGCAGCAGCTGCAGGAACAGCCACAGGATTACAGCAGCAATAGGGATATCCATGGGAATACAGCAGCAGTGAGAACAGCAACGGGAATATAGCAGCAGCAGGAATATCGAAAGAAATCCCACAGCAGCAGGAACAGCGACAGAAATCCCACAGCAGCAGGAGCAGCCACAAATAAATAGCTGCAGCAGGAACAGCCACAGGAATACAGCAGCAGAAGCAACAACAACAGGAATACCGCAGCAGTAGGAAGAGTGACACGAATACAGCAGCACCATGAAAAGCCACAGGAATACAGCAGTATAAGGAACAGCCACAGGAACACAGCAGCAACAGAAACAGCCACACGAATACAGCAGCAGCAGGAAGAGCCACAGAAATGCAGCAGCAGCAGGAACAGTGACAGGAATACAGCAGCAGCAGGAACAGCCACAGGAATACAGTAGCAGCAGAAACTGCCACAGGATTACAGCAGCAGCAGGATCAGCCACAGATATGCATGAGAAGCAGGAACAGCCTCAGGAATACAATAGCAGCAGGAATAGCCACAGGAATACAGCAGCAGCAGGAGCAGCCACGGGAATATAGCAGCAGCAGGAAGAGTCACAGATATGCAGCAGCAGCAGGAACCACCAAAGATATGCAGCATCAGCAGGAACCGCCACAGGAATACAGCAGCAGCAGGAACAGCCATAGGAATACAGCAGCATCAGGAACAGCCAGAGGAATACAGCAGCAGCAGGAACAGCCACAGAAATACAGCAGCAGCAGGAACAGTGACAGCAACATAGCAGCAGCAGGAACAGCCACCGGAATACAGCAGCAGCAGGATCAGCCACAGGAATATAGCAGCAGCAGGAACTGCCACTGGAATGCAGCAGCAGCAGGAAATGCAACAGATATGCAGCAGCAGCAGGAGGAACAGCCACAGGAACAGTGCAGCAGGAACAGCCACAGGAATACAACAGCAGCAGGAATAACCACAGGAATACAGTAGCAGCAGGATCAGCCACAGATATGCAGGAGCAGCAGGAACAGCCACAGGAATACAATAGCAGCAGGAATAGCCACAGGAATACAGCAGCAGCAGGAGCTGGAATATTGCAGCAGCAGGAACTGCCACTGGAATGCAGCAGCAGCAGGAAATGCCACAGATATGCAGCAGCAGCAGGAGGAACAGCCACAGGAAAAGAGCAGCAGGAACAGCAACAGCAAAGCAGCAGCAGCAGCAGGAACAGCCAAAGGAATTCAGCAGCAGCAGGAACAGTAACAGGTATACAACAGCAGCAGGAAGAGCCACAGAAAAGCAAGAGCAGCAGGAATAGTCACAGGAATACAGCAGAAGCAGGAACAGCCAGAGATGTGCAGTAGTAGCAGGAACAGCCACAGATATGCAGCAGCAGCAGGAACCGCCACAGGAATACAGCAGCAGTAGGAACAGCCACAAGAATACAGCAGCAGCTGGAATAGCCGCAGGAATAGAGCAGCCGCAGCAGGAACAGACACACAAATAAAGCAGCAGCAGGAACAGCAACAGTAATGCAGCAGCAGCAGGAACAGCCAAAGGAATTCAGCAGCAGCAGGAACAGCCAAAGGAATACAGCAGCAGCAGGAACAGCCAAATGAATACAGCAGCAGAAGGAACAGCCACGGGAATAGAGCAGTAGCAAGAGCTGCCATAGATACGCAGCAACAGCAGGAACAGCCACAGGAATACAACAGCAGCAGGAATATCGAAAGAAATCCCACAGCAGCAGGAACAGCGACAGAAATCCCACAGCAGCAGGAGCAGCCACAGATAAATAGCAGCAGCAGGAACAGCCACAGGAATACAGCAGCAGAAGCAACAGCAACAGGAATACCGCAGCAGTAGGAAGAGTGACACGAATACAGCAGCACCATGAAAAGCCACAGGAATACAGCAGTATAAGGAACAGCCACAGGAACACAGCAGCAGCAGAAACAGCCACACGAATACAGCAGCAGCAGGAAGAGCCACAGAAATGCAGCAGCAGCAGGAACAGTGACAGGAATACAGCAGCAGCAGGAACAGCCACAGGAATACAGTAGCAGCAGAAACTGCCACAGGAATACAGCAGCAGCAGGATCAGCCACAGATATGCATGAGAAGCAGGAACAGCCTCAGGAATACAATAGCAGCAGGAATAGCCACACGAATACAGCAGCAGCAGGAGCAGCCACGGGAATATAGCAGCAGCAGGAAGAGTCACAAATATGCAGCAGCAGCAGGAACCACCAAAGATATGCAGTTTCAGCAGGAACCGCCACAGGAATACAGCAGCAGCAGGAACAGCCATAGGAATACAGCAGCAGCAGGAACAGCCACAGAAATACAGCAGCAGCAGGAACAGTGACAGCAACATAGCAGCAGCAGGAACAGCCACCGGAATACAGCAGCAGCAGGATCAGCCACAGGAATATAGCAGCAGCAGGAACTGCCACTGGAATGCAGCAGCAGCAGGAAATGCAACAGATATGCAGCAGCAGCAGGAGGAACAGCCACAGGAACAGTGCAGCAGGAACAGCCACAGGAATATAACAGCAGCAGGAATAACCACAGGAATACAGTAGCAGCAGGATCAGCCAAAGATATGTTGGAGCAACAGGAACAGCCACAGGAATACAATAGCAGCAGGAATAGCCACAGGAATACAGCAGCAGCAGGAGCTGGAATATTGCAGCAGCAGGAACTGCCACTGGAATGCAGCAGCAGCAGGAAATGCCACAGATATGCAGCAGCAGCAGGAGGAACAGCCACAGGAAAAGAGCAGCAGGAACAGCAACAGTAATGCAGCAGCAGCAGGAACAGCCAAAGGAATTCAGCAGCAGCAGGAACAGCCACAGAAAAACAGCAGCAGCAGAAACAGTAACAGGAATACAACAGCAGCAGGAAGAGCCACAGAAATGCAAGAGCAGCAGGAATAGTCACAGGAATACAGCAGAAGCAGGAACAGCCAGAGATATGCAGTAGTAGCAGGAACAGCCACAGATATGCAGCAGCAGCAGGAACCGCCAAAGGAATACAGCAGCAGTAGGAACAGCCACAAGAATACAGCAGCAGCTGGAATAGCCGCAGGAATAGAGCAGCCGCAGCAGGAACAGACACACAAATAAAGCAGCAGCAGGAACAGCAACAGTAATGCAGCAGCAGCAGGAACAGCCAAAGGAATTCAGCAGCAGCAGGAACAGCCACAGGAATACAGCAGCAGCAGGAACAGCAACAGAAATACAGCAGCAGTAGGAACAGTGACACGAATACAGCAGCACCAGGAAAAGCCACAGCAATACAGCAGTATCAGGTACAGCCACAGGAACACAGCAGCAGCAGAAACAGCCACACGAATACAGCAGCAGCAGGAATAGCCGCACGAATACAGCAGCAGCAGGAACAGTGACAGGCATACAGCAGCAGCAGGAACAACCACAGGAATACAGTAGCAGCAGAAACTGCCACAGGAATACAGCAGCAGCAGGAAGAGCCACAGATATGCAGCAGCAGCAGGAACAGCCACAGATATGCAGCAGCAGCAGGAACCGCCACAGGAATACAGCAGCAGCAGGAACAGCCATAGGAAAACAGCAGTATCAGGAACAGCCAGATGAATACAGCAGCAGCAGGAAAAGCCACAGGAATACAGCAGCAACAGGAACAGTGACAGGAATATAGCAGCAGCAGGAACAGACACCGGAATACAGCAGCAGCAGGAACAGCCACAGGAATACAGCAGCAGCAGGAACAGCCAAAGGAATACAGCAGCAGCAGGAACAAGCCACAGGAATACAGCAGCATCAGGAACAGCCAAAGGAATACAGCAGCAGCAGGAACAGCCACCGGAATACAGCAGCAGCAGGAACAGCCACAGGAATACAGCAGCAGCAGGAACAGCCAAAGGAATACAGCAGCAGCAGGAACAGCCAAAGGAATACAGCAGCAGCAGGAACAGCCACTGGAATACAGCAGCTGCAGGAAACGCCACAGATATGCAGCAGCAGCAGGAGGAACAGCCACAGGAACACAGCAGCAGGAACAGCCACAGGAATACAACAGCAGCAGGAATAACCACCGGAATACAGCAGGAGCAGTAGCAGCCACGGGAATATAGCAGCAGCAGGAAGAGCCACAGATATGCAGCAGCAGCAGGAACCGCCACAGGAATACAATAGCAGCAGGAATAGCCACAGGAATACAGCAGGAGCAGGAGCAGCCACAGGACTACAGCAGCAGCAGGATCAGCCACAGATATGCAGGAGCAGCAGTAACAGCCACAGGAATACAGCAGCAGGAGGATCAGCCACAGATTCGCAGGAGCAGCAGGAACAGCCACAGGACTACAATAGCAGCAGGAATAGCCACAGGAATACAGCAGGAGCAGGAGCAGCCACGGGAATATAGCAGCAGCAGGAAGAGCCACAGATATGCAGCAGCAGCAGGAACCGCCACAGATATGCAGCAGCAGCAGGAACCGCCACATGAATACAGCAGCAGCAGGAACAGCCATAGGAATACAGCAGTATCAGGAACAGCCAGAGGAATACAGCAGCAGCAGGAACAGCCACAGAAATACAGCAGCAACAGGAACAGTGACAGGAATATAGCAGCAGCAGGAACAGCCACCGGAATACAGCAGCAGCTGGAACAGCCACAGGAATACAGCAGCAGCAGGAACAGCCAAAGGAATACAGCAGCAGCAGGAACAAGCCACAGGAATACAGCAGCATCAGGAACAGCCAAAGGAATACAGCAGCAGCAGGAACAGCTACCTCAATACAGCATCAGCAGGAACAGCCACAGATATGCAGCAGCAGCAGGAACAGCCACAGATATGCAGCAGCAGCAGGAACCGCCGCAGGAATACAATAGCAGCAGGAATAGCCACAGGAATACAGCAGGGGCAGGAACAGCCACAGGAATACAGCAGCAGCAGGATCAGCCACAGATATGCAGGAGCAGCAGTAACAGCGACAGGAATACAACAGCAGCAGGAACAGCCACTGGAATACAGCAGCAGCAGGAAATGCCACAGATATGCAGCCGCAGCAGGAGGAACTGCCACAGGAACACAGCAGCAGGAACAGCCACAGGAATACAACAGCAGCAGGAATAACCACAGGAATACAGCAGCAGATGCAGGAACAGCCACAGGAATACAGCAGTAGCAAGAACAGCCATAGATATGCAGCAGCAGCAGTTACAGCCCAAGGAATACAACAGCAGCAGAAATTTCCAGAGGATTATAGCAGCAGTGGGAACAGCAACAGGAATATAGCAGCAGCAGGAACAGCGACAGAAATCCCACATCAGCACGAACAGCCACAGACATGCAGTAGCAGCAGGAACAGCCAGTGCAATACAGCAGCAGCAGGAACAGCCACAGGAATACAGCTGCAGCAGGAAAAACCGCAGGAATACCACAGCAGCAGGAACAGACACACAAATACAGTAGCAGCAGGAACTGCCACAGGAATACAGCAGCAGCAGGATCAGCCACAGATATGCAGCAGCAGCATGAACAGCCACAGGAATACAGCAGCAGCAGCATGAACAGCCAAAGGATTAAGCAGCAATAGGAACAGTCATAGGAAAACAGCAGCAGTGGGAACAGCAACAGGAATATAGCAGCAGCAGGAATATCGAAAGAAATCACACAGCAGCAGGAACAGCGACAGAAATCCCACAGCAGCAGGAGCAGCCACAGATAAATAGCAGCAGCAGTAACAGCCACAGGAATACAGCAGCAGCAGCAACAGCAACAGGAATACAGCAGCAGCAGGAACAGTGACAGGAATACAGCAGCAGCAGGAACATCCACAGGAATACAGCAGTATCAGGAACAGCCACAGGAACACAGCAGCAGCAGGAAGAGCCACAGAATTGCAGCAGCAGCAGGAACAGTGACAGGAATTCAGCAGCAGCAGGAACAACGACAGGAATACGGTAGCAGCAGAAACTGCCACAGCAATACAGCAGCAGCAGGATCAGCCACAGATATGCAGGTGCAGCAAGAACAGCCACAGGAATACAACAGCAGCAGGAATAGCCACAGGAATACAGCAGCAGCAGGAGCAGCCACGGGAATATAGCAGAAGTAGGAACAGCCACAGATATGCAGCAGCAGCAGGAACCACCACAGATATGCAGCAGCAGCAGGAACAGCCACAGGAATACAGCAGTATCAGGAACAGCAACAGGAATACAGCAGCAGATGCAGGAAAAGCCACAGGAATACAGCTGTAGCAAGAACAGCCACAGATATGCAGCAGCAACAATAACAGCCACAGAAATAGAACAGCAGCAGAAACAGCCAGAGGATTACAGCAGCAGTGGGAACAGCAACAGGAATATAGCAGCAGTAGGAACAGCGACCGAAATCCCACATCAGCACGAACAGCCACAGACATGCAGCAGCAGCAGGAATAGCCAAAGGAATACAACAGCAGCAGGAATAGCCACAGCAAATATAGCAGCAGCAGCAGGAGCAGCCACAGGAATATAGCAGCAGCAGGAACAGCCACAGATATGCAGCAGTAGCAGGAACAGCCACAGATATGAAGCAGCAGCAGGAACCAACACAGGAATATAGCAGCAGCAGGAACAGCCAAAGGAATATACCAGTATCAGAAACAGCCAGAGGAATACAGCAGCAGCAGGAACAGCCACAAGAATACAGCAGTAACAGGAACAGTGACAGGAATACAGCAGCAGCAGGAACAGCCACAGGAATACAGCAGCAGCAGGAACAGCCACAGGAATACAACAGCAGCAGGAATATCCACAACAAATACAGCAGCAGCAGCAGGAGCAGCCACAGGAACATAGCAGCAGCAGGAACAGCCACAGATAGGCAGCAGTAGCAGGAACAGCCACAGATATGAAGCAGCAGCAGGAACCACCACAGGAATATAGCAGCAGCAGGAACAGCCACAGGAATACAGCAGTATCAGAAACAGCCTGAGGAATACAGCAGCAGCCGGAACAGCCACAAGAATACAGCAGTAACAGGAACAGTGACAGGAATACAGCAGCAGCAGGAACAGCCACAGGAATACAGCAGCAGCAGGAACAGCCACAGGAATACAGCAGCAACAGGAACAGTGACAGGAATACAGCAGCAGCAGGAACAGCCACAGGAATGCAGCAGCAGCAGGAACAGCCACAGCAATTCAGCAGCAGCAGGAGCTGGAATACAGCAGCAGTAGGAACTGCCACAGGAACATAGCAGCAACAAGGAAACGCCACAGATATGAAGCAGCAGCAGGAGGAACAACCACAGGAACACAGCAGAAGGAACAGCCACAGGAATACAACAGCAGCAGGAATAGACACAGGCATACAGCAGCAGATGCAGGAAAAGCCACGGGAATACAGCTGTAGCAAGGACAGCCATAGATATGCAGCAGCAGCACTAACATCCACAGGAATAGAACAGCAGCAGAAACAGCCAGTGGATTACAGCAGCAGTGGGAACAGCAACAGAAATATAGCAGCAGCAGGAACACCAACAGAAATCCCACATCAGCACAAACAGCCACAGACATGCAGTAGCAGCAGGAACAGGCAACGGAATACAGCAGCAGCAGGAACAGCCAAAGGAATTCAGAAGTAGCAGGAACAGTCACAGCAATAAAGCAGCAGCAGGTACAGCCACAGATATTCTGCAGCAGCAGGAACAGCCACAGGAATACAGCAGCAGCAGAAACAGCCACACAAATACAGCAGCAGCAGAAACAGCCACAGGAATACAGCAGCAGCAGGAAGAGCCACAGAAATGCAGCAGCAGCAGGAACAGTGACTCGAATACAGCAGCAGCAGGAACAGCCACAGGAATACAGCAGTATCAGGAACAGCCAGAGGAATACAGCAGCAGTAGGAACAGCCAAAGGAATACAGCAGCAACAGGAACATTGACAGGAATACAGCAGCAGCAGGAGCAGCCACAGGAATACAGCAGCAGCAGGAACAGCCACAGGAAACCAGCAGCAGCAGGAAGGGCCAAAGGAATACAGCAGCAGCAGGAACAGCCACGTGAATGCAGCAGCAGCAGCAGGAGCTGGAATACAGCAGCAGCAGGAACAGCTGCAGGATTACAACAGCAGCAGGAACAGCCACGGGAATATAGCAGCAATGGGAATAGCAACAGGAATATTGCAGCAGCAGGAACAGCGACAGGAATCCCACAGCAGCAGGAACAGCCACAGATAAATAGCAGCAGCAGGAACAGACACACAAATACAGCAGCAGCAGGAACAGCCACAGGAATGCAGCAGCAGCAGCAGGAATAGCCAAAGGAATTCAGCAGCAGCAGGAACAGCCACAAATATGCAGCAGCAGCAGGAACAGCCACAGGAATGCAGCAGCAGCAGGGACAGCCACAAGAATACAGCTGCAGGAGCAGAAACAGCCACAAGAATACAACAGCAGAAGGACCAGCCACAGGAATACAGCAGCAGTAGGAACAGCCACAGGAATTCAGCAGCAGCAGGAACAGCTACAGGAATACAGCAGCAGAAGGATCAGCCACAGATATGCAGCAGCAGCAGGAACAGCCACAGGAATACAGCAGCAACAGCAGGAACGGCCACAGGATTACAACAGCAGCAGGATCAGCCACAGGAATATAGCAGCCATGGGAATAGCAAATGCAATATAACAGCAGCAGGAAGAGCGACAGAAACCCCACAGCAGCAGGAACAGCCACAGATATGCAGCAGCAACAGGAACAGCCACAGGAATACAGCAGCAGCAGCAGCACCAGCAACAGGAATACAAGAGCAGCAGGAACAGTGACAGGAATCCAGCAGCAGCAGGAACAGCCACATGAATACAGCAGCACCAGGAAAAGCCGCAGGAATTCAGGACTATCAGGAACAACCACAGGAACACAGCAGCAGCAGAAACAGCCACACGAATACAGCAGCAGCAGGAAGAGCCACAGAAATGCAGCAGCAGCAGGAACAATGACAGGAATACAGCAGTATCAGGAACAGCCAGAGGAAAACAGCAGCAGTAGAAACAGCCACAGGAATACAGCAGCAACAGGAACATTGAAAGGAATACAGCAGCAGGAGGAACAGCCACAGGAATACAGCAGCAGCAGGAACAGCCACAGGAATACAGCAGTATCAGGAACAGCCAGAGGAATACAGAAGCAGCAGGAACAGCCACAGGAATACAGCAGCAACAGGAACAGTGACAGGAATACAGCATCAGCAGGAACAGCCACAGGAATACAGCAGCAGCAGGAACAGCCACAGGAATACAGCAGCAGCAGGAACAGCCAAATAAATACAGCAGCAGCAGGAACAGCCACGGGAATAAAGCAGCAGCAGGAGCTAGAATACAGCAGCAGCAGGAACTGCCACAGGAATACAGCAGTAGCAAGAACAGCCATAGATATACAGCAGCAGCAGGAACAGCCACAGGAATACAACAGCAGCAGAAACCGCCAGACGATTACAGCAGCAGTGGGAACAGCAACAGGAATATAGCAGCAGCAGGAACAGCCACAGAAATCCTACATCAGCACGAACAGCAACAAACATGCAGTAGCAGCAGGAACAGCCACTGCAATACAGCAGCAGCTGCAACAGCCACAAGAATACAGCAGCAGCAGGAATAGCCGAAGGAATACAGCAGCAGCAGGAACAGTCACACAAATAAAGCAGCAGCAGGAACACCAACAGGAATGCAGCAGCAGCAGGAATAGCCAAAGGAATTCAGCAGCAGCAGGAACAGTCATAGGAATACAGTAGCAGCAGAAACTGCCACAGGAATACAGCAGCAGCAGGAACAGTAACACAAATACAGCAGCAGCACGAATAGCCACAGGAATGCAGCAGCAGCAGGAAGAGACAAAGGAATTTAGCAGTAGGAATAGCCATGGGAATACAGCAGCAGTGGGAACAGCAACAGGAATATAGCAGCAGCAGGAATATCGACAGAAATCCCACAGCAGCAGGAACAGCAACAGAAATCCCACAGCAGCAGGAACAGCCACAGATAAATAGCAGCAGCAGGAACAGCTACAGGAATACAGCAGCAGCAGCAACAGCAACAGAAATAAAGCAGCAGTAGGAACAGTGACACGAATACAGCAGCACCAGGAAAAGCCACAGGAATACAGCAGTATCAGGAACAGCCACAGGAACACAGCAGCAGCAGAAACAGCCACACGAATACAGCAGCAGCAGGAAGAGCCACAGAAATGCAGCAGCAGCAGGAACAGTGACAGGCATACACCAGCAGCAGCAACAACCACAGGAATACAGTAGAAGCAGAAACTGCCACAGGAATACAGCAGCAGCAGAATCAGCCACAGATATGCAGGAGCAGCAGGAAAGGCCACAGGAATACAATAGCAGCAGGAATAGCCACAGGAATACAGCAGGAGAAGGAGCAGCCACGGGAATATAGCAGCAGCAGGAAGAGCCACAGATATGCAGCAGCAGCAGGAACCGCCACAGATATGCCGCAGCAGCAGGAACCGCCACAGGAATACAGCAGCAGCAGGAACATCCATAGGAATACAGCAGTGCCAGGAACAGCCAGAGGAATACAGCAGCAGCAGGAACAGCCACAGGAATACAGCAGTAGCAAGAACAGCCATAGATATGCAGCAGCAGCAGGAACAGCCACAGGAATACAGCAGCAGCAGAAACAGCCACACAAATACAGCAGCAGCAGAAACAGCCACAGGAATACAGCAGCAGCAGGAAGAGCCACAGAAATGCAGCAGCAGCAGGAACAGTGACAGGAATACAGCAGCAGCAGGAACAGCCACAGGAATACAGCAGTATCAGGAACAGCCAGAGGAATACAGCAGCAGTAGGAACAGCCAAAGGAATACAGCAGCAACAGGAACATTGACAGGAATACAACAGCAGCAGGAGCAGCCACAGGAATACAGCAGCAGCAGGAACAGCCACAGGAAACCAGCAGCAGCAGGAAGGGCCAAAGGAATACAGCAGCAGCAGGAACAGCCACGTGAATGCAGCAGCAGCAGGAGCTGGAATGCAGCAGCAGCAGGAACCGCTGCAGGATTACAACAGCAGCAGGAACAGCCACGGGAATATAGCAGCAATGGGAATAGCAACAGGAATATAGCAGCAGCAGGAACAGCGACAGGAATCCCACAGCAGCAGGAACAGCCACAGATAAATAGCAGCAGCAGGAACAGACACACAAATACAGCAGCAGCAGGAACAGCCACAGGAATGCACAAGCAGCAGGAATAGCCAAAGGAATTCAGCAGCAGCAGGAACAGCCACAAATATGCAGCAGCAGCAGCAGCAACAGCCACAGGAATGCAGCAGCAGCAGGACAAGCCACAGGAATACCGTAACAGCAGAAACTGCCACAGGAATACAGCAGCATCAGGATCAACCAAAGATATGCAGCAGCAGCAGTAACAGCCACAGGAATACAGCAGTAACAGGAACAGCCAGAGGAATACAGCAGCAGTAGGAACAGCCACAGGAATACAGCAGCAACAGGAACATTGAAAGGAATACAGCAGTAGGAGGAACAGCCACAGGAATACAGCAGCAGCCGGAAGAGCCACAGGAATACAGCAGTATCAGGAACAGCCAGAGGAATACAGCAGCAGCTGCAACAGCCACAAGAATACAGCAGCAGCAGGAATTTCCGAAGGAATACAGCAGCAGCAGGAACAGACACACAAATAAAGCAGCAGCAGGAACACCAACAGGAATGCAGCAGCAGCAGGAACAGCCAAAGGAATTCAGCAGCAGCAGGAACAGTCATAGGAATACAGTAGCAGCAGAAACTGCCACAGGAATACAGCAGCAGCAGGATCAGCCACAGATATGCAGCAGCAGCACGAACAGCCACAGGAATACAGCAGCAGCCGCATGAACAGCCAAAGAATTACCGCAGCAATAGGAATAGCCATGGGAATACAGCAGCAGTGGGAACAGCAACAGGAATATAGCAGCAGCAGGAATATCGACAGAAATCCCACAGCAGCAGGAACAGCAACAGAAATCCCACAGCAGCAGGAACAGCCACAGATAAATAGCAGCAGCAGGAACAGCTACAGGAATACAGCAGCAGCAGCAACAGCAACAGAAATAAAGCAGCAGTAGGAACAGTGACACGAATACAGCAGCACCAGGAAAAGCCACAGGAATACAGCAGTATCAGGAACAGCCACAGGAACACAGCAGCAGCAGAAACAGCCACACGAATACAGCAGCAGCAGGAAGAGCCACAGAAATGCAGCAGCAGCAGGAACAGTGACAGGCATACAGCAGCAGCAGGAACAACCACAGGAATACAGTTGAAGCAGAAACTGCCCCAGGAATACAGCAGCAGCAGGAACATCCATATGAATACAGCAGTGTCAGGAACAGCCACAGGAATACAGCAGCAGCAGGAACATCCACAGAAATACAGCAGCAACAGGAACAGTGACAGGAATATAGCAGCAGCAGGAACAGCCACCGGAATGCAGCAGCAGCAGGAACAGCCACAGGAATACAGCAGCAGCAGGAACAGCCAAAGGAATACAGCAGCAGCAGGAACAAGCCACAGGAATAGAGCAGCAGCAGGAACAGCCAAAGGAATACAGCAGCAGCAGGAACAGCGAAAGGAATACAGCAGCAGCAGGAACAGCCACAAGAATACAGCATTAACAGGAACAGTGACAGGAATACAGCAGCAGCAGGAACAGCCACAGGAATACAGCAGCAGCAGGAACAGCCACAAGAATACAACAGCAGCAGGAATAGCCGCAGGAATACAGCAGCAGCAGGAGCAGCCACAGGAATACAGCAGCAACAGGAACAGCGACAGGAATACAGCAGCAGCAGGAACAGCCACAGGAATACAGCAGCAGCAAGAACAGCCACGGGAATTCAGCAGCAGCAGGAGCTGGAATACAGCAGCAGTAGGAACTGCCACAGGAACATAGCAGCAGCAAGGAAACGCCACAGATATGAAGCAGCAGCAGGAGGAACAACCACAGGAACACAGCAGAAGGAACAGCAACAGGAATACAACAACAGCAGGAATAGACACAGGCATACAGCAGCAGATGCAGGAAAAGCCACGGGAATACAGCTGTAGCAAGATCAGCCATAGATATGCAGCAGCAGCACTAACATCCACAGGAATAGAACAGCAGCAGAAACAGCCAGTGGATTACAGCAGCAGTGGGAACAGCAACAGGAATATAGCAGCAGCAGGAACACCAACAGAAATCCCACATAAGCACAAACAGCCACAGACATGCAGTAGCAGCAGGAACAGGCAATAGAATACAGCAGCAACAGGAACTGCCACAGGAATACAGCAGTAGCAAGAACAGCCATAGATATGCAGCAGCAGCAGGAACAGCCACAGGAATACAGCAGCAGCAGAAACAGCCACACAAATACAGCAGCAGCAGAAACAGCCACAGGAATACAGCAGCAGCAGGAAGAGCCACAGAAATGCAGCAGCAGCAGGAACAGTGACAGGAATACAGCAGCAGCAGGAACAGCCACAGGAATACAGCAGTATCAGGAACAGCCAGAGGAATACAGCAGCAGTAGGAACAGCCAAAGGAATACAGCAGCAACAGGAACATTGACAGGAATACAGCAGCAGCAGGAGCAGCCACAGGAATACAGCAGCAGCAGGAACAGCCACAGGAAACCAGCAGCAGCAGGAAGGGCCAAAGGAATACAGCAGCAGCAGGAACAACCACGTGAATGCAGCAGCAGCAGGAGCTGGAATACAGCAGCAGCAGGAACAGCTGCAGGATTACAACAGCAGCAGGAACAGCCACGGGAATATAGCAGCAATGGGAATAGCAACAGGAATATAGCAGCAGCAGGAACAGCGACAGGAATCCCACAGCAGCAGCAACAGCCACAGGAATGCAGCAGCAGCAGGGACAGCCACAAGAATACAGCTGCAGGAGCAGGAACAGCCACACGAATACAACAGCAGAAGGACCAGCCACAGGAATACAGCAGCAGCAGGAACAGCCACAGGAATTCAGCAGCAGCAGGAACATCTACGGGAATACAGCAGCAGAAGGATCAGCCACAGATATGCAGCAGCAGCAGGAACAGCCACAGGAATACAGCGGCAACAGCAGGAACAGACACAGGATTACAACAGCAGCAGGATCAGCCACAGGAATATAGCAGCCATGGGAATAACAAATGCAATATAACAGCAGCAGGAACAGCGACAGAAACCCCACAGCAGCAGGAACAGCCACAGATATGCAGCAGCAACAGAAACAGCCACAGGAATACAGCAGCAGCAGCACCAGCAACAGGAATACAAGAGCAGCAGGAACAGTGACAGGAATCCAGCAGCAGAAGAAACAGCCACAGGAATACAGCAGCACCAGGAAAAGCCACAGGAATACAGGACTATCAGGAACAGCCACAGGAATACAGCAGCAGCAGAAACAGCCACACGAATACAGCAGCAGCAGGAACAGCCACGGGAATAAAGCAGCAGCAGGAGCTGGAATTCAGCAGCAGCAGGAACTGCCACAGGAATACAGCAGTAGCAAGAACAGCCATAGATATGCAGTAGCAGCAGGAACAGCCACAGGAATACAACAGCAGCAGAAACCGCCAGACTATTACAGCAGCAGTGGGAACAGCAACAGGAATATAGCAGCAGCAGGAACAGCCACAGAAATCCCACATCAGCACGAACAGCAACAAACATGCAGTAGCAGCAGGAACAGCCACTGCAATAGAGCAGCAGCTGCAACAGCCACAAGAATACACCAGCAGGAATAGCCGCAGGAATACAGCAGCAGCAGGAACAGACACACAAATAAAGCAGCAGCAGGAACACCAACAGGAATGCAGCAGCAGCAGGAACAGCCAAAGGAATTCAGCAGCAGCAGGAACAGTCATAGGTATACAGTAGCAGCAGAAGCTGCCACAGGAACACAGCAGCAGCAGGGTCAGCCACAGATATGCAGCAGCAGCACGAACAGCCACAGGAATAAAGCAGCAGCCGCATGAACAGCCAAAGTATTACCGCAGCAATAGGAATAGCCATGGGAATACAGCAGCAGTGGGAACAGCAACAGGAATATAGCAGCAGCAGGAACAGTGACAGGAATACAGCAGCAGCAGGAACAGCCACAGGAATACAGCAGTATCAGGAACAGCCAGAGGAATACAGCAGCAGTAGGAACAGCCAAAGGAATACAGCAGCAACAGGAACATTGACAGGAATACAACAGCAGCAGGAGCAGCCACAGGAATACAGCAGCAGCAGGAACAGCCACAGGAAACCAGCAGCAGCAGGAAGGGCCAAAGGAATACAGCAGCAGCAGGAACAGCCACATGAATGCAGCAGCAGCAGGAGCTGGAATGCAGCAGCAGCAGGAACCGCTGCAGGATTACAACAGCAGCAGGAACAGCCACGGGAATATAGCAGCAATGGGAATAGCAACAGGAATATAGCAGCAGCAGGAACAGCGACAGGAATCCCACAGCAGCAGGAACAGCCACAGATAAATAGCAGCAGCAGGAACAGACACACAAATACAGCAGCAGCAGGAACAGCCACAGGAATGCACAAGCAGCAGGAATAGCCAAAGGAATTCAGCAGCAGCAGGAACAGCCACAAATATGCAGCAGCAGCAGCAACAGCCACAGGAATGCAGCAGCAGCAGGACAAGCCACAGGAATACCGTAGCAGCAGAAACTGCCACAGGAATACAGCAGCATCAGGATCAACCAAAGATATGCAGCAGCAGCAGTAACAGCCACAGGAATACAGCAGTAACAGGAACAGCCAGAGGAATACAGCAGCAGTAGGAACAGCCACAGGAATACAGCAGCAACAGGAACATTGAAAGGAATACAGCAGTAGGAGGAACAGCCACAGGAATACAGCAGCAGCCGGAAGAGCCACAGGAATACAGCAGTATCAGGAACAGCCAGAGGAATACAGCAGCAGCTGCAACAGCCACAAGAATACAGCAGCAGCAGGAATAGCCGAAGGAATACAGCAGCAGCAGGAACAGACACACAAATAAAGCAGCAGCAGGAACACCAACAGGAATGCAGCAGCAGCAGGAACAGCCAAAGGAATTCAGCAGCAGCAGGAACAGTCATAGGAATACAGTAGCAGCAGAAACTGCCACAGGAATACAGCAGCAGCAGGATCAGCCACAGATATGCAGCAGCAGCACGAACAGCCACAGGAATACAGCAGCAGCCGCATGAACAGCCAAAGAATTACCGCAGCAATAGGAATAGCCATGGGAATACAGCAGCAGTGGGAACAGCAACAGGAATATAGCAGCAGCAGGAATATCGACAGAAATCCCACAGCAGCAGGAACAGCAACAGAAATCCCACAGCAGCAGGAACAGCCACAGATAAATAGCAGCAGCAGGAACAGCTACAGGAATACAGCAGCAGCAGCAACAGCAACAGAAATAAAGCAGCAGTAGGAACAGTGACACGAATACAGCAGCACCAGGAAAAGCCACAGGAATACAGCAGTATCAGGAACAGCCACAGGAACACAGCAGCAGCAGAAACAGCCACACGAATACAGCAGCAGCAGGAAGAGCCACAGAAATGCAGCAGCAGCAGGAACAGTGACAGGCATACAGCAGCAGCAGGAACAACCACAGGAATACAGTTGAAGCAGAAACTGCCCCAGGAATACAGCAGCAGCAGGAACATCCATATGAATACAGCAGTGTCAGGAACAGCCAGAGGAATACAGCAGCAGCAGGAACATCCACAGAAATACAGCAGCAACAGGAACAGTGACAGGAATATAGCAGCAGCAGGAACAGCCACCGGAATGCAGCAGCAGCAGGAACAGCCACAGGAATACAGCAGCAGCAGGAACAGCCAAAGGAATACAGCTGCAGCAGGAACAAGCCACAGGAATAGAGCAGCAGCAGGAACAGCCAAAGGAATACAGCAGCAGCAGGAACAGCGAAAGGAATACAGCAGCAGCAGGAACAGCCACAAGAATACAGCAGTAACAGGAACAGTGACAGGAATACAGCAGCAGCAGGAACAGCCACAGGAATACAGCAGCAGCAGGAACAGCCACAAGAATACAACAGCAGCAGGAATAGCCGCAGGAATACAGCAGCAGCAGGAGCAGCCACAGGAATACAACAGCAACAGGAACAGCGACAGGAATACAGCAGCAGCAGGAACAGCCACAGGAATACAGCAGCAGCAAGAACAGCCACGGGAATTCAGCAGCAGCAGGAGCTGGAATACAGCAGCAGTAGGAACTGCCACAGGAACATAGCAGCAGCAAGGAAACGCCACAGATATGAAGCAGCAGCAGGAGGAACAACCACAGGAACACAGCAGAAGGAACAGCAACAGGAATACAACAACAGCAGGAATAGACACAGGCATACAGCAGCAGATGCAGGAAAAGCCACGGGAATACAGCTGTAGCAAGATCAGCCATAGATATGCAGCAGCAGCACTAACATCCACAGGAATAGAACAGCAGCAGAAACAGCCAGTGGATTACAGCAGCAGTGGGAACAGCAACAGGAATATAGCAGCAGCAGGAACACCAACAGAAATCCCACATAAGCACAAACAGCCACAGACATGCAGTAGCAGCAGGAACAGGCAATAGAATACAGCAGCAACAGGAACTGCCACAGGAATACAGCAGTAGCAAGAACAGCCATAGATATGCAGCAGCAGCAGGAACAGCCACAGGAATACAGCAGCAGCAGAAACAGCCACACAAATACAGCAGCAGCAGAAACAGCCACAGGAATACAGCAGCAGCAGGAAGAGCCACAGAAATGCAGCAGCAGCAGGAACAGTGACAGGAATACAGCAGCAGCAGGAACAGCCACAGGAATACAGCAGTATCAGGAACAGCCAGATGAATACAGCAGCAGTAGGAACAGCCAAAGGAATACAGCAGCAACAGGAACATTGACAGGAATACAACAGCAGCAGGAGCAGCCACAGGAATACAGCAGCAGCAGGAACAGCCACAGGAAACCAGCAGCAGCAGGAAGGGCCAAAGGAATACAGCAGCAGCAGGAACAGCCACGTGAATGCAGCAGCAGCAGGAGCTGGAATACAGCAGCAGCAGGAACAGCTGCAGGATTACAACAGCAGCAGGAACAGCCACGGGAATATAGCAGCAATGGGAATAGCAACAGGAATATAGCAGCAGCAGGAACAGCGACAGGAATCCCACAGCAGCAGCAACAGCCACAGGAATGCAGCAGCAGCAGGGACAGCCACAAGAATACAGCTGCAGGAGCAGGAACAGCCACACGAATACAACAGCAGAAGGACCAGCCACAGGAATACAGCAGCAGCAGGAACAGCCACAGGAATTCAGCAGCAGCAGGAACATCTACGGGAATACAGCAGCAGAAGGATCAGCCACAGATATGCAGCAGCAGCAGGAACAGCCACAGGAATACAGCGGCAACAGCAGGAACAGACACAGGATTACAACAGCAGCAGGATCAGCCACAGGAATATAGCAGCCATGGGAATAACAAATGCAATATAACAGCAGCAGGAAGAGCGACAGAAACCCCACAGCAGCAGGAACAGCCACAGATATGCAGCAGCAACAGAAACAGCCACAGGAATACAGCAGCAGCAGCACCAGCAACAGGAATACAAGAGCAGCAGGAACAGTGACAGGAATCCAGCAGCAGAAGAAACAGCCACAGGAATACAGCAGCACCAGGAAAAGCCACAGGAATACAGGACTATCAGGAACAGCCACAGGAATACAGCAGCAGCAGAAACAGCCACACGAATACAGCAGCAGCAGGAACAGCCACGGGAATAAAGCAGCAGCAGGAGCTGGAATTCAGCAGCAGCAGGAACTGCCACAGGAATACAGCAGTAGCAAGAACAGCCATAGATATGCAGTAGCAGCAGGAACAGCCACAGGAATACAACAGCAGCAGAAACCGCCAGACTATTACAGCAGCAGTGGGAACAGCAACAGGAATATAGCAGCAGCAGGAACAGCCACAGAAATCCCACATCAGCACGAACAGCAACAAACATGCAGTAGCAGCAGGAACAGCCACTGCAATAGAGCAGCAGCTGCAACAGCCACAAGAATACACCAGCAGGAATAGCCGCAGGAATACAGCAGCAGCAGGAACAGACACACAAATAAAGCAGCAGCAGGAACACCAACAGGAATGCAGCAGCAGCAGGAACAGCCAAAGGAATTCAGCAGCAGCAGGAACAGTCATAGGTATACAGTAGCAGCAGAAGCTGCCACAGGAACACAGCAGCAGCAGGGTCAGCCACAGATATGCAGCAGCAGCACGAACAGCCACAGGAATAAAGCAGCAGCCGCATGAACAGCCAAAGTATTACCGCAGCAATAGGAATAGCCATGGGAATACAGCAGCAGTGGGAACAGCAACAGGAATATAGCAGCAGCAGGAACAGTGACAGGAATACAGCAGCAGCAGGAACAGCCACAGGAATACAGCAGTATCAGGAACAGCCAGAGGAATACAGCAGCAGTAGGAACAGCCAAAGGAATACAGCAGCAACAGGAACATTGACAGGAATACAACAGCAGCAGGAGCAGCCACAGGAATACAGCAGCAGCAGGAACAGCCACAGGAAACCAGCAGCAGCAGGAAGGGCCAAAGGAATACAGCAGCAGCAGGAACAGCCACATGAATGCAGCAGCAGCAGGAGCTGGAATGCAGCAGCAGCAGGAACCGCTGCAGGATTACAACAGCAGCAGGAACAGCCACGGGAATATAGCAGCAATGGGAATAGCAACAGGAATATAGCAGCAGCAGGAACAGCGACAGGAATCCCACAGCAGCAGGAACAGCCACAGATAAATAGCAGCAGCAGGAACAGACACACAAATACAGCAGCAGCAGGAACAGCCACAGGAATGCACAAGCAGCAGGAATAGCCAAAGGAATTCAGCAGCAGCAGGAACAGCCACAAATATGCAGCAGCAGCAGCAACAGCCACAGGAATGCAGCAGCAGCAGGACAAGCCACAGGAATACCGTAGCAGCAGAAACTGCCACAGGAATACAGCAGCATCAGGATCAACCAAAGATATGCAGCAGCAGCAGTAACAGCCACAGGAATACAGCAGTAACAGGAACAGCCAGAGGAATACAGCAGCAGTAGGAACAGCCACAGGAATACAGCAGCAACAGGAACATTGAAAGGAATACAGCAGTAGGAGGAACAGCCACAGGAATACAGCAGCAGCCGGAAGAGCCACAGGAATACAGCAGTATCAGGAACAGCCAGAGGAATACAGCAGCAGCTGCAACAGCCACAAGAATACAGCAGCAGCAGGAATAGCCGAAGGAATACAGCAGCAGCAGGAACAGACACACAAATAAAGCAGCAGCAGGAACACCAACAGGAATGCAGCAGCAGCAGGAACAGCCAAAGGAATTCAGCAGCAGCAGGAACAGTCATAGGAATACAGTAGCAGCAGAAACTGCCACAGGAATACAGCAGCAGCAGGATCAGCCACAGATATGCAGCAGCAGCACGAACAGCCACAGGAATACAGCAGCAGCCGCATGAACAGCCAAAGAATTACCGCAGCAATAGGAATAGCCATGGGAATACAGCAGCAGTGGGAACAGCAACAGGAATATAGCAGCAGCAGGAATATCGACAGAAATCCCACAGCAGCAGGAACAGCAACAGAAATCCCACAGCAGCAGGAACAGCCACAGATAAATAGCAGCAGCAGGAACAGCTACAGGAATACAGCAGCAGCAGCAACAGCAACAGAAATAAAGCAGCAGTAGGAACAGTGACACGAATACAGCAGCACCAGGAAAAGCCACAGGAATACAGCAGTATCAGGAACAGCCACAGGAACACAGCAGCAGCAGAAACAGCCACACGAATACAGCAGCAGCAGGAAGAGCCACAGAAATGCAGCAGCAGCAGGAACAGTGACAGGCATACAGCAGCAGCAGGAACAACCACAGGAATACAGTTGAAGCAGAAACTGCCCCAGGAATACAGCAGCAGCAGGAACATCCATATGAATACAGCAGTGTCAGGAACAGCCAGAGGAATACAGCAGCAGCAGGAACATCCACAGAAATACAGCAGCAACAGGAACAGTGACAGGAATATAGCAGCAGCAGGAACAGCCACCGGAATGCAGCAGCAGCAGGAACAGCCACAGGAATACAGCAGCAGCAGGAACAGCCAAAGGAATACAGCTGCAGCAGGAACAAGCCACAGGAATAGAGCAGCAGCAGGAACAGCCAAAGGAATACAGCAGCAGCAGGAACAGCGAAAGGAATACAGCAGCAGCAGGAACAGCCACAAGAATACAGCAGTAACAGGAACAGTGACAGGAATACAGCAGCAGCAGGAACAGCCACAGGAATACAGCAGCAGCAGGAACAGCCACAAGAATACAACAGCAGCAGGAATAGCCGCAGGAATACAGCAGCAGCAGGAGCAGCCACAGGAATACAACAGCAACAGGAACAGCGACAGGAATACAGCAGCAGCAGGAACAGCCACAGGAATACAGCAGCAGCAAGAACAGCCACGGGAATTCAGCAGCAGCAGGAGCTGGAATACAGCAGCAGTAGGAACTGCCACAGGAACATAGCAGCAGCAAGGAAACGCCACAGATATGAAGCAGCAGCAGGAGGAACAACCACAGGAACACAGCAGAAGGAACAGCAACAGGAATACAACAACAGCAGGAATAGACACAGGCATACAGCAGCAGATGCAGGAAAAGCCACGGGAATACAGCTGTAGCAAGATCAGCCATAGATATGCAGCAGCAGCACTAACATCCACAGGAATAGAACAGCAGCAGAAACAGCCAGTGGATTACAGCAGCAGTGGGAACAGCAACAGGAATATAGCAGCAGCAGGAACACCAACAGAAATCCCACATAAGCACAAACAGCCACAGACATGCAGTAGCAGCAGGAACAGGCAATAGAATACAGCAGCAACAGGAACTGCCACAGGAATACAGCAGTAGCAAGAACAGCCATAGATATGCAGCAGCAGCAGGAACAGCCACAGGAATACAGCAGCAGCAGAAACAGCCACACAAATACAGCAGCAGCAGAAACAGCCACAGGAATACAGCAGCAGCAGGAAGAGCCACAGAAATGCAGCAGCAGCAGGAACAGTGACAGGAATACAGCAGCAGCAGGAACAGCCACAGGAATACAGCAGTATCAGGAACAGCCAGATGAATACAGCAGCAGTAGGAACAGCCAAAGGAATACAGCAGCAACAGGAACATTGACAGGAATACAACAGCAGCAGGAGCAGCCACAGGAATACAGCAGCAGCAGGAACAGCCACAGGAAACCAGCAGCAGCAGGAAGGGCCAAAGGAATACAGCAGCAGCAGGAACAGCCACGTGAATGCAGCAGCAGCAGGAGCTGGAATACAGCAGCAGCAGGAACAGCTGCAGGATTACAACAGCAGCAGGAACAGCCACGGGAATATAGCAGCAATGGGAATAGCAACAGGAATATAGCAGCAGCAGGAACAGCGACAGGAATCCCACAGCAGCAGCAACAGCCACAGGAATGCAGCAGCAGCAGGGACAGCCACAAGAATACAGCTGCAGGAGCAGGAACAGCCACACGAATACAACAGCAGAAGGACCAGCCACAGGAATACAGCAGCAGCAGGAACAGCCACAGGAATTCAGCAGCAGCAGGAACATCTACGGGAATACAGCAGCAGAAGGATCAGCCACAGATATGCAGCAGCAGCAGGAACAGCCACAGGAATACAGCGGCAACAGCAGGAACAGACACAGGATTACAACAGCAGCAGGATCAGCCACAGGAATATAGCAGCCATGGGAATAACAAATGCAATATAACAGCAGCAGGAAGAGCGACAGAAACCCCACAGCAGCAGGAACAGCCACAGATATGCAGCAGCAACAGAAACAGCCACAGGAATACAGCAGCAGCAGCACCAGCAACAGGAATACAAGAGCAGCAGGAACAGTGACAGGAATCCAGCAGCAGAAGAAACAGCCACAGGAATACAGCAGCACCAGGAAAAGCCACAGGAATACAGGACTATCAGGAACAGCCACAGGAATACAGCAGCAGCAGAAACAGCCACGGGAATAAAGCAGCAGCAGGAGCTGGAATTCAGCAGCAGCAGGAACTGCCACAGGAATACAGCAGTAGCAAGAACAGCCATAGATATGCAGTAGCAGCAGGAACAGCCACAGGAATACAACAGCAGCAGAAACCGCCAGACTATTACAGCAGCAGTGGGAACAGCAACAGGAATATAGCAGCAGCAGGAACAGCCACAGAAATCCCACATCAGCACGAACAGCAACAAACATGCAGTAGCAGCAGGAACAGCCACTGCAATAGAGCAGCAGCTGCAACAGCCACAAGAATACACCAGCAGGAATAGCCGCAGGAATACAGCAGCAGCAGGAACAGACACACAAATAAAGCAGCAGCAGGAACACCAACAGGAATGCAGCAGCAGCAGGAACAGCCAAAGGAATTCAGCAGCAGCAGGAACAGTCATAGGTATACAGTAGCAGCAGAAGCTGCCACAGGAACACAGCAGCAGCAGGGTCAGCCACAGATATGCAGCAGCAGCACGAACAGCCACAGGAATACAGCAGCAGCCGCATGAACAGCCAAAGTATTACCGCAGCAATAGGAATAGCCATGGGAATACAGCAGCAGTGGGAACAGCAACAGGAATATAGCAGCAGCAGGAATATCGACAGAAATCCCACAGCAGCAGGAACAGCAACAGAAATCCCACAGCAGCAGGAACAGCCACAGATAAATAGCAGCAGCAGGAACAGCTACAGAAATACAGCAGCAGCGGCAACAGCAACAGAAATAAAGCAGCAGTAGGAACAGTGACACGAATACAGCAGCACCAGGAAAAGCCACAGGAATACAGCAGTATCAGGAACAGCCACAGGAACACAGCAGCAGCAGAAACAGCCACATGAATACAGCAGCAGCAGGAAGAGCCACAGAAATGCAGCAGCAGCAGGAACAGTGACCGGAATACAGCAGCAGCAGGAACAGCCACAGGAATACAGTAGCAGCAGAAACTGCCACAGGAATACAGCAGCATCAGGATCAGCCAAAGATATGCAGCAGCAGCAGGAACAGCCACAGGAATACAGCAGTATCAGGAACAGCCAGAGGAATACAGCAGCAGTACGAACAGCCACAGGAATACAGCAGCAACAGAAACATTGAAAGGAATACAGCAGAAGGAGGAACAGCCACAGGAATACAGCAGCAGCAGGAACAGCTACAGGAAAACAGCAGTATCAGGAACAGCCAGAGGAATACAGCAGCAGCAGGAACAGCCACAGGAATACAGCAGCAACAGGAACAGTGACAGGAATACAGCAGCAGCAGGAACAGCCACAGGAATACAGCAGCAGCAGGAACAGCCACAGGAATACAGCAGCAGCAGGAACAGCCAAATGAATACAGCAGCAGCAGGAACAGCCACGTGAATGCAGCAGCAGCAGGAGCTGGAATGCAGCAGCAGCAGGAACCGCTGCAGGATTACAACAGCAGCAGGAACAGCCACGGGAATATAGCAGCAATGGGAATAGCAACAGGAATATAGCAGCAGCAGGAACAGTGACAGGAATCCCACAGCAGCAGGAACAGCCACAGATAAATAACAGCAGCAGGAACAGACACACAAATACAGCAGCAGCAGGAACAGCCACAGGAATGCACAAGCAGCAGGAATAGCCAAAGGAATTCAGCAGCAGCAGGAACAGCCACAAATATGCAGCAGCAGCAGCAACAGCCACAGGAATGCAGCAGCAGCAGGACAAGCCACAGGAATACCGTAGCAGCAGAAACTGCCACAGGAATACAGCAGCATCAGGATCAACCAAAGATATGCAGCAGCAGCAGTAACAGCCACAGGAATACAGCAGTAACAGGAACAGCCAGAGGAATACAGCAGCAGTAGGAACAGCCACAGGAATACAGCAGCAACAGGAACATTGAAAGGAATACAGAAGTAGGAGGAACAGCCACAGGAATACAGCAGCAGCCGGAAGAGCCACAGGAATACAGAAGTATCAGGAACAGCCAGAGGAATACAGCAGCAGCTGCAACAGCCACAAGAATACAGCAGCAGCAGGAATAGCCGAAGGAATACAGCAGCAGCAGGAACAGACACACAAATAAAGCAGCAGCAGGAACACCAACAGGAATGCAGCAGCAGCAGGAACAGCCAAAGGAATTCAGCAGCAGCAGGAACAGTCATAGGAATACAGTAGCAGCAGAAACTGCCACAGGAATACAGCAGCAGCAGGATCAGCCACAGATATGCAGCAGCAGCACGAACAGCCACAGGAATACAGCAGCAGCCGCATGAACAGCCAAAGAATTACCGCAGCAATAGGAATAGCCATGGGAATACAGCAGCAGTGGGAACAGCAACAGGAATATAGCAGCAGCAGGAATATCGACAGAAATCCCACAGCAGCAGGAACAGCAACAGAAATCCCACAGCAGCAGGAACAGCCACAGATAAATAGCAGCAGCAGGAACAGCTACAGGAATACAGCAGCAGCAGCAACAGCAACAGAAATAAAGCAGCAGTAGGAACAGTGACACGAATACAGCAGCACCAGGAAAAGCCACAGGAATACAGCAGTATCAGGAACAGCCACAGGAACACAGCAGCAGCAGAAACAGCCACACGAATACAGCAGCAGCAGGAAGAGCCACAGAAATGCAGCAGCAGCAGGAACAGTGACAGGCATACAGCAGCAGCAGGAACAACCACAGGAATACAGTTGAAGCAGAAACTGCCCCAGGAATACAGCAGCAGCAGGAACATCCATATGAATACAGCAGTGTCAGGAACAGCCAGAGGAATACAGCAGCAGCAGGAACATCCACAGAAATACAGCAGCAACAGGAACAGTGACAGGAATATAGCAGCAGCAGGAACAGCCACCGGAATGCAGCAGCAGCAGGAGCAGCCACAGGAATACAGCAGCAGGAGGAACAGCCAAAGGAATACAGCTGCAGCAGGAACAAGCCACAGGAATAGAGCAGCAGCAGGAACAGCCAAAGGAATACAGCAGCAGCAGGAACAGCGAAAGGAATACAGCAGCAGCAGGAACAGCCACAAGAATCCAGCAGTAACAGGAACAGTGACAGGAATACAGCAGCAGCAGGAACAGCCACAGGAATACAGCAGCAGCAGGAACAGCCACAAGAATACAACAGCAGCAGGAATAGCCGCAGGAATACAGCAGCAGCAGGAGCAGCCACAGGAATACAGCAGCAACAGGAACAGCGACAGGAATACAGCAGCAGCAGGAACAGCCACAGGAATACAGCAGCAGCAAGAACAGCCACGGGAATTCAGCAGCAGCAGGAGCTGGAATACAGCAGCAGTAGGAACTGCCACAGGAACATAGCAGCAGCAAGGAAACGCCACAGATATGAAGCAGCAGCAGGAGGAACAACCACAGGAACACAGCAGAAGGAACAGCAACAGGAATACAACAACAGCAGGAATAGACACAGGCATACAGCAGCAGATGCAGGAAAAGCCACGGGAATACAGCTGTAGCAAGATCAGCCATAGATATGCAGCAGCAGCACTAACATCCACAGGAATAGAACAGCAGCAGAAACAGCCAGTGGATTACAGCAGCAGTGGGAACAGCAACAGGAATATAGCAGCAGCAGGAACACCAACAGAAATCCCACATAAGCACAAACAGCCACAGACATGCAGTAGCAGCAGGAACAGGCAATAGAATACAGCAGCAACAGGAACTGCCACAGGAATACAGCAGTAGCAAGAACAGCCATAGATATGCAGCAGCAGCAGGAACAGCCACAGGAATACAGCAGCAGGAGGAACAGCCAAAGGAATACAGCAGCAACAGGAACATTGACAGGAATACAACAGCAGCAGGAGCAGCCACAGGAATACAGCAGCAGCAGGAACAGCCACAGGAAACCAGCAGCAGCAGGAAGGGCCAAAGGAATACAGCAGCAGCAGGAACAGCCACATGAATGCAGCAGCAGCAGGAGCTGGAATGCAGCAGCAGCAGGAACCGCTGCAGGATTACAACAGCAGCAGGAACAGCCACGGGAATATAGCAGCAATGGGAATAGCAACAGGAATATAGCAGCAGCAGGAACAGCGACAGGAATCCCACAGCAGCAGGAACAGCCACAGATAAATAGCAGCAGCAGGAACATACACACAAATACAGCAGCAGCAGGAACAGCCACAGGAATGCACAAGCAGCAGGAATAGCCAAAGGAATTCAGCAGCAGCAGGAACAGCCACAAATATGCAGCAGCAGCAGCAACAGCCACAGGAATGCAGCAGCAGCAGGACAAGCCACAGGAATACCATAGCAGCAGAAACTGCCACAGGAATACAGCAGCATCAGGATCAACCAAAGATATGCAGCAGCAGCAGTAACAGCCACAGGAATACAGCAGTAACAGGAACAGCCAGAGGAATACAGCAGCAGTAGGAACAGCCACAGGAATACAGCAGCAACAGGAACATTGAAAGGAATACAGCAGTAGGAGGAACAGCCACAGGAATACAGCAGCAGCCGGAAGAGCCACAGGAATACAGCAGTATCAGGAACAGCCAGAGGAATACAGCAGCAGCTGCAACAGCCACAAGAATACAGCAGCAGCAGGAATAGCCGAAGGAATACAGCAGCAGCAGGAACAGACACACAAATAAAGCAGCAGCAGGAACACCAACAGGAATGCAGCAGCAGCAGGAACAGCCAAAGGAATTCAGCAGCAGCAGGAACAGTCATAGGAATACAGTAGCAGCAGAAACTGCCACAGGAATACAGCAGCAGCAGGATCAGCCACAGATATGCAGCAGCAGCACGAACAGCCACAGGAATACAGCAGCAGCCGCATGAACAGCCAAAGAATTACCGCAGCAATAGGAATAGCCATGGGAATACAGCAGCAGTGGGAACAGCAACAGGAATATAGCAGCAGCAGGAATATCGACAGAAATCCCACAGCAGCAGGAACAGCAACAGAAATCCCACAGCAGCAGGAACAGCCACAGATAAATAGCAGCAGCAGGAACAGCTACAGGAATACAGCAGCAGCAGCAACAGCAACAGAAATAAAGCAGCAGTAGGAACAGTGACACGAATACAGCAGCACCAGGAAAAGCCACAGGAATACAGCAGTATCAGGAACAGCCACAGGAACACAGCAGCAGCAGAAACAGCCACACGAATACAGCAGCAGCAGGAAGAGCCACAGAAATGCAGCAGCAGCAGGAACAGTGACAGGCATACAGCAGCAGCAGGAACAACCACAGGAATACAGTTGAAGCAGAAACTGCCCCAGGAATACAGCAGCAGCAGGAACATCCATATGAATACAGCAGTGTCAGGAACAGCCAGAGGAATACAGCAGCAGCAGGAACATCCACAGAAATACAGCAGCAACAGGAACAGTGACAGGAATATAGCAGCAGCAGGAACAGCCACCGGAATGCAGCAGCAGCAGGAACAGCCACAGGAATACAGCAGCAGCAGGAACAGCCAAAGGAATACAGCTGCAGCAGGAACAAGCCACAGGAATAGAGCAGCAGCAGGAACAGCCAAAGGAATACAGCAGCAGCAGGAACAGCGAAAGGAATACAGCAGCAGCAGGAACAGCCACAAGAATACAGCAGTAACAGGAACAGTGACAGGAATACAGCAGCAGCAGGAACAGCCACAGGAATACAGCAGCAGCAGGAACAGCCACAAGAATACAACAGCAGCAGGAATAGCCGCAGGAATACAGCAGCAGCAGGAGCAGCCACAGGAATACAGCAGCAACAGGAACAGCGACAGGAATACAGCAGCAGCAGGAACAGCCACAGGAATACAGCAGCAGCAAGAACAGCCACGGGAATTCAGCAGCAGCAGGAGCTGGAATACAGCAGCAGTAGGAACTGCCACAGGAACATAGCAGCAGCAAGGAAACGCCACAGATATGAAGCAGCAGCAGGAGGAACAACCACAGGAACACAGCAGAAGGAACAGCAACAGGAATACAACAACAGCAGGAATAGACACAGGCATACAGCAGCAGATGCAGGAAAAGCCACGGGAATACAGCTGTAGCAAGATCAGCCATAGATATGCAGCAGCAGCACTAACATCCACAGGAATAGAACAGCAGCAGAAACAACCAGTGGATTACAGCAGCAGTGGGAACAGCAACAGGAATATAGCAGCAGCAGGAACACCAACAGAAATCCCACATAAGCACAAACAGCCACAGACATGCAGTAGCAGCAGGAACAGGCAATAGAATACAGCAGCAACAGGAACTGCCACAGGAATACAGCAGTAGCAAGAACAGCCATAGATATGCAGCAGCAGCAGGAACAGCCACAGGAATACAGCAGCAGCAGAAACAGCCACACAAATACAGCAGCAGCAGAAACAGCCACAGGAATACAGCAGCAGCAGGAAGAGCCACAGAAATGCAGCAGCAGCAGGAACAGTGACAGGAATACAGCAGCAGCAGGAACAGCCACAGGAATACAGCAGTATCAGGAACAGCCAGATGAATACAGCAGCAGTAGGAACAGCCAAAGGAATACAGCAGCAACAGGAACATTGACAGGAATACAACAGCAGCAGGAGCAGCCACAGGAATACAGCAGCAGCAGGAACAGCCACAGGAAACCAGCAGCAGCAGGAAGGGCCAAAGGAATACAGCAGCAGCAGGAACAGCCACGTGAATGCAGCAGCAGCAGGAGCTGGAATACAGCAGCAGCAGGAACAGCTGCAGGATTACAACAGCAGCAGGAACAGCCACGGGAATATAGCAGCAATGGGAATAGCAACAGGAATATAGCAGCAGCAGGAACAGCGACAGGAATCCCACAGCAGCAGCAACAGCCACAGGAATGCAGCAGCAGCAGGGACAGCCACAAGAATACAGCTGCAGGAGCAGGAACAGCCACACGAATACAACAGCAGAAGGACCAGCCACAGGAATACAGCAGCAGCAGGAACAGCCACAGGAATTCAGCAGCAGCAGGAACATCTACGGGAATACAGCAGCAGAAGGATCAGCCACAGATATGCAGCAGCAGCAGGAACAGCCACAGGAATACAGCGGCAACAGCAGGAACAGACACAGGATTACAACA
The DNA here is from genome assembly GCF_017639515.1 of Carcharodon carcharias. Lineage (NCBI taxonomy): Eukaryota > Metazoa > Chordata > Chondrichthyes > Lamniformes > Lamnidae > Carcharodon > Carcharodon carcharias. Next base: position 116,414,068 of record NC_054478.1, on the reverse strand, counting down.
GCAGCAGGATCAGCCACAGGAATATAGCAGCCATGGGAATAACAAATGCAATATAACAGCAGCAGGAAGAGCGACAGAAACCCCACAGCAGCAGGAACAGCCACAGATATGCAGCAGCAACAGAAACAGCCACAGGAATACAGCAGCAGCAGCACCAGCAACAGGAATACAAGAGCAGCAGGAACAGTGACAGGAATCCAGCAGCAGAAGAAACAGCCACAGGAATACAGCAGCACCAGGAAAAGCCACAGGAATACAGGACTATCAGGAACAGCCACAGGAATACAGCAGCAGCAGAAACAGCCACACGAATACAGCAGCAGCAGGAACAGCCACGGGAATAAAGCAGCAGCAGGAGCTGGAATTCAGCAGCAGCAGGAACTGCCACAGGAATACAGCAGTAGCAAGAACAGCCATAGATATGCAGTAGCAGCAGGAACAGCCACAGGAATACAACAGCAGCAGAAACCGCCAGACTATTACAGCAGCAGTGGGAACAGCAACAGGAATATAGCAGCAGCAGGAACAGCCACAGAAATCCCACATCAGCACGAACAGCAACAAACATGCAGTAGCAGCAGGAACAGCCACTGCAATAGAGCAGCAGCTGCAACAGCCACAAGAATACACCAGCAGGAATAGCCGCAGGAATACAGCAGCAGCAGGAACAGACACACAAATAAAGCAGCAGCAGGAACACCAACAGGAATGCAGCAGCAGCAGGAACAGCCAAAGGAATTCAGCAGCAGCAGGAACAGTCATAGGTATACAGTAGCAGCAGAAGCTGCCACAGGAACACAGCAGCAGCAGGGTCAGCCACAGATATGCAGCAGCAGCACGAACAGCCACAGGAATACAGCAGCAGCCGCATGAACAGCCAAAGTATTACCGCAGCAATAGGAATAGCCATGGGAATACAGCAGCAGTGGGAACAGCAACAGGAATATAGCAGCAGCAGGAATATCGACAGAAATCCCACAGCAGCAGGAACAGCAACAGAAATCCCACAGCAGCAGGAACAGCCACAGATAAATAGCAGCAGCAGGAACAGCTACAGAAATACAGCAGCAGCGGCAACAGCAACAGAAATAAAGCAGCAGTAGGAACAGTGACACGAATACAGCAGCACCAGGAAAAGCCACAGGAATACAGCAGTATCAGGAACAGCCACAGGAACACAGCAGCAGCAGAAACAGCCACATGAATACAGCAGCAGCAGGAAGAGCCACAGAAATGCAGCAGCAGCAGGAACAGTGACCGGAATACAGCAGCAGCAGGAACAGCCACAGGAATACAGTAGCAGCAGAAACTGCCACAGGAATACAGCAGCATCAGGATCAGCCAAAGATATGCAGCAGCAGCAGGAACAGCCACAGGAATACAGCAGTATCAGGAACAGCCAGAGGAATACAGCAGCAGTACGAACAGCCACAGGAATACAGCAGCAACAGAAACATTGAAAGGAATACAGCAGAAGGAGGAACAGCCACAGGAATACAGCAGCAGCAGGAACAGCCACAAGAATACAACAGCAGCAGGAATAGCCGCAGGAATACAGCAGCAGCAGGAGCAGCCACAGGAATACAGCAGCAACAGGAACAGCGACAGGAATACAGCAGCAGCAGGAACAGCCACAGGAATACAGCAGCAGCAAGAACAGCCACGGGAATTCAGCAGCAGCAGGAGCTGGAATACAGCAGCAGTAGGAACTGCCACAGGAACATAGCAGCAGCAAGGAAACGCCACAGATATGAAGCAGCAGCAGGAGGAACAACCACAGGAACACAGCAGAAGGAACAGCAACAGGAATACAACAACAGCAGGAATAGACACAGGCATACAGCAGCAGATGCAGGAAAAGCCACGGGAATACAGCTGTAGCAAGATCAGCCATAGATATGCAGCAGCAGCACTAACATCCACAGGAATAGAACAGCAGCAGAAACAGCCAGTGGATTACAGCAGCAGTGGGAACAGCAACAGGAATATAGCAGCAGCAGGAACACCAACAGAAATCCCACATAAGCACAAACAGCCACAGACATGCAGTAGCAGCAGGAACAGGCAATAGAATACAGCAGCAACAGGAACTGCCACAGGAATACAGCAGTAGCAAGAACAGCCATAGATATGCAGCAGCAGCAGGAACAGCCACAGGAATACAGCAGCAGTAGGAACAGCCAAAGGAATACAGCAGCAACAGGAACATTGACAGGAATACAACAGCAGCAGGAGCAGCCACAGGAATACAGCAGCAGCAGGAACAGCCACAGGAAACCAGCAGCAGCAGGAAGGGCCAAAGGAATACAGCAGCAGCAGGAACAGCCACATGAATGCAGCAGCAGCAGGAGCTGGAATGCAGCAGCAGCAGGAACCGCTGCAGGATTACAACAGCAGCAGGAACAGCCACGGGAATATAGCAGCAATGGGAATAGCAACAGGAATATAGCAGCAGCAGGAACAGCGACAGGAATCCCACAGCAGCAGGAACAGCCACAGATAAATAGCAGCAGCAGGAACAGACACACAAATACAGCAGCAGCAGGAACAGCCACAGGAATGCACAAGCAGCAGGAATAGCCAAAGGAATTCAGCAGCAGCAGGAACAGCCACAAATATGCAGCAGCAGCAGCAACAGCCACAGGAATGCAGCAGCAGCAGGACAAGCCACAGGAATACCGTAGCAGCAGAAACTGCCACAGGAATACAGCAGCATCAGGATCAACCAAAGATATGCAGCAGCAGCAGTAACAGCCACAGGAATACAGCAGTAACAGGAACAGCCAGAGGAATACAGCAGCAGTAGGAACAGCCACAGGAATACAGCAGCAACAGGAACATTGAAAGGAATACAGCAGTAGGAGGAACAGCCACAGGAATACAGCAGCAGCCGGAAGAGCCACAGGAATACAGCAGTATCAGGAACAGCCAGAGGAATACAGCAGCAGCTGCAACAGCCAAAGGAATTCAGCAGCAGCAGGAACAGTCATAGGAATACAGTAGCAGCAGAAACTGCCACAGGAATACAGCAGCAGCAGGATCAGCCACAGATATGCAGCAGCAGCACGAACAGCCACAGGAATACAGCAGCAGCCGCATGAACAGCCAAAGAATTACCGCAGCAATAGGAATAGCCATGGGAATACAGCAGCAGTGGGAACAGCAACAGGAATATAGCAGCAGCAGGAATATCGACAGAAATCCCACAGCAGCAGGAACAGCAACAGAAATCCCACAGCAGCAGGAACAGCCACAGATAAATAGCAGCAGCAGGAACAGCTACAGGAATACAGCAGCAGCAGCAACAGCAACAGAAATAAAGCAGCAGTAGGAACAGTGACACGAATACAGCAGCACCAGGAAAAGCCACAGGAATACAGCAGTATCAGGAACAGCCACAGGAACACAGCAGCAGCAGAAACAGCCACACGAATACAGCAGCAGCAGGAAGAGCCACAGAAATGCAGCAGCAGCAGGAACAGTGACAGGCATACAGCAGCAGCAGGAACAACCACAGGAATACAGATGAAGCAGAAACTGCCCCAGGAATACAGCAGCAGCAGGAACATCCATATGAATACAGCAGTGTCAGGAACAGCCAGAGGAATACAGCAGCAGCAGGAACATCCACAGAAATACAGCAGCAACAGGAACAGTGACAGGAATATAGCAGCAGCAGGAACAGCCACCGGAATGCAGCAGCAGCAGGAACAGCCACAGGAATACAGCAGCAGCAGGAACAGCCAAAGGAATACAGCTGCAGCAGGAACAAGCCACAGGAATAGAGCAGCAGCAGGAACAGCCAAAGGAATACAGCAGCAGCAGGAACAGCGAAAGGAATACAGCAGCAGCAGGAGCTAGAATACAGCAGCAACAGGAACTGCCACAGGAATACAGCAGTAGCAAGAACAGCCATAGATATGCAGCAGCAGCAGGAACAGCCACAGGAATACAACAGCAGCAGAAACCGCCAGACGATTACAGCAGCAGTGGGAACAGCAACAGGAATATAGCAGCAGCAGCAACAGCGACAGAAATACCACATCAGCACGAACAGCAACAAACATGCAGTAGCAGCAGGAACAGCCACTGCAATACAGCAGCAGCTGCAACAGCCACAAGAATACAGCAGCTGCAGGAATAGCCGAAGGAATACAGCAGCAGCAGGAACAGACACACTAATAAAGCAGCAGCAGGAACACCAACAGGAATGCAGCAGCAGCAGGAACAGCCAAAGGAATTCAGCAGCAGGAGGAACAGTCATAGGTATACAGTAGCAGCAGAAACTGCCACAGGAATACAGCAGCATCAGGATCAGCCAAAGATATGCAGCAGCAGCAGGAACAGCCACAGGAATACAGCAGTATCAGGAAAAGCCAGAGGAATACAGCAGCAGTAGGAACAGCCACAGGAATACAGCAGCAACAGAAACATTGAAAGGAATACAGCAGAAGGAGGAACAGCCACAGGAATACAGCAGCAGCAGGAACAGCTACAGGAAAACAGCAGTATCAGGAACAGCCAGAGGAATACAGCAGCAGCAGGAACAGCCACAGGAATACAGCAGCAACAGGAACAGTGACAGGAATACAGCAGTAGCAGGAACAGCCACAGGAATACAGCAGCAGCAGGAACAGCCACAGGAATACAGCAGCAGCAGGAACAGCCAAATGAATACAGCAGCAGCAGGAACAGCCAGGGGATTACAGCAGCAGCAGGAGCTAGAATACAGCAGCAACAGGAACTGCCACAGGAATACAGCAGTAGCAAGAACAGCCATAGATATGCAGCAGCAGCAGGAACAGCCACAGGAATACAACAGCAGCAGAAACCGCCAGACGATTACAGCAGCAGTGGGAACAGCAACAGGAATATAGCAGCAGCAGCAACAGCGACAGAAATACCACATCAGCACGAACAGCAACAAACATGCAGTAGCAGCAGGAACAGCCACTGCAATACAGCAGCAGCTGCAACAGCCACAAGAATACAGCAGCTGCAGGAATAGCCGAAGGAATACAGCAGCAGCAGGAACAGACACACTAATAAAGCAGCAGCAGGAACACCAACAGGAATGCAGCAGCAGCAGGAACAGCCAAAGGAATTCAGCAGCAGGAGGAACAGTCATAGGTATACAGTAGCAGCAGAAACTGCCACAGGAATACAGCAGCAGCAGGATCAGCCACAGGTATGCAGCAGCAGCACGAACAGCCACAGGAATACAGCAGCAGCCGCATGAAGAGCCAAAGTATTACCGCAGCAATAGGAATAGCCATGGGAATACAGCAGCAGTGGGAACAGCAACAGGAATATAGCAGCAGCAGGAATATCGACAGAAATCCCACAGCAGCAGGAACAGCAAGTGAAATCCCACAGCAGCAGAAACAGCCACAGATAAATAGCAGCAGCAGGAACAGCTACAGGAATACAGCAGCAGCAGCAACAGCAACAGAAATAAAGCAGCAGAAGGAAAAAAGACACGAATACAGCAGCACCAGGAAAAGCCACAGGAATACAGCAGTATCAGGAACAGCCACAGGAACACAGCAGCAGCAGAAGCAGCCACACGAATACAGCAGCAGCAGGAAGAGCCACAGAAAGGCAGCAGCAGCAGGAACAGTGACAGGCATACAGCAGCAGCAGGAACAACTACAGGAATACAGTAGCAGCAGAAACTGCCACAGGAACACAGCAGCAGCAGGATCAGCCACAGATATGCAGCAGCAGCAGGAACAGCCACAGGAATACAATAGCAGCAGGAATAGCCACAGGAATACAGCAGGAGCAGGAGCAGCCACGGGAATATAGCAGCAGCAGGAAGAGCCACAGATATGCAGCAGCAGCAGGAACTGCCACAGATATGCAGCAGCAGCAGGAACCGCCACAGGAACACAGCAGCATCAGGAACAGGCAAAGGAATACAGCAGCAGCAGGAACAAGCCACAGGAATACAGCAGCAGCAGAAACAGCCACACAAATACAGCAGAAGCAGAAACAGCCACAGGAATACAGCAGCAGCAGGAACAACCACAGGAATTCAGCAGCAGCAGGAACAGCTACAGGAATACAGCAGCAGCAGGAACAGCCACAGGAAACCAGCAGCAGCAGGAAGGGCCAAAGGAATACAGCAGCAGCAGGAACAGCCACGTGAATGCAGCAGCAGCAGGAGCTGGAATACAGCAGCAGCAGGAACAGCTGCAGGATTACAACAGCAGCAGGAACAGCCACGGGAATATAGCAGCAGTCGGAATAGCAACAGGAATATAGCAGCAGCAGGAACAGCGACAGGAATCCCACAGCAGCAGGAACAGCCACAGATAAATAGCAGCAGCAGGAACAGACACAAGATACAGCAGCAGCAGGAACAGCCACAGGAATGCAGCAGCAGCAGGAATAGCCAAAGGAATTCAGCAGCAGCAGGAACAGCCACAAATATACAGCAGCAGCAGGAACAGCCACAGAAATGCAGCAGCAGCAGGAACAGCCACAGGAATACAGCAGCAGCAGAAACTGCCACGGGAATACAGCAGCATCAGGATCAGCCAAAGATATGCAGCGGCAGCAGGAGCAGCCACAGGAATACAGCAGTATCAGGAACAGCCAGAGGAATACAGCAGCAGTAGGAACAGCCAAAGGAATACAGCAGCAACAGGAACATTGAAAGGAATACAGCAGCAGGAGGAAAAGCCACAGGAATACAGCAGCAGCAGGAACAGCCACAGGAATACAGCAGTATCAGGAACAGCCAGAGGAATACAGCAGCAGCCGCATGAACAGCCAAAGTATTACCGCAGCAATAGGAATAGCCATGGGAATACAGCAGCAGTGGGAACAGCAACAGGAATATAGCAGCAGCAGGAATATCGACAGAAATCCCACAGCAGCAGGAACAGCAACTGAAATCCCACAGCAGCAGGAACAGCCACAGATAAATAGCAGCAGCAGGAACAGCTACAGGAATACAGCAGCAGCAGCAACAGCAACAGAAATAAAGCAGCAGTAGGAACAGTGACTCGAATACAGCAGCAGCAGGAAAAGCCACAGGAATACAGCAGTATCAGGAACAGCCACAGGAACACAGCAGCAGCAGAAACAGCCACACGAATACAGCAGCAGCAGGAAGAGCCACAGAAATGCAGCAGCAGCAGGAACAGTGACAGGCATGCAGCAGCAGCAGGAACAACCACAGGAATACAGTAGCAGCAGAAACTGCCACAGGAATACAGCAGCAGCAGTTTCAGCCACAGATAAGCAGGAGCAGCAGGAACAGCCACAGGAATACAATAGCAGCAGGAATAGCCACAGGAATACAGCAGCAACAGGAACAGTGACAGGAATACAGCAGCAGCAGGAACAGCCACAGGAATACAGCAGCAGCAGCAACAGCCACGGGAATTCAGCAGCAGCAGGAGCTGGAATAGAGCAGCAGTAGAAACTGCCACAGGAACATAGCAGCAGCAAGGAAACGCCACAGATATGAAGCAGCAGCAGGAGGAACAACCACAGGAACACAGCAGAAGGAACAGCCACAGGAATACAACAGCAGCAGGAATAGACACAGGCATACAGCAGCAGATGCAGGAAAAGCCACGGGAATACAGCTGTAGCAAGAACAGCCATAGATATGCATCTGCAGCACTAACATCCACAGGAATAGAACAGCAGCAGAAACAGAGAGTGGATGACAGCAGCAGTGGGAACAGCAACAGGAATATAGCAGCAGCAGGAACACCAACAGAAATCCCACATCAGCACAAACAGCCACAGACATGCAGTAGCAGCAGGAAAAGGCAACGGAATACAGCAGCAGCAGAAACAGCCACAGGAATACAGCAGCAGCAGGAAGAGCCACAGAAATGCAGCAGCAGCAGTAACAGTGACAGGAATACAGCAGCAGCAGGATCAGCCACAGGAATACAGCAGTATCAGGAACAGCCAGAGGAATACAGCAGCAGTAGGAACACCCATAGGAATACAGCAGCAAAAGGAACATTGACAGGAATACAACAGCAGCAGGAGCAGCCACAGGAATACAGCAGCAGCAGGAACAGCCACAGGAAACCAGCAGCAGCAGGAAGTGCCAAAGGAATACAGCAGCAGCAGGAACAGCCACGTGAATGCAGCAGCAGCAGGAGCTGGAATACAGCAGCAGCAGGAACAGCTGCAGGATTACAACAGCAGCAGGAACAGCCACGGGAATATAGCAGCAGTCGGAACAGCGACAGGAATCCCACAGCAGCAGGAACAGCCGCAGATAAATAGCAGCAGCAGGAACAGACACACAAATACAGCAGCAGCAGGAACAGCCACAGGAATGCAGCAGCAGCAGGAATAGCCAAAGGAATTCAGTAGCAGCAGGAACAGCCACAAATACGCAGCAGCAGCAGGAACAGCCACAGGAATACAGCAGTATCAGGAACAGCCAGAGGAATACAGCAGCAGCAGGAACAGCCACAGGAATACAGCAGCAACAGGAACAGTGACAGGAATACAGCAGCAGCAGGAACAATCACAGGAATACAGCAGCAGCAGGAACAGCCACAAGAATACAGCAGCAGCAGAAACCGCCAGAGGATTACAGCAGCAGTGGGAACAGCAACAGGAATATAGCAGCAGCAGGAACAGCCACAGAAATCCCACATCAGCACGAACAGCAACAAACATGCAGTAGCAGCAGGAACAGCCACTGCAATACTTCAGCAGCGGCAACAGCCACAAGAATACAGCAGCAGCAGGAATAGCTGCAGGAATACAGCAGCAGCAGGAACAGACACTCAAATAAAGCAGCAGCAGGAACACCAACAGGAATGCAGCAGCAGCAGGAACAGCCAAAGGAATTCAGCAGCAGCAGGAACAGTCATAGGAATACAGTAGCAGCAGAAACTGCCACAGGAATACAGCAGCAGCAGGATCAGCCACAGAAATGCAGCAGCAGCACGAACAGCCACAGGAATACAGCAGCAGCCGCATGAACAGCCAAAGTATTACCGCAGCAATAGGAATAGCCATGGGAATACAGCAGCAGTGGGAACAGCAACAGGAATATAGCAGCAGCAGGAATATCGACAGAAATCCCACAGCAGCAGGAACAGCAACTGAAATCCCACAGCAGCAGGAACAGGCACAGATAAATAGCAGCAGCAGGAACAGCTACAGGAATACAGCAGCAGCAGCAACAGCAACAGAAATAAAGCAGCAGTAGGAACAGTGACACGAATACAGCAGCACTAGGAAAAGCCACAGGAATACAGCAGTATCAGGAACAGTGACAGGAATACAGCAGAAGCAAGAACAGCCACAGGCTTAACAGCAGCAACAGGAACAGTGACAGGAATACAGCAGCAGCAGGAACAGCCACAGGAATACAACAGCAGCAGGAATAGACACAGGCATACAGCAGCAGATGCAGGAAAAGCCACGGGAATACAGCTGTAGCAAGAACAGCCATAGATATGCAGCAGCAGCACTAACAACCACAGGAATAGAACAGCAGAAGAAACAGCCATTGGATTACAGCAGCAGTGGGAACAGCAACAGGAATATAGCAGCAGCAGAAACACCAACAGAAATCCCACATCAGCACAAACAGCCACAGACATGCAGTAGCAGCAGGAACAGGCAACGGAATACAGCAGCAGCAGAAACAGCAACAGGAATAAAGCAGCAGCAGGAAGAGCCACAGAAATGCAGCAGCAGCAGTAACAGTGACAGGAATACAGCAGCAGCAGGAACAGCCACAGGAATACAGCAGTATCAGGAACAGCCAGAGGAATACAGCAGCAGTAGGAAGAGCCATAGGAATACAGCAGCAACAAGAACATTGACAGGAATACAACATTAGCAGGAGCAGCCACAGGAATACAGCAGCAGCAGGAACAGCCACGTGAATGCAGCAGCAGCAGGAACACCTGCAGGAATACAACAGCAGCAGGAACAGCCACGGGAATATAGCAGCAGTTGGAATAGCAACAGGAATATAGCAGCAGCAGGAACAGCGACAGGAATCCCACAGCAGCAGGAACAGCCGCAGATAAATAGCAGCAGCAGGAACAGACACACAAATACAGCAGCAGCAGGAACAGCCACAGGAATGCAGCAGCAGCAGGAATAGCCAAAGGAATTCAGCAGCAGCAGGAACAGCCACAAATATGCAGCAGCAGCAGGAACAGCCACAGGAATGCAGCAGCAGCAGGGACAGCCACAAGAATACAGCTGCAGGAGCAGGAACAACCACACGAATACAACAGCAGAAGGACCAGCCACAGGAATACAGCAGCAGCAGGAACAGCCACAGGAATTCAGCAGCAGCAGGAACAGCTACAGGAATACAGCAGCAGAAGGATCAGCCACAGATATGCAGCAGCAGCAGGAACAGCCACAGGAATACAGCAGCAACAGCAGGAACAGCCACAGGATTACAACAGCAGCAGGATCAGCCACAGGAATTTAGCAGCCATGGGAATGGCAAATGCAATATAACAGCAGCAGGAACAGCGAAAGAAACCCCACAGCAGCAGGAACAGCCACAGATATGCAGCAGCAACAGGAACAGCCACAGGAATACAGCAGCAGCAGCACCAGCAACAGGAATACAAGAGCAGCAGGAACAGTGACAGGAATCCAGCAGCAGCAGGAACAACCACAGGAATACAGCAGCACCAGGAAAAGCCACAGGAATACAGGACTATCAGGAACAGCCACAGGAACACAGCAGCAGCAGAAACAGCCACACGAATACAGCAGCAGCAGGAAGAGCCACAGAAATGCAGCAGCAGCAGGAACAGTGACAGGAATAGAGCAGCAGCAGGAACAGCCACAGGAATACATTAGCAGCAGAAACTGCCACAGGAATACAGCAGCATCAGGATCAGCCAAAGATATGCAGCAGCAGCAGGAACAGCCACAGGAATACAGCAGTATCAGGAACAGCCAGAGGAATACAGCAGCAGTAGGAACAGCCACAGGAATACAGCAGCAACAGGAACATTGAAAGGAATACAGCAGCAGGAGGAACAGCCACAGGAATACAGCAGCAGCAGGAACAGCCACAGGAATCCAGCAGTATCAGGAACAGCCAGAGGAATACAGCAGCAGCAGGAACAGCCACAGGAATACAGCAGCAACAGGAACAGTGACAGGAATACAGCAGCAGCAGGAACAGCCACAGGAATAAAGCAGCAGCAGGAAGAGCCACAAGAATACAGCAGCAGCAGAAACCGCCAGATGATTACAGCAGCAGTGGGAACAGCAACAGGAATATAGCAGCAGCAGGAACAGCCACAGGAATACAGTAGCAGCAGAAACTGCCACAGGAATACAGCAGCATCAGGATCAGCCAAAGATATGCAGCAGCAGCAGGAACAGCCACAGGAATACAGCAGTATCAGGAACAGCCAGAGGAATACAGCAGCAGTATGAACAGCCACAGGAATACAGCAGCAACAGGAACATTGAAAGGAATACAGCAGCAGGAGGAACAGCCACAGGAATACAGCAGCAGCAGGAACAGCCACAGGAATCCAGCAGTATCAGGAACAGCCAGAGGAATACAGCAGCAGCAGGAACAGCCACAGGAATACAGCAACAACAGGAACAGTGACAGGAATACAGCAGCAGCAGGAACAGCCACAGGAATAAAGCAGCAGCAGGAACAGCCACAAGAACACAGCAGCAGCAGAAACCGCCAGATGATTACAGCAGCAGTGGGAACAGCAACAGGAATATAGCAGCAGCAGGAACAGCCACAGAAATCCCACATCAGCAAGAACAGCAACAAACATGCAGTAGCAGCAGGAACAGCCACTGCAATACAGCAGCAGCTGCAACAGCCACAAGAATACAGCAGCAGCAGGAACAGACACTCAAATAAAGCAGCAGCAGGAACACCAACAGGAATGCAGCAGCAGCAGGAACAGCCAAAGGAATTCAGCAGCAGCAGGAACAGTCATAGGAATACAGTAGCAGCAGAAACTGCCACAGGAATACAGCAGCAGCAGGATCAGCCACAGAAATGCAGCAGCAGCACGAACAGCCACAGGAATACAGCAGCAGCCGCATGAACAGCCAAAGTATTACCGCAGCAATAGGAATAGCCATGGGAATACAGCAGCAGTGGGAACAGCAACAGGAATATAGCAGCAGCAGGAATATCGACAGAAATCCCACAGCAGCAGGAACAGCAACAGAAATCCCACAGCAGCAGGAACAGCCACAGATAAATAGCAGCAGCAGGAACAGCTACAGGAATACAGCAGCAGCAGCAACAACAACAGAAATAAAGCAGCAGTAGGAACAGTGACACGAATACAGCAGCACCAGGAAAAGCCACAGGAATACAGCAGTATCAGGAACAGCCACAGGAACACAGCAGCAGCAGAAACAGCCACACGAATACAGCAGCAGCAGGAAGAGCCACAGAAATGCAGCAGCAGCAGGAACAGTGACAGGCATGCAGCAGCAGCAGGAACAACCACAGGAATTAGGTAGCAGCAGAAACTGCCACAGGAATACAGCAGCAGCAGTTTCAGCCACAGATAAGCAGGAGCAGCAGGAACAGCCACAGGAATACAATAGCAGCAGGAATAGCCACAGGAATACAGCAGGAGCAGGAGCAGCCACGGGAATATAGCAGCAGCAGGAAGAGCCACAGACATGCAGAAGCAGCAGGAACCACCACAGATATGCAGCAGCAGCAGGAACCGCCACAGGAATACAGCAGCAGCAGGAACAGCCATAAGAATACAGCAGTATCAGGAACAGCCAGAGGAATACAGCAGCAGCAGGAACAACCACAGAAATACAGCAGCAACAGGAACAGTGACAGGAATATAGCAGCAGCAGGAACAGCCACAGGAATACAGCAGCAGCAGGAGCAGCCACAGGAATACAGCAGCAGCAGGAACAGCCAAAGGAACACAGCAGCAGCAAAAACAAGCCACAGGAATACAGCAGCAGCAGGAACAGCGAAAGGAATACAGCAGCAGCAGGAACAGCCAAAGGAATACAGCAGCAGCAGGAACAGCCACAAGAATACTGCAGTAACAGGAACAGTGACAGGAATACAGCAGCAGCAGGAACAACCACAGGAATACAGCAGCAGCAGGAACAGCCACAGGAATACAAGAGCAGCAGGACTTGCCACAGGAATACAGCAGCAGCAGGAGCAGCCACAGGAATATAGCAGCAGCAGGAACAGCCACAGGAATAAAGCAGCAACAGGAACAGTGACAGGAATACAGCAGAAGCAAGAACAGCCACAGGAATACAGCAGCAACAGGAACAGTGACAGGAATACAGCAGCAGCAGGAACAGCCACAGGAATACAACAGCAGCAGGAATAGACACAGGCATACAGCAGCAGTTGCAGGAAAAGCCACGGGAATACAGCTGTAGCAAGAACAGCCATAGATATGCAGCAGCAGCACTAACATCCACAGGAATAGAACAGCAGCAGAAACAGCCAGTGGATTACAGCAGCAGTGGGAACAGCAACAGGAATATAGCAGCAGCAGGAACACCAACAGAAATCCCAAGTCAGCACAAACAGCCACAGACATGCAGTAGCAGCAGGAACAGGCAACGGAATACAGCAGCAGCAGAAACAGCCACAGGAATAAAGCAGCAGCAGGAAGAGCCACAGAAATGCAGCAGCAGCAGTAACAGTGACAGGAATACAGCAGCAGCAGGAACAGCCACAGGAATACAGCAGTATCAGGAACAGCCAGAGGAATACAGCAGCAGTAGGAACAGCCATAGGAATACAGCAGCAGCAATAACATTGACAGGAATACAACAGCAGCAGGAGCAGCCACAGGAATACAGCAGCAGCAGGAACAGCCACAGGAAACCAGCAGCAGCAGGAAGGGCCAAAGGAATACAGCAGCAGCAGGAACAGACACGTGAATGCAGCAGCAGCTGGAGCTGGAATACAGCAGCAGCAGGAACACCTGCAGGATTACAACAGCAGCAGGAACAGCCACGGGAATATAGCAGCAGTTGGAATAGCAACAGGAATATAGCAGCAGCAGGAACAGTGACATAAATCCCACAGCAGCAGGAACAGCCGCAGATAAATAGCAGCAGCAGGAACAGACACACAAATACAGCAGCAGCAGGAACAGCCACAGAAATGCAGCAGCAGCAGGAATAGCCAAAGGAATTCAGCAGCAGCAGGAACAGCCACAAATATGCAGCAGCAGCAGGAACAGCCACAGGAATGCAGCAGCAGCAGGGACAGCCACAAGAATACAGCTGCAGGAGCAGGAACAGCCACACGAATACAACAGCAGAAGGACCAGCCACAGGAATACAGCAGCAGCAGGAACAGCCACAGGAATTCAGCAGCAGCAGGAACAGCTACAGGAATACAGCAGCAGAAGGATCAGCCACAGATATGCAGCAGCAGCAGGAACAGCCACAGGAATACAGCAGCAGCCGCATGAACAGCCAAAGTATTACCGCAGCAATAGGAATAGCCATGGGAATACAGCAGCAGTGGGAACAGCAACAGGAATATAGCAGCAGCAGGAATATCGACAGAAATCCCACAGCAGCAGGAACAGCAACAGAAATCCCACAGCAGCAGGAACAGCCACAGATAAATAGCAGCAGCAGGAACAGCTACAGGAATACAGCAGCAGCAGCAACAACAACAGAAATAAAGCAGCAGTAGGAACAGTGACACGAATACAGCAGCACCAGGAAAAGCCACAGGAATACAGCAGTATCAGGAACAGCCACAGGAACACAGCAGCAGCAGAAACAGCCACACGAATACAGCAGCAGCAGGAAGAGCCACAGAAATGCAGCAGCAGCAGGAACAGTGACAGGCATGCAGCAGCAGCAGGAACAACCACAGGAATTAGGTAGCAGCAGAAACTGCCACAGGAATACAGCAGCAGCAGTTTCAGCCACAGATAAGCAGGAGCAGCAGGAACAGCCACAGGAATACAATAGCAGCAGGAATAGCCACAGGAATACAGCAGGAGCAGGAGCAGCCACGGGAATATAGCAGCAGCAGGAAGAGCCACAGACATGCAGAAGCAGCAGGAACCACCACAGATATGCAGCAGCAGCAGGAACCGCCACAGGAATACAGCAGCAGCAGGAACAGCCATAAGAATACAGCAGTATCAGGAACAGCCAGAGGAATACAGCAGCAGCAGGAACAACCACAGAAATACAGCAGCAACAGGAACAGTGACAGGAATATAGCAGCAGCAGGAACAGCCACAGGAATACAGCAGCAGCAGGAGCAGCCACAGGAATACAGCAGCAGCAGGAACAGCCAAAGGAACACAGCAGCAGCAAAAACAAGCCACAGGAATACAGCAGCAGCAGGAACAGCGAAAGGAATACAGCAGCAGCAGGAACAGCCAAAGGAATACAGCAGCAGCAGGAACAGCCACAAGAATACTGCAGTAACAGGAACAGTGACAGGAATACAGCAGCAGCAGGAACAACCACAGGAATACAGCAGCAGCAGGAACAGCCACAGGAATACAAGAGCAGCAGGACTTGCCACAGGAATACAGCAGCAGCAGGAGCAGCCACAGGAATATAGCAGCAGCAGGAACAGCCACAGGAATAAAGCAGCAACAGGAACAGTGACAGGAATACAGCAGAAGCACGAACAGCCACAGGAATACAGCAGCAACAGGAACAGTGACAGGAATACAGCAGCAGCAGGAACAGCCACAGGAATACAACAGCAGCAGGAATAGACACAGGCATACAGCAGCAGTTGCAGGAAAAGCCACGGGAATACAGCTGTAGCAAGAACAGCCATAGATATGCAGCAGCAGCACTAACATCCACAGGAATAGAACAGCAGCAGAAACAGCCAGTGGATTACAGCAGCAGTGGGAACAGCAACAGGAATATAGCAGCAGCAGGAACACCAACAGAAATCCCAAGTCAGCACAAACAGCCACAGACATGCAGTAGCAGCAGGAACAGGCAACGGAATACAGCAGCAGCAGAAACAGCCACAGGAATAAAGCAGCAGCAGGAAGAGCCACAGAAATGCAGCAGCAGCAGTAACAGTGACAGGAATACAGCAGCAGCAGGAACAGCCACAGGAATACAGCAGTATCAGGAACAGCCAGAGGAATACAGCAGCAGTAGGAACAGCCATAGGAATACAGCAGCAGCAATAACATTGACAGGAATACAACAGCAGCAGGAGCAGCCACAGGAATACAGCAGCAGCAGGAACAGCCACAGGAAACCAGCAGCAGCAGGAAGGGCCAAAGGAATACAGCAGCAGCAGGAACAGACACGTGAATGCAGCAGCAGCTGGAGCTGGAATACAGCAGCAGCAGGAACACCTGCAGGATTACAACAGCAGCAGGAACAGCCACGGGAATATAGCAGCAGTTGGAATAGCAACAGGAATATAGCAGCAGCAGGAACAGTGACATAAATCCCACAGCAGCAGGAACAGCCGCAGATAAATAGCAGCAGCAGGAACAGACACACAAATACAGCAGCAGCAGGAACAGCCACAGAAATGCAGCAGCAGCAGGAATAGCCAAAGGAATTCAGCAGCAGCAGGAACAGCCACAAATATGCAGCAGCAGCAGGAACAGCCACAGGAATGCAGCAGCAGCAGGGACAGCCACAAGAATACAGCTGCAGGAGCAGGAACAGCCACACGAATACAACAGCAGAAGGACCAGCCACAGGAATACAGCAGCAGCAGGAACAGCCACAGGAATTCAGCAGCAGCAGGAACAGCTACAGGAATACAGCAGCAGAAGGATCAGCCACAGATATGCAGCAGCAGCAGGAACAGCCACAGGAATACAGCAGCAACAGCAGGAACAGCCACAGGATTACAACAGCAGCAGGATCAACCACAGGAATTCAGCAGCAGCAGGAACAGCTACAGGAATACAGCAGCAGAAGGATCAGCCACGGGAATATAGCAGCAGCAGGAAGAGCCACAGATATGCAGCAGCAGCAGGAACCGACACAGATATGCAGCAGCAGCAGGAACCGCCACAGGAATACAGCAGCAGGCAGGAACAAGCCATATGAATACAGCAGTATCAGGAACAGCCAGAGGAATACAGCAGCAGCAGGAACAGCCACAGAAATACAGCAGCAACAGGAACAGCTGACAGGAATATCCAGCAGCAGGAACAGCCACCGGAATACAAGAGCAGCAGGAACAGCACAGGAATACAGCAGCAGCAGGAACAACCAAAGGAATACAGCAGCAGCCAGGAAAAGCCACAGGAATACAGCAGCTATCAGGAACAGCCACAGGTAATACAGCAGCAGCAGGAAACAGCCACACGGAATACAGCAGCAGCAGGAAACCAGCGAAAAGAATACAGCAGCAGCAGGAACAGCACAGGAATACAGCAGTAGCAGGAACAGCCACAGGAATACAGTAGCAGCAGAAACTGCCACAGGAATACAGCAGCGTCAGGATCAGCCAAAGATATGCAGCAGCAGCAGGAACAGCCACAGGAATACAGCAGTATCAGGAACAGCCAGAGGAATACAGCAGCAGTAGGAACAGCCACAGGAATACAGCAGCAACAGGAACATTGAAAGGAATACAGCAGCAGGAGGAACAGCCACAGGAATACAGCAGCAGCAGGAACAGCCACAGGAATACAGCAGTATCAGGAACAGCCAGAGGAATACAGCAGCAGCAGGAACAGCCACAGGAATACAGCAGCAACAGGAACAGTGACAGGAATACAGCAGCAGCAGGAACAGCCACAGGAATACAGCAGCAGCAGGAACAGCCACAAGAATACAGCAGCAGCAGAAACCGCCAGATGATTAGACCAACTTTGGGAACAGCAACAGGAATATAGCAGCAGCAGGAACAGCCACAGAAATCCCACATCAGCACGAACAGCAACAAACATGCAGTAGCAGCAGGAACAGCCACTGCAATACAGCAGCAGCTGCAACAGCCACAAGAATACAGCAGCAGCAGGAACAGACACTCAAATAAAGCAGCAGCAGGAACACCAACAGGAATGCAGCAGCAGCAGGAACAGCCAAAGGAATTCAGCAGCAGCAGGAACAGTCATAGGAATACAGTAGCAGCAGAAACTGCCACAGGAATACAGCAGCAGCAGGATCAGCCACAGAAATGCAGCAGCAGCACGAACAGCCATAGGAATACAGCAGCAGCCGCATGAACAGCCAAAGTTTTACCGCAGCAATAGGAATAGCCATGGGAATACAGCAGCAGTGGGAACAGCAACAGGAATATAGCAGCAGCAGGAATATCGACAGAAATCCCACAGCAGCAGGAACAGCAACTGAAATCCCACAGCAGCAGGAACAGCCACAGATAAATAGCAGCAGCAGGAACAGCTACAGGAATACAGCAGCAGCAGCAACAACAACAGAAATAAAGCAGCAGTAGGAACAGTGACACGAATACAGCAGCACCAGGAAAAGCCACAGGAATACAGCAGTGTCAGGAACAGCCACAGGAACACAGCAGCAGCAGAAACAGCCACACGAATACAGCAGCAGCAGGAAGAGCCACAGAAATGCAGCAGCAGCAGGAACAGTGACAGGCATGCAGCAGCAGCAGGAACAACCACAGGAATACAGTAGCAGCAGAAACTGCCACAGGAATACAGCAGCAGCAGTTTCAGCCACAGATAAACAGGAGCAGCAGGAACAGCCAGAGGAATACAATAGCAGCAGGAATAGCCACAGGAATACAGCAGGAGCAGGAGCAGCCACGGGAATATAGCAGCAGCAGGAAGAGCCACAGATATGCAGCAGCAGCAGGAACCGCCACAGATATGCAGCAGCAGCAGGAACCGCCACAGGAATACAGCAGCAGCAGGAACAGCCATATGAATACAGCAGTATCAGGAACAGCCAGAGGAATACAGCAGCAGCAGGAACAGCCACAGAAATACAGCAGCAACAGGAACAGTGACAGGAATATACCAGCAGCAGGAACAGCCACCGGAATACAGCAGCAGTAGGAACAGCCACAGGAATACAGCAGCAGCAGGAACAGCCAAAGGAATACAGCAGCAGCAGGAACAAGCCACAGGAATACAGCAGCATCAGGAACAGCCACAGGAATACAGCAGCAGCAGGATCAGCCACAGGAATACAGCAGCAGCAGGAACAGCGAAAAGAATACAGCAGCAGCAGGAACAGCCAAAGGTATACAGCAGTAGCAGGAACAGCCACAAGAATACAGCAGTAACAGGAACAGTGACAGGAATACAGCAGCAGCAGGAACAGCCACAGGAATACAGCAGCAGCAGGAACAGCCACAGGAATACAACAGCTGCAGGATTAGCCACAGGAATACAGCAGCAGCAGGAGCAGCCACAGGAATATAGCAGCAGCAGGAACAGCCACAGGAATAAAGCAGCAACAGGCAAAGTGACAGGAATACAGCAGAAGCAAGAACAGCCACAGGAATACAGCAGCAACAGGAACAGTGACAGGAATACAGCAGCAGCAGGAACAGCCACAGGAATACAGCAGTATCAGGAACAGCCAGAGGAATACAGCAGCAGTAGGAACAGCCATAGGAATACAGCAGCAGCAATAACATTGACAGGAATACAACAGCAGCAGGAGCAGCCACAGGAATACAGCAGCAGCAGGAACAGCCACAGGAAACCAGCAGCAGCAGGAAGGGCCAAAGGAATACAGCAGCAGCAGGAACAGACACGTGAATGCAGCAGCAGCTGGAGCTGGAATACAGCAGCAGCAGGAACACCTGCAGGATTACAACAGCAGCAGGAACAGCCACGGGAATATAGCAGCAGTTGGAATAGCAACAGGAATATAGCAGCAGCAGGAACAGTGACATAAATCCCACAGCAGCAGGAACAGCCACAGATAAATAGCAGCAGCAGGAACAGACACACAAATACAGCAGCAGCAGGAACAGCCACAGAAATGCAGCAGCAGCAGGAATAGCCACAGGAATTCAGCAGCAGCAGGAACAGCCACAAATATGCAGCAGCAGCAGGAACAGCCACAGGAATGCAGCAGCAGCAGGGACAGCCACAAGAATACAGCTGCAGGAGCAGGAACAGCCACACGAATACAACAGCAGAAGGACCAGCCACAGGAATACAGCAGCAGCAGGAACAGCCACAGGAATTCAGCAGCAGCAGGAACAGCTACAGGAATACAGCAGCAGAAGGATCAGCCACAGATATGCAGCAGCAGCAGGAACAGCCACAGGAATACAGCAGCAACAGCAGGAACAGCCACAGGATTACAACAGCAGCAGGATCAACCACAGGAATTCAGCAGCAGCAGGAACAGCTACAGGAATACAGCAGCAGAAGGATCAGCCACAGATATGAAGCAGCAGCAGGAACAGCCACAGGAATACAGCAGCAACAGCAGGAACAGCCACAGGATTACAACAGCAGCAGGATCAGCCACAGGAATTTAGCAGCCATTGGAATAGCAAATGCAATATAACAGCAGCAGGAACAGTGACAGAAACCCCACAGCAGCAGGAACAGCCACAGATATGCAGCCGCAACAGAAACAGCCACAGGAATACAGCAGCAGCAGCACCAGCAACAGGAATACAAGAGCAGCAGGAACAGTGACAGGAATCCAGCAGCAGCAGGAACAACCACAGGAATAAAGCAGCACCAGGAAAAGCCACAGGAATACAGGACTATCAGGAACAGCCACAGGAACACAGCAGCAGCAGAAACAGCCACACGAATACAGCAGCAGCAGGAAGACCCCCAGAAATGCAGCAGCAGCAGGAACAG
This sequence comes from Carcharodon carcharias, assembly GCF_017639515.1. NCBI lineage: Eukaryota > Metazoa > Chordata > Chondrichthyes > Lamniformes > Lamnidae > Carcharodon > Carcharodon carcharias. The sequence continues at coordinate 116,393,312 of NC_054478.1, read as the reverse complement.
TGACAGGAATACAGCAGCAGCAGGAACAGCCACAGGAATACAGTAGCAGCAGAAACTGCCACAGGAATACAGCAGCATCAGGATCAGCCAAAGATATGCAGCAGCAGCAGGAACAGCCACAGGAATACAGCAGTATCAGGAACAGCCAGAGGAATACAGCAGCAGTAGGAACAGCCACAGGAATACAGCAGCAACAGGAACATTGAAAGGAATACAGCAGCAGGAGGAACAGCCACAGGAATACAGCAGCAGCAGGAACAGCCACAGGAATACAGCAGTATCAGGAACAGCCAGAGGAATACAGCAGCAGCAGGAACAGCCACAGGAATACAGCAGCAACAGGAACAGTGACAGGAATACAGCAGCAGCAGGAACAGCCACAGGAATACAGCAGCAGCAGGAACAGCCACAAGAATACAGCAGCAGCAGAAACCGCCAGATGATTAGACCAACTTTGGGAACAGCAACAGGAATATAGCAGCAGCAGGAACAGCCACAGAAATCCCACATCAGCACGAACAGCAACAAACATGCAGTAGCAGCAGGAACAGCCACTGCAATACAGCAGCAGCTGCAACAGCCACAAGAATACAGCAGCAGCAGGAACAGACACTCAAATAAAGCAGCAGCAGGAACACCAACAGGAATGCAGCAGCAGCAGGAACAGCCAAAGGAATTCAGCAGCAGCAGGAACAGTCATAGGAATACAGTAGCAGCAGAAACTGCCACAGGAATACAGCAGCAGCAGGATCAGCCACAGAAATGCAGCAGCAGCACGAACAGCCATAGGAATACAGCAGCAGCCGCATGAACAGCCAAAGTTTTACCGCAGCAATAGCAATAGCCATGGGAATACAGCAGCAGTGGGAACAGCAACAGGAATATAGCAGCAGCAGGAATATCGACAGAAATCCCACAGCAGCAGGAACAGCAACTGAAATCCCACAGCAGCAGGAACAGCCACAGATAAATAGCAGCAGCAGGAACAGCTACAGGAATACAGCAGCAGCAGCAACAACAACAGAAATAAAGCAGCAGTAGGAACAGTGACACGAATACGGCAGCACCAGGAAAAGCCACAGGAATACAGCAGTATCAGGAACAGCCACAGGAACACAGCAGCAGCAGAAACAGCCACACGAATACAGCAGCAGCAGGAAGAGCCACAGAAATGCAGCAGCAGCAGGAACAGTGACAGGCATGCAGCAGCAGCAGGAACAACCACAGGAATACAGTAGCAGCAGAAACTGCCACAGGAATACAGCAGCAGCAGTTTCAGCCACAGATAAACAGGAGCAGCAGGAACAGCCAGAGGAATACAATAGCAGCAGGAATAGCCACAGGAAAACAGCAGGAGCAGGAGCAGCCACGGGAATATAGCAGCAGCAGGAAGAGCCACAGATATGCAGCAGCAGCAGGAACCGACACAGATATGCAGCAGCAGCAGGAACCGCCACAGGAATACAGCAGCAGCAGGAACAGCCATATGAATACAGCAGTATCAGGAACAGCCAGAGGAATACAGCAGCAGCAGGAACAGCCACAGAAATACAGCAGCAACAGGAACAGTGACAGGAATATACCAGCAGCAGGAACAGCCACCGGAATACAGCAGCAGCAGGAACAGCCACAGGAATACAGCAGCAGCAGGAACAGCCAAAGGAATACAGCAGCAGCAGGAACAAGCCACAGGAATACAGCAGCATCAGGAACAGCCACGGTAATACAGCAGCAGCAGGATCAGCCACAGGAATACAGCAGCAGCAGGAACAGCGAAAAGAATACAGCAGCAGCAGGAACAGCCAAAGGAATACAGCAGTAGCAGGAACAGCCACAGGAATACAGTAGCAGCAGAAACTGCCACAGGAATACAGCAGCGTCAGGATCAGCCAAAGATATGCAGCAGCAGCAGGAACAGCCACAGGAATACAGCAGTATCAGGAACAGCCAGAGGAATACAGCAGCAGTAGGAACAGCCACAGGAATACAGCAGCAACAGGAACATTGAAAGGAATACAGCAGCAGGAGGAACAGCCACAGGAATACAGCAGCAGCAGGAACAGCCACAGGAATACAGCAGTATCAGGAACAGCCAGAGGAATACAGCAGCAGCAGGAACAGCCACAGGAATACAGCAGCAACAGGAACAGTGACAGGAATACAGCAGCAGCAGGAACAGCCACAGGAATACAGCAGCAGCAGGAACAGCCACAAGAATACAGCAGCAGCAGAAACCGCCAGATGATTAGACCAACTTTGGGAACAGCAACAGGAATATAGCAGCAGCAGGAACAGCCACAGAAATCCCACATCAGCACGAACAGCAACAAACATGCAGTAGCAGCAGGAACAGCCACTGCAATACAGCAGCAGCTGCAACAGCCACAAGAATACAGCAGCAGCAGGAACAGACACTCAAATAAAGCAGCAGCAGGAACACCAACAGGAATGCAGCAGCAGCAGGAACAGCCAAAGGAATTCAGCAGCAGCAGGAACAGTCATAGGAATACAGTAGCAGCAGAAACTGCCACAGGAATACAGCAGCAGCAGGATCAGCCACAGAAATGCAGCAGCAGCACGAACAGCCATAGGAATACAGCAGCAGCCGCATGAACAGCCAAAGTTTTACCGCAGCAATAGGAATAGCCATGGGAATACAGCAGCAGTGGGAACAGCAACAGGAATATAGCAGCAGCAGGAATATCGACAGAAATCCCACAGCAGCAGGAACAGCAACTGAAATCCCACAGCAGCAGGAACAGCCACAGATAAATAGCAGCAGCAGGAACAGCTACAGGAATACAGCAGCAGCAGCAACAACAACAGAAATAAAGCAGCAGTAGGAACAGTGACACGAATACAGCAGCACCAGGAAAAGCCACAGGAATACAGCAGTGTCAGGAACAGCCACAGGAACACAGCAGCAGCAGAAACAGCCACACGAATACAGCAGCAGCAGGAAGAGCCACAGAAATGCAGCAGCAGCAGGAACAGTGACAGGCATGCAGCAGCAGCAGGAACAACCACAGGAATACAGTAGCAGCAGAAACTGCCACAGGAATACAGCAGCAGCAGTTTCAGCCACAGATAAACAGGAGCAGCAGGAACAGCCAGAGGAATACAATAGCAGCAGGAATAGCCACAGGAATACAGCAGGAGCAGGAGCAGCCACGGGAATATAGCAGCAGCAGGAAGAGCCACAGATATGCAGCAGCAGCAGGAACCGACACAGATATGCAGCAGCAGCAGGAACCGCCACAGGAATACAGCAGCAGCAGGAACAGCCATATGAATACAGCAGTATCAGGAACAGCCAGAGGAATACAGCAGCAGCAGGAACAGCCACAGAAATACAGCAGCAACAGGAACAGTGACAGGAATATACCAGCAGCAGGAACAGCCACCGGAATACAGCAGCAGTAGGAACAGCCACAGGAATACAGCAGCAGCAGGAACAGCCAAAGGAATACAGCAGCAGCAGGAACAAGCCACAGGAATACAGCAGCATCAGGAACAGCCACAGGAATACAGCAGCAGCAGGATCAGCCACAGGAATACAGCAGCAGCAGGAACAGCGAAAAGAATACAGCAGCAGCAGGAACAGCCAAAGGTATACAGCAGTAGCAGGAACAGCCACAAGAATACAGCAGTAACAGGAACAGTGACAGGAATACAGCAGCAGCAGGAACAGCCACAGGAATACAGCAGCAGCAGGAACAGCCACAGGAATACAACAGCTGCAGGATTAGCCACAGGAATACAGCAGCAGCAGGAGCAGCCACAGGAATATAGCAGCAGCAGGAACAGCCACAGGAATAAAGCAGCAACAGGCAAAGTGACAGGAATACAGCAGAAGCAAGAACAGCCACAGGAATACAGCAGCAACAGGAACAGTGACAGGAATACAGCAGCAGCAGGAACAGCCACAGGAATACAGCAGTATCAGGAACAGCCAGAGGAATACAGCAGCAGTAGGAACAGCCATAGGAATACAGCAGCAGCAATAACATTGACAGGAATACAACAGCAGCAGGAGCAGCCACAGGAATACAGCAGCAGCAGGAACAGCCACAGGAAACCAGCAGCAGCAGGAAGGGCCAAAGGAATACAGCAGCAGCAGGAACAGACACGTGAATGCAGCAGCAGCTGGAGCTGGAATACAGCAGCAGCAGGAACACCTGCAGGATTACAACAGCAGCAGGAACAGCCACGGGAATATAGCAGCAGTTGGAATAGCAACAGGAATATAGCAGCAGCAGGAACAGTGACATAAATCCCACAGCAGCAGGAACAGCCACAGATAAATAGCAGCAGCAGGAACAGACACACAAATACAGCAGCAGCAGGAACAGCCACAGAAATGCAGCAGCAGCAGGAATAGCCACAGGAATTCAGCAGCAGCAGGAACAGCCACAAATATGCAGCAGCAGCAGGAACAGCCACAGGAATGCAGCAGCAGCAGGGACAGCCACAAGAATACAGCTGCAGGAGCAGGAACAGCCACACGAATACAACAGCAGAAGGACCAGCCACAGGAATACAGCAGCAGCAGGAACAGCCACAGGAATTCAGCAGCAGCAGGAACAGCTACAGGAATACAGCAGCAGAAGGATCAGCCACAGATATGCAGCAGCAGCAGGAACAGCCACAGGAATACAGCAGCAACAGCAGGAACAGCCACAGGATTACAACAGCAGCAGGATCAACCACAGGAATTCAGCAGCAGCAGGAACAGCTACAGGAATACAGCAGCAGAAGGATCAGCCACAGATATGAAGCAGCAGCAGGAACAGCCACAGGAATACAGCAGCAACAGCAGGAACAGCCACAGGATTACAACAGCAGCAGGATCAGCCACAGGAATTTAGCAGCCATTGGAATAGCAAATGCAATATAACAGCAGCAGGAACAGTGACAGAAACCCCACAGCAGCAGGAACAGCCACAGATATGCAGCCGCAACAGAAACAGCCACAGGAATACAGCAGCAGCAGCACCAGCAACAGGAATACAAGAGCAGCAGGAACAGTGACAGGAATCCAGCAGCAGCAGGAACAACCACAGGAATAAAGCAGCACCAGGAAAAGCCACAGGAATACAGGACTATCAGGAACAGCCACAGGAACACAGCAGCAGCAGAAACAGCCACACGAATACAGCAGCAGCAGGAAGACCCCCAGAAATGCAGCAGCAGCAGGAACAGTGACAGGAATACAGCAGCAGCAGGAACAGCCACAGGAATACAGTAGCAGCAGAAACTGCCACAGGAATACAGCAGCATCAGGATCAGCCAAAGATATGCAGCAGCAGCAGGAACAGCCACAGGAATACCGCAGTATCAGGAACAGCCAGAGGAATACAGCAGCAGTAGGAACAGCCACAGGAATACAGCAGCAACAGGAACATTGAAAGGAATACAGCAGCAGGAGGAACAGCCACAGGAATACAGCAGCAGCAGGAACAGCCACAGGAATACAGCAGTATCAGGAACAGCCAGAGGAATACAGCAGCAGCAGGAACAGCCACAGGAATACAGCAGCAACAGGAACAGTGACAGGAACACAGCAGCAGCAGGAACAGCCACAGGAATACAGCAGCAGCAGGAACAGCCACAAGAATACAGCAGCAGCAGAAACCGCCAGATGATTAGACCAACTTTGGGAACAGCAACAGGAATATAGCAGCAGCAGGAACAGCCACAGAAATCCCACATCAGCACGAACAGCAACAAACATGCAGTAGCAGCAGGAACAGCCACTGCAATACAGCAGCAGCTGCAACAGCCACAAGAATACAGCAGCAGCAGGAACAGACACTCAAATAAAGCAGCAGCAGGAACACCAACAGGAATGCAGCAGCAGCAGGAACAGCCAAAGGAATTCAGCAGCAGCAGGAACAGTCATAGGAATACAGTAGCAGCAGAAACTGCCACAGGAATACAGCAGCAGCAGGATCAGCCACAGAAATGCAGCAGCAGCACGAACAGCCATAGGAATACAGCAGCAGCCGCATGAACAGCCAAAGTTTTACCGCAGCAATAGCAATAGCCATGGGAATACAGCAGCAGTGGGAACAGCAACAGGAATATAGCAGCAGCAGGAATATCGACAGAAATCCCACAGCAGCAGGAACAGCAACTGAAATCCCACAGCAGCAGGAACAGCCACAGATAAATAGCAGCAGCAGGAACAGCTACAGGAATACAGCAGCAGCAGCAACAACAACAGAAATAAAGCAGCAGTAGGAACAGTGACACGAATACGGCAGCACCAGGAAAAGCCACAGGAATACAGCAGTATCAGGAACAGCCACAGGAACACAGCAGCAGCAGAAACAGCCACACGAATACAGCAGCAGCAGGAAGAGCCACAGAAATGCAGCAGCAGCAGGAACAGTGACAGGCATGCAGCAGCAGCAGGAACAACCACAGGAATACAGTAGCAGCAGAAACTGCCACAGGAATACAGCAGCAGCAGTTTCAGCCACAGATAAACAGGAGCAGCAGGAACAGCCAGAGGAATACAATAGCAGCAGGAATAGCCACAGGAAAACAGCAGGAGCAGGAGCAGCCACGGGAATATAGCAGCAGCAGGAAGAGCCACAGATATGCAGCAGCAGCAGGAACCGACACAGATATGCAGCAGCAGCAGGAACCGCCACAGGAATACAGCAGCAGCAGGAACAGCCATATGAATACAGCAGTATCAGGAACAGCCAGAGGAATACAGCAGCAGCAGGAACAGCCACAGAAATACAGCAGCAACAGGAACAGTGACAGGAATATACCAGCAGCAGGAACAGCCACCGGAATACAGCAGCAGCAGGAACAGCCACAGGAATACAGCAGCAGCAGGAACAGCCAAAGGAATACAGCAGCAGCAGGAACAAGCCACAGGAATACAGCAGCATCAGGAACAGCCACGGTAATACAGCAGCAGCAGGATCAGCCACAGGAATACAGCAGCAGCAGGAACAGCGAAAAGAATACAGCAGCAGCAGGAACAGCCAAAGGAATACAGCAGTAGCAGGAACAGCCACAGGAATACAGTAGCAGCAGAAACTGCCACAGGAATACAGCAGCGTCAGGATCAGCCAAAGATATGCAGCAGCAGCAGGAACAGCCACAGGAATACAGCAGTATCAGGAACAGCCAGAGGAATACAGCAGCAGTAGGAACAGCCACAGGAATACAGCAGCAACAGGAACATTGAAAGGAATACAGCAGCAGGAGGAACAGCCACAGGAATACAGCAGCAGCAGGAACAGCCACAGGAATACAGCAGTATCAGGAACAGCCAGAGGAATACAGCAGCAGCAGGAACAGCCACAGGAATACAGCAGCAACAGGAACAGTGACAGGAATACAGCAGCAGCAGGAACAGCCACAGGAATACAGCAGCAGCAGGAACAGCCACAAGAATACAGCAGCAGCAGAAACCGCCAGATGATTAGACCAACTTTGGGAACAGCAACAGGAATATAGCAGCAGCAGGAACAGCCACAGAAATCCCACATCAGCACGAACAGCAACAAACATGCAGTAGCAGCAGGAACAGCCACTGCAATACAGCAGCAGCTGCAACAGCCACAAGAATACAGCAGCAGCAGGAACAGACACTCAAATAAAGCAGCAGCAGGAACACCAACAGGAATGCAGCAGCAGCAGGAACAGCCAAAGGAATTCAGCAGCAGCAGGAACAGTCATAGGAATACAGTAGCAGCAGAAACTGCCACAGGAATACAGCAGCAGCAGGATCAGCCACAGAAATGCAGCAGCAGCACGAACAGCCATAGGAATACAGCAGCAGCCGCATGAACAGCCAAAGTTTTACCGCAGCAATAGGAATAGCCATGGGAATACAGCAGCAGTGGGAACAGCAACAGGAATATAGCAGCAGCAGGAATATCGACAGAAATCCCACAGCAGCAGGAACAGCAACTGAAATCCCACAGCAGCAGGAACAGCCACAGATAAATAGCAGCAGCAGGAACAGCTACAGGAATACAGCAGCAGCAGCAACAACAACAGAAATAAAGCAGCAGTAGGAACAGTGACACGAATACAGCAGCACCAGGAAAAGCCACAGGAATACAGCAGTGTCAGGAACAGCCACAGGAACACAGCAGCAGCAGAAACAGCCACACGAATACAGCAGCAGCAGGAAGAGCCACAGAAATGCAGCAGCAGCAGGAACAGTGACAGGCATGCAGCAGCAGCAGGAACAACCACAGGAATACAGTAGCAGCAGAAACTGCCACAGGAATACAGCAGCAGCAGTTTCAGCCACAGATAAACAGGAGCAGCAGGAACAGCCAGAGGAATACAATAGCAGCAGGAATAGCCACAGGAATACAGCAGGAGCAGGAGCAGCCACGGGAATATAGCAGCAGCAGGAAGAGCCACAGATATGCAGCAGCAGCAGGAACCGCCACAGATATGCAGCAGCAGCAGGAACCGCCACAGGAATACAGCAGCAGCAGGAACAGCCATATGAATACAGCAGTATCAGGAACAGCCAGAGGAATACAGCAGCAGCAGGAACAGCCACAGAAATACAGCAGCAACAGGAACAGTGACAGGAATATACCAGCAGCAGGAACAGCCACCGGAATACAGCAGCAGTAGGAACAGCCACAGGAATACAGCAGCAGCAGGAACAGCCAAAGGAATACAGCAGCAGCAGGAACAAGCCACAGGAATACAGCAGCATCAGGAACAGCCACAGGAATACAGCAGCAGCAGGATCAGCCACAGGAATACAGCAGCAGCAGGAACAGCGAAAAGAATACAGCAGCAGCAGGAACAGCCAAAGGTATACAGCAGTAGCAGGAACAGCCACAAGAATACAGCAGTAACAGGAACAGTGACAGGAATACAGCAGCAGCAGGAACAGCCACAGGAATACAGCAGCAGCAGGAACAGCCACAGGAATACAACAGCTGCAGGATTAGCCACAGGAATACAGCAGCAGCAGGAGCAGCCACAGGAATATAGCAGCAGCAGGAACAGCCACAGGAATAAAGCAGCAACAGGCAAAGTGACAGGAATACAGCAGAAGCAAGAACAGCCACAGGAATACAGCAGCAACAGGAACAGTGACAGGAATACAGCAGCAGCAGGAACAGCCACAGGAATACAGCAGTATCAGGAACAGCCAGAGGAATACAGCAGCAGTAGGAACAGCCATAGGAATACAGCAGCAGCAATAACATTGACAGGAATACAACAGCAGCAGGAGCAGCCACAGGAATACAGCAGCAGCAGGAACAGCCACAGGAAACCAGCAGCAGCAGGAAGGGCCAAAGGAATACAGCAGCAGCAGGAACAGACACGTGAATGCAGCAGCAGCTGGAGCTGGAATACAGCAGCAGCAGGAACACCTGCAGGATTACAACAGCAGCAGGAACAGCCACGGGAATATAGCAGCAGTTGGAATAGCAACAGGAATATAGCAGCAGCAGGAACAGTGACATAAATCCCACAGCAGCAGGAACAGCCACAGATAAATAGCAGCAGCAGGAACAGACACACAAATACAGCAGCAGCAGGAACAGCCACAGAAATGCAGCAGCAGCAGGAATAGCCACAGGAATTCAGCAGCAGCAGGAACAGCCACAAATATGCAGCAGCAGCAGGAACAGCCACAGGAATGCAGCAGCAGCAGGGACAGCCACAAGAATACAGCTGCAGGAGCAGGAACAGCCACACGAATACAACAGCAGAAGGACCAGCCACAGGAATACAGCAGCAGCAGGAACAGCCACAGGAATTCAGCAGCAGCAGGAACAGCTACAGGAATACAGCAGCAGAAGGATCAGCCACAGATATGCAGCAGCAGCAGGAACAGCCACAGGAATACAGCAGCAACAGCAGGAACAGCCACAGGATTACAACAGCAGCAGGATCAACCACAGGAATTCAGCAGCAGCAGGAACAGCTACAGGAATACAGCAGCAGAAGGATCAGCCACAGATATGAAGCAGCAGCAGGAACAGCCACAGGAATACAGCAGCAACAGCAGGAACAGCCACAGGATTACAACAGCAGCAGGATCAGCCACAGGAATTTAGCAGCCATTGGAATAGCAAATGCAATATAACAGCAGCAGGAACAGTGACAGAAACCCCACAGCAGCAGGAACAGCCACAGATATGCAGCCGCAACAGAAACAGCCACAGGAATACAGCAGCAGCAGCACCAGCAACAGGAATACAAGAGCAGCAGGAACAGTGACAGGAATCCAGCAGCAGCAGGAACAACCACAGGAATAAAGCAGCACCAGGAAAAGCCACAGGAATACAGGACTATCAGGAACAGCCACAGGAACACAGCAGCAGCAGAAACAGCCACACGAATACAGCAGCAGCAGGAAGACCCCCAGAAATGCAGCAGCAGCAGGAACTGTGACAGGAATACAGCAGCAGCAGGAACAGCCACAGGAATACAGTAGCAGCAGAAACTGCCACAGGAATACAGCAGCATCAGGATCAGCCAAAGATATGCAGCAGCAGCAGGAACAGCCACAGGAATACAGCAGTATCAGGAACAGCCAGAGGAATACAGCAGCAGTAGGAACAGCCACAGGAATACAGCAGCAACAGGAACATTGAAAGGAATACAGCAGCAGGAGGAACAGCCACAGGAATACAGCAGCAGCAGGAACAGCCACAGGAATACAGCAGTATCAGGAACAGCCAGAGGAATACAGCAGCAGCAGGAACAGCCACAGGAATACAGCAGCAACAGGAACAGTGACAGGAATACAGCAGCAGCAGGAACAGCCACAGGAATACAGCAGCAGCAGGAACAGCCACAAGAATACAGCAGCAGCAGAAACCGCCAGATGATTAGACCAACTTTGGGAACAGCAACAGGAATATAGCAGCAGCAGGAACAGCCACAGAAATCCCACATCAGCACGAACAGCAACAAACATGCAGTAGCAGCAGGAACAGCCACTGCAATACAGCAGCAGCTGCAACAGCCACAAGAATACAGCAGCAGCAGGAACAGACACTCAAATAAAGCAGCAGCAGGAACACCAACAGGAATGCAGCAGCAGCAGGAACAGCCAAAGGAATTCAGCAGCAGCAGGAACAGTCATAGGAATACAGTAGCAGCAGAAACTGCCACAGGAATACAGCAGCAGCAGGATCAGCCACAGAAATGCAGCAGCAGCACGAACAGCCATAGGAATACAGCAGCAGCCGCATGAACAGCCAAAGTTTTACCGCAGCAATAGCAATAGCCATGGGAATACAGCAGCAGTGGGAACAGCAACAGGAATATAGCAGCAGCAGGAATATCGACAGAAATCCCACAGCAGCAGGAACAGCAACTGAAATCCCACAGCAGCAGGAACAGCCACAGATAAATAGCAGCAGCAGGAACAGCTACAGGAATACAGCAGCAGCAGCAACAACAACAGAAATAAAGCAGCAGTAGGAACAGTGACACGAATACGGCAGCACCAGGAAAAGCCACAGGAATACAGCAGTATCAGGAACAGCCACAGGAACACAGCAGCAGCAGAAACAGCCACACGAATACAGCAGCAGCAGGAAGAGCCACAGAAATGCAGCAGCAGCAGGAACAGTGACAGGCATGCAGCAGCAGCAGGAACAACCACAGGAATACAGTAGCAGCAGAAACTGCCACAGGAATACAGCAGCAGCAGTTTCAGCCACAGATAAACAGGAGCAGCAGGAACAGCCAGAGGAATACAATAGCAGCAGGAATAGCCACAGGAAAACAGCAGGAGCAGGAGCAGCCACGGGAATATAGCAGCAGCAGGAAGAGCCACAGATATGCAGCAGCAGCAGGAACCGACACAGATATGCAGCAGCAGCAGGAACCGCCACAGGAATACAGCAGCAGCAGGAACAGCCATATGAATACAGCAGTATCAGGAACAGCCAGAGGAATACAGCAGCAGCAGGAACAGCCACAGAAATACAGCAGCAACAGGAACAGTGACAGGAATATACCAGCAGCAGGAACAGCCACCGGAATACAGCAGCAGCAGGAACAGCCACAGGAATACAGCAGCAGCAGGAACAGCCAAAGGAATACAGCAGCAGCAGGAACAAGCCACAGGAATACAGCAGCATCAGGAACAGCCACGGTAATACAGCAGCAGCAGGATCAGCCACAGGAATACAGCAGCAGCAGGAACAGCGAAAAGAATACAGCAGCAGCAGGAACAGCCAAAGGAATACAGCAGTAGCAGGAACAGCCACAAGAATACAGCAGTAACAGGAACAGTGACAGGAATACAGCAGCAGCAGGAACAGCCACAGGAATACAGCAGCAGCAGGAACAGCCACAGGAATACAACAGCTGCAGGATTAGCCACAGGAATACAGCAGCAGCAGGAGCAGCCACAGGAATATAGCAGCAGCAGGAACAGCCACAGGAATAAAGCAGCAACAGGCAAAGTGACAGGAATACAGCAGAAGCAAGAACAGCCACAGGAATACAGCAGCAACAGGAACAGTGACAGGAATACAGCAGCAGCAGGAACAGCCACAGGAATACAGCAGTATCAGGAACAGCCAGAGGAATACAGCAGCAGTAGGAACAGCCATAGGAATACAGCAGCAGCAATAACATTGACAGGAATACAACAGCAGCAGGAGCAGCCACAGGAATACAGCAGCAGCAGGAACAGCCACAGGAAACCAGCAGCAGCAGGAAGGGCCAAAGGAATACAGCAGCAGCAGGAACAGACACGTGAATGCAGCAGCAGCTGGAGCTGGAATACAGCAGCAGCAGGAACACCTGCAGGATTACAACAGCAGCAGGAACAGCCACGGGAATATAGCAGCAGTTGGAATAGCAACAGGAATATAGCAGCAGCAGGAACAGTGACATAAATCCCACAGCAGCAGGAACAGCCACAGATAAATAGCAGCAGCAGGAACAGACACACAAATACAGCAGCAGCAGGAACAGCCACAGAAATGCAGCAGCAGCAGGAATAGCCAAAGGAATTCAGCAGCAGCAGGAACAGCCACAAATATGCAGCAGCAGCAGGAACAGCCACAGGAATGCAGCAGCAGCAGGGACAGCCACAAGAATACAGCTGCAGGAGCAGGAACAGCCACACGAATACAACAGCAGAAGGACCAGCCACAGGAATACAGCAGCAGCAGGAACAGCCACAGGAATTCAGCAGCAGCAGGAACAGCTACAGGAATACAGCAGCAGAAGGATCAGCCACAGATATGCAGCAGCAGCAGGAACAGCCACAGGAATACAGCAGCAACAGCAGGAACAGCCACAGGATTACAACAGCAGCAGGATCAACCACAGGAATTCAGCAGCAGCAGGAACAGCTACAGGAATACAGCAGCAGAAGGATCAGCCACAGATATGAAGCAGCAGCAGGAACAGCCACAGGAATACAGCAGCAACAGCAGGAACAGCCACAGGATTACAACAGCAGCAGGATCAGCCACAGGAATTTAGCAGCCATTGGAATAGCAAATGCAATATAACAGCAGCAGGAACAGTGACAGAAACCCCACAGCAGCAGGAACAGCCACAGATATGCAGCCGCAACAGAAACAGCCACAGGAATACAGCAGCAGCAGCACCAGCAACAGGAATACAAGAGCAGCAGGAACAGTGACAGGAATCCAGCAGCAGCAGGAACAACCACAGGAATAAAGCAGCACCAGGAAAAGCCACAGGAATACAGGACTATCAGGAACAGCCACAGGAACACAGCAGCAGCAGAAACAGCCACACGAATACAGCAGCAGCAGGAAGACCCCCAGAAATGCAGCAGCAGCAGGAACAGTGACAGGAATACAGCAGCAGCAGGAACAGCCACAGGAATACAGTAGCAGCAGAAACTGCCACAGGAATACAGCAGCATCAGGATCAGCCAAAGATATGCAGCAGCAGCAGGAACAGCCACAGGAATACCGCAGTATCAGGAACAGCCAGAGGAATACAGCAGCAGTAGGAACAGCCACAGGAATACAGCAGCAACAGGAACATTGAAAGGAATACAGCAGCAGGAGGAACAGCCACAGGAATACAGCAGCAGCAGGAACAGCCACAGGAATACAGCAGTATCAGGAACAGCCAGAGGAATACAGCAGCAGCAGGAACAGCCACAGGAATACAGCAGCAACAGGAACAGTGACAGGAACACAGCAGCAGCAGGAACAGCCACAGGAATACAGCAGCAGCAGGAACAGCCACAAGAATACAGCAGCAGCAGAAACCGCCAGATGATTAGACCAACTTTGGGAACAGCAACAGGAATATAGCAGCAGCAGGAACAGCCACAGAAATCCCACATCAGCACGAACAGCAACAAACATGCAGTAGCAGCAGGAACAGCCACTGCAATACAGCAGCAGCTGCAACAGCCACAAGAATACAGCAGCAGCAGGAACAGACACTCAAATAAAGCAGCAGCAGGAACACCAACAGGAATGCAGCAGCAGCAGGAACAGCCAAAGGAATTCAGCAGCAGCAGGAACAGTCATAGGAATACAGTAGCAGCAGAAACTGCCACAGGAATACAGCAGCAGCAGGATCAGCCACAGAAATGCAGCAGCAGCACGAACAGCCATAGGAATACAGCAGCAGCCGCATGAACAGCCAAAGTTTTACCGCAGCAATAGGAATAGCCATGGGAATACAGCAGCAGTGGGAACAGCAACAGGAATATAGCAGCAGCAGGAATATCGACAGAAATCCCACAGCAGCAGGAACAGCAACTGAAATCCCACAGCAGCAGGAACAGCCACAGATAAATAGCAGCAGCAGGAACAGCTACAGGAATACAGCAGCAGCAGCAACAACAACAGAAATAAAGCAGCAGTAGGAACAGTGACACGAATACAGCAGCACCAGGAAAAGCCACAGGAATACAGCAGTATCAGGAACAGCCACAGGAACACAGCAGCAGCAGAAACAGCCACACGAATACAGCAGCAGCAGGAAGAGCCACAGAAATGCAGCAGCAGCAGGAACAGTGACAGGCATGCAGCAGCAGCAGGAACAACCACAGGAATACAGTAGCAGCAGAAACTGCCACAGGAATACAGCAGCAGCAGTTTCAGCCACAGATAAGCAGGAGCAGCAGGAACAGCCACAGGAATACAATAGCAGCAGGAATAGCCACAGGAATACAGCAGGAGCAGGAGCAGCCACGGGAATATAGCAGCAGCAGGAAGAGCCACAGATATGCAGCAGCAGCAGGAACCGACACAGATATGCAGCAGCAGCAGGAACCGCCACAGGAATACAGCAGCAGCAGGAACAGCCATAGCAATACAGCAGTATCAGGAACAGCCAGAGGAATACAGCAGCAGCAGGAACAGCCACAGAAATACAGCAGCAACAGGAACAGTGACAGGAATATACCAGCAGCAGGAACAGCCACCGGAATACAGCAGCAGCAGGAACAGCCACAGGAATACAGCAGCAGCAGGAACAGCCAAAGGAATACAGCAGCAGCAGGAACAAGCCACAGGAATACAGCAGCATCAGGAACAGCCACAGGAATACAGCAGCAGCAGGATCAGCCACAGGAATACAGCAGCAGCAGGAACAGCGAAAAGAATACAGCAGCAGCAGGAACAGCCAAAGGAATACAGCAGTAGCAGGAACAGCCACAAGAATACAGCAGTAACAGGAACAGTGACAGGAATACAGCAGCAGCAGGAACAGCCACAGGAATACAGCAGCAGCAGGAACAGCCACAGGAATACAACAGCTGCAGGATTAGCCACAGGAATACGGCAGCAGCAGGAGCAGCCACAGGAATATAGCAGCAGCAGGAACAGCCACAGGAATAAAGCAGCAACAGGAACAGTGACAGGAATACAGCAGAAGCAAGAACAGCCACAGGAATACAGCAGCAACAGGAACAGTGACAGGAATACAGCAGCAGCAGGAACAGCCACAGGAATACAACAGCAGCAGGAATAGACACAGGCATACAGCAGCAGATGCAGGAAAAGCCACGGGAATACAGCTGTAGCAAGAACAGCCATAGATATGCAGCAGCAGCACTAACATTCACAGGAATAGAACAGCAGCAGAAACAGCCAGTGGATTACAGCAGCAGTGGGAACAGCAACAGGAATATAGCAGCAGCAGGAACACCAACAGAAATCCCACATCAGCACAAACAGCCACAGACATGCAGTAGCAGCAGGAACAGGCAACGGAATACAGCAGCAGCAGAAACAGCAACAGGAATAAAGCAGCAGCAGGAAGAGCCACAGAAATGCAGCAGCAGCAGTAACAGTGACAGGAATACAGCAGCAGCAGGAACAGCCACAGGAATACAGCAGTATCAGGAACAGCCAGAGGAATACAGCAGCAGTAGGAACAGCCATAGGAATACAGCAGCAACAGGAACATTGACAGGAATACAACAGCAGCAGGAGCAGCCACAGGAATACAGCAGCAGCAGGAACAGCCACAGGAAACCAGCAGCAGCAGGAAGGGCCAAAGGAATACAGCAGCAGCAGGAACAGCCACGTGAATGCAGCAGCAGCAGGAACAACTGCAGGATTACAACAGCAGCAGGAACACCTGCAGGATTACAACAGCAGCAGGAACAGCCACGGGAATATAGCAGCAGTTGGAATAGCAACAGGAATATAGCAGCAGCAGGAACAGCGACAGGAATCCCACAGCAGCAGGAACAGCCGCAGATAAATAGCAGCAGCAGGAACAGACACACAAATACAGCAGCAGCAGGAACAGCCACAGGAATGCAGCAGCAGCAGGAATAGCCAAAGGAATTCAGCAGCAGCAGGAACAGCCACAAATATGCAGCAGCAGCAGGAACAGCCACAGGAATGCAGCAGCAGCAGGGACAGCCACAAGAATACAGCTGCAGGAGCTGGAACAGCCACACGAATACAACAGCAGAAGGACCAGCCACAGGAATACAGCAGCAGCAGGAACAGCCACAGGAATTCAGCAGCAGCAGGAACAGCTACAGGAATACAGCAGCAGAAGGATCAGCCACAGATATGCAGCAGCAGCAGGAACAGCCACAGGAATACAGCAGCAACAGCAGGAACAGCCACAGGATTACAACAGCAGCAGGATCAGCCACAGGAATTTAGCAGCCATGGGAATGGCAAATGCAATATAACAGCAGCAGGAACAGCGAAAGAAACCCCACAGCAGCAGGAACAGCCACAGATATGCAGCAGCAACAGGAACAGCCACAGGAATACAGCAGCAGCAGCACCAGCAACAGGAATACAAGAGCAGCAGTAACAGTGACAGGAATCCAGCAGCAGCAGGAACAACCACAGGAATACAGCAGCACCAGGAAAAGCCACAGGAATACAGGACTATCAGGAACAGCCACAGGAACACAGCAGCAGCAGAAACAGCCACACGAATACAGCAGCAGCAGGAAGAGCCACAGAAATGCAGCAGCAGCAGGAACAGTGACAGGAATACAGCAGCAGCAGGAACAGCCACAGGAATAGAATAGCAGCAGAAACTGCCACAGGAATACAGCAGCATCAGGATCAGCCAAAGATATGCAGCAGCAGCAGGAACAGCCACAGGAATACAGCAGTATCAGGAACAGCCAGAGGAATACAGCAGCAGTAGGAACAGCCACAGGAATACAGCAGCAACAGGAACATTGAAAGGAATACAGCAGCAGGAGGAACAGCCACAGGAATACAGCAGCAGCAGGAACAGCCACAGGAATACTGCAGTATCAGGAACAGCCAGAGGAATACAGCAGCAGCAGGAACAGCCACAGGAATACAGCAGCAACAGGAACAGTGACAGGAATACAGCAGCAGCAGGAACAGCCACAGGAATAGAGCAGCAGCAGGAACAGCCACAAGATTACAGCAGCAGCAGAAACCGCCAGATGATTAGACCAGCTTTGGGAACAGCAACAGGAATATAGCAGCAGCAGTAACAGCCACAGAAATCCCACATCAGCACGAACAGCAACAAACATGCAGTAGCAGCAGGAACAGCCACTGCAATACAGCAGCAGCTGCAACAGCCACAAGAATACAGCAGCAGCAGGATCAGCCACAGGAATACAGCAGCAGCAGGAACAGCGAAAAGAATACAGCAGCAGCAGGAACAGCCAAAGGAATACAGCAGTAGCAGGAACAGCCACAAGAATACAGCAGTAACAGGAACAGTGACAGGAATACAGCAGCAGCAGGAACAGCCACAGGAATACAGCAGCAGCAGGAACAGCCACAGGAATACAACAGCTGCAGGATTAGCCACAGGAATACAGCAGCAGCAGGAGCAGCCACAGGAATATAGCAGCAGCAGGAACAGCCACAGGAATAAAGCAGCAACAGGCAAAGTGACAGGAATACAGCAGAAGCAAGAACAGCCACAGGAATACAGCAGCAACAGGAACAGTGACAGGAATACAGCAGCAGCAGGAACAGCCACAGGAATACAGCAGTATCAGGAACAGCCAGAGGAATACAGCAGCAGTAGGAACAGCCATAGGAATACAGCAGCAGCAATAACATTGACAGGAATACAACAGCAGCAGGAGCAGCCACAGGAATACAGCAGCAGCAGGAACAGCCACAGGAAACCAGCAGCAGCAGGAAGGGCCAAAGGAATACAGCAGCAGCAGGAACAGACACGTGAATGCAGCAGCAGCTGGAGCTGGAATACAGCAGCAGCAGGAACACCTGCAGGATTACAACAGCAGCAGGAACAGCCACGGGAATATAGCAGCAGTTGGAATAGCAACAGGAATATAGCAGCAGCAGGAACAGTGACATAAATCCCACAGCAGCAGGAACAGCCGCAGATAAATAGCAGCAGCAGGAACAGACACACAAATACAGCAGCAGCAGGAACAGCCACAGAAATGCAGCAGCAGCAGGAATAGCCAAAGGAATTCAGCAGCAGCAGGAACAGCCACAAATATGCAGCAGCAGCAGGAACAGCCACAGGAATGCAGCAGCAGCAGGGACAGCCACAAGAATACAGCTGCAGGAGCAGGAACAGCCACACGAATACAACAGCAGAAGGACCAGCCACAGGAATATAGCAGCAGCAGGAACAGCCACAGGAATAAAGCAGCAACAGGCAAAGTGACAGGAATACAGCAGAAGCAAGAACAGCCACAGGAATACAGCAGCAACAGGAACAGTGACAGGAATACAGCAGCAGCAGGAACAGCCACAGGAATACAGCAGTATCAGGAACAGCCAGAGGAATACAGCAGCAGTAGGAACAGCCATAGGAATACAGCAGCAGCAATAACATTGACAGGAATACAACAGCAGCAGGAGCAGCCACAGGAATACAGCAGCAGCAGGAACAGCCACAGGAAACCAGCAGCAGCAGGAAGGGCCAAAGGAATACAGCAGCAGCAGGAACAGACACGTGAATGCAGCAGCAGCTGGAGCTGGAATACAGCAGCAGCAGGAACACCTGCAGGATTACAACAGCAGCAGGAACAGCCACGGGAATATAGCAGCAGTTGGAATAGCAACAGGAATATAGCAGCAGCAGGAACAGTGACATAAATCCCACAGCAGCAGGAACAGCCGCAGATAAATAGCAGCAGCAGGAACAGACACACAAATACAGCAGCAGCAGGAACAGCCACAGAAATGCAGCAGCAGCAGGAATAGCCAAAGGAATTCAGCAGCAGCAGGAACAGCCACAAATATGCAGCAGCAGCAGGAACAGCCACAGGAATGCAGCAGCAGCAGGGACAGCCACAAGAATACAGCTGCAGGAGCAGGAACAGCCACACGAATACAACAGCAGAAGGACCAGCCACAGGAATACAGCAGCAGCAGGAACAGCCACAGGAATTCAGCAGCAGCAGGAACAGCTACAGGAATACAGCAGCAGAAGGATCAGCCACAGATATGCAGCAGCAGCAGGAACAGCCACAGGAATACAGCAGCAACAGCAGGAACAGCCACAGGATTACAACAGCAGCAGGATCAACCACAGGAATTCAGCAGCAGCAGGAACAGCTACAGGAATACAGCAGCAGAAGGATCAGCCACAGATATGAAGCAGCAGCAGGAACAGCCACAGGAATACAGCAGCAACAGCAGGAACAGCCACAGGATTACAACAGCAGCAGGATCAGCCACAGGAATTTAGCAGCCATTGGAATAGCAAATGCAATATAACAGCAGCAGGAACAGTGACAGAAACCCCACAGCAGCAGGAACAGCCACAGATATGCAGCCGCAACAGAAACAGCCACAGGAATACAGCAGCAGCAGCACCAGCAACAGGAATACAAGAGCAGCAGGAACAGTGACAGGAATCCAGCAGCAGCAGGAACAACCACAGGAATAAAGCAGCACCAGGAAAAGCCACAGGAATACAGGACTATCAGGAACAGCCACAGGAACACAGCAGCAGCAGAAACAGCCACACGAATACAGCAGCAGCAGGAAGACCCCCAGAAATGCAGCAGCAGCAGGAACAGTGACAGGAATACAGCAGCAGCAGGAACAGCCACAGGAATACAGTAGCAGCAGAAACTGCCACAGGAATACAGCAGCGTCAGGATCAGCCAAAGATATGCAGCAGCAGCAGGAACAGCCACAGGAATACAGCAGTATCAGGAACAGCCAGAGGAATACAGCAGCAGTAGGAACAGCCACAGGAATACAGCAGCAACAGGAACATTGAAAGGAATACAGCAGCAGGAGGAACAGCCACAGGAATACAGCAGCAGCAGGAACAGCCACAGGAATACAGCAGTATCAGGAACAGCCAGAGGAATACAGCAGCAGCAGGAACAGCCACAGGAATACAGCAGCAACAGGAACAGTGACAGGAATACAGCAGCAGCAGGAACAGCCACAGGAATACAGCAGCAGCAGGAACAGCCACAAGAATACAGCAGCAGCAGAAACCGCCAGATGATTAGACCAACTTTGGGAACAGCAACAGGAATATAGCAGCAGCAGGAACAGCCACAGAAATCCCACATCAGCACGAACAGCAACAAACATGCAGTAGCAGCAGGAACAGCCACTGCAATACAGCAGCAGCTGCAACAGCCACAAGAATACAGCAGCAGCAGGAACAGACACTCAAATAAAGCAGCAGCAGGAACACCAACAGGAATGCAGCAGCAGCAGGAACAGCCAAAGGAATTCAGCAGCAGCAGGAACAGTCATAGGAATACAGTAGCAGCAGAAACTGCCACAGGAATACAGCAGCAGCAGGATCAGCCACAGAAATGCAGCAGCAGCACGAACAGCCATAGGAATACAGCAGCAGCCGCATGAACAGCCAAAGTTTTACCGCAGCAATAGGAATAGCCATGGGAATACAGCAGCAGTGGGAACAGCAACAGGAATATAGCAGCAGCAGGAATATCGACAGAAATCCCACAGCAGCAGGAACAGCAACTGAAATCCCACAGCAGCAGGAACAGCCACAGATAAATAGCAGCAGCAGGAACAGCTACAGGAATACAGCAGCAGCAGCAACAACAACAGAAATAAAGCAGCAGTAGGAACAGTGACACGAATACAGCAGCACCAGGAAAAGCCACAGGAATACAGCAGTGTCAGGAACAGCCACAGGAACACAGCAGCAGCAGAAACAGCCACACGAATACAGCAGCAGCAGGAAGAGCCACAGAAATGCAGCAGCAGCAGGAACAGTGACAGGCATGCAGCAGCAGCAGGAACAACCACAGGAATACAGTAGCAGCAGAAACTGCCACAGGAATACAGCAGCAGCAGTTTCAGCCACAGATAAACAGGAGCAGCAGGAACAGCCAGAGGAATACAATAGCAGCAGGAATAGCCACAGGAATACAGCAGGAGCAGGAGCAGCCACGGGAATATAGCAGCAGCAGGAAGAGCCACAGATATGCAGCAGCAGCAGGAACCGCCACAGATATGCAGCAGCAGCAGGAACCGCCACAGGAATACAGCAGCAGCAGGAACAGCCATATGAATACAGCAGTATCAGGAACAGCCAGAGGAATACAGCAGCAGCAGGAACAGCCACAGAAATACAGCAGCAACAGGAACAGTGACAGGAATATACCAGCAGCAGGAACAGCCACCGGAATACAGCAGCAGTAGGAACAGCCACAGGAATACAGCAGCAGCAGGAACAGCCAAAGGAATACAGCAGCAGCAGGAACAAGCCACAGGAATACAGCAGCATCAGGAACAGCCACAGGAATACAGCAGCAGCAGGATCAGCCACAGGAATACAGCAGCAGCAGGAACAGCGAAAAGAATACAGCAGCAGCAGGAACAGCCAAAGGTATACAGCAGTAGCAGGAACAGCCACAAGAATACAGCAGTAACAGGAACAGTGACAGGAATACAGCAGCAGCAGGAACAGCCACAGGAATACAGCAGCAGCAGGAACAGCCACAGGAATACAACAGCTGCAGGATTAGCCACAGGAATACAGCAGCAGCAGGAGCAGCCACAGGAATATAGCAGCAGCAGGAACAGCCACAGGAATAAAGCAGCAACAGGCAAAGTGACAGGAATACAGCAGAAGCAAGAACAGCCACAGGAATACAGCAGCAACAGGAACAGTGACAGGAATACAGCAGCAGCAGGAACAGCCACAGGAATACAGCAGTATCAGGAACAGCCAGAGGAATACAGCAGCAGTAGGAACAGCCATAGGAATACAGCAGCAGCAATAACATTGACAGGAATACAACAGCAGCAGGAGCAGCCACAGGAATACAGCAGCAGCAGGAACAGCCACAGGAAACCAGCAGCAGCAGGAAGGGCCAAAGGAATACAGCAGCAGCAGGAACAGACACGTGAATGCAGCAGCAGCTGGAGCTGGAATACAGCAGCAGCAGGAACACCTGCAGGATTACAACAGCAGCAGGAACAGCCACGGGAATATAGCAGCAGTTGGAATAGCAACAGGAATATAGCAGCAGCAGGAACAGTGACATAAATCCCACAGCAGCAGGAACAGCCACAGATAAATAGCAGCAGCAGGAACAGACACACAAATACAGCAGCAGCAGGAACAGCCACAGAAATGCAGCAGCAGCAGGAATAGCCACAGGAATTCAGCAGCAGCAGGAACAGCCACAAATATGCAGCAGCAGCAGGAACAGCCACAGGAATGCAGCAGCAGCAGGGACAGCCACAAGAATACAGCTGCAGGAGCAGGAACAGCCACACGAATACAACAGCAGAAGGACCAGCCACAGGAATACAGCAGCAGCAGGAACAGCCACAGGAATTCAGCAGCAGCAGGAACAGCTACAGGAATACAGCAGCAGAAGGATCAGCCACAGATATGCAGCAGCAGCAGGAACAGCCACAGGAATACAGCAGCAACAGCAGGAACAGCCACAGGATTACAACAGCAGCAGGATCAACCACAGGAATTCAGCAGCAGCAGGAACAGCTACAGGAATACAGCAGCAGAAGGATCAGCCACAGATATGAAGCAGCAGCAGGAACAGCCACAGGAATACAGCAGCAACAGCAGGAACAGCCACAGGATTACAACAGCAGCAGGATCAGCCACAGGAATTTAGCAGCCATTGGAATAGCAAATGCAATATAACAGCAGCAGGAACAGTGACAGAAACCCCACAGCAGCAGGAACAGCCACAGATATGCAGCCGCAACAGAAACAGCCACAGGAATACAGCAGCAGCAGCACCAGCAACAGGAATACAAGAGCAGCAGGAACAGTGACAGGAATCCAGCAGCAGCAGGAACAACCACAGGAATAAAGCAGCACCAGGAAAAGCCACAGGAATACAGGACTATCAGGAACAGCCACAGGAACACAGCAGCAGCAGAAACAGCCACACGAATACAGCAGCAGCAGGAAGACCCCCAGAAATGCAGCAGCAGCAGGAACAGTGACAGGAATACAGCAGCAGCAGGAACAGCCACAGGAAAACAGTAGCAGCAGAAACTGCCACAGGAATACAGCAGCATCAGGATCAGCCAAAGATATGCAGCAGCAGCAGGAACAGCCACAGGAATACAGCAGTATCAGGAACAGCCAGAGGAATACAGCAGCAGTAGGAACAGCCACAGGAATACAGCAGCAACAGGAACATTGAAAGGAATACAGCAGCAGGAGGAACAGCCACAGGAATACAGCAGCAGCAGGAACAGCCACAGGAATACAGCAGTATCAGGAACAGCCAGAGGAATACAGCAGCAGCAGGGACAGCCACAGGAATACAGCAGCAACAGGAACAGTGACAGGAATACAGCAGCAGCAGGAACAGCCACAGGAATACAGCAGCAGCAGGAACAGCCACAAGAATACAGCAGCAGCAGAAACCGCCAGATGATTAGACCAACTTTGGGAACAGCAACAGGAATATAGCAGCAGCAGGAACAGCCACAGAAATCCCACATCAGCACGAACAGCAACAAACATGCAGTAGCAGCAGGAACAGCCACTGCAATACAGCAGCAGCTGCAACAGCCACAAGAATACAGCAGCAGCAGGAACAGACACTCAAATAAAGCAGCAGCAGGAACACCAACAGGAATGCAGCAGCAGCAGGAACAGCCAAAGGAATTCAGCAGCAGCAGGAACAGTCATAGGAATACAGTAGCAGCAGAAACTGCCACAGGAATACAGCAGCAGCAGGATCAGCCACAGAAATGCAGCAGCAGCACGAACAGCCATAGGAATACAGCAGCAGCCGCATGAACAGCCAAAGTTTTACCGCAGCAATAGCAATAGCCATGGGAATACAGCAGCAGTGGGAACAGCAACAGGAATATAGCAGCAGCAGGAATATCGACAGAAATCCCACAGCAGCAGGAACAGCAACTGAAATCCCACAGCAGCAGGAACAGCCATAGATAAATAGCAGCAGCAGGAACAGCTACAGGAATACAGCAGCAGCAGCAACAACAACAGAAATAAAGCAGCAGTAGGAACAGTGACACGAATACGGCAGCACCAGGAAAAGCCACAGGAATACAGCAGTATCAGGAACAGCCACAGGAACACAGCAGCAGCAGAAACAGCCACACGAATACAGCAGCAGCAGGAAGAGCCACAGAAATGCAGCAGCAGCAGGAACAGTGACAGGCATGCAGCAGCAGCAGGAACAACCACAGGAATACAGTAGCAGCAGAAACTGCCACAGGAATACAGCAGCAGCAGTTTCAGCCACAGATAAACAGGAGCAGCAGGAACAGCCAGAGGAATACAATAGCAGCAGGAATAGCCACAGGAAAACAGCAGGAGCAGGAGCAGCCACGGGAATATAGCAGCAGCAGGAAGAGCCACAGATATGCAGCAGCAGCAGGAACCGCCACAGATATGCAGCAGCAGCAGGAACCGCCACAGGAATACAGCAGCAGCAGGAACAGCCATATGAATACAGCAGTATCAGGAACAGCCAGAGGAATACAGCAGCAGCAGGAACAGCCACAGAAATACAGCAGCAACAGGAACAGTGACAGGAATATACCAGCAGCAGGAACAGCCACCGGAATACAGCAGCAGCAGGAACAGCCACAGGAATACAGCAGCAGCAGGAACAGCCAAAGGAATACAGCAGCAGCAGGAACAAGCCACAGGAATACAGCAGCATCAGGAACAGCCACGGTAATACAGCAGCAGCAGGATCAGCCACAGGAATACAGCAGCAGCAGGAACAGCGAAAAGAATACAGCAGCAGCAGGAACAGCCAAAGGAATACAGCAGTAGCAGGAACAGCCACAAGAATACAGCAGTAACAGGAACAGTGACAGGAATACAGCAGCAGCAGGAACAGCCACAGGAATACAGCAGCAGCAGGAACAGCCACAGGAATACAACAGCTGCAGGATTAGCCACAGGAATACAGCAGCAGCAGGAGCAGCCACAGGAATATAGCAGCAGCAGGAACAGCCACAGGAATAAAGCAGCAACAGGCAAAGTGACAGGAATACAGCAGAAGCAAGAACAGCCACAGGAATACAGCAGCAACAGGAACAGTGACAGGAATACAGCAGCAGCAGGAACAGCCACAGGAATACAGCAGTATCAGGAACAGCCAGAGGAATACAGCAGCAGTAGGAACAGCCATAGGAATACAGCAGCAGCAATAACATTGACAGGAATACAACAGCAGCAGGAGCAGCCACAGGAATACAGCAGCAGCAGGAACAGCCACAGGAAACCAGCAGCAGCAGGAAGGGCCAAAGGAATACAGCAGCAGCAGGAACAGACACGTGAATGCAGCAGCAGCTGGAGCTGGAATACAGCAGCAGCAGGAACACCTGCAGGATTACAACAGCAGCAGGAACAGCCACGGGAATATAGCAGCAGTTGGAATAGCAACAGGAATATAGCAGCAGCAGGAACAGTGACATAAATCCCACAGCAGCAGGAACAGCCACAGATAAATAGCAGCAGCAGGAACAGACACACAAATACAGCAGCAGCAGGAACAGCCACAGAAATGCAGCAGCAGCAGGAATAGCCAAAGGAATTCAGCAGCAGCAGGAACAGCCACAAATATGCAGCAGCAGCAGGAACAGCCACAGGAATGCAGCAGCAGCAGGGACAGCCACAAGAATACAGCTGCAGGAGCAGGAACAGCCACACGAATACAACAGCAGAAGGACCAGCCACAGGAATACAGCAGCAGCAGGAACAGCCACAGGAATTCAGCAGCAGCAGGAACAGCTACAGGAATACAGCAGCAGAAGGATCAGCCACAGATATGCAGCAGCAGCAGGAACAGCCACAGGAATACAGCAGCAACAGCAGGAACAGCCACAGGATTACAACAGCAGCAGGATCAACCACAGGAATTCAGCAGCAGCAGGAACAGCTACAGGAATACAGCAGCAGAAGGATCAGCCACAGATATGAAGCAGCAGCAGGAACAGCCACAGGAATACAGCAGCAACAGCAGGAACAGCCACAGGATTACAACAGCAGCAGGATCAGCCACAGGAATTTAGCAGCCATTGGAATAGCAAATGCAATATAACAGCAGCAGGAACAGTGACAGAAACCCCACAGCAGCAGGAACAGCCACAGATATGCAGCCGCAACAGAAACAGCCACAGGAATACAGCAGCAGCAGCACCAGCAACAGGAATACAAGAGCAGCAGGAACAGTGACAGGAATCCAGCAGCAGCAGGAACAACCACAGGAATAAAGCAGCACCAGGAAAAGCCACAGGAATACAGGACTATCAGGAACAGCCACAGGAACACAGCAGCAGCAGAAACAGCCACACGAATACAGCAGCAGCAGGAAGACCCCCAGAAATGCAGCAGCAGCAGGAACAGTGACAGGAATACAGCAGCAGCAGGAACAGCCACAGGAATACAGTAGCAGCAGAAACTGCCACAGGAATACAGCAGCATCAGGATCAGCCAAAGATATGCAGCAGCAGCAGGAACAGCCACAGGAATACCGCAGTATCAGGAACAGCCAGAGGAATACAGCAGCAGTAGGAACAGCCACAGGAATACAGCAGCAACAGGAACATTGAAAGGAATACAGCAGCAGGAGGAACAGCCACAGGAATACAGCAGCAGCAGGAACAGCCACAGGAATACAGCAGTATCAGGAACAGCCAGAGGAATACAGCAGCAGCAGGAACAGCCACAGGAATACAGCAGCAACAGGAACAGTGACAGGAACACAGCAGCAGCAGGAACAGCCACAGGAATACAGCAGCAGCAGGAACAGCCACAAGAATACAGCAGCAGCAGAAACCGCCAGATGATTAGACCAACTTTGGGAACAGCAACAGGAATATAGCAGCAGCAGGAACAGCCACAGAAATCCCACATCAGCACGAACAGCAACAAACATGCAGTAGCAGCAGGAACAGCCACTGCAATACAGCAGCAGCTGCAACAGCCACAAGAATACAGCAGCAGCAGGAACAGACACTCAAATAAAGCAGCAGCAGGAACACCAACAGGAATGCAGCAGCAGCAGGAACAGCCAAAGGAATTCAGCAGCAGCAGGAACAGTCATAGGAATACAGTAGCAGCAGAAACTGCCACAGGAATACAGCAGCAGCAGGATCAGCCACAGAAATGCAGCAGCAGCACGAACAGCCATAGGAATACAGCAGCAGCCGCATGAACAGCCAAAGTTTTACCGCAGCAATAGGAATAGCCATGGGAATACAGCAGCAGTGGGAACAGCAACAGGAATATAGCAGCAGCAGGAATATCGACAGAAATCCCACAGCAGCAGGAACAGCAACTGAAATCCCACAGCAGCAGGAACAGCCACAGATAAATAGCAGCAGCAGGAACAGCTACAGGAATACAGCAGCAGCAGCAACAACAACAGAAATAAAGCAGCAGTAGGAACAGTGACACGAATACAGCAGCACCAGGAAAAGCCACAGGAATACAGCAGTATCAGGAACAGCCACAGGAACACAGCAGCAGCAGAAACAGCCACACGAATACAGCAGCAGCAGGAAGAGCCACAGAAATGCAGCAGCAGCAGGAACAGTGACAGGCATGCAGCAGCAGCAGGAACAACCACAGGAATACAGTAGCAGCAGAAACTGCCACAGGAATACAGCAGCAGCAGTTTCAGCCACAGATAAGCAGGAGCAGCAGGAACAGCCACAGGAATACAATAGCAGCAGGAATAGCCACAGGAATACAGCAGGAGCAGGAGCAGCCACGGGAATATAGCAGCAGCAGGAAGAGCCACAGATATGCAGCAGCAGCAGGAACCGACACAGATATGCAGCAGCAGCAGGAACCGCCACAGGAATACAGCAGCAGCAGGAACAGCCATAGCAATACAGCAGTATCAGGAACAGCCAGAGGAATACAGCAGCAGCAGGAACAGCCACAGAAATACAGCAGCAACAGGAACAGTGACAGGAATATACCAGCAGCAGGAACAGCCACCGGAATACAGCAGCAGCAGGAACAGCCACAGGAATACAGCAGCAGCAGGAACAGCCAAAGGAATACAGCAGCAGCAGGAACAAGCCACAGGAATACAGCAGCATCAGGAACAGCCACAGGAATACAGCAGCAGCAGGATCAGCCACAGGAATACAGCAGCAGCAGGAACAGCGAAAAGAATACAGCAGCAGCAGGAACAGCCAAAGGAATACAGCAGTAGCAGGAACAGCCACAAGAATACAGCAGTAACAGGAACAGTGACAGGAATACAGCAGCAGCAGGAACAGCCACAGGAATACAGCAGCAGCAGGAACAGCCACAGGAATACAACAGCTGCAGGATTAGCCACAGGAATACAGCAGCAGCAGGAGCAGCCACAGGAATATAGCAGCAGCAGGAACAGCCACAGGAATAAAGCAGCAACAGGAACAGTGACAGGAATACAGCAGAAGCAAGAACAGCCACAGGAATACAGCAGCAACAGGAACAGTGACAGGAATACAGCAGCAGCAGGAACAGCCACAGGAATACAACAGCAGCAGGAATAGACACAGGCATACAGCAGCAGATGCAGGAAAAGCCACGGGAATACAGCTGTAGCAAGAACAGCCATAGATATGCAGCAGCAGCACTAACATTCACAGGAATAGAACAGCAGCAGAAACAGCCAGTGGATTACAGCAGCAGTGGGAACAGCAACAGGAATATAGCAGCAGCAGGAACACCAACAGAAATCCCACATCAGCACAAACAGCCACAGACATGCAGTAGCAGCAGGAACAGGCAACGGAATACAGCAGCAGCAGAAACAGCAACAGGAATAAAGCAGCAGCAGGAAGAGCCACAGAAATGCAGCAGCAGCAGTAACAGTGACAGGAATACAGCAGCAGCAGGAACAGCCACAGGAATACAGCAGTATCAGGAACAGCCAGAGGAATACAGCAGCAGTAGGAACAGCCATAGGAATACAGCAGCAACAGGAACATTGACAGGAATACAACAGCAGCAGGAGCAGCCACAGGAATACAGCAGCAGCAGGAACAGCCACAGGAAACCAGCAGCAGCAGGAAGGGCCAAAGGAATACAGCAGCAGCAGGAACAGCCACGTGAATGCAGCAGCAGCAGGAACAACTGCAGGATTACAACAGCAGCAGGAACACCTGCAGGATTACAACAGCAGCAGGAACAGCCACGGGAATATAGCAGCAGTTGGAATAGCAACAGGAATATAGCAGCAGCAGGAACAGCGACAGGAATCCCACAGCAGCAGGAACAGCCGCAGATAAATAGCAGCAGCAGGAACAGACACACAAATACAGCAGCAGCAGGAACAGCCACAGGAATGCAGCAGCAGCAGGAATAGCCAAAGGAATTCAGCAGCAGCAGGAACAGCCACAAATATGCAGCAGCAGCAGGAACAGCCACAGGAATGCAGCAGCAGCAGGGACAGCCACAAGAATACAGCTGCAGGAGCAGGAACAGCCACACGAATACAACAGCAGAAGGACCAGCCACAGGAATACAGCAGCAGCAGGAACAGCCACAGGAATTCAGCAGCAGCAGGAACAGCTACAGGAATACAGCAGCAGAAGGATCAGCCACAGATATGCAGCAGCAGCAGGAACAGCCACAGGAATACAGCAGCAACAGCAGGAACAGCCACAGGATTACAACAGCAGCAGGATCAGCCACAGGAATTTAGCAGCCATGGGAATGGCAAATGCAATATAACAGCAGCAGGAACAGCGAAAGAAACCCCACAGCAGCAGAAACAGCCACAGATATGCAGCAGCAACAGGAACAGCCACAGGAATACAGCAGCAGCAGCACCAGCAACAGGAATACAAGAGCAGCAGGAACAGTGACAGGAATCCAGCAGCAGCAGGAACAACCACAGGAATACAGCAGCACCAGGAAAAGCCACAGGAATACAGGACTATCAGGAACAGCCACAGGAACACAGCAGCAGCAGAAACAGCCACACGAATACAGCAGCAGCAGGAAGAGCCACAGAAATGCAGCAGCAGCAGGAACAGTGACAGGAATACAGCAGCAGCAGGAACAGCCACAGGAATAGAATAGCAGCAGAAACTGCCACAGGAATACAGCAGCATCAGGATCAGCCAAAGATATGCAGCAGCAGCAGGAACAGCCACAGGAATACAGCAGTATCAGGAACAGCCAGAGGAATACAGCAGCAGTAGGAACAGCCACAGGAATACAGCAGCAACAGGAACATTGAAAGGAATACAGCAGCAGGAGGAACAGCCACAGGAATACAGCAGCAGCAGGAACAGCCACAGGAATACTGCAGTATCAGGAACAGCCAGAGGAATACAGCAGCAGCAGGAACAGCCACAGGAATACAGCAGCAACAGGAACAGTGACAGGAATACAGCAGCAGCAGGAACAGCCACAGGAATAGAGCAGCAGCAGGAACAGCCACAAGATTACAGCAGCAGCAGAAACCGCCAGATGATTAGACCAGCTTTGGGAACAGCAACAGGAATATAGCAGCAGCAGTAACAGCCACAGAAATCCCACATCAGCACGAACAGCAACAAACATGCAGTAGCAGCAGGAACAGCCACTGCAATACAGCAGCAGCTGCAACAGCCACAAGAATACAGCAGCAGCAGGAACAGACACTCAAATAAAGCAGCAGCAGGAACACCAACAGGAATGCAGCAGCAGCAGGAACAGCCAAAGGAATTCAGCAGCAGCAGGAACAGTCATAGGAATACAGTAGCAGCAGAAACTGCCACAGGAATACAGCAGCAGCAGGATCAGCCACAGAAATGCAGCAGCAGCACGAACAGCCATAGGAATACAGCAGCAGCCGCATGAACAGCCAAAGTTTTACCGCAGCAATAGGAATAGCCATGGGAATACAGCAGCAGTGGGAACAGCAACAGGAATATAGCAGCAGCAGGAATATCGACAGAAATCCCACAGCAGCAGGAACAGCAACTGAAATCCCACAGCAGCAGGAACAGCCACAGATAAATAGCAGCAGCAGGAACAGCTACAGGAATACAGCAGCAGCAGCAACAACAACAGAAATAAAGCAGCAGTAGGAACAGTGACACGAATACAGCAGCACCAGGAAAAGCCACAGGAATACAGCAGTATCAGGAACAGCCACAGGAACACAGCAGCAGCAGAAACAGCCACACGAATACAGCAGCAGCAGGAAGAGCCACAGAAATGCAGCAGCAGCAGGAACAGTGACAGGCATGCAGCAGCAGCAGGAACAACCACAGGAATACAGTAGCAGCAGAAACTGCCACAGGAATACAGCAGCAGCAGTTTCAGCCACAGATAAACAGGAGCAGCAGGAACAGCCACAGGAATACAATAGCAGCAGGAATAGCCACAGGAATACAGCAGGAGCAGGAGCAGCCACGGGAATATAGCAGCAGCAGGAAGAGCCACAGATATGCAGCAGCAGCAGGAACCGCCACAGATATGCAGCAGCAGCAGGAACCGCCACAGGAATACAGCAGCAGCAGGAACAGCCATAGCAATACAGCAGTATCAGGAACAGCCAGAGGAATACAGCAGCAGCAGGAACAGCCACAGAAATACAGCAGCAACAGGAACAGTGACAGGAATATACCAGCAGCAGGAACAGCCACCGGAATACAGCAGCAGCAGGAACAGCCACAGGAATACAGCAGCAGCAGGAACAGCCAAAGGAATACAGCAGCAGCAGGAACAAGCCACAGGAATACAGCAGCATCAGGAACAGCCACAGGAATACAGCAGCAGCAGGATCAGCCACAGGAATACAGCAGCAGCAGGAACAGCGAAAAGAATACAGCAGCAGCAGGAACAGCCAAAGGAATACAGCAGTAGCAGGAACAGCCACAAGAATACAGCAGTAACAGGAACAGTGACAGGAATACAGCAGCAGCAGGAACAGCCACAAGAATACAGCAGCAGCAGAAACCGCCAGAGGATTACAGCAGCAGTGGGAACAGCAACAGGAATATAGCAGCAGCAGGAACAGCCACAGAAATCCCACATCAGCACGAACAGCAACAAACATGCAGTAGCAGCAGGAACAGTGACAGGCATACAGCAGCAGCAGGAACAACCACAGGAATACAGTAGCAGCAGAAACTGCCAAACGAATACAGCAGCAGCAGTTTCAGCCACAGATAAGCAGGAGCAGCAGGAACAGCCACAGGAATACAATAGCAGCAGGAATAGCCAGAGGAATACAGCAGGAGCAGGAGCAGCCACGGGAATATAGCAGCAGCAGGAAGAGCCACAGATATGCAGCAGCAGCAGGAACCGCCACAGATATGCAGCAGCAGCAGGAACCGCCACAGGAATACAGCAGCAGCAGGAACAGCCATAGGAATACAGCAGTATCAGGAACAGCCAGAGGAATACAGCAGCAGCAGGAACAGCCACAGAAATACAGCAGCAACAGGAACAGTGACAGGAATATAGCAGCAGCAGGAACAGCCACCGGAATACAGCAGCAGCAGGAACAGCCACAGGAATACAGCAGCAGCAGGAACAGCCAAAGGAATACAGCAGCAGCAGGAACAAGCCACAGGAATACAGCAGCATCAGGAACAGCCACAGGAATACAGCAGCAGCAGGAACAGCCAAAGGAATACAGCAGCAGCAGGAACAGCCAAAGGAATACAGCAGCAGCAGGAACAGCCACAGGAATACAGCAGCAGCAGGAACAGCCACAAGAATACAGCAGTAACAGGAACAGTGACAGGAATACAGCAGCAGCAGGAAAAGCCACAGGAATACAGCAGCAGCAGGAACAGCCACAGGAATACAACAGCAGCAGGAATAGCCACAGGAATACAGCAGCAGCAGGAGCAGCCACAGGAATATAGCAGCAGCAGGAACAGCCACAGGAATAAAGCAGCAACAGTAACAGTGACAGGAATACAGCAGCAGCAAGAACAGCCACAGGAATACAGCAGCAACAGGAACAGTGACAGGAATACAGCAGCAGCAGGAACAGCCACAGGAATACAGCAGCAGCAGGAACAGCCATGGGAATTCAGCAGCAGAAGGAGCCGGAATACAGCAGCAGTAGGAACTGCCACAGGAACATAGCAGCAGCAAGGAAACGCCACAGATATGAAGCATCAGCAGGAGGAACAACCACAGGAACACAGCTGAAGGAACAGCCACAGGAATACAACAGCAGCAGGAATAGACACAGGCATAGAGCAGCAGATGCAGAAAAAGCCACGGGAATACAGCTGTAGCAAGAACAGCCATACATATGCAGCTGCAGCACTAACATCCACAGGAATAGAACAGCAGCAGAAACAGCCAGTGGATTACAGCAGCAGTGGGAACAGCAACAGGAATATAGCAGCAGCAGGAACACCAACAGAAATCCCACATCAGCACAAACATCCACAGACATGCAGTAGCAGCAGGAACAGGCAACAGAATACAGCAGCAGCAGCAGAAACAGCCACAGGAATACAGCAGCAGCAGGAACAGCCACAGGAATACAGCAGCAGCAGGAACAGCCACAGGAATACAGCAGCAACAGGAACAGTGACCGGAATACACCAGCAGCAGGAACAGCCACAGGAATACAGCAGCAGCAGGAACAGCCACAAGAATACAGCAGCAGCAGAAACCGCCAGAGGATTACAGCAGCAGTGGGAACAGCAACAGGAATATAGCAGCAGCAGGAACAGCCACAGAAATCCCACATCAGCACGAACAGCAACAAACATGCAGTAGCAGCAGGAACAGCCACTGCAATACAGCAGCAGCGGCAACAGCCACAAGAATACAGCAGCAGCAGGAATAGCTGCAGGAATACAGCAGCAGCAGGAACAGACACTCAAATAAAGCAGCAGCAGGAACACCAACAGGAATGCAGCAGCAGCAGGAACAGCCAAATGAATTCAGCAGCAGCAGGAACAGTCATAGGAATACAGTAGCAGCAGAAACTGCCACAGGAATACAGCAGCAGCAGGATCAGCCACAGAAATGCAGCAGCGGCACGAACAGCCACAGGAATACAGCAGCAGTCGCATGAACAGCCAAAGTATTACCGCAGCAATAGGAATAGCCATCGGAATACAGCAGCAGTGGGAACAGCAACAGGAATATAGCAGCAGCAGGAATATCGACAGAAATCCCACAGCAGCAGGAACAGCAACTGAAATCCCACAGCAGCAGGAACAGCCACAGATAAATAGCAGCAGCAGGAACAGCTACAGGAATACAGCAGCAGCAGCAACAGCAACAGAAATAAAGCAGCAGTAGGAACAGTGACACGAATACTGCAGCACCAGGAAAAGCCACAGGAATACAGCAGTATCAGGAACAGCCACAGGAACATAGCAGCAGCAGAAACAGCCACACGAATACAGCAGCAGCAGGAAGAGCCACAGAAATGCAGCAGCAGCAGGAACAGTGACAGGCATACAGCAGCAGCAGGAACAACCACAGGAATACAGTAGCAGCAGAAACTGCCACAGGAATACAGCAGCAGCAGTTTCAGCCACAGATAAGCAGGAGCAGCAGGAACAGCCAGAGGAATACAATAGCAGCAGGAATAGCCACAGGAATACAGCAGGAGCAGGAGCAGATACGGGAATATAGCAGCAGCAGGAAGAGCCACAGATATGCAGCAGCAGCAGGATCGCCACAAAAATACAGCAGCAGCAGGAACAGCCATAGGAATACAGCAGTATCAGGAACCGCCAGAGGAATACAGCAGCAGCAGGAACAGCCACAGAAATATAGCAGCAACAGGAACAGTGACAGGAATATAGCAGCAGCAGGAACAGCCACCGGAATACAGCAGCAGCAGGAACAGCCACAGGAATACAGCAGCAGCAGGAACAGCCAAAGGAATACAGCAGCAGCAGGAACAAGCCACAGGAATACAGCAGCATCAGGAACAGCCACAGGAATACAGCAGCAGCAGGAACAGCCACAGGAATACAGCAGCAGCAGGAACAGCCAAAGGAATAGGGCAGCATCAGGAACAGCCAAAGGAATACAGCAGCAGCAGGAACAGCCAAAGGAATACAGCAGTAACAGGAACAGTGACAGGAATACAGCAGCAGCAGGAACAGCCAGAGGAATACAGCAGCAGCAGGAACAGCCACAGGAATACAACAGCAGCAGGAATAGCCACAGGAATACAGCAGCAGCAGGAGCAGCCACAGGAATATAGAAGCAGCAGGAACAGCCACAGGAATAAAGCAGCAACAGGAACAGTGACAGGAATACAGCAGCAGCAAAAACAGCCACAGGAATACAGCAGCAACAGGCACAGTGACAGGAATACAGCAGCAGCAGGAACAGCCACAGGAATACAGCAGCAGCAGGAGCTGGAATAGAGCAGCAGTAGGAACTGCCACAGGAACATAGCAGCAGCAAGGAAACGCCACAGATATGAAGCAGCAGCAGGAGGAACAACCACAGGAACACAGCAGAAGGAACAGCCACAGGAATACAACAGCAGCAGGAATAGACACAGGCATACAGCAGCAGATGCAGGAAAAGCCACGGGAATACAGCTGTAGCAAGAACAGCCATAGATATGCAGCTGCAGCACTAACATCCACAGGAATAGAACAGCAGCAGAAACAGCCAGTGGATTACAGCAGCAGTGGGAACAGCAACAGGAATATAGCAGCAGCAGGAACACCAACAGAAATCCCACATCAGCACAAACAGCCACAGACATGCAGTAGCAGCAGGAACAAGCAACGGAATACAGCAGCAGCAG
This sequence comes from Carcharodon carcharias, assembly GCF_017639515.1. Taxonomy (NCBI): domain Eukaryota; kingdom Metazoa; phylum Chordata; class Chondrichthyes; order Lamniformes; family Lamnidae; genus Carcharodon; species Carcharodon carcharias. The sequence continues at coordinate 116,356,702 of NC_054478.1, read as the reverse complement.
AAACAGCCACAGGATACAGCAGCAGCAGGAATAGCCACAGAAATGCAGCAGCAGCAGTAACAGTGACAGGAATACAGAAGCAGCAGGAACAGCCACAGGAATACAGCAGTATCAGGAACAGCCAGAGGAATACAGCAGCAGTAGGAACAGCCATAGGAATACAGCAGCAACAGGAACATTGACAGGAATACAACAGCAGCAGGAGCAGCCACAGGAATACAGCAGCAGCAGGAACAGCCACAGGAAACCAGCAGCAGCAGGAAGGGCCAAATGAATACAGCAGCAGCAGGAACAGCCACGTGAATGCAGCAGCAGCAGGAGCTGGAATACAGACGCAGCAGGAACTGCTGCAGGATTACAACAGCAGCAGGAACAGCCACGGGAATATAGCAGCAATGGGAATTGCAACAGGAATATAGCAGCAGCAGGAACAGCGACAGGAATCCCACAGCAGCAGGAACAGCCACAGATAAATAGCAGCAGCAGGAACAGACACACAAATACAGCAGCAGCAGGAACAGCCACAGGAATGCAGCAGCAGCAGGAATAGCCAAAGGAATTCAGCAGCAGCAGGAACAGCCACAAATAAGCAGCAGCAGCTGGAACAGCCACAGGAATGCAGCAGCAGCAGGGACAGCCACAAGAATACAGCTGCAGGATCAGGAACAGCCACACGAATACAACAGCAGAAGGACCAGCCACAGGAATACAGCAGCAGCAGGAACAGCCACAGGATTTCAGCAGCAGCAGGAACAGCTACAGGAATACAGCAGCAGAAGGATCAGCCACAGATATGCAGCAGCAGCAGGAACAGCCACAGGAATACAGCAGCAACAGCAGGAACAGCCACAGGATTACAACAGCAACAGGATCAGCCACAGGAATATAGCAGCCATAGGAATAGCAAATGCAATATAACAGCAGCAGGAACAGCGACAGAAACCCCACAGCAGCAGGAACAGCCACGGATATGCAGCAGCAACAGGAACAGCCACAGGAATACAGCAGCAGCAGCACCAGCAACAGGAATACAAGAGCAGCAGGAACAGTGACAGGAATACAGCAGCAGCAGGAACAACCACAGGAATACAGCAGCACCAGGAAAAGCCACAGGAATACCGGACTATCAGGAACAGCCACAGGAACACAGCAGCAGCAGAAACAGCCAAACGAATACAGCAGCAGCAGGAAGAGCCACAGAAATGCAGCAGCAGCAGGAACAGTGACAGGAATACAGCAGCAGCAGGAACAGCCACAGGAATACAGTAGCAACAGAAACTGCCAAAGGAATACAGCAGCATCAGGATCAGGCAAAGATATGCAGCAGCAGCAGGAACAGCCACAGGAATACAGCAGTATCAGGAACAGCCAGAGGAATAGAGCAGCAGTAGGAACAGCCACAGGAATACAACAGCAGCAGGAACAGCCACAAGAATACAGCAGCAACAGGAACATTGAAAGGAATACAGCAGCAGGAGGAAAAGCCAGAGGAATACAGCAGCAGCAGGAACAGCCACAGGAATACAACAGCAGCAGGAACAGCCACAAGAATACAGCAGTAACAGGAACATTGACAGGAATACAGCAGCAGCAGGAACAGCCACAGGAATACAGCAGCAGCAGGAACAGCCACAGGAATACAACAGCAGCAGGAATAGCCACAAGAATACAGCAGCAGCAGGAGCAGCCACAGGAATATAGCAGCAGCAGGAACAGCCACAGGAATAAAGCAGCAACAGGAACAGTGACCGGAATACACCAGCAGCAGGAACAGCCACAGGAATACAGCAGCAGCAGGAACAGCCACAAGAATACAGCAGCAGCAGAAACCGCCAGAGGATTACAGCAGCAGTGGGAACAGCAACAGGAATATAGCAGCAGCAGGAACAGCCACAGAAATCCCACATCAGCACGAGCAGCAACAAACATGCAGTAGCAGCAGGAACAGCCACTGCAATACAGCAGCAGCGGCAACAGCCACAAGAATACAGCAGCAGCAGGAATAGCTGCAGGAATACAGCAGCAGCAGGAACAGACACTCAAATAAAGCAGCAGCAGGAACACCAACAGGAATGCAGCAGCAGCAGGAACAGCCAAATGAATTCAGCAGCAGCAGGAACAGTCATAGGAATACAGTAGCAGCAGAAACTGCCACAGGAATACAGCAGCAGCAGGATCAGCCACAGAAATGCAGCAGCGGCACGAACAGCCACAGGAATACAGCAGCAGTCGCATGAACAGCCAAAGTATTACCACAGCATTAGGAATAGCCATCGGAATACAGCAGCAGTGGGAACAGCAACAGGAATATAGCAGCAGCAGGAATATCGACAGAAATCCCAAAGCAGCAGGAACAGCAACTGAAATCCCACAGCAGCAGGAACAGCCACAGATAAATAGCAGCAGCAGGAACAGCTACAGGAATACAGCAGCAGCAGCAACAGCAACAGAAATAAAGCAGCAGTAGGAACAGTGACACGAATACAGCAGCACCAGGAAAAGCCACAGGAATACAGCAGTATCAGGAACAGCCACAGGAACACAGCAGCAGCAGAAACAGCCACACGAATACAGCAGCAGCAGGAAGAGCCACAGAAATGCAGCAGCAGCAGGAACTGTGACAGGCATACAGCAGATGCAGGAACAACCACAGGAATACAGTAGCAGCAGAAACTGCCACAGGAATACAGCAGCAGCAGTTTCAGCCACAGATAAGCAGGAGCAGCAGGAACAGCCAGAGGAATACAATAGCAGCAGGAATAGCCACAGGAATACAGCAGGAGCAGGAGCAGCCACGGGAATATAGCAGCAGCAGGAAGAGCCACAGATATGCAGCAGCAGCAGGAACCGCCACAAAAATACAGCAGCAGCAGGAACAGCCATAGGAATACAGCAGTATCAGGAACAGCCAGAGGAATACAGCAGCAGCAGGAACAGCCACAGAAATATAGCAGCAACAGGAACAGTGACAGGAATATAGCAGCAGCAGGAACAGCCACCGGAATACAGCAGCAGCAGGAACAGCCACAGGAATACAGCAGCAGCAGGAACAGCCAAAGGAATACAGCAGCAGCAGGAACAAGCCACAGGAATACAGCAGCATCAGGAACAGCGACAGGAATACAGCAGCAGCAGGAACAGCCACAGGAATACAGCAGCAGCAGGAACAGCCAAAGGAATAGGGCAAGAGCAAGAACAGCCAAAGGAATACAGCAGCAGCAGGAACAGCCAAAGGAATACAGCAGTAACAGGAACAGTGACAGGAATACAGCAGCAGCAGGAACAGCCAGAGGAATACAGCAGCAGCAGGAACAGCCACAGGAATACAACAGCAGCAGGAATAGCCACAGGAATACAGCAGCAGCAGGAGCAGCCACAGGAATATAGAAGCAGCAGGAACAGCCACAGGAATAAAGCAGCAACAGGAACAGTGACAGGAATACAGCAGCAGCAAGAACAGCCACAGGAATACAGCAGCAACAGGAACAGTGACAGGAATACAGCAGCAGCAGGAACAGCCACAGGAATACAGCAGCAGCAGGAACAGCCACGGGAATTCAGCAGCAGCAGGAGCTGGAATACAGCAGCAGTAGGAACTGCCACAGGAACATAGCAGCAGCAAGGACACGCCACAGATATGAAGCAGCAGCAGGAGGAACAACCACAGGAACACAGCAGAAGGAACAGCCACAGGAATACAACAGCAGCAGGAATAGACACAGGCATACAGCAGCAGATGCAGGAAAAGCCACGGGAATACAGCTGTAGCAAGAACAGCCATAGATATGCAGCAGCAGCACTAACATCCACAGGAATAGAACAGCAGCAGAAACAGCCAGTCGATTACAGCAGCAGTGGGAACAGCAACAGGAATATAGCAGCAGCAGGAACACCAACAGAAATCCCACATCAGCACAAACAGCCACAGACATGCAGTAGCAGCAGGAACAGGCAACGGAATACAGCAGCAGCAGAAACAGCCACAGGATAAAGCAGCAGCAGGAAGAGCCACAGAAATGCAGCAGCAGCAGTAACAGTGACAGGAATACAGAAGCAGCAGGAACAGCCACAGGAATACAGCAGTATCAGGAACCGCCAGAGGAATACAGCAGCAGTAGGAACAGCCATAGGAATACAGCAGCAACAGGAACATTGACAGGAATACAACAGCAGCAGGAGCAGCCACAGAAATACAGCAGCAGCAGGAACAGCCACAGGAAACCAGCAGCAGCAGGAAGGGCCAAATGAATACAGCAGCAGCAGGAACAGCCACGTGAATGCAGCAGCAGCAGGAGCTGGAATACAGCCGCAGCAGGAACTGCTGCAGGATTACAACAGCAGCAGGAACAGCCACGGGAATATAGCAGCAATGGGAATTGCAACAGGAATATAGCAGCAGCAGGAACAGCGACAGGAATCCCACAGCAGCAGGAACAGCCACAGATAAATAGCAGCAGCAGGAACAGACACACAAATACAGCAGCAGCAGGAACAGCCACAGGAATGCAGCAGCAGCAGGAATAGCCAAAGGAATTCAGCAGCAGCAGGAACAGCCACAAATAAGCAGCAGCAGCTTGAACAGCCACAGGAATGCAGCAGCAGCAGGGACAGCCACAAGAATACAGCTGCAGGAGCAGGAACAGCCACACGAATACAACAGCAGAAGGACCAGCCACAGGAATACAGCAGCAGCAGGAACAGCCACAGGATTTCAGCAGCAGCCGGAACAGCTACAGGAATACAGCAGCAGAAGGATCAGCCACAGATATGCAGCAGCAGCAGGAACAGCCACAGGAATACAGCAGCAACAGCAGGAACAGCCACAGGATTACAACAGCAACAGGATCAGCCACAGGAATATAGCAGCCATAGGAATAGCAAATGCAATATAACAGCAGCAGGAACAGCGACAGAAACCCCACAGCAGCAGGAACAGAAACGGATATGCAGCAGCAACAGGAACAGCCACAGGAATACAGCAGCAGCAGCACCAGCAACAGGAATACAAGAGCAGCAGGAACAGTGACAGGAATCCAGCAGCAGCAGGAACAACCACAGGAATACAGCAGCACCAGGAAAAGCCACAGGAATACCGGACTATCAGGAACAGCCAAAAGAATACAGCAGCAGCAGGAAGAGCCACAGAAATGCAGCAGCAGCAGGAACAGTGACAGGAATACAGCAGCAGCAGGAACAGCCACAGGAATACAGTAGCAACAGAAACTGCCAAAGGAATACAGCAGCATCAGGATCAGGCAAAGATATGCAGCAGCAGCAGGAACAGCCACAGGAATACAGCAGTATCAGGAACAGCCAGAGGAATACAGCAGCAGTTGGAACAGCCACAGGAATACAACAGCAGCAGGAACAGCCACAAGAATACAGCAGCAACAGGAACATTGAAAGGAATACAGCAGCAGGAGGAAAAGCCAGAGGAATACAGCAGCAGCAGGAACAGCCACAGGAATACAACAGCAGCAGGAACAGCCACAAGAATACAGCAGTAACAGGAACAGTGACAGGAATACAGCAGCAGCAGGAACAGCCACAGGAATACAGCAGCAGCAGGAACAGCCACAGGAATACAACAGCAGCAGGAATAGACACAAGAATACAGCAGCAGCAGGAGCAGCCACAGGAATATAGCAGCAGCAGGAACAGCCACAGGAATAAAGCAGCAACAGGAACAAGCCACAGATATGCAGCAGCAGCAGGAACAGCCACAGGAATACAGCAGCAACAGCAGGAACAGCCACAGGATTACAACAGCAGCAGGATCAGCCACAGGAATATAGCAGCCATGGGAATAGCAGATGCAATATAACAGCAGCAGGAACAGCGACAGAAACCCCACATCAGCACGAACAGCAACAACCATGCAGTAGCAGCAGGAACAGCCACTGCAAAACAGCAGCAGCTGCAACAGCCACAAGAATACAGCAGCAGCAGGAATAGCCGCAGGAATACAGCAGCAGCAGGAACAGACACTCAAATAAAGCCGCAGCAGGAACACCAACAGGAATGCAGCAGCAGCAGGAACAGCCAAAGGAATTCAGCAGCAGCAGGAACAGTCATAGGAATACAGTAGCAGCAGAAACTGCCACAGGAATACAACAGCAGCTGAATCAGCCACAGAAATGCAGCAGCAGCACGAACAGCCACAGGAATACAGCAGCAGCCGCATGAACAGCCAAAGTATTACCACAGCAATAGGAATAGCCATGGGAATACAGCAGCAGTGGGAACAGCAACAGGAATATAGCAGCAGCAGGAATATCGACAGAAATCCCACAGCAGCAGGAACAGCAACTGAAATCCCACAGCAGCAGAAACAGCCACAGATAAATAGCAGCAGAAGGAACAGCTACAGGAATACAGAAGCAGCAGCAACCGCAACAGAAATAAAGCAGCAGTAGGAACAGTGACACGAATACAGCAGCACCAGGAAAAGCCACAGGAATACAGCAGTATCAGGAACAGCCACAGGAACACAGCAGCAGCAGAAACAGCCACACGAATACAGAAGCAGCAGGAAGAGCCACAGAAATGCAGCAGCAGCAGGAACAGTGACAGGCATACAGCAGCAGCAGGAACAACCACAGGAATACAGTAGCAGCAGAAACTGCCACAGCAATACAGCAGCAGCAGTTTCAGCCACAGATAAGCAGGAGCAGCTGGAATAGCCACAGGAATACAGCAGGAGCAGGAGCAGCCACGGGAATATAGCAGCAGCAGGAAGAGCCACAGATATGCAGCAGCAGCAGGAACCGCCACAGATATGCAGCAGCAGCAGGAACCGCCACAGGAATACAGCAGCAGCAGGAACAGCCATAGGAATACAGCAATATCAGGAACAGCCAGAGAAATACAGCAGCAGCAGGAACAACCACAGAAATACAGCAGCAACAGGAACAGTGACAGGAATATAGCAGCAGCAGGAACAGCCACAGGAATACAGCAGCAGCAGAAACAGCCACAGGATACAGCAGCAGCAGGAAGAGCCACAGAAATGCAGCAGCAGCAGTAACAGTGACAGGAATACAGCAGCACCAGGAACAGCCAAGGGAATACAGCAGTATCAGGAACAGCCAGAGGAATACAGCAGCAGTAGGAACAGCCATAGGAATACAGCAGCAACAGGAACATTGACAGGAATACAACAGCAGCAGGAGCAGCCACAGGAATACAGCAGCAGCAGGAACAGCCACAGGAAACCAGCAGCAGCAGGAAGGGCCAAAGGAATACAGCAGCAGCAGGAACAGCCACGTGAATGCAGCAGCAGCAGGAGCTGGAATACAGCCGCAGCAGGAACAGCTGCAGGATTACAACAGCAGCAGGAACAGCCACGGGAATATAGCAGCAATGGGAATAGCAACAGGAATATAGCAGCAGCAGGAACAGCGACAGGAATCCCACAGCAGCAGGAACAGCCACAGATAAATAGCAGCAGCAGGAACAGACACACAAATACAGCAGCAGCAGGAACAGCCACAGGAATGCAGCAGCAGCAGGAATAGCCAAAGGAATTCAGCAGCAGCAGGAACAGCCACAAATATGCAGCAGCAGCAGGAACAGCCACAGGAATGCAGCAGCAGCAGGGACAGCCACAAGGATACAGCTGCAGGAGCAGGAACAGCCACACGAATACAACAGCAGAAGGACCAGCCACAGGAATACAGCAGCAGCAGGAACAGCCACAGGATTTCAGCAGCAGCAGGAACAGCTACAGGAATACAGCAGCAGAAGGATCAGCCACAGATATGCAGCAGCAGCAGGAACAGCCACAGGAATACAGCAGCAACAGCAGGAACAGCCACAGGATTACAACAGCAACAGGATCAGCCACAGGAATATAGCAGCCATGGGAATAGCAAATGCAATATAACAGCAGCAGGAACAGCAACAGAAACCCCACAGCAGCAGGAACAGCCACGGATATGCAGCAGCAACAGGAACAGCCACAGGAATACAGCAGCAGCAGCACCAGCAACTGGAATACAAGAGCAGCAGGAACAGTGACAGGAATCCAGCAGCAGCAGGAACAACCACAGGAATACAGCAGCACCAGGAAAAGCCACAGGAATACCGGACTATCAGGAACAGCCACAGGAACACAGCAGCAGCAGAAACAGACACACGAATACAACAGCAGCAGGAAGAGCCACAGAAATGCAGCAGCAGCAGGAACAGTGACAGGCATACAGCAGCAGCAGGAACAACCACAGGAATACAGTAGCAGCAGAAACTGCCACAGGAATACAGCAGCAGCAGTTTCAGCCACAGATAAGCAGGAGCAGCAGGAATAGCCACAGGAATACATCAGGAGCAGGAGCAGCCACGGGAATATAGCAGCAGCAGGAAGAGCCACAGATATGCAGCAGCAGCAGGAACCGCCACAGATATGCAGCAGCAGCAGGAACCGCCACAGGAATACAGCAGCAGCAGGAACAGCCATAGGAATACAGCAGTATCAGGAACAGCCAGAGGAATACAGCAGCAGCAGGAACAGCCACAGAAATACAGCAGCAACAGGAACAGTGACAGGAATATAGCAGCAGCAGGAACAGCCACCGGAATACAGCAGCAGCAGGAACAGCCACAGGAATACAGCAGCAGCAGGAACAGCCAAAGGAATACAGCAGCAGCAGGAACAAGCCACAGGAATACAGCAGCATCAGGAACAGCCACAGGAATACAGCAGCAGCAGGAACAGCCACAGGAATACAGCAGCAGCTGGAACAGCCAAAGGAATACAGCAGCAACAGGAACAGCCAAAGGAATAGAGCAGCAGCAGGAACAGCCACAAGAATACAGCAGTAACAGGAACAGTGACAGGAATTCAGCAGCAGCAGCAACAGCCAGAGGAATACAGCAGCAGCAGTAACAGCCACGGGAATACAACAGCAGCAGGAATAGCCACAGGAGTACAGCAGCAGCAGGAACAGCCACAAATATGCAGCAGCAGCAGGAACAGCCACAGGAATGCAGCAGCAGCAGGGACAGCCACAAGAATACAGCTGCAGGAGCAGGAACAGCCACACGAATACAACAGCAGAAGGACCAGCCACAGGAATACAGCAGCAGCAGGAACAGCCACGGGAATATAGCAGCAATGGGAATAGCAAAAGGAATATAGCAGCAGCAGGAACAGCGACAGGAATCCCACAGAAGCAGGAACAGCCACAGATAAATAGCAGCAGTAGGAACAGACACACAAATAGAGCAGCAGCAGGAACAGCCACAGGAATACAGCAGCAGCAGGAATAGCCAAAGGAATTCAGCAGCAGCAGGAACAGCCACAAATATGCAGCAGCAGCAGGAACAGCCACAGGAATGCAGCAGCAGCAGGGACAGCCACAAGAATACAGCTGCAGGAGCAGGAACAGCCACACGAATACAACAGCAGAAGGACCAGCCAAAGGAATACAGCAGCCATGGGAATAGCAAATGCAATATAATAGCAGCAGGAACAGCGACAGAAACCCCACAGCAGCAGGAACAGGCACAGATATGCAGCAGCAACAGGAACAGCCATTGGAATACAGCAGCAGCAGCACCAGCAACAGGAATACAAGAGCAGCATGAACAGTGACAGGAATCCAGCAGCAGCCGGAACAACCACAGGAATACAGCAACACCAGGAAAAGCCACAGGAATACAGGACTATCAGGAACAGCCACAGGAACACAGCAGCAGCAGAAACAGCCACACGAATACAGCAGCAGCAGGAAGAGCCACAGAAATGCAGCAGCAGCAGGAACAGTGACAGGAATACAGCAGCAGCAGGAACAGCCACAGAAATGCAGCAGCAGCAGGAACAGTGACAGGAATACAGCAACAGCAGGAACAGCCACAGGAATACAGCAGTATCAGGAACAGCCAGAGGAATACAGCAGCAGTAGGGACAGCCATAGGAATACAGCAGCAACAGGAACATTGACAGGAATACAACAGCAGCAGGAGCAGCCACAGGAATACAGCAGCAGCAGGAACAGCCACAGGAAACCAGCAGCAGCAGGAAGGGCCAAAGGAATACAGCAGCAGCAGGAACAGCCACGTGAATGCAGCAGCAGCAGGAGCTGGAATACAGCAGCAGCAGGAACAGCTGCAGGATTACAACAGCAGCAGGGACAGCCACAGGAATATAGCAGCAATGGGAATAGCAACAGGAATATAGCAGCAGCAGGAACAGCGACAGGAATCCCACAGCAGCAGGAACAGCCACAGATAAATAGCAGCAGCAGGAACAGTGACAGGCATACAGCAGCAGCAGGAAAAACCACAGGAATAAAGAAGCAGCAGAAACTGCCACAGGAATACAGCAGCAGCAGGATCAGCCACAGATATTCAGGAGCAGCAGGAACAGCCACAGGAGTACAATAGCAGCAGGAATAGCCACAGGAATACAGCCGGAGCAGGAGCAGCCACGGGAATATAGAAGCAGCAGGAACAGCCACAGGAATAAAGCAGCAACAGGAACAGTGACAGGAATACAACAGCAGCAGCAAGAACAGCCACAGGAATACAGCAGCAACAGGAACAGTGACAGGAATACAGCAGCAGCAGGAACAGCCACAGGAATACAGCAGCAGCAGGAACAGCCACGGGAATTCAGCAGCAGCAGGAGCTGGAATACAGCAGCAGTAGGAACTGCCACAGGAACATAGCAGCAGCAAGGAAACGCCACAGATATGAAGCAGCAGCAGGAGGAACAACCACAGGAACACTGCAGAAGGAACAGCCACAGGAATACAACAGCAGCAGGAATAGACACAGGCATACAGCAGCAGATGCAGGAAAAGCCACGGGAATACAGCTGTAGCAAGAACAGCCATAGATATGCAGCAGCAGCACTAACATCCACAGGAATAGAACAGCAGCAGAAACAGCCAGTGGATTACAGCAGCAGTGGGAACAGCAACAGGAATATAGCAGCAGCAGGAACACCAACAGAAATCCCACATCAGCACAAACAGCCACAGACATGCAGTAGCAGCAGGAACAGGCAACGGAATACAGCAGCAGCAGGGACAGCCAAAGGAATTCAGAAGTAGCAGTAACAGTCACAGCAATAGAGCAGCAGCAGGTACAGCCACTGATCTTCTGCAGCAGCAGGAACAGCCACAGGAATACAGCAGCAGCAGAAACAGCCACACAAATACAGCAGCAGCAGAAACAGCCACAGGAATACAGCAGCAGCAGGAAGAGCAACCGAAATGCAGCAGCAGCAGGAACAGTGACAGGAATACAGCAGCAGCAGGAACAGCCACAGGAATACAGCAGTATCAGGAACAGCCAGAGGAATACATCAGCAGTAGGAACAGCCAAAGGAATGCAGCAGCAACAGGAACATTGACAGGAATACAACAGCAGCAGGAGCAGCCACAGGAATACAGCAGCAGCAGGAACAGCCACAGGAAACCAGCAGCAGCAGGAAGGGCCAAAGACTACAGCAGCAGCAGGAACAGCCACGTGAATGCAGCAGCAGCAGGAGCTGGAATACAGCAGCAGCAGGAACAGCTGCAGGATTACAACAGCAGCAGGAACAGCCACGGGAATATAGCAGCAATGGGAATAGCAACAGGAATATAGCAGCAGCAGGAACAGCCACAGATAAATAGCAGCAGCAGGAACAGACACACAAATACAGCAGCAGCAGGAACACCAACAGGAATGCAGCAGCAGCAGGAACAGCCAAAGGAATTCAGCAGCAGCAGGAACAGTCATAGGAATACAGTAGCAGCAGAAACTGCCACAGGAATACAGCAGCAGCAGGATCAGCCACAGATATGCAGCAGCAGCACGAACAGCCACAGGAATACAGCAGCAGCCGCATGAACAGCCAAAGTATTACTGCAGCAATAGGAATACCATGGGAATACAGCAGCAGTGGGAACAGCAACAGGAATATAGCAGCAGCAGGAATATCGACAGAAATCCCACAGCAGCAGGAACAGCAACAGAAATCCCACAGCAGCAGGAAGAGCCACAGGTAAATAGCAGCAGCAGGAACAGCTACAGGAATACAGCAGCAGCAGCAACAGCAACAGAAATAAAGCAGCAGTAGGAACAGTGACACGAATACAGCAGCACCAGGAAAAGCCACAGGAATACAGCAGTATCAGGAACAGCCACAGGAACACAGCAGCAGCAGAAACAGCCACACGAATACAGCAGCAGCAGGAAGAGCCACAGAAATGCAGCAGCAGCAGGAACAGTGACAGGCATACAGCAGCAGCAGGAACAACCACAGGAATACAGTAGCAGAAGAAACTGCCACAGGAATACAGCAGCAGCAGGATCAGCCACAGATATGTAGGAGCAGCAGGAACAGCCACAGGAATACAATAACAGCAGGAATAGCCACAGGAATACAGCAGCAGCAGGAGCAGCCACGGGAATATAGCAGCAGCAGGAAGAGCCACAGATATGCAGCAGCAGCAGGAACTGCTACATATATGCAGCAGCAGCAGGAACCGCCACAGGAATACAGCAGCAGCAGTAACAGCCATAGGAATACAGCAGTATCAGGAACAGCCAGAGGAATACAGCAGCAGCAGGAACAGCCACAGAAATACAGCAGCAACAGGAACAGTGACAGGAATATAGCAGCAGCAGGAACAGCCACCGGAATGCAGCAGCAGCAGGAACAGCCACAGGAATACAGCAGCAGCAGGAACAGCCAAAGGAATAGAGCAGCAGCAGGAACAAGCCACAGGAATACAGCAGCATCAGGAACAGCCAAAGGAATACAGCAGCAGCAGGAACAGCCACAGGAATACAGCAGCAGCAGGAACAGCCACAGGAATAAAGCAGCAGGAGGAACAGCCAAAGGAATACAGCAGCAGCAGGATCAGCCAAAGGAATACAGCAGCAGCAGGAACAGCCACAAGAATACAGCAGTAACAGGAACAGTGACAGGAATACAGCAGCAGCAGGAACAGCCACAGGAATACAGCAGCAGCAGGAACAGCCACAGGAATACAACAGCAGCAGGAATAGCCACAGGAATACAGCAGCAGCAGGAGCAGCCACAGGAATGTAGCAGCAGCAGGAACAGCCACAGGAATACAGCAGCAACAGGAACAGTGACAGGAATACAGCAGCAGCAGGAACAGCCACAGGAATACAGCAGCAACAGGAACAGTGACAGGAGTACAGCAGCAGCAGGAACAGCCACAGGAATACAGCAGCAGCAGGAACAGCCACGGGAATTCAGCAGCAGCAGGAGCTGGAATAAAGCAGCAGTAGGAACTGCCACAGGAACATAGCAGCAGCAGGAAGAGCCACAGAAATGCAGCAGCAGCAGGAACAGTTACAGGAATACAGCAGCAGCAAGAACAGCCACAGGAATACAGCAGTATCAGGAACAGCCAGAGGAATACAGCAGCAGTAGGAACAGCCATAGGAATACAGCAGCAACAGGAACATGGACAGGAATACAACAGCAGCAGGAGCAGCCACAGGAATACAGCAGCAGCAGGAACAGCCACAGGAAACGAGCAGCAGCAGGAAGGGCCAAAGGAATACAGCAGCAGCAGGAACAGCCACGTGAATGCAGCAGCAGCAGGAGCTGGAATACAGCAACAGCAGGAAAAGCTGCAGGATAACAACAGCAGCAGGAACAGCCACGGGAATATAGCAGCAATGGGAATAGCAACAGGAATATTGCAGCAGCAGGAACAGCGACAGGAATCCCACAGCAGCAGGAACAGCCACAGATAAATAGCAGCAGCAGGAACAGACACACAAATACAGCAGCAGCAGGAACAGCCACAGGAATGCAGCAGCAGCAGGAATAGCAAAAGGAATTCAGCAGCAGCAGGAACAGACACAAATATGCAGCAGCAGGAACAGCCACAGGAATACAACAGCAGAAGGACCAGCCACAGGAATACAGCAGCAGCAGGAACAGCCACAGGAATTCAGCAGCAGCAGGAACAGCTACAGGAATACAGCAGCAGAAGGATCAGCCACAGATATGCAGCAGCAGCAGGAACAGCCACAGGAATACACCAGCAACAGCAGGAACAGCCACAGGATTACAACAGCAGCAGGATCAGCCACAGGAATATAGCAGCCATGGGAATAGCAAATGCAATAAAACAGCAGCAGGAACAGCGACAGAAACCCCACAGCCGCAGGAACAGCCATAGATATGCAGCAGCAACAGGAACTGCCACAGGAATACAGCAGCAGCATCACCAGCAACAGGAATACAAGAGCAGCAGGAACAGTGACAGGAATCCAGCAGCAGCAGGAACAGCCACAGGAATACAGCAGCACCAGGAAAAGCCACAGGAATACAGGACTATCAGGAACAGCCACAGGAACACAACAGCAGCAGAAACAGCCACACGAAAACAGCAGCAGCAGGAAGAGCCACAGAAATGCAGCAGCAGCAGGAACAGTGAAGGAATACAGCAGCAGCAGGAACAGCCACAGGAATACAATAGCAGCAGAAACTGCCACAGGAATACAGCAGCATCAGGAACAGCCAAAGATATGCAGCAGCAGCAGGAACAGCCACAGGAATACAGCAGTATCAGGAACAGACAGAGAAATACAGCAGCAGTAGGAACAGCCACAGGAATACAGCAGCAGCAGGAACAGCCACAGGAATACAGCAGTATCAGGAACAGCCAGAGGAATACAGCAGCAGCAGGAACAGCCACAGGAATACAGCAGCAACAGGAACAGTGACAGGAATACAGCAGCAGCAGGAACAGCCACAGGAATACAGCAGCAGCAGGAACAGCCACAGGAATACAGCGGCAGCAGGAACAGCCAAATGAATACAGCAGAAGCAGGAACATCCACGGGAATACAGCAGCAGCAAGAGCTAGAATACAGCAGCAGCAGGAACTGCCACAGGAATACAGCAGTAGCAAGGACAGCCATAGATATGCAGCAGCAGCAGGATCAGCCACAGGAATATAGCAGCCATGGGAATAGCAAATGCAATATAACAGCAGCAGGAACAGCCACAGGAATAAAGCAGCAACAGGAACAGTGACAGGAATACAACAGCAGCAGCAAGAACAGCCACAGGAATACAGCAGCAACAGGAACAGTGACAGGAATACAGCAGCAGCAGGAACAGCCACAGGAATACAGCAGCAGCAGGAACAGCCACGGGAATTCAGCAGCAGCAGGAGCTGGAATACAGCAGCAGTAGGAACTGCCACAGGAACATAGCAGCAGCAAGGAAACGCCACAGATATGAAGCAGCAGCAGGAGGAACAACCACAGGAACACTGCAGAAGGAACAGCCACAGGAATACAACAGCAGCAGGAATAGACACAGGCATACAGCAGCAGATGCAGGAAAAGCCACGGGAATACAGCTGTAGCAAGAACAGCCATAGATATGCAGCAGCAGCACTAACATCCACAGGAATAGAACAGCAGCAGAAACAGCCAGTGGATTACAGCAGCAGTGGGAACAGCAACAGGAATATAGCAGCAGCAGGAACACCAACAGAAATCCCACATCAGCACAAACAGCCACAGACATGCAGTAGCAGCAGGAACAGGCAATGGAATACAGCAGCAGCAGGGACAGCCAAAGGAATTCAGAAGTAGCAGTAACAGTCACAGCAATAGAGCAGCAGCAGGTGCAGCCACTGATCTTCTGCAGCAGCAGGAACAGCCACAGGAATACAGCAGCAGCAGAAACAGCCACACAAATACAGCAGCAGCAGAAACAGCCACAGGAATACAGCAGCAGCAGGAAGAGCAACCGAAATGCAGCAGCAGCAGGAACAGTGACAGGAATACAGCAGCAGCAGGAACAGCCACAGGAATACAGCAGTATCAGGAACAGCCAGAGGAATACATCAGCAGTAGGAACAGCCAAAGGAATGCAGCAGCAACAGGAACATTGACAGGAATACAACAGCAGCAGGAGCAGCCACAGGAATACAGCAGCAGCAGGAACAGCCACAGGAAACCAGCAGCAGCAGGAAGGGCCAAAGACTACAGCAGCAGCAGGAACAGCCACGTGAATGCAGCAGCAGCAGGAGCTGGAATACAGCAGCAGCAGGAACAGCTGCAGGATTACAACAGCAGCAGGAACAGCCACGGGAATATAGCAGCAATGGGAATAGCAACAGGAATATAGCAGCAGCAGGAACAGCCACAGATAAATAGCAGCAGCAGGAACAGACACACAAATACAGCAGCAGCAGGAACACCAACAGGAATGCAGCAGCAGCAGGAACAGCCAAAGGAATTCAGCAGCAGCAGGAACAGTCATAGGAATACAGTAGCAGCAGAAACTGCCACAGGAATACAGCAGCAGCAGGATCAGCCACAGATATGCAGCAGCAGCACGAACAGCCACAGGAATACAGCAGCAGCCGCATGAACAGCCAAAGTATTACTGCAGCAATAGGAATACCATGGGAATACAGCAGCAGTGGGAACAGCAACAGGAATATAGCAGCAGCAGGAATATCGACAGAAATCCCACAGCAGCAGGAACAGCAACAGAAATCCCACAGCAGCAGGAAGAGCCACAGGTAAATAGCAGCAGCAGGAACAGCTACAGGAATACAGCAGCAGCAGCAACAGCAACAGAAATAAAGCAGCAGTAGGAACAGTGACACGAATACAGCAGCACCAGGAAAAGCCACAGGAATACAGCAGTATCAGGAACAGCCACAGGAACACAGCAGCAGCAGAAACAGCCACACGAATACAGCAGCAGCAGGAAGAGCCACAGAAATGCAGCAGCAGCAGGAACAGTGACAGGCATACAGCAGCAGCAGGAACAACCACAGGAATACAGTAGCAGAAGAAACTGCCACAGGAATACAGCAGCAGCAGGATCAGCCACAGATATGTAGGAGCAGCAGGAACAGCCACAGGAATACAATAACAGCAGGAATAGCCACAGGAATACAGCAGGAGCAGGAGCAGCCACGGGAATATAGCAGCAGCAGGAAGAGCCACAGATATGCAGCAGCAGCAGGAACTGCTACATATATGCAGCAGCAGCAGGAACCGCCACAGGAATACAGCAGCAGCAGTAACAGCCATAGGAATACAGCAGTATCAGGAACAGCCAGAGGAATACAGCAGCAGCAGGAACAGCCACAGAAATACAGCAGCAACAGGAACAGTGACAGGAATATAGCAGCAGCAGGAACAGCCACCGGAATGCAGCAGCAGCAGGAACAGCCACAGGAATACAGCAGCAGCAGGAACAGCCAAAGGAATAGAGCAGCAGCAGGAACAAGCCACAGGAATACAGCAGCATCAGGAACAGCCAAAGGAATACAGCAGCAGCAGGAACAGCCACAGGAATACAGCAGCAGCAGGAACAGCCACAGGAATAAAGCAGCAGGAGGAACAGCCAAAGGAATACAGCAGCAGCAGGATCAGCCAAAGGAATACAGCAGCAGCAGGAACAGCCACAAGAATACAGCAGTAACAGGAACAGTGACAGGAATACAGCAGCAGCAGGAACAGCCACAGGAATACAGCAGCAGCAGGAACAGCCACAGGAATACAACAGCAGCAGGAATAGCCACAGGAATACAGCAGCAGCAGGAGCAGCCACAGGAATATAGCAGCAGCAGGAACAGCCACAGGAATACAGCAGCAACAGGAACAGTGACAGGAATACAGCAGCAGCAGGAACAGCCACGGGAATTCAGCAGCAGCAGGAGCTGGAATAAAGCAGCAGTAGGAACTGCCACAGGAACATAGCAGCAGCAGGAAGAGCCACAGAAATGCAGCAGCAGCAGGAACAGTTACAGGAATACAGCAGCAGCAAGAACAGCCACAGGAATACAGCAGTATCAGGAACAGCCAGAGGAATACAGCAGCAGTAGGAACAGCCATAGGAATACAGCAGCAACAGGAACATTGACAGGAATACAACAGCAGCAGGAGCAGCCACAGGAATACAGCAGCAGCAGGAACAGCCACAGGAAACGAGCAGCAGCAGGAAGGGCCAAAGGAATACAGCAGCAGCAGGAACAGCCACGTGAATGCAGCAGCAGCAGGAGCTGGAATACAGCAACAGCAGGAAAAGCTGCAGGATAACAACAGCAGCAGGAACAGCCACGGGAATATAGCAGCAATGGGAATAGCAACAGGAATATAGCAGCAGCAGGAACAGCGACAGGAATCCCACAGCAGCAGGAACAGCCACAGATAAATAGCAGCAGCAGGAACAGACACACAAATACAGCAGCAGCAGGAACAGCCACAGGAATGCAGCAGCAGCAGGAATAGCAAAAGGAATTCAGCAGCAGCAGGAACAGACACAAATATGCAGCAGCAGGAACAGCCACAGGAATACAACAGCAGAAGGACCAGCCACAGGAATACAGCAGCAGCAGGAACAGCCACAGGAATTCAGCAGCAGCAGGAACAGCTACAGGAATACAGCAGCAGAAGGATCAGCCACAGATATGCAGCAGCAGCAGGAACAGCCACAGGAATACACCAGCAACAGCAGGAACAGCCACAGGATTACAACAGCAGCAGGATCAGCCACAGGAATATAGCAGCCATGGGAATAGCAAATGCAATAAAACAGCAGCAGGAACAGCGACAGAAACCCCACAGCCGCAGGAACAGCCATAGATATGCAGCAGCAACAGGAACTGCCACAGGAATACAGCAGCAGCAGCACCAGCAACAGGAATACAAGAGCAGCAGGAACAGTGACAGGAATCCAGCAGCAGCAGGAACAGCCACAGGAAGACAGCAGCACCAGGAAAAGCCACAGGAATACAGGACTATCAGGAACAGCCACAGGAACACAACAGCAGCAGAAACAGCCACACGAATACAGCAGCAGCAGGAAGAGCCACAGAAATGCAGCAGCAGCAGGAACAGTGAAGGAATACAGCAGCAGCAGGAACAGCCACAGGAATACAATAGCAGCAGAAACTGCCACAGGAATACAGCAGCATCAGGAACAGCCAAAGATATGCAGCAGCAGCAGGAACAGCCACAGGAATACAGCAGTATCAGGAACAGCCAGAGAAATACAACAGCAGTAGGAACAGCCACAGGAATACAGCAGCAGCAGGAACAGCCACAGGAATACAGCAGTATCAGGAACAGCCACAGGAATACAGCAGCAGCAGGAACAGCCACAGGAATACAGCAGCAACAGGAACAGTGACAGGAATACAGCAGCAGCAGGAACAGCCACAGGAATACAGCAGCAGCAGGAACAGCCACAGGAATACAGCGGCAGCAGGAACAGCCAAATGAATACAGCAGCAGCAGGAACATCCACGGGAATACAGCAGCAGCAGGAGCTAGAATACAGCAGCAGCAGGAACTGCCACAGGAATACAGCAGTAGCAAGGACAGCCATAGATATGCAGCAGCAGCAGGATCAGCCACAGGAATATAGCAGCCATGGGAATAGCAAATGCAATATAACAGCAGCAGGAACAGCGACAGAAACCCCACAGCAGCAGGAACAGCCACAGATATGCAGCAGCAACAGGAACAGCCACAGGAATACAGCAGCAGCAGCACCAGCAACAGGAATACAAGAGCAGCAGGAACAGTGACATGAATCCAGCAGCAGCAGGAACAACCACAGGAGTACAGCAGCACCAGGAAAAGCCACAGGAATACCGGACTATCAGGAACAGCCACAGGAACACAGCAGCAGCAGAAACAGCCACACGAATACAGCAGCAGCAGGAAGAGCCACAGAAATGCAGCAGCAGTGGGAACAGTGACAAGAATACAGCAGCAGCAGGAAGAGCAACAGGAATACAGTAGCAGCAGAAACTGCCACAGGAATACAGCAGCATCAGGATCAGCCAAAGATATGCAGCAGCAGCAGGAACAGCCACAGGAATACAGCAGTATCAGGAACAGCCAGAGGAATACAGCAGCAGTAGGAACAGCCACAGGAATACAGCAGCAACAGGAACATTGAAAGGAATACAGCAGCAGGAGGAACAGCCACAGGAATACAGCAGCAGCAGGAACAGCCACAGGAATACAGTAGTATCAGGAACAGCCAGAGGAATACAGCAGCAGCAGGAACAGTGACAGGAATACAGCAGGAACAGGAACAGTGACATGAATACAGCAGCAGCAGGAACAGCCACAGGAATACAGCAGCAGCAGGAACAGCCAAATGAATACAGCAGCAGCAGGAACAGCCACGGGAATACAGCAGCAGCAGGAGCTAGAATACAGCAGCAGCAGGAACTGCCACAGGAATACAGCAGTAGCAAGAACAGCCATAGATATGCAGCAGCAGCAGAAACAGCCACAGGAATACAACAGCAGCCGAAACCACCAGAGGATTACAGCAGCAGTGGGAACAGCAACAGGAATATAGCAGCAGCAGGAACAGCGACAGAAATCCCACATCAGCACGAACAGCAACAAACATGCAGTAGCAGCAGGAACAGCCACTGCAATACAGCAGCAGCTGCAAGAGCCACAAGAATACAGCTGCAGCAGCAATAGCCGCAGGAATACAGCAGCAGCAGGAACAGCCACGGGAATACAGCAGCAGCAGGAGCTAGAATACAGCAGCAGCAGGAACTGCCACAGGAATACAGCAGTAGCAAGAACAGCCATAGATATGCAGCAGCAGCAGAAACAGCCACAGGAATACAACAGCAGCCGAAACCACCAGAGGATTACAGCAGCAGTGGGAACAGCAACAGGAATATAGCAGCAGCAGGAACAGCGACAGAAATCCCACATCAGCACGAACAGCAACAAACATGCAGTAGCAGCAGGAACAGCCACTGCAATACAGCAGCAGCTGCAAGAGCCACAAGAATACAGCTGCAGCAGCAATAGCCGCAGGAATACAGCAGCAGCAGGAACAGACACACAAATAAAGCAGCAGCAGGAACACCAACAGGAATGCAGCAGCAGCAGGAACAGTCATAGGAATACAGTAGCAGCAGAAACTGCCACAGGAATACAGCAGCAGCAGGATCAGCCACAGATATGCAGCAGCAGCACGAACAGCCAGAGGAATACAGCAACAGCCGCATGAACAGCCAAAGTATTACCGCAGCAATAGGAATAGCCATGGGAATACAGCAGCAGTGGGAACAGCAACAGGAATATAGCAGCAGCAGGAATATCGACAGAAATCCCACAGCAGCAGGAACAGCAACAGAAATCCCACAGCAGCAGGAACAAGCCACAGGAATACAGCAGCATCAGGAACAGCCAAAGGAATACAGCAGCAGCAGGAACAGCCACCGGAATACAGCAGCAGCAGGAACAGCCACAGGAATACAGCAGCAGCAGGAACAGCCAAAGGAATACAGCAGCAGCAGGATCAGCCAAAGGAATACAGCAGCAGCAGGAACAGCCAAAAGAATACAGCATTAACAGCAACAGTGACAGGAATACAGCAGCAGCAGGAACAGCCACAGGAATACAGCAGCAGCAGGAACAGCCACAGGAATACAACAGCAGCAGGAATAGCCACAGGGATACAGCAGCAGCAGGAGCAGCCACAGGAATATAGCAGCAGCAGGAACAGCCACAGAAATACAGCAGCAGCAGGAACAGCCACAGGAATACAGCAGCAGCAAGAACAGCCACAGGAATACAGCAGCAACAGGAACAGTGACAGGAATACAGCAGCAGCAGGAACAGCCACAGGAATACAGCAGCAGCAGGAATAGACACAGGCATACAGCAGCAGATGCAGGAAAAGCCACGGGAATACAGCTGTAGCAAGAACAGCCATAGATATGCAACAGCAGCACTAACATCCACAGGAATAGAACAGCAGCAGAAACAGCCAGTGGATTACAGCAGCAGTGGGAACAGCAACAGGAATATAGCAGCAGCAGGAACACCAACAGAAATCCCACATCAGCACAAACAGCCACAGACATGCAGTAGCAGCAGGAACAGGCAACGGAATACAGCAGCAGGAACAGCCAAAGGAATTCAGAAGTAGCAGGAACAGTCACAGCAATAAAGCAGCAGCAGGTACAGCCACAGATATTCTGCAGCAGCAGGAACAGCCACAGGAATACAGCAGCAGCAGAAACAGCCACACAAATACAGCAGCAGCAGAAACAGCCACAGGAATACAGCAGCAGCAGGAAGAACCACAGAAATGCAGCAGCAGCAGGAACAGTGACAGGATTACAGCAGCAGTGGGAACAGCAACAGGAATATAGCTGCAGCAGGAACAGCGATAGAAATCCCACATCAGCACGAACAGCAACAAACATGCAGTAGCAGCAGGAACAGACACTGCAATACAGCAGCAGCTGCAACAGCCACAAGAATACAGCAGCAGCAGGAATAGCCGCAGGAATACAACAGCAGCAGGAACACCAACAGGAATGCAGCAGCAGCAGGAACAGCCAAAGGTATTCAGCAGCAGCAGGAACAGTCATAGGAATACAGTAGCAGCAGAAACTGCCACAGGAATACAGCAGCAGCAGGATCAGCCACAGATAGGCAGCAGCAGCACGAACAGCCACAGGAATACAGCAGCAGCCGCATGAACAGCCAAAGTATTACCGCAGCAATAGGAATAGCCATGGGAATGCAGCAGCAGTGGGAACAGCAACAGGAATATAGCAGCAGCAGGAATATCGACAGAAATCCCACAGCAGCAGGAACAGCAACAGAAATCCCACAGCAGCAGGAACAGCCACAGATAAATAGCAGCAGCAGGAACAGCTACAGGAATACAGCAGCAGCAGCAACAGCAACAGAAGTAAAGCAGCTGTAGGAACAGTGACACGAATACAGCAGCACCAGGAAAAGCCACAGGAATACAGGACCATCAGGAACAGCCACAGGAACACAGCAGCAGCAGAAACAGCCACACGAATACAGCAGCAGCAGGAAGAGCCACAGAAATGCAGCAGCAGCAGGAACAGTGACAGGCATAAAGCAGCAGCAGGAACAACCACAGGAATACAGTAGCAGCAGAAACTGCCACAGGAATACAGCAGCAGCAGGATCAGCCACAGATATGCAGGAGCAGCAGGAACAGCCACAGGAATACAATAGCGGCAGGAATAGCCACAGGAATACAGCAGGAGCAGCAGCAGCCATGGGAATATAGCAGCAGCAGGAAGAGCCACAGATATGCAGCAGTAGGAACTGCCACACATATGAAGCAGCAGCAGGAACCGCCACAGGAACACAGCAGCAGCAGGAACAGCCATAGGAGTACAGCGGTATCAGGAACAGCCAGAGGATTACAGCAGCAGCAGGAACAGCCACAGAAATACAGCAGCAACAGGAACAGTGACAGGAATATAGCAGCAGCAGGAACAGCCACAGAAATACAGCAGCAGCAGGAAGAGTCACAGGAATACAGCAGCAGCAAGAACAGCCACAGGAATACAGCAGCAACAGGAACAGTGACAGGAATACAGCAGCAGCAGGAACAGCCACAGGAATACAGCAGCAGCAGGAACAGCCACGGGAATTCAGCAGCAGCAGGAGCTGGAATACAGCAGCTGTAGGAACTGCCACAGGAACATAGCAGCAGCAAGGAAACGCCACAGATATGAAGCAGCAGCAGGAGGAACAACCACAGGAACACAGCAGAAGGAAAAGCCACAGGAATACAACAACAGCAGGAATAGACCCAGGCATACAGCAGCAGATGCAGGAAAAGCCACGGGAATACAGCTGTAGCAAGAACAGCCATAGATATGCAGCAGCAGCACTAACATCCACAGGAATAGAACAGCAGCAGAAACAGCCAGTGGATTACAGCAGCAGTGGGAACAGCAACAGGAATATAGCAGCAGAAGGAACACCAACAGAAATCCCACATCAGCACAAACAGCCACAGACATGCAGTAGCAGCAGGAACAGGCAACAGAATACAGCAGCAGCAGGAACAGCCAAAGGAATTCAGAAGTAGCAGGAACAATCACAGCAATAAAGCAGCAGCAGGTACAGCCACACATATTCTGCAGCAGCAGGAACAGCCACAGGAATACAGCAGCAGAAACAGCCACACAAATACAGCAGCAGCAGAAACAGCCACAGGAATACAGCAGCAGCAGGAAGAGCCACAGAAATGCAGCAGCAGCAGGACCAGTGACAGGAATACAGCAGCAGCAGGAACAGCCACATGAATACAGCAGTATCAGGAACAGCCAGAGGAATACAGCAGCAGTAGGAACAGCCAAAGAAATACAGCTTCAACAGGAACATTGACAGGAATACAACAGCAGCAGGAGCAGCCACAGGAATACAGCAGCAGCAGGAACATCCACAGGAAACCAGCAGCAGCAGGAAGGGCCGAAGGAATACAGCAGCAGCAGGAACAGCCACGTGAATGCAGCAGCAGCAGGAGCTGGAATACAGCAGCAGCAGGGACAGCTGCAGGATTACAACAGGAACAGCCACGGGAATATAGCATCAATGGGAATAGCAACAGGAATATAGCAGCAGCAGGAACAGCGACAGGAATCCCACAGCAGCAGGAACAGCCGCAGATAAATAGCAGCAGCAGGAACAGACACACAAATACAGCAGCAGCAGGAACAGCCACAGGAATGCAGCAGCAGCAGGAAAAGCCAAAGAAATTCAGCAGCAGCAGGAACAGCCACAGGAATGCAGCAGCAGCAGGGACAGCCACAAGAATACAGCTGCAGGAGCAGGAACAGCCACACGAATACAAGAGCAGAAGGACCAGCCACAGGAATACAGCAGCAGCAGGAACAGCCACAGGAATTCAGCAGCAGCAGGAACAGCTACAGGAATACAGCAGCAGAAGGATCAGCCACAGATATGCAGCAGCAGCAGGAACAGCCGCAGGAATACAGCAGCAACAGCAGGAACAGCCACAAGATTACAACTGCAGCAGGATCAGCCACAGGAATTTAGCAGCCATGGGAATAGCAAATGCAATATAACAGCAGCAGGAACAGCGACAGAAACCCCACAGCAGCAGGAACAGCCACAGATATGCAGCAGCAACAGGAACAGCCACAGGAATACAGCAGCAGCAGCACCAGCAACAGGAATACAAGAGCAGCAGGAACAGTGACAGGAATCCAGCAGCAGCAGGAAAACCACAGGAATACAGCAGCACCAGGAAAAGCCACAGGAATACAGGACTATCAGGAACAGCCACAGGAACACAGCAGCAGCAGAAACAGCCACACGAATACAGCAGCAGCAGGAAGAGCCACAGAAATGCAGCAGCAGCAGGAACAGTGACAGGAATACAGCAGCAGCAGGAACAGCCACAGGAATACAGTAGCAGCACAAACTGCCACAGGAATACAGCAGCATCAGGATCAGCCAAAGATATGCAGCAGCAGCAGGAACAGCCACAGGAATACAGCAGTATCAGGAACGGCCGGAGGAATACAGCAGCAGTAGGAACAGCCACAGGAATGCAGCAGCAACAGGAACATTGAAAGGAATACAGCAGCAGGAGGAACAGCCACAGGAATACAGCAGCAGCAGGAACAGCCACAGGAATACAGCAGTATCAGGAAGAGCCAGAGGAATACAGCAGCAGCAGGAACAGCCACAGGAATACAGCAGCAACAGGAACAGTGACAGGAATACAGCAGCAGCAGGAACAGCCACAGGAATACAGCAGCAGCAGGAACAGCCACAAGAATACAGCAGCAGCAGAAACCGCCAGAGGATTACAGCAGCAGTGGGAACCGCAACAGGAATATAGCAGCAGCAGGAACAGCGACAGAAATCCCACATCAGCACGAACAGCAACAAACATGCAGTAGCAGCAGGAACAGCCACTGCAATACAGCAGCAGCTGCAACAGCCACAAGAATACAGCAGCAACAGGAATAGCCGCAGGAATACAGCAGCAGCAGGAACAGACACACAAATAAAGCAGCAGCAGGAACACCAACAGGAATGCAGCAGCAGCAGGAACAGCCAAAGGAATTCAGCAGCAGCAGGAACAGTCATAGGAATACAGTAGCAGCAGAAACTGCCACAGGAATACAGCAGCAGCAGGATCAGCCACAGAAATGCAGCAGCAGCACGAACAGAAACAGGAATACAGCAGCAGCCGCATGAACATCCAAAGTATTACCGCAGCAATAGGCATAGCCATGGGAATACAGCAGCAGTGGGAACAGCAACAGGAATATAGCAGCAGCAGGAACAGCCACAGATAAATAGCAGCAGCAGGAACAGCTACAGGAATACAGCAGCAGCAGCAACAGCAACAGAAATAAAGCAGCAGTAGGAACAGTGACACGAATACAGCAGCACCAGGAAAAGCCACAGGAATATAGCAGTATCAGGAACAGCCACAGGAACACAGCAGCAGCAGAAACAGCCACACGAATACAGCAGCAGCAGGAAGAGCCACAGAAATGCAGCAGCAGCAGGAACAGTGACTGGCATACAGCAGCTGCAGGAACAACCACAGGAATACAGTAGCAGCAGAAACTGCCACAGGAATACAGCAGCAGCAGTTTCAGCCACAGATAAGCAGGAGCAGCAGGAACAGCCACAGGAACCAATAGCAGCAGGAATAGCCAGAGGAATACAGCAGGAGCAGGAGCAGCCACGGGAACATAGCAGCAGCAGGAAGAGCCACAGATATGCAGCAGCAGCAGGAACCGCCATAGATATGCAGCAGCAGCAGGAACCGCCACAGGAATACAGCAGCAGCAGGAACAGCCATAGGAATACAGCAGTATCAGGAACAGCCAGAGGAATACAGCAGCAGCAGGAACAGCCACAGAAATACAGCAGCAACAGGAACAGTGACAGGAATATAGCAGCAGCAGGAACCGCATCCGGAATACAGCAGCAGCAGGAACAGCCACAGGAATACAGCAGCAGCAGGAACAGCCAAAGGAATACAGCAGCAGCAGGAACAAGCCACAGGAATACAGCAGCATCAGGAACAGCCAAAGGAATACAGCAGCAGCAGGAACAGCCACCGGAATACAG
The DNA here is from genome assembly GCF_017639515.1 of Carcharodon carcharias. NCBI lineage: Eukaryota > Metazoa > Chordata > Chondrichthyes > Lamniformes > Lamnidae > Carcharodon > Carcharodon carcharias. The sequence continues at coordinate 116,329,795 of NC_054478.1, read as the reverse complement.
CAGCAGCAGGAACAGCCACAGGAATACAGCAGCAGCAGGAACAGCCAAAGGAATACAGCAGCAGCAGGAACACCCAAAGGAATACAGCAGCAGCAGGAACAGCCACAAGAATACAGCAGTAACAGGAACAGTGACAGGAATACAGCAGCAGCAGGAACAGCCACAGGAATACAGCAGCAGCAGGAACAGCCACAGGAATACAACAGCAGCAGGAATAGCCACAGGAATACAGCAGCAGCAGGAGCAGCCACAGGAATATAGCAGCAGCAGGAACAGCCACAGGAATACAGCAGCAACAGGAACAGTGACAGGAATACAGCAGCAGCAGGAACAGCCACAGGAATACAGCAGCAACAGCAACAGTGACAGGAATTCAGCAGCAGCAGGAGCTGGAATACAGCAGCAAGGGAACTGCCACAGGAACATAGCAGCAGCAAGTAAACGCCACAGATATGAAGCAGCAGCAGGAGGAACAACCACAGGAACACAGCTGAAGGAACAGCCACAGGAATACAACAGCATCAGGAATAGACACAGGCATACAGCAGCAGATGCAGGAAAAGCCACGGGAATACAGCTGTAGCAAGAACTGCCATAGATATGCAGCAGCAGCACTAACATCCACAGGAATAGAACAGCAGCAGAAACAGCCAGTGGATTACAGCAGCAGTGGGAACAGCAACAGGAATATAGCAGCAGCAGGAACACCAACAGAAATCCCACATCAGCACAAACAGCCTCATACATGCAGTAGCAGCAGGAACAGGCAACGGAATACAGCAGCAGCAGGAACAGCCAAAGGAATTCAGAAGTAGCAGGAACAGTCACAGCAATAAAGCAGCAGCAGGTACAGACACACATATTCTGCAGCAGCAGGAACAGCCACAGGAATACAGCAGCAGCAGAAACAGCCACACAAATACAGCAGCAGCAGAAACAGCCACAGGACTACAGCAGCAGCAGGAAGAGCCACAGAAATGAAGCAGCAGCAGGAACAGTGACAGGAATACAGCAGCTGCAGGAACAGCCACAGGAATACAGCAGTATCAGGAACAGCCAGAGGAATACAGCAGCAGTAGGAACAGCCAAAGGAATACAGCAGCAACAGGAACATTGACAGGAATACAGCAGCAGCAGGAACAGCCACAGGAAACCAGCAGCAGCAGGAAGGGCCAAAGGAATACAGCAGCAGCAGGAACAGCCACGTGAATGCAGCAGCAGCAGGAGCTGGAATACAGCAGCAGCAGGAACAGCTGCAGGATTACAACAGCAGCAGGAACAGCCACGGGAATATAGCAGCAATGGGAATAGCAACAGGAATATAGCAGCAGCAGGAACAGCGACAGGAATCCCACAGCAGCAGGAACAGCCACAGATAAATAGCAGCAGCAGGAACAGACACACAAATACAGCAGCAGCAAGAACAGCCACAGGAATGCAGCAGCAGCAGGAATAGCCAAAGGAATTCAGCAGCAGCAGGAACAGCCACAAATATGCAGCAGCAGCAGGAACAGCCATAGGAATGCAGCAGCAGCAGGGACAGCCACAAGAATACAGCTGCAGGAGCAGGAACAGCCACACGAATACAACAGCAGAAGGACCAGCCACAGGAATACAGCAGCCATGGGAATAGCAAATGCAATATAACAGCAGCAGGAACAGCAACAGAAACCCCACAGCAGCAGGAACAGCCACAGATATGCAGCAGCAACAGGAACAGCCACAGGAATACAGCAGCAGCAGCACCAGCAACAGGAATACAAGAGAAGCAGGAACAGTGACAGGAATCCGGCAGCAGCAGGAACAACCACAGGATTACAGCAGCACCAGGAAAAGCCACAGGAATACAGGACTATCAGGAACAGCCACAGGAACACAGCAGCAGCAGAAAGAGCCACACGAATACAGCAGCAGCAGGAAGAGCCACAGAAATGCAGCAGCAGCAGGAACAGTGACAGGAATACAGCAGCAGCAGGAACAGCCACAGTAATACAGTAGCAGCAGAAAATGCCACAGGAATACAGCAGCATCAGGATCAGCCAAAGATATGCAACAGCAGCAGGAACAGCCACAGGAATAGAGCAGTATCAGGAACAGCCAGAGGAATACAGCAGCAGTAGAAAGAGCCACAGGAATACAGCAGCAACAGGAACATTGAAAGGAATACAGCAGCAGGAGGAAAAGCCACAGGAATACAGCAGCAGCAGGAACAGCCACAGGCTTACAGCAGTATCAGGAACAGCCAGAGGAATACAGCAGCAGCAGGAACAGCCACAGGAATACAGCAGCAACAGGAACAGTGACAGGAATACAGCAGCAGCAGGAACAGCCACAGGAATACAGCAGCAGCAGGAACAGCCAAATGAATACAGCAGCAGCAGGAACAGCCACGGGAATACAGCAGCAGCAGGAGCTAGAAAACAGCAGCAGCAGGAACTGCCACAGGAATACAGCAGTAGCAAGAAGAGCCATAGATATGCAGCAGCAGCAGGAACAGCCACAGGAACACAACAGCAGCAGAAACCGCCAGAGTATTACAGCAGCAGTGGGAACAGCAACAGGAATATAGCAGCAGCAGGAACAGCCACAGAAATCCCACATCAGCACGAACACCAACAAACATGCAGTAGCAGCAGGAACAGCCACTGCAATACAGCAGCAGCTGCAACAGCCACAAGAATACAGCAGCAGCAGGAATAGCCGCAGGAATACAGCAGCAGCAGGAACAGACACACAAATAAAGCAGCAGCAGGAACACCAACAGGAATGCAGCAGCAGCAGGAACAGCCAAAGGAATTCAGCAGCAGCAGGAACAGTCATAGGAATACAGTAGCAGCAGAAACTGCCACAGGAATACAGCAGTGTCAGGAACAGCCAGAGGAATACAGCAGCAGCAGGAAGAGCCGCAAAAAATGCAGCAGAAGCAGGAACTGTGACAGGCATACAGCAGCAGCAGGAACAACCACAGGAATACAGTAGCAGCAGAAACTGAAACAGGAATACAGCAGCATCAGGATCAGCCACAGATATGCAGGAGCAGCAGGAACAGCCACAGGAATACAATAGCAGCAGGAATAGCCACAGGACTACAGCAGGAGCAGGAGCAGCCACGGGAATATAGCAGCAGCAGGAAGAGACACAGATATGCAGCAGCAGCAGGAACTGCCACAGATATGCAGCAGCAGCAGGAACCGCCACAGGAATACAGCAGCAACAGGAACAGTGACAGGAATATAGCAGCAGCAGGAACAGCCACAGGAATACAGCAGCAGCAGGAACAGCCACCGGAATACAGAAGCAGCAGGAACAGACACAGGAATACAGCAGCAGCAGGAACAGCCACAGAAATACAGCAGTAACAGGAACAGTGACAGGAATATAGCAGCAGCAGGAACAGCCACAGGAATACAGCAGCAGCAGGAACAGCCACCGGAATACAGCAGCAGCAGGAACAGACACCGGAATACAGCAGCAGCAGGAACAGCCCAAGGAATACAGCAGCAGCAGGATCAGCCAAAGGAATACAGCAGCAGCAGGAACAGCCACAAGAATACAGCAGTAACAGCAACAGTGACAGGAATACAGCAGCAGCAGGAACAGCCACAGGAATACAGCAGCAGCAGGAACAGCCACAGGAATACAACAGCAGCAGGAATAGCCACAGGAATACAGCAGCAGCAGGAGCAGCCACAGGAATATAGCAGCAGCAGGAACAGCCACAGGAATACAGCAGCAACACGAACAGTGACAGGAATACAGCAGCAGCAGGAATAGCCACAGGAATACAGCAGCAGCAGGAGCAGCCACAGGAATATAGCAGCAGCAGGAACAGCCACAGGAATACAGCAGCAACAGGAACAGTGACAGGAATACAGCAGCCGCAGGAATAGCGACAGGAATACAGCAGCAGCAGGAGCAGCCACAGGAATATAGCAGCAGCAGGAAGAGCCACAGGAATACAGCAGCAACAGCAACAGTGAGAGGAATACAGCAGCAGCAGGAACAGCCACAGGAATACAGCAGCAACAGGAACAGTGACAGGAATACAGCAGCAGCAGGAACAGCCACAGGAATACAGCAGCAGCAGGAACAGCCACGGGAATTCAGCAGCAGCAGGAGCTGGAATACAGCAGCAGTAGGAACTGCCACAGGAACATAGCAGCAGCAAGGAACGCCACAGATATGAAGCAGCAGCAGGAGGAACAACCACAGGAACACAGCTGAAGGAACAGCCACAGGAATACAACAGCAGCAGGAATAGACACAGGCATACAGCAGCAGATGCAGGAAAAGCCACGGAAATACAGCTGTAGCAAGAACAGCCATAGATATGCAGCAGCAGCACTAACATCCACAGGAATAGAACAGCAGCAGAAACAGCTAGTGGATTACAGCAGCAGTGGGAACAGCAACAGGAATATAGCAGCAGCAGGAAAACCAACAGAAATCCCACATCAGCACAAACAGCCACAGACATGCAGTAGCAGCAGGAACAGCCAAAGGAATTCAGAGGTAGCAGGAACAGTCACAGCAATAAAGCAGCAGCAGGTACAGCCACACATATTCTGCAGCAGCAGGAACAGCCACAGGAATACAGCAGCAGCAGAAACAGCCACAGGAATACAGCAGCAGCAGGAAGAGCCACAGAAATTCAGTAGCAGCAGGAACAGTGACAGGAATACAGCAGCAGCAGGAACAGCCACAGGAATACAGCAGTATCAGGAACAGCCAGAGGAATACAGCGGCAGCAGGAACAGCCAAAGGAATACAGCAGCAACAGGAACATTGACAGGAATACAACAGCAGCAGGAGCAGCCACAGGAATACAGCAGCAGCAGGAACAGCCAGAGGAAACCAGCAGCAGCAGGAAGGTCCAAAGGAATACAGCAGCAGCAGGAACAGCCACGTGAATGCAGCAGCAGCAGGAGCTGGAATACAGCAGCAGCAGGAACAGCTGCAGGATTAGAACAGCAGCAGGAACAGCCACGGGAATATAGCAGCAATGGGAAAAGCAACAGGAATATAGCAGCAGCAGGAACAGCCACAGATAAATAGCAGCAGCAGGAACAGACACACAAATACAGCAGCAGCAGGAACAGCCACAGGAATGCAGCAGCAGCAGGAATAGCCAAAGGAATTCAGCAGCAGCAGGAACAGCCACAAATATGCAGCAGCAGCAGGAACAGCCACAGGAATGCAGCAGCAGCAGGGACAGCCACAAGAATACAGCTGCAGGAGCAGGAACAGCCACACGAATACAACAGCAAAAGGACCAGCCACAGGAATACAGCAGCAGCAGGAACAGCCACAGGAATTCAGCAGCAGCAGTAACAGCTACAGGAATACAGCAGCAGAAGGATCAGCCACAGATATGCAGCAGCAGCAGACACAGCCACAGGAATACAGCAGCAACAGCAGGAACAGCCACAGGATTACAACAGCAGCAGGATCAGCCACAGGACTATAGCAGCCATGGGAATAGCAAATGCAATATAACAGCAGGAGGAACAGCGACAGAAACCCCACAGCAGCAGGAACAGCCACAGATATGCAGCAGCAACAGGAACAGCCACAGGAATTCAACAGCAGCAGCACCAGCAACAGGAATACAAGAGCAGCAGGAACATAGACAGGAATCCAGCAGCAGCAGGAACAGCCACAGGAATACAGCAGCACCAGGAAAAGCCACAGGAATACAGGACTATCAGGAACAGCCACAGGAACACAGCAGCAGCAGAAACAGCCACACGAATACAGCAGCAGCAGGAAGAGCCACAGAAATGCAGCAGCAGCAGGAACAGTGACAGGAATACAGCAGCAGCAGGAACAGCCACAGGAATACAGTAGCAGCAGAAACTGCCACAGGAATACAGCAGCATCAGGATCAGCCAAAGATATGTAGCAGCAGCAGGAACAGCCACAGGAATACAGCAGTATCAGGAACAGCCAGAGGAATACAGCAGCAGTAGGAACAGCCACAGGAATACAGCAGCAACAGGAACATTGAAAGGAATACAGCAGCAGGAGGAACAGCCACAGGAATACAGCAGCAGCAGGGATAGCCACAGGAATACAGCAGTATCAGGAACAGCCAGAGGAATACAGCATCAGCAGGAACAGCCAGAGGAATACAGCAGCTACAGGAACAGTGACAGGAATACAGCAGCAGCAGGAACAGCCACAGGAATACAGCAGCAGCAGGAACAGCCACAGGAATACAGCAGCAGCAGGAACAGCCAAATGAATACAGCAGCAGCAGGAACAGCCAGAGGAATACAGCAGCAGCAGGAGCTAGAATACAGCAGCAGCAGGAACTGCCACAGGAATACAGCAGCATCAGGATCAGCCAAAGATATGCAGCAGCAGCAGGAACAGCCACAGGAATACAGCAGTATCAGGAACAGCCAGAGGAATACAGCAGCAGTAGGAACAGCCACAGGAATACAGCAACAACAGGAACATTGAAAGGAATACAGCAGCAGGAGGAACAGCCACAGGAATACAGCAGTATCAGGAAGAGCCAGAGGAATACAGCAGCAGCAGGAACAGCCACAGGAATACAGCAGCAACAGGAACAGTGACAGGAATACAGCAGCAGCAGGAACAGCCACAGGACTACAGCAGCAGCAGGAACAGCCACAAGAATACAGCAGCAGCAGAAACCGCCAGAGGATTACAGCAGCAGTGGGAACAGCAACAGGAATATAGCAGCAGCAGGAACAGCCACAGAAATCCCACATCAGCACGAACAGCAACAAACATGCAGTAGCAGCAGGAACAGCCACTGCAATACAGCAGCAGCTGCAACAGCCACAAGAATACAGCAGCAGCAGGAATAGCCGCAGGAATACAGCAGCAGCAGGAACAGACGCACAAATAAAGCAGCAGCAGGAACACCAACAGGAATGCAGCAGCAGCAGGAACAGCCAAAGGAATTCAGCAGCAGCAGGAACAGTCATAGGAATACAGTAGCAGCAGAAACTGACACAGGAATACAGCAGCAGCAGGATCAGCCACAGAAATGCAGCAGCAGCACGAACAGCCACAGGAATACAGCAGCAGCCGCATGAACAGCCAAAGTATTACCGCAGCAATAGGAATAGCCATGGGAATAGAGCAGCAGTGGGAACAGCAACAGGAATATAGCAGCAGCAGGAATATCGACAGAAATCCCACAGCAGCAGGAACAGCAACTGAAATCCCACAGCAGCAGGAACAGCCACAGATAAATAGCAGCAGCAGGAACAGCTACAGGAATACAGCAGCATCAGGAACAGCCAAAGGAATACAGCAGCAACAGGAACAGCCACAAGAATACAGCAGTAGCAGAAACCGCCAGTGGATTACAGCAGCAGTGGGAACAGCAACAGGAATATAGCAGCAGCAGGAACAGCCACAGAAATCCCACATCAGCACGAACAGCAACAAACATGCAGTAGCAGCAGGAACAGGCAACGGAATACAGCAGCAGCAGAAACAGCCAAAGGAATTCAGAAGTAGCAGGAACCTTCACAGCAATAAAGCAGCAGCAGGTACAGCCACAGATATTCTGCAGCAGCAGGAACAGCCACAGGAATACAGCAGCAGCAGAAACAGCCACACAAATACAGCAGCAGCAGAAACAGCCACAGGAATGCAGCAGCAGCAGGAAGAGCCACAGAAATGCAGCAGCAGCAGGAACAGTGACAGGAATACAGCAGCAGCAGGAACAGCCACAGGAATATAGCAGCAATGGGAATAGCAACAGGAATATAGCAGCAGCAGGAACAGCGACAGGAATCCCACAGCAGCAGGAACAGCCACAGATAAATAGCAGCAGCAGGAACAGACACACAAATGCAGCAGCAGCAGGAACAGCCATAGGAATGCAGCAGCAGCAGGAATAGCCAAAGGAATTCAGCAGCAGCAGGAACAGCCACAAATATGCAGCAGCAGCAGGAACAGCCACAGGAATGCAGCAGCAGCAGGGACAGCCACAAGAATACAGCTGCAGGAGCAGGAACAGCCACACGAAAACAACAGCAGAAGGACCAGCCACAGGAATACAGCAGCCATGGGAATAGCAAATGCCATATAACAACAGCAGGAACAGCGACAGAAACCCCACAGCAACAGGAACAGCCACAGATATGCAGCAGCAACAGGAACAGCCTCAGGAATACAGCAGCAGCAGCACCAGCAAAAGGAATACAAGCGCAGCAGGAACAGTGAAAGGAATCCAGCAGCAGCAGGAACAGCCACAGGAATACAGCAGCACCAGGAAAAGCCACAGGAATACAGGACTATCAGGAACAGCCACAGGAACACAGCAGCAGCAGAAACAGCCACACGAATAGAGCAGCAGCAGGAAGACCCCCAGAAATGCAGCAGCAGCAGGAACAGTGACAGGAATACAGCAGCAGCAGGAACAGCCACAGGAATACAGTAGCAGCAGAAACTGCCACAGGAATACAGCAGCATCAGGATCAGCCAAAGATATGCAGCAGCAGCAGGAACAGCCACAGAAATCCCACATCAGCACGAACAGCAACAAACATGCAGTAGCTGCAGGAACAGCCAGGGCAATACAGCAGCAGCTGCAACAGCCACAAGAATACAGCAGCAGCAGGAATAGCCGCAGGAATACAGCAGCAGCAGGAACAGACACTCAAATATAGCAGCAGCAGGAACACCAACAGAAATCCCACATCAGCTCAAACAGCCACAGACATGCAGTAGCAGCAGGAACAGGCAACGGAATACAGCAGCAGCAGGAACAGCCAAAGGAATTCAGAAGTAGCAGGAACAGTCACAGCAATAAAGCAGCAGCAGGTACAGCCACAGATATTCTGCAGCAGCATGAACAGCCACAGGAATACAGCAGCAGCAGAAACAGCCACACAAATACAGCAGCAGCAGAAACAGCCACAGGAATACAGCAGCAGCAGGAAGAACCACAGAAATGCAGCAGCAGCAGGAACAGTGACAGGATTACAGCAGCAGTGGGAACAGCAACAGGAATATAGCTGCAGCAGGAACAGCGACAGAAATCCCACATCAGCACGAACAGCAACAAAGATGCAGTAGCAGCAGGAACAGCCACTGCAATACAGCAGCAGCTGCAACAGCCACAAGAATACAGCAGCAGCAGGAATAGCCGCAGGAATACAGCAGCAGCAGGAACACCAACAGGAATGCAGCAGCAGCAGGAACAGCCAAAGGTATTCAGCAGCAGCAGGAACAGTCATAGGAATACAGCAGCAGCAGAAACTGCCACAGGAATACAGCAGCAGCAGGATCAGCCACAGATATGCAGCAGCAGCACGAACAGCCACAGGAATACAGCAGCAGCCGCATGAACAGCCAAAGTATTACCGCAGCAATAGGAATAGCCATGGGAATACAGCAGCAGTGGGAACAGCAACAGGAATATAGCAGCAGCAGGAATATCGACAGAAATCCCACAGCAGCAGGAACAGCAACAGAAATCCCACAGCAGCAGGAACAGCCACAGATAAATAGCAGCAGCAGGAACAGCTACAGGAATACAGCAGCAGCAGCAACAGCAACAGAAGTAAAGCAGCTGTAGGAACAGTGACACGAATACAGCAGCACCAGGAAAAGCCACAGGAATACAGGACTATCAGGAACAGCCACAGGAACACAGCAGCAGCAGAAACAGCCACACGAATACAGCAGCAGCAGGAAGAGCCACAGAAATGCAGCAGCAGCAGGAACAGTGACAGGCATAAAGCAGCAGCAGGAACAACCACAGGAATACAGTAGCAGCAGAAACTGCCACAGGAATACAGCAGCAGCAGGATCAGCCACAGATATGCAGGAGCAGCAGGAACAGCCAGAGGAATACAATAGCAGCAGGAATAGCCACAGGAATACAGCAGGAGCAGCAGCAGCCATGGGAATATAGCAGCAGCAGGAATTGCCACAGATATGCAGCAGTAGGAACTGCCACAGATATGAAGCAGCAGCAGGAACCGCCACAGGAACACAGCAGCAGCAGGAACAGCCATAGGAGTACAGCGGTATCAGGAACAGCCAGAGGATTACAGCAGCAGCAGGAACAGCCACAGGAATACAGTAGCAGCAGAAACAGCCACAGAAATACAGCAGCAGCAGGAACAGCCACAGGAATACAGCAGCAGCAAGAACAGCCACAGGAATACAGCAGCAACAGGAACAGTGACAGGAATACAGCAGCAGCAGGAACAGCCACAGGAATACAGCAGCAGCAGGAACAGCCACGGGAATTCAGCAGCAGCAGGAGCTGGAATACAGCAGCTGTAGGAACTGCCACAGGAACATAGCAGCAGCAAGGAAACGCCACAGATATGAAGCAGCAGCAGGAGGAACAACCACAGGAACACAGCAGAAGGAACAGCCACAGGAATACAACAACAGCAGGAATAGACACAGGCATACAGCAGCAGATGCAGGAAAAGCCACGGGAATACAGCTGTAGCAAGAACTGCCATAGATATGCAGCAGCAGCACTAACATCCACAGGAATAGAACAGCAGCAGAAACAGCCAGTGGATTACAGCAGCAGTGGGAACAGCAACAGGAATATAGCAGCAGAAGGAACACCAACAGAAATCCCACATCAGCACAAACAGCCACAGGCATGCAGTAGCAGCAGGAACAGGCAACAGAATACAGCAGCAGCAGGAACAGCCAAAGGAATTCAGAAGTAGCAGGAACAGTCACAGCATTAAAGCAGCAGCAGGTACAGCCACACATATTCTGCAGCAGCAGGAACAGCCACAGGAATACAGCAGCAGAAACAGCCACACAAATACAGCAGCAGCAGAAACAGCCACAGGAATACAGCAGCAGCAGGAAGAGCCACAGAAATGCAGCAGCCGCAGGACCAGTGACAGGAATACAGCAGCAGCAGGAACAGCCACATGAATACAGCAGTATCAGGAACAGCCAGAGGAATACAGCAGCAGTAGGAACAGCCAAAGAAATACAGCTTCAACAGGAACATTGACAGGAATACAACAGCAGCAGGAGCAGCCACAGGAATACAGCAGCAGCAGGAACATCCACAGGAAACCAGCAGCAGCAGGAAGGGCCGAAGGAATACAGCAGCAGCAGGAACAGCCACGTGAATGCAGCAGCAGCAGGAGCTGGAATACAGCAGCAGCAGGGACAGCTGCAGGATTACAACAGGAACAGCCACGGGAATATAGCATCAATGGGAATAGCAACAGGAATATAGCAGCAGCAGGAACAGCGACAGGAATCCCACAGCAGCAGGAACAGCCGCAGATAAATAGCAGCAGCAGGAACAGACACACAAATACAGCAGCAGCAGGAACAGCCACAGGAATGCAGCAGCAGCAGGAAAAGCCAAAGAAATTCAGCAGCAGCAGGAACAGCCACAAATATGCAGCAGCAGCAGGAACAGCCACAGGAATGCAGCAGCAGCAGGGACAGCCACAAGAATACAGCTGCAGGAGCAGGAACAGCCACACGAATACAACAGCAGAAGGACCAGCCACATGAATACAGCAGCAGCAGGAACAGCCACAGGAATTCAGCAGCAGCAGGAACAGCTACAGGAATACAGCAGCAGAAGGATCAGCCACAGATATGCAGCAGCAGCAGGAACAGCCGCAGGAATACAGCAGCAACAGCAGGAACAGCCACAAGATTACAACTGCAGCAGGATCAGCCACAGGAATTTAGCAGCCATGGGAATAGCAAATGCAATATAACAGCAGCAGGAACAGCGACAGAAACCCCACAGCAGCAGGAACAGCCACAGATATGCAGCAGCAACAGGAACAGCCACAGGAATACAGCAGCAGCAGCACCAGCAACAGGAATACAAGAGCAGCAGGAACAGTGACAGGAATCCAGCAGCAGCAGGAAAACCACAGGAATACAGCAGCACCAGGAAAAGCCACAGGAATACAGGACTATCAGGAACAGCCACAGGAACACAGCAGCAGCAGAAACAGCCACACGAATACAGCAGCAGCAGGAAGAGCCACAGAAATGCAGCAGCAGCAGGAACAGTGAAGGAATACAGCAGCAGCAGGAACAGCCACAGGAATACAGTAGCAGCACAAACTGCCACAGGAATACAGCAGCATCAGGATCAGCCAAAGATATGCAGCAGCAGCAGGAACAGCCACAGGAATACAGCAGTATCAGGAACAGCCGGAGGAATACAGCAGCAGTAGGAACAGCCACAGGAATGCAGCAGCAACAGGAACATTGAAAGGAATACAGCAGCAGGAGGAACAGCCACAGGAATACAGCAGCAGCAGGAACAGCCACAGGAATACAGCAGTATCAGGAAGAGCCAGAGGAATACAGCAGCAGCAGGAACAGCCACAGGAATACAGCAGCAACAGGAACAGTGACAGGAATACAGCAGCAGCAGGAACAGCCACAGGAATACAGCAGCAGCAGGAACAGCCACAAGAATTCAGCAGCAGCAGAAACCGCCAGAGGATTACAGCAGCAGTGGGAACCGCAACAGGAATATAGCAGCAGCAGGAACAGCGACAGAAATCCCACATCAGCACGAACAGCAACAAACATGCAGTAGCAGCAGGAACAGCCACTGCAATACAGCAGCAGCTGCAACAGCCACAAGAATACAGCAGCAGCAGGAATAGCTGCAGGAATACAGCAGCAGCAGGAACAGACACACAAATAAAGCAGCAGCAGGAACACCAACAGGAATGCAGCAGCAGCAGGAACAGCCAAAGGAATTCAGCAGCAGCAGGAACAGTCATAGGAATACAGTAGCAGCAGAAACTGCCACAGGAATACAGCAGCAGCAGGATCAGCCACAGAAATGCAGCAGCAGCACGAACAGAAACAGGAATACAGCAGCAGCCGCATGAACAGCCAAAGTATTACCGCAGCAATAGGCATAGCCATGGGAATACAGCAGCAGTGGGAACAGCAACAGGAATATAGCAGCAGCAGGAACAGCCACAGATAAATAGCAGCAGCAGGAACAGCTACAGGAATACAGCAGCCGCAGCAACAGCAACAGAAATAAAGCAGCAGTAGGAACAGTGACACGAATACAGCAGCACCAGGAAAAGCCACAGGAATACAGCAGTATCAGGAACAGCCACAGGAACACAGCAGCAGCAGAAACAGCCACACGAATACAGCAGCAGCAGGAAGAGCCACAGAAATGCAGCAGCAGCAGGAACAGTGACTGGCATACAGCAGCTGCAGGAACAACCACAGGAATACAGTAGCAGCAGAAACTGCCACAGGAATACAGCAGCAGCAGTTTCAGCCACAGATAAGCAGGAGCAGCAGGAACAGCCACAGGAACCAATAGCAGCAGGAATAGCCAGAGGAATACAGCAGGAGCAGGAGCAGCCACGGGAACATAGCAGCAGCAGGAAGAGCCACAGATATGCAGCAGCAGCAGGAACCGCCATAGATATGCAGCAGCAGCAGGAACCGCCACAGGAATACAGCAGCAGCAGGAACAGCCATAGGAATACAGCAGTATCAGGAACAGCCAGAGGAATACAGCAGCAGCAGGAACAGCCACAGAAATACAGCAGCAACAGGAACAGTGACAGGAATATAGCAGCAGCAGGAACCGCATCCGGAATACAGCAGCAGCAGGAACAGCCACAGGAATACAGCAGCAGCAGGAGCAGCCAAAGGAATATAGCAGCAGCAGGAACAGCCACAGGATTACTGCAGCAACAGGAACAGTGACAGGAATACAGCAGCAGCAGGAACAGCCACAGGAATACAGCAGCAACAGCAACAGTGACAGGAATTCAGCAGCAGCAGGAGCTGGAATACAGCAGCAAGGGAACTGCCACAGGAACATAGCAGCAGCAAGTAAACGCCTCAGATATGAAGCAGCAGCAGGAGGAACAACCACAGGAACACAGCTGAAGGAACAGCCACAGGAATACAACAGCAGCAGGAATAGACACAGGCATACAGCAGCAGATGCAGGAAAAGCCACGGGAATACAGCTGTAGCAAGAACTGCCATAGATGTGCAGCAGCAGCACTAACATCCACAGGAATAGAACAGCAGCAGAAACAGCCAGTGGATTACAGCAGCAGTGGGAACAGCAACAGGAATATAGCAGCAGCAGGAACACCAACAGAAATCCCACATCAGCACAAACAGCCTCATACATGCAGTAGCAGCAGGAACAGGCAACGGAATACAGCAGCAGCAGGAACAGCCAAAGGAATTCAGAAGTAGCAGGAACAGTCACAGCAATAAAGCAGCAGCAGGTACAGCCACACATATTCTGCAGCAGCAGGAACAGCCACAGGAATACAGCAGCAGCAGAAACAGCCACACAAATACAGCAGCAGCAGAAACAGCCACAGGAATACAGCAGCAGCAGGAAGAGCCACAGAAATGAAGCAGCAGCAGGAACAGTGACAGGAATACAGCAGCAGCAGGAACAGCCACAGGAATACAGCAGTATCAGGAACAGCCAGAGGAATACAGCAGCAGTAGGAACAGCCAAAGGAATACAGCAGCAACAGGAACATTGACAGGAATACAGCAGCAGCAGGAACAGCCACAGGAAACCAGCAGCAGCAGGAATGGCCAAAGGAATACAGCAGCAGCAGGAACAGCCACGTGAATGCAGCAGCAGCAGGAGCTGGAATACAGCAGCAGCTGGAACAGCTGCAGGATTACAACAGCAGCAGGAACAGCCACGGGAATATAGCAGCAATGGGAATAGCAACAGGAATATAGCAGCAGCAGGAACAGCGACAGGAATCCCACAGCAGCAGGAACAGCCACAGATAAATAGCAGCAGCAGGAACAGACACACAAATACAGCAGCAGCAAGAACAGCCACAGGAATGCAGCAGCAGCAGGAATAGCCAAAGGAATTCAGCAGCAGCAGGAACAGCCACAAATATGCAGCAGCAGCAGGAACAGCCATAGGAATGCAGCAGCAGCAGGGACAGCCACAAGAATACAGCTGCAGGAGCAGGAACAGCCACACGAATACAACAGCAGAAGGACCAGCCACAGGAATACAGCAGCAGCAGGAACAGCCACAGGAATTCAGCAGCAGCAGGAACAGCTACAGGAATACAGCAGCAGAAGGATCAGCCACAGATATGCAGCAGCAGCAGGAACAGCCACAGGATTACAACAGCAGCAGGATCAGCCACAGGAATATAGCAGCCATGGGAATAGCAAATGCAATATAACAGCAGCAGGAACAGCAACAGAAACCCCACAGCAGCAGGAACAGCCACAGATATGCAGCAGCAACAGGAACAGCCACAGGAATACAGCAGCAGCAGCACCAGCAACAGGAATACAAGAGAAGCAGGAACAGTGACAGGAATCCGGCAGCAGCAGGAACAACCACAGGATTACAGCAGCACCAGGAAAAGCCACAGGAATACAGGACTATCAGGAACAGCCACAGGAACACAGCAGCAGCAGAAACAGCCACACGAATACAGCAGCAGCAGGAAGAGCCACAGAAATGCAGCAGCAGCAGGAACAGTGACAGGAATACAGCAGCAGCAGGAACAGCCACAGGAATACAGTAGCAGCAGAAAATGCCACAGGAATACAGCAGCATCAGGATCAGCCAAAGATATGCAACAGCAGCAGGAACAGCCACAGGAATAGAGCAGTATCAGGAACAGCCAGAGGAATACAGCAGCAGTAGAAAGAGCCACAGGAATACAGCAGCAACAGGAACATTGAAAGGAATACAGCAGCAGGAGGAAAAGCCACAGGAATACAGCAGCAGCAGGAACAGCCACAGGCTTACAGCAGTATCAGGAACAGCCAGAGGAATACAGCAGCAGCAGGAACAGCCACAGGAATACAGCAGCAACAGGAACAGTTACAGGAATACAGCAGCAGCAGGAACAGCCACAGGAATACAGCAGCAGCAGGAACAGCCAAATGAATACAGCAGCAGCAGGAACAGCCACGGGAATACAGCAGCAGCAGGAGCTAGAAAACAGCAGCAGCAGGAACTGCCACAGGAATACAGCAGTAGCAAGAAGAGCCATAGATATGCAGCAGCAGCAGGAACAGCCACAGGAATACAACAGCAGCAGAAACCGCCAGAGTATTACAGCAGCAGTGGGAACAGCAACAGGAATATAGCAGCAGCAGGAACAGCCACAGAAATCCCACATCAGCACGAACACCAACAAACATGCAGTAGCAGCAGGAACAGCCACTGCAATACAGCAGCAGCTGCAACAGCCACAAGAATACAGCAGCAGCAGGAATAGCCGCAGGAATACAGCAGCAGCAGGAACAGACACACAAATAAAGCAGCAGCAGGAACACCAACAGGAATGCAGCAGTATCAGGAACAGCCACAGGAATACAGCAGTGTCAGGAACAGCCAGAGGAATACAGCAGCAGCAGGAAGAGCCGCAAAAAATGCAGCAGAAGCAGGAACTGTGACAGGCATACAGCAGCAGCAGGAACAACCACAGGAATACAGTAGCAGCAGAAACTGAAACAGGAATACAGCAGCATCAGGATCAGCCACAGATATGCAGGAGCAGCAGGAACAGCCACAGGAATACAATAGCAGCAGGAATAGCCACAGGACTACAGCAGGAGCAGGAGCAGCCACGGGAATATAGCAGCAGCAGGAAGAGACACAGATATGCAGCAGCAGCAGGAACAGCCACAGATAAATAGCAGCAGCAGGAACAGCTACAGGAATACAGCAGCCGCAGCAACAGCAACAGAAATAAAGCAGCAGTAGGAACAGTGACACGAATACAGCAGCACCAGGAAAAGCCACAGGAATACAGCAGTATCAGGAACAGCCACAGGAACACAGCAGCAGCAGAAACAGCCACACGAATACAGCAGCAGCAGGAAGAGCCACAGAAATGCAGCAGCAGCAGGAACAGTGACTGGCATACAGCAGCTGCAGGAACAACCACAGGAATACAGTAGCAGCAGAAACTGCCACAGGAATACAGCAGCAGCAGTTTCAGCCACAGATAAGCAGGAGCAGCAGGAACAGCCACAGGAACCAATAGCAGCAGGAATAGCCAGAGGAATACAGCAGGAGCAGGAGCAGCCACGGGAACATAGCAGCAGCAGGAAGAGCCACAGATATGCAGCAGCAGCAGGAACCGCCATAGATATGCAGCAGCAGCAGGAACCGCCACAGGAATACAGCAGCAGCAGGAACAGCCATAGGAATACAGCAGTATCAGGAACAGCCAGAGGAATACAGCAGCAGTAGGAACAGCCACAGAAACACAGCAGCAACAGGAACAGTGACAGGAATATAGCAGCAGCAGGAACCGCATCCGGAATACAGCAGCAGCAGGAACAGCCACAGGAATACAGCAGCAGCAGGAGCAGCCAAAGGAATATAGCAGCAGCAGGAACAGCCACAGGATTACTGCAGCAACAGGAACAGTGACAGGAATACAGCAGCAGCAGGAACAGCCACAGGAATACAGCAGCAACAGCAACAGTGACAGGAATTCAGCAGCAGCAGGAGCTGGAATACAGCAGCAAGGGAACTGCCACAGGAACATAGCAGCAGCAAGTAAACGCCACAGATATGAAGCAGCAGCAGGAGGAACAACCACAGGAACACAGCTGAAGGAACAGCCACAGGAATACAACAGCAGCAGGAATAGACACAGGCATACAGCAGCAGATGCAGGAAAAGCCACGGGAATACAGCTGTAGCAAGAACTGCCATAGATGTGCAGCAGCAGCACTAACATCCACAGGAATAGAACAGCAGCAGAAACAGCCAGTGGATTACAGCAGCAGTGGGAACAGCAACAGGAATATAGCAGCAGCAGGAACACCAACAGAAATCCCACATCAGCACAAACAGCCTCATACATGCAGTAGCAGCAGGAACAGGCAACGGAATACAGCAGCAGCAGGAACAGCCAAAGGAATTCAGAAGTAGCAGGAACAGTCACAGCAATAAAGCAGCAGCAGGTACAGCCACACATATTCTGCAGCAGCAGGAACAGCCACAGGAATACAGCAGCAGCAGAAACAGCCACACAAATACAGCAGCAGCAGAAACAGCCACAGGAATACAGCAGCAGCAGGAAGAGCCACAGAAATGAAGCAGCAGCAGGAACAGTGACAGGAATACAGCAGCAGCAGGAACAGCCACAGGAATACAGCAGTATCAGGAACAGCCAGAGGAATACAGCAGCAGTAGGAACAGCCAAAGGAATACAGCAGCAACAGGAACATTGACAGGAATACAGCAGCAGCAGGAACAGCCACAGGAAACCAGCAGCAGCAGGAATGGCCAAAGGAATACAGCAGCAGCAGGAACAGCCACGTGAATTCAGCAGCAGCAGGAGCTGGAATACAGCAGCAGCTGGAACAGCTGCAGGATTACAACAGCAGCAGGAACAGCCACGGGAATATAGCAGCAATGGGAATAGCAACAGGAATATAGCAGCAGCAGGAACAGCGACAGGAATCCCACAGCAGCAGGAACAGCCACAGATAAATAGCAGCAGCAGGAACAGACACACAAATACAGCAGCAGCAAGAACAGCCACAGGAATGCAGCAGCAGCAGGAATAGCCAAAGGAATTCAGCAGCAGCAGGAACAGCCACAAATATGCAGCAGCAGCAGGAACAGCCATAGGAATGCAGCAGCAGCAGGGACAGCCACAAGAATACAGCTGCAGGAGCAGGAACAGCCACACGAATACAACAGCAGAAGGACCAGCCACAGGAATACAGCAGCAGCAGGAACAGCCACAGGAATTCAGCAGCAGCAGGAACAGCTACAGGAATACAGCAGCAGAAGGATCAGCCACAGATATGCAGCAGCAGCAGGAACAGCCACAGGATTACAACAGCAGCAGGAACAGCCACAGGAATATAGCAGCCATGGGAATAGCAAATGCAATATAACAGCAGCAGGAACAGCAACAGAAACCCCACAGCAGCAGGAACAGCCACAGATATGCAGCAGCAACAGGAACAGCCACAGGAATACAGCAGCAGCAGCACCAGCAACAGGAATACAAGAGAAGCAGGAACAGTGACAGGAATCCGGCAGCAGCAGGAACAACCACAGGATTACAGCAGCACCAGGAAAAGCCACAGGAATACAGGACTATCAGGAACAGCCACAGGAACACAGCAGCAGCAGAAACAGCCACACGAATACAGCAGCAGCAGGAAGAGCCACAGAAATGCAGCAGCAGCAGGAACAGTGACAGGAATACAGCAGCAGCAGGAACAGCCACAGGAATACAGTAGCAGCAGAAAATGCCACAGGAATACAGCAGCATCAGGATCAGCCAAAGATATGCAACAGCAGCAGGAACAGCCACAGGAATAGAGCAGTATCAGGAACAGCCAGAGGAATACAGCAGCAGTAGAAAGAGCCACAGGAATACAGCAGCAACAGGAACATTGAAAGGAATACAGCAGCAGGAGGAAAAGCCACAGGAATACAGCAGCAGCAGGAACAGCCACAGGCTTACAGCAGTATCAGGAACAGCCAGAGGAATACCGCAGCAGCAGGAACAGCCACAGGAATACAGCAGCAACAGGAACAGTTACAGGAATACAGCAGCAGCAGGAACAGCCACAGGAATACAGCAGCAGCAGGAACAGCCAAATGAATACAGCAGCAGCAGGAACAGCCACGGGAATACAGCAGCAGCAGGAGCTAGAAAACAGCAGCAGCAGGAACTGCCACAGGAATACAGCAGTAGCAAGAAGAGCCATAGATATGCAGCAGCAGCAGGAACAGCCACAGGAATACAACAGCAGCAGAAACCGCCAGAGTATTACAGCAGCAGTGGGAACAGCAACAGGAATATAGCAGCAGCAGGAACAGCCACAGAAATCCCACATCAGCACGAACACCAACAAACATGCAGTAGCAGCAGGAACAGCCACTGCAATACAGCAGCAGCTGCAACAGCCACAAGAATACAGCAGCAGCAGGAATAGCCGCAGGAATACAGCAGCAGCAGGAACAGACACACAAATAAAGCAGCAGCAGGAACACCAACAGGAATGCAGCAGTATCAGGAACAGCCACAGGAATACAGCAGTGTCAGGAACAGCCAGAGGAATACAGCAGCAGCAGGAAGAGCCGCAAAAAATGCAGCAGAAGCAGGAACTGTGACAGGCATACAGCAGCAGCAGGAACAACCACAGGAATACAGTAGCAGCAGAAACTGAAACAGGAATACAGCAGCATCAGGATCAGCCACAGATATGCAGGAGCAGCAGGAACAGCCACAGGAATACAATAGCAGCAGGAATAGCCACAGGACTACAGCAGGAGCAGGAGCAGCCACGGGAATATAGCAGCAGCAGGAAGAGACACAGATATGCAGCAGCAGCAGGAACTGCCACAGATATGCAGCAGCAGCAGGAACCGCCACAGGAATACAGCAGCAACAGGAACAGTGACAGGAATATAGCAGCAGCAGGAACAGCCACAGGAATACAGCAGCAGCAGGAACAGCCACCGGAATACAGCAGCAGCAGGAACAGACACAGGAATACAGCAGCAGCAGGAACAGCCACAGAAATACAGCAGTAACAGGAACAGTGACAGGAATATAGCAGCAGCAGGAACAGCAACAGGAATACAGCAGCAGCAGGAACAGCCACCGGAATACAGCAGCAGCAGGAACAGACACCGGAATACAGCAGCAGCAGGAACAGCCCAAGGAATACAGCAGCAGCAGGATCAGCCAAAGGAATACAGCAGCAGCAGGAACAGCCACAAGAATACAGCAGTAACAGCAACAGTGACAGGAATACAGCAGCAGCAGGAACAGCCACAGGAATACAGCAGCAGCAGGAACAGCCACAGGAATACAACAGCAGCAGGAATAGCCACAGGAATACAGCAGCAGCAGGAGCAGCCACAGGAATATAGCAGCAGCAGGAACAGCCACAGGAATACAGCAGCAACACTAACAGTGACAGGAATACAGCAGCAGCAGGAATAGCCACAGGAATACAGCAGCAGCAGGAGCAGCCACAGGAATATAGCAGCAGCACGAACAGCCACAGGAATACAGCAGCAACAGGAACAGTGACAGGAATACAGCAGCCGCAGGAATAGCGACAGGAATACAGCAGCAGCAGGAGCAGCCACAGGAATATAGCAGCAGCAGGAAGAGCCACAGGAATACAGCAGCAACAGCAACAGTGACAGGAATACAGCAGCAGCAGGAACAGCCACAGGAATACAGCAGCAACAGGAACAGTGACAGGAATACAGCAGCAGCAGGAACAGCCACAGGAATACAGCAGCAGCAGGAACAGCCACGGGAATTCAGCAGCAGCAGGAGCTGGAATACAGCAGCAGTAGGAACTGCCACAGGAACATAGCAGCAGCAAGGAACGCCACAGATATGAAGCAGCAGCAGGAGGAACAACCACAGGAACACAGCTGAAGGAACAGCCACAGGAATACAACAGCAGCAGGAATAGACACAGGCATACAGCAGCAGATGCAGGAAAAGCCACGGGAATACAGCTGTAGCAAGAACAGCCATAGATATGCAGCAGCAGCACTAACATCCACAGGAATAGAACAGCAGCAGAAACAGCCAGTGGATTACAGCAGCAGTGGGAACAGCAACAGGAATATAGCAGCAGCAGGAAAACCAACAGAAATCCCACATCAGCACAAACAGCCACAGACATGCAGTAGCAGCAGGAACAGGAAACGGAATACAGCAGCAGCAGGAACAGCCAAAGGAATTCAGAAGTAGCAGGAACAGCCACAGGAAACCAGCAGCAGCAGGAAGGTCCAAAGGAATACAGCAGCAGCAGGAACAGTGACAGGAATACAGCAGCAGCAGGAACAGCCACAGGAATACAGCAGTATCAGGAACAGCCAGAGGAATACAGCGGCAGCAGGAACAGCCAAAGGAATACAGCAGCAACAGGAACATTGACAGGAATACAACAGCAGCAGGAGCAGCCACAGGAATACAGCAGCAGCAGGAACAGCCACAGGAAACCAGCAGCAGCAGGAAGGTCCAAAGGAATATAGCAGCAGCACGAACAGCCACAGGAATACAGCAGCAACAGGAACAGTGACAGGAATACAGCAGCCGCAGGAATAGCGACAGGAATACAGCAGCAGCAGGAGCAGCCACAGGAATATAGCAGCAGCAGGAAGAGCCACAGGAATACAGCAGCAACAGCAACAGTGACAGGAATACAGCAGCAGCAGGAACAGCCACAGGAATACAGCAGCAACAGGAACAGTGACAGGAATACAGCAGCAGCAGGAACAGCCACAGGAATACAGCAGCAGCAGGAACAGCCACGGGAATTCAGCAGCAGCAGGAGCTGGAATACAGCAGCAGTAGGAACTGCCACAGGAACATAGCAGCAGCAAGGAACGCCACAGATATGAAGCAGCAGCAGGAGGAACAACCACAGGAACACAGCTGAAGGAACAGCCACAGGAATACAACAGCAGCAGGAATAGACACAGGCATACAGCAGCAGATGCAGGAAAAGCCACGGGAATACAGCTGTAGCAAGAACAGCCATAGATATGCAGCAGCAGCACTAACATCCACAGGAATAGAACAGCAGCAGAAACAGCCAGTGGATTACAGCAGCAGTGGGAACAGCAACAGGAATATAGCAGCAGCAGGAAAACCAACAGAAATCCCACATCAGCACAAACAGCCACAGACATGCAGTAGCAGCAGGAACAGGAAACGGAATACAGCAGCAGCAGGAACAGCCAAAGGAATTCAGAAGTAGCAGGAACAGCCACAGGAAACCAGCAGCAGCAGGAAGGTCCAAAGGAATACAGCAGCAGCAGGAACAGTGACAGGAATACAGCAGCAGCAGGAACAGCCACAGGAATACAGCAGTATCAGGAACAGCCAGAGGAATACAGCGGCAGCAGGAACAGCCAAAGGAATACAGCAGCAACAGGAACATTGACAGGAATACAACAGCAGCAGGAGCAGCCACAGGAATACAGCAGCAGCAGGAACAGCCACAGGAAACCAGCAGCAGCAGGAAGGTCCAAAGGAATACAGCAGCAGCAGGAACAGCCACGTGAATGCAGCAGCAGCAGGAGCTGGAATACAGCAGCAGCAGGAACAGCTGCAGGATTACAACAGCAGCAGGAACAGCCACGGGAATATAGCAGCAATGGGAAAAGCAACAGGAATATAGCAGCAGCAGGAACAGCCACAGATAAATAGCAGCAGCAGGAACAGACACACAAATACAGCAGCAGCAGGAACAGCCACAGGAATGCAGCAGCAGCAGGAATAGCCAAAGGAATTCAGCAGCAGCAGGAACAGCCACAAATATGCAGCAGCAGCAGGAACAGCCACAGGAATGCAGAAGCAGCAGGGACAGCCGCAAGAATACAGCTGCAGGAGCAGGAACAGCCACACGAATACAACAGCAAAAGGACCAGCCACAGGAATACAGCAGCAGCAGGAACAGCCACAGGAATTCAGCAGCAGCAGTAACAGCTACAGGAATACAGCAGCAGAATGATCAGCCACAGATATGCAGCAGCAGCAGACACAGCCACAGGAATACAGCAACAACAGCAGGAACAGCCACAGGATTACAACAGCAGCAGGATCAGCCACAGGACTATAGCAGCCATGGGAATAGCAAATGCAATATAACAGCAGCAGGAACAGCGACAGAAACCCCACAGCAGCAGGAACAGCCACAGATATGCAGCAGCAACAGGAACAGCCACAGGAATACAACAGCAGCAGCACCAGCAACAGGAATACAAGAGCAGCAGGAACATAGACAGGAATCCAGCAGCAGCAGGAACAGCCACAGGAATACAGCAGCACCAGGAAAAGCCACAGGAATACAGGACTATCAGGAACAGCCACAGGAACACAGCAGCAGCAGCAGAAACAGCCACACGAATACAGCAGCAGCAGGAAGAGCCACAGAAATGCAGCAGCAGCAGGAACAGTGACAGGAATACAGCAGCAGCAGGAACAGCCACAGGAATACAGTAGCAGCAGAAACTGCCACAGGAATACAGCAGCATCAGGATCAGCCAAAGATATGTAGCAGCAGCAGGAACAGCCACAGGAATACAGCAGCAGTAGGAACAGCCACAGGAATACAGCAGCAACAGGAACATTGAAAGGAATACAGCAGCAGGAGGAACAGCCACAGGAATACAGCAGCAGCAGGGACAGCCACAGGAATACAGCAGTATCAGGAACAGCCAGAGGAATACAGCAGCAGCAGGAACAGCCACAGGAATACAGCAGCAACAGGAACAGTGACAGGAATACAGCAGCAGCAGGAACAGCCACAGGAATACAGCAGCAGCAGGAACAGCCACAGGAATACAGCAGCAGCAGGAACAGCCAAATGAATACAGCAGCAGCAGGAACAGCCAGAGGAATACAGCAGCAGCAGGAGCTAGAATACAGCAGCAGCAGGAACTGCCACAGGAATACAGCAGCATCAGGATCAGCCAAAGATATGCAGCAGCAGCAGGAACAGCCACAGGAATACAGCAGTATCAGGAACAGCCAGAGGAATACAGCAGCAGTAGGAACAGCCACAGGAATACAGCAACAACAGGAACATTGAAAGGAATACAGCAGCAGGAGGAACAGCCACAGGAATACAGCAGCAGCAGGAACAGCCACAGGAATACAGCAGTATCAGGAACAGCCAGAGGAATACAGCAGCAGCAGGAACAGCCACAGGAATACAGCAGCAACAGGAACAGTGACAGGAATACAGCAGCAGCAGGAACAGCCACAGGACTACAGCAGCAGCAGGAACAGCCACAAGAATACAGCAGCAGCAGAAACCGCCAGAGGATTACAGCAGCAGTGGGAACAGCAACAGGAATATAGCAGCAGCAGGAACAGCCACAGAAATCCCACATCAGCACGAACAGCAACAAACATGCAGTAGCAGCAGGAACAGCCACTGCAATACAGCAGCAGCTGCAACAGCCACAAGAATACAGCAGCAGCAGGAATAGCAGCAGGAATACAGCAGCAGCAGGAACAGACACACAAATAAAGCAGCAGCAGGAACACCAACAGGAATGCAGCAGCAGCAGGAACAGCCAAAGGAATTCAGCAGCAGCAGGAAAAGTCATAGGAATACAGCAGCAGCAGTAACTGCCACAGGAATACAGCAGCAGCAGGATCAGCCACAGATATGCAGCAGCAGCATGAACAGCCACAGGAATACAGCAGCAGCCGCATGAACAGCCAAAGTATTACAGCAGCAATAGGAATAGCCATGGGAATACAACAGCAGTGGGAACAGCAACAGGAATATAGCAGCAGCAGGAATATCGACAGAAATCCCACAGTAGCAGGAACAGCAACAGAAATCCCACAGCAGCAGGGACAGCCACAGATAAATAGCAGGCGGAAGAGCTACAGGAATACAGCAGCAGCAGCAACAGCAACAGAAATAAAGCAGCAGTAGGAACAGTGACACGAATACAGCAGCACCAGGAAAAGCCACAGGAATACAGCAGTATCAGGAACAGCCACAGGAACACAGCTGCAGCAGAAACAGCCACACGAATACAGCAGCAGCGTGAAGAGCCACAGAAATGCAGCAGCAGCAGGAACAGTGACAGGCATACAGCAGCAGCAGGAACAACCACAGGAATACAGTAGCAGCAGAAACTGCCACAGGAATGCAGCAGCAGCAGGATCAGCCACAGATATGCAGGAGCAGCAGGAACAGCCACAGGAATACAAAAGCAGCAGGAATAGCCACAGGAATACAGCAGGAGCAGGAGCAGCCACGGAAATATAGCAGCAGCAGGAAGAGCCACAGATATGCAGCAGCAGCAGGAACTGCCACAGATATGCAGCAGCAGCAGGAACCGCCACAGGAATACAGCAGCAGCAGGAACAGCCATAGGAATACAGCAGTATCAGGAACAGCCAGAGGAATACAGCAGCAGCAGGAACAGCCACAAAAATACAGCAGCAACAGGAACAGTGACAGGAATATAGCAGCAGCAGGAACAGCCACCGGAACACAGCAGCAGCAGGAACTGCCACAGGAATAGAGCAGCAGCAGAAACAGCCAAAGGAATACAGCAGCAGCAGGAACAAGCCACAGGAATACAGCAGCATCACGAACAGCCAAAGGAATAACAGCAGCAGCAGGAACAGCGAAAGGAATACAGCAGCAGCAGGAACAGCCAAAGGAATACAGCAGCAGCAGGAACAGCCACAAGAATACAGCAGTAACAGGAACAGTGACAGGAATACAGCAGCAGCAGGAACAGCCACAGGAATACAGCAGCAGCAGGAACAGCCACAGGAATACAACAGCAGCAGGAATAGCCACAGGAATTCAGCAGCAGCAGGTGCAGCCACAGGAATATAGCAGCAGCAGGAACAGCCACAGGAGTAAAGCAGCAACAGGAACAGTGACAGGAATACAGCAGCAGCAGAAACTGCCACAGGAATATAGCAGCAACAGGAACAGTGACAGGAATACAGCAGCAGCAGGAACAGAGACGGGAATTCAGCAGCAGCAGGAGCTGGAATACAGCAGCAGTAGGAACTGCCACAGGAACATAGCAGCAGCAAGGAAACGCCACAGATATGAAGCAGCAGCAGGAGGAACAACCACAGGAACACAGCAGAAGGAACAGCCACAGGAATACAACAGCAGCAGGAATAGACACAGGCATACAGCAGCAGATGCAGGAAAAGCCACGGGAATACAGCTGTAGCAAGAACAGCCATAGATATGCAGCAGCAGCAATAACATCCACAGGAATAGAACAGCAGCAGAAACAGCCAGAGGATTACAGCAGCAGTGGGAACAGCAACAGGAATAGAGCAGCAGCAGGAACACCAACAGAAATCCCACATCAGCACAAACAGCCACAGACATGCAGTAGCAGCAGGAACACGCAACGGAATACAGCAGCAGCAGGAACAGCCAAAGGAATTCAGAAGTAGCAGGAACAGTCACAGCAATAAAGCAGCAGCAGGTACAGCCACAGATATTCTGCAGCAGCAGGAACTGCCACAGGAATACAACAGCAGCAGAAACAGCCACACAAATACAGCAGCAGCAGAAACAGCCACAGGAATACAGCAGCAGCAGGTAGAGCCACAGAAATGCAGCAGCAGCAGGAACAGTGACAGGAATACAGCAGCAGCAGGAACAACCACAGGAATACAGCAGCAGCAGGAACAGCCAGAGGAATACAGCAGCAGTAGGAACAGCCATAGGAATACAGCAGTATCAGGAACAGCCAGAGGAATACAGCAGCAGTAGGAACAGCCATAGGAATACAGCAGCAACAGGAACATTGACAGGAATACAACAGCAGCAGGAGCAGCCACAGGAATACAGCAGCAGCATGAACAGCCACAGGAAACCAGCAGCAGCAGGAAGGGCCAAAGGAATACAGCAGCAGCAGGAACAGCCACGTGAATTCAGCAGCAGCAGGAGCTGGAATACAGCAGCAGCAGGAACAGCTGCAGGATTACAACAGCAGCAGGAACAGCCACGGGAATATAGCAGCAATGCGAATAGCAACAGGAATATAGCAGCAGCAGGAACAGCGACAGGAATCCCACAGCAGCAGGAACAGCCACAGATAAATAGCAGTAGCAGGAACAGACACACAAATACAGCAGCAGCAGGAACAGCCACAGGAATGCAGCAGCAGCAAGAATAGCCAAAGGAATTCAGCAGCAGCAGGAACAGCCACAAATATGCAGCAGCAGCAGGAACAGCCACAGGAATGCAGCAGCAGCAGGGACAGCCACAAGAATACAGCTGCAGGAGCAGGAACAGCCACACGAATACAACAGCAGAAGGACCAGCCACAGGAATACAGCAGCAGCAGGAACAGCCACAGGAATTCAGCAGCAGCAGGAACAGCTACAGGAATACAGCAGCAGAAGGATCAGCCACAGATATGCAGCAGCAGCAGGAACAGCCACAGGAATACAGCAGCAAAGCAGGAACAGCCACAGGATTACAACAGCAGCAGGATCAGCCACAGGAATATAGCAGCCATGGGAATAGCAAAAGCAATATAAGAGCATCACGAACAGCGACAGAAACCCCACAGCAGCAGGAACAGCCACAGATATGCAGCAGCAACAGGAACAGCCACAGGAATACAGCAACAGCAGCACCAGCAACAGGAATACAAGAGCAGCAGGAACAGTGACAGGAATCCAGCAGCAGCAGGAACAGCCACAGGAATACAGTAGCAGCAGAAACTGCCACAGGAATACAGCAGCATCAGGATCAGCCAAAGATATGCAGCAGCAGCAGGAACAGCCACAGGAATACAGCAGCAGCAGGAACAGCCACAGGAATACAGCAGTATCAGGAACAGCCAGAGGAATACAGCAGCAGCAGGAAGAGCCACAGGAATACAGCAGCAATAGGAACAGTGACAGGAATACAGCAGCAGCAGGAACAGCCAAAGGAATACAGCAGCAGCAGGAACAGCCAAATGAATACAGCAGCAGCAGGAACAGCCACAGGAATACAGCAGCAGCAGGAGCTTGAATACAGCATCAGCAGGAACTGCCACAGTAATACAGCAGTAGCAAGAACAGCCATAGATATGCAGCAGCAGCAGGAACAGCCACAGGAATACAACAGCAGCAGAAACTGCCAGAGGATTACAGCAGCAGTGGGAACAGCAACAGGAATGTAGCAGCAGCAGGAACAGCGACAGAAATCCCACATCAGCACGAACAACAACAAACATGCAGTAGCAGCAGGAACAGGCACTGCAATACAGCAGCAGCTGCAACAGCCACAAGAATACAGCAGCAGCAGGAATAGCCGCAGGAATACAGCAGCAGCAGGAACAGACACTCAAATAAAGCAGCAGCAGGAACACCAACAGGAATGCAGCAGCAGCAGGAACAGCCAAAGGAATTCAGCAGCAGCAGGAACAGTCATAGGAATACAGTAGCAGCAGAAACTGCCACAGGAATACAGCAGCAGCAGGATCAGCCACAGATATGCAGCAGCAGCAGGAACAGCCACAGGAATACAGCAGCAGCCGCATCAACAGCCAAAGTATTACCGCAGCAATAGGAATAGCCATGGGAATACAGCAGCAGTGGGAACAGCAACAGGAATATAGCAGCAGCAGGAATATCGACAGAAATCCCACAGTAGCAGGAACAGCAACAGAAATCCCACAGCAGCAGGAACAGCCACAGATAAATAGCAGCAGCAGGAACAGCTACAGGAATACAGCAGCAGCAGCAACAGCAACAGAAATAAAGCAGCAGTAGGAACATTGACACGAAAACAGCAGCACCAGGAAAAGCCAAAGGAATACAGCAGTATCAGGAACAGCCACAGGAACACAGCAGCAGCAGAAACAGCCACACGAATACAGCAGCAGCAGGAAGAGCCACAGAAATGCAGCAGCAGCAGGAACAGTGACAGGCATAGAGCAGCAGCAGGAACAACCACAGGAATACAGTAGCAGCAGAAACTGCCACAGGAATACAGCAGCAGCAGGATCAGCCACAGATATTCAGGAGCAGCAGGAACAGCCACAGGAATACAATAGCAGCAGGAATATCCACAGGAATACAGCAGGAGCAGGAGCAGCCACGGGAATATAGCAGCAGCAGTAAGAGCCACAGATATGCAGCAGCAGCAGCAGGAACTACCACAGATATGCAGCAGCAGCAGGAACCGCCACAGGGATACAGCAGCAGCAGGAACAGACATAGGAATACAGCAGTATCAGGAACAGCCAGAGGAATACAGCAGCAGCAGGAACAGCCACAGAAATACAGCAGCAACAGGAACAGTGACAGGAATATAGCAGCAGCAGGAACAGCCTCCGGAATACAGCCGCAGCAGGAACAGCCACAGGAATACAGCAGCAGCAGGAACAGCCAAAGGAATACAGCAGCAGCAGGAACAAGCCACAGGAATACAGCAGCATCAGGAAGAGCCAGAGGAATACAGCAGCAGCAGGAACAGACACCGGAATACAGCAGCAGCAGGAACAGCCACCGGAATACAGCAGCAGCAGGAACAGCCACAGGAATACAGCAGCCGCAGGAACAGCCAAAGGAATACAGCAGCAGCAGGAACAGCCAAAGGAATACAGCAGCAGCAGGAACAAGCCACAGGAATACAGCAGCATCAGGAACAGCCAAAGGAATACAGCAGCAGCAGGAACAGCCACCGGAATACAGCAGCAGTGGGAACAGCAACAGGAATATAGCAGCAGCAGGAACAGACACCGGAATACAGCAGCAGCAGGAACAGCCACCGGAATACAGCAGCAGCAGGAACAGCCACAGGAATACAGCAGCAGCAGGTACTGCCAATGCAATACAGCAGCAGCTGCAACAGCCACAAGAATACAGCAGCAGCAGGAATAGCCGCAGGAATACAGCAGCAGCAGGAACAGACACACAAATAAAGCAGCAGCAGGAACACCAACAGGAATGCAGCAGCAGCAGGAACAACCAAAGTAATTCAGCAGCAGCAGGAACAGTCATAGGAATACAGTAGCAGCAGAAACTTCCACAGGAATACAGCAGCAGCAGGATCAGCCACAGATATGCAGCAGCAGCACGAACAGCCACAGGAATACAGCAGCAGCCGCATGAACAGCCAAAGTATTACCGCAGCAATAGGAATAGCCATGGGAATACAGCAGCAGTGGGAACAGCAACAGGAATATAGCAGCAGCAGGAATATCGACAGAAATCCCACAGCAGCAGGAACAGCAACAGGAATCCCACAGCAGCAGGAACAGCCACAGATAAATAGCAGCAGCAGGAACAGCTACAGGAATACAGCAGCAACAGCAACAGAAATAAAGCAGCAGTAGGAACAGTGACACGAATACAGCAGCACAAGGAAAAGCCACAGGAATACAGCAGTATCAGGAACAGCCACAGGAACACAGCTGCAGCAGAAAAAGCCACACGAATACAGCAGCAGCAGGAAGAGCCACAGAAATGCAGCAGCAGCAGGAACAGAGACCGGCATACAGCAGCAGCAGGAACAACCACAGGAATACAGTAGCAGCAGAAACTGCCACAGGAATACAGCAGCAGCCGGATCAGCCACAGATATGCAGGAGCAGCAGCAACAGCCACAGGAGTAAAATAGCAGCAGGAATAGCCACAGGAACACAGCAGGAGCAGGAGCAGCCACGGGAATATAGCAGCAGCAGGAAGAGCCACAGATATGCAGCAGCAGCAGGAACTGCCACAGATATGCAGCAGCAGCAGGAACCGCCACAGGGAGACAGCAGCAGCAGGAACAGACATAGGAATACAGCACTATCAGGAACAGCCAGAGGAATACAGCAGCAACAGGAACAGCCACAGAAATACAGCAGCAACAGGAACAGTGACAGGAATATAGCAGCAGCAGGAACAGCCTCCGGAATACAGCAGCAGCAGGGACAGCCACAGGAATACAGCCGCAGCAGGAACAGCCAAAGGAATACAGCAGCAGCAGGAACAAGCCACAGGAATACAGCAGCATCAGGAACAGCGAAAGGAATACAGCAGCAGCAGGAACAGCCACCGGAATACAGCAGCAGCAGGAACAGCCACAGCAATACAGCAGCAGCAGGAACAGCCACAGGAATACAGCAGCAGCAGGAACACCCAAAGGAATACAGCAGCAGCAGGAACAGCCACAAGAATACAGCAGTAAAAGGAACAGTGACAGGAATACAGCAGCAGCAGGAACAGCCACAGGAATACAGCAGCAGCAGGAACAGCCACAGGAATACAACAGCAGCAGGAATAGCCACAGGAATACAGCAGCAGCAGGAGCAGCCACAAGAATATAGCAGCAGCAGGAACAGCCACAGGAATATAGCAGCAACAGGAACAGTGACAGGAATACAGCAGCAGCAGGAACAGCCACAGGAATACAGCAGCAACAGGAACAGTGACAGGAATACAGCAGCAGCAGGAACATCCACAGGAATACAGCAGCAGCAGGAACAGCCACAGGAATTCAGCAGCAGCAGAAGTTGGAATACAGCAGCAGTAGGAACTGCCACAGGAACATAGCAGCAGCAAGGAAACGCCACAGATATGAAGCAGCAGCAGGAGAAACAACCACAGGAACACAGCAGAAGGAACAGCCACAGGAATACAACAGCAGCAGGAATAGACACAGGCATACAGCAGCAGATGCAGGAAAAGCCACGGGAATACAGCTGTAGCAAGAACAGCCATAGATATGCAACAGCAGCACTAACATCCACAGGAATAGAACAGCAGCAGAAACAGCCAGTGGATTACAGCAGCAGTGGGAACAGCAACAGGAATATAGCAGCAGCAGGAACACCAACAGAAATCCCAAATCAGCACAAACAGCCACAGACATGCAGTAGCAGCAGGAACAGGCAACAGAATACAGCAGCAGCAGGAACAGCCAAAGGAATTCAGAAGTAGCAGGAACAGTCACAGCAATAAAGCAGCAGCAGGGACAGCCACAGATATTCTGCAGCAAAAGGAACAGCCACAGGAATACAGCAGCAGCAGGAAGAGACAAGAAATGCAGCAGCAGCAGGAACAGTGACAGGAATACAGCAGCAGTAGGAACAGCCAAAGGAATACAGCAGCAACAGGAACATTGACAGGAATACAACAGCAGCAGGAGCAGCCACACGAAACCAGCAGCAGCAGGAAGGGCCAAAGGAATACAGCAGCAGCAGGAACAGCCACATGAATGCAGCAGCAGCAGCAGCTGGAATACAGCAGCAGCAGGAACAGCTGCAGGATTAAAACAGCAGCAGGAACAGCCACGGGAATATAGCAGCAATGGGAATAGCAACAGGAATATAGCAGCAGCAGGAACAGCCACAGATAAATAGCAGCAGCAGAAACAGACACACAAATACAGCAGCAGCAGGAACAGCCACAGGAATGCAGCAGCAGCAGGAACAGCCACGGGAATGCAGCAGCAGCAGGGACAGCCACAAGAATACAGCTGCAGGAGCAGGAACAGCCACACGAATACAACAGAAGAAGGACCAGCCACAGGAATTCAGCAGCAGCAGGAACAGCTACAGGAATACAGCAGCAGAAGGATCAGCCACAGATATGCAGCAGCAGCAGGAAATGCCACAGGAATACAGCAGCAGCAGGAACACCCAAAGGAATACAGCAGCAGCAGGAACAGCCACAAGAATACAGCAGTAACAGGAACAGTGACAGGAATACAGCAGCAGCAGGAACAGCCACAGGAATACAGCAGCAGCAGGAACAGCCACAGGAATACAACAGCAGCAGGAATAGCCACAGGAATACAGCAGCAGCAGGAGCAGCCACAAGAATATAGCAGCAGCAGGAACAGCCACAGGAATATAGCAGCAACAGGAACAGTGACAGGAATACAGCAGCAGCAGGAACAGCCACAGGAATACAGCAGCAACAGGAACAGTGACAGGAATACAGCAGCAGCAGGAACATCCACAGGAATACAGCAGCAGCAGGAAGAGCCACAGGAATACAGCAGCAGCAGAAGTTGGAATACAGCAGCAGTAGGAACTGCCACAGGAACATAGCAGCAGCAAGGAAACGCCACAGATATGAAGCAGCAGCAGGAGAAACAACCACAGGAACACAGCAGAAGGAACAGCCACAGGAATACAACAGCAGCAGGAATAGACACAGGCATACAGCAGCAGATGCAGGAAAAGCCACGGGAATACAGCTGTAGCAAGAACAGCCATAGATATGCAACAGCAGCACTAACATCCACAGGAATAGAACAGCAGCAGAAACAGCCAGTGGATTACAGCAGCAGTGGGAACAGCAACAGGAATATAGCAGCAGCAGGAACACCAACAGAAATCCCACATCAGCACAAACAGCCACAGACATGCAGTAGCAGCAGGAACAGGCAACAGAATACAGCAGCAGCAGGAACAGCCAAAGGAATTCAGAAGTAGCAGGAACAGTCACAGCAATAAAGCAGCAGCAGGTACAGCCACAGATATTCTGCAGCAGAAGGAACAGCCACAGGAATACAGCAGCAGCAGAAACAGCCACACAAATACAGCACCAGCAGAAACAGCCACAGGAATACAGCAGCAGCAGGAAGAGACAAGAAATGCAGCAGCAGCAGGAACAGTGACAGGAATACAGCAGCAGTAGGAACAGCCAAAGGAATACAGCAGCAACAGGAACATTGACAGGAATACAACAGCAGCAGGAGCAGCCACAGGAGTACAGCAGCAGCAGGAACAGCCACAGGAAACCAGCAGCAGCAGGAAGGGCCAAAGTAATACAGCAGCAGCAGGAACAGCCACATGAATGCAGCAGCAGCAGGAGCTGGAATACAGCAGCAGCAGGAACAGCTGCAGGATTACAACAGCAGCAGGAACAGCCACGGGAATATAGCAGCAATGGGAATAGCAACAGGAATATAGCAGCAGCAGGAACAGCCACAGATAAATAGCAGCAGCAGAAACAGACACACAAATACAGCAGCAGCAGGAACAGCCACAGGAATGCAGCAGCAGCAGGAACAGCCACAGGAATGCAGCAGCAGCAGGGACAGCCACAAGAATACAGCTGCAGGAGCAGGAACAGCCACACGAATACAACAGAAGAAGGACCAGCCACAGGAATTCAGCAGCAGCAGGAACAGCTACAGGAATACAGCAGCAGAAGGATCAGCCACAGATATGCAGCAGCAGCAGGAAATGCCACAGGAATACAGCAGCGACAGCAGGAACAGCCACAGGATTACAACAGCAGCAGGATCAGCCACAGGAATATAGCAGCCATGGGATTAGCAAATGCAATATAACAGCAGCAGGAACAGCGACAGAAACCCCACAGCAGCAGGAACAGCCACAGATATGCAGCAGCAACAGGAACAGCCACAGGAATACACCAGCAGCAGCACCAGCAACAGGAATACAAGAGCAGCAGGAACAGTGACAGGAATCCAGCAGCAGCAGGAACAGCCACAGGAATACAGCAGCACCAGGAAAAGCCACAGGAATACAGGACTATCAGGAACAGCCACAGGAACACAGCAGCAGCAGAAACAGCCACACGAATACAGCAGCAGCAGGAGGAGCCACAGAAATGCAGCAGCAGGAACAGTGACAGGAATACAACAGCAGCAGGAACAGCCACAGGAATACAGTAGCAGCAGAAACTGCCACAGGAATACAGCAGCATCAGGATCAGCCAAAGATATGCAGCAGCAGCAGGAACAGCCACAAGAATACAGCAGTATCAGGAACAGCCAGAGGAATAATGCAGCAGAAGGAACAGCCACAGGAATACAGCAGCAACAGGAACATTGAAAGGAATACAGCCGCAGGAGGAACAGCCACAGGAATACAGCAGCAGCAGGAACAGCCACAGGAATACAGCAGCAGCAGGAACAGCCAAATGAATACAGCAGCAGCAGGAACAGACACGGAAATACAGCAGCAGCAGGAGCTAGAATACAGCAGCAGCAGGAACTGCCACAGGAATACAGCAGTAGCAAGAACAGCCATAGATATGCAGCAGCAGCAGGAACAGCCACAGGAATACAACAGCAGCAGAAACCGCCAGAGGATTACAGCAGCAGTGGGAACAGCAACAGGAATATAGCAGCAGCAGGAACAGCGACAGAAATCCCACATCAGCACGAACAGCAACAAACATGGGGTAGCAGCAGGTACTGCCAATGCAATACAGCAGCAGCTGCAACAGCCACAAGAATACAGCAGCAGCAGGAATAGCCGCAGGAATACAGCAGCAGCAGGAACAGACACACAAATAAAGCAGCAGCAGGAACACCAACAGGAATGCAGCAGCAGCAGGAACAGCCAAAGTAATTCAGCAGCAGCAGGAACAGTCATAGGAATACAGTAGCAGCAGAAACTTCCACAGGAATACAGCAGCAGCAGGATCAGCCACAGATATGCAGCAGCAGCACGAACAGCCACAGGAATACAGCAGCAGCCGCATGAACAGCCAAAGTATTACCGCAGCAATAGGAATAGCCATGGGAATACAGCAGCAGTGGGAACAGCAACAGGAATATAGCAGCAGCAGGAATATCGACAGAAATCCCACAGCAGCAGGAACAGCAACAGAAATCCCACAGCAGCAGGAACAGCCACAGATAAATAGCAGCAGCAGGAACAGCTACAGGAATACAGCAGCAGCAGCAACAGCAACAGAAATAAAGCAGCAGTAGGAACAGTGACACGAATACACCAGCACCAGGAAAAGCCACAGAAATGCAGCAGCAGCAGGAACAGAGACCGGCATACAGCAGCAGCAGGAACAACCACAGGAATACAGTAGCAGCAGAAACTGCCACAGGAATACAGCAGCAGCAGGATCAGCCACAGATATGCAGGAGCAGCAGGAACAGCCACAGGAATACAATAGCAGCAGGAATAGTCACAGGAATACAGCAGGAGCAGGAGCAGCCACGGGAATAAAGCAGCAGCAGGAAGAGACACAGATATGCAGCAGCAGCAGGAACTGCCACAGATATGCAGCAGCAGCAGGAACCGCCACAGGGATACAGCAGCAGCAGGAACAGACATAGGAATACAGCAGTATCAGGAACAGCCAGAGGAATACAGCAGCAGCAGGAAGAGCCACAGAAATGCAGCAGCAGCAGGAACAGTGACAGGAATATAGCAGCAGCAGGAAAAGCCTCCGGAATACAGCAGCAGCAGGAACATTGACAGGAATACAACAGCAGCAGGAGCAGCCACAAGAATACAGCAGCAGCAGGAACAGCCACAGGAAGCCAGCAGCAGCAGGAAGGGCCAAAGGAATACAGCAGCAGTAGGAACAGTGACACGAATACAGCAGCAGCAGGAACAACCACAGGAATACAGTAGCAGCAGAAACTGCCACAGGAATCCAGCAGCAGCAGGATCAGCCACAGATATGCAGGAGCAGCAGGAACAGCCACAGGAATACAATAGCGGCAGGAATAGTCACAGGAATACAGCAGGAGCAGGAGCAGCCACGGGAATATAGCAGCAGCAGGAAGAGCCACAGATATGTAGCAGCAGCAGCAACCGCCAAAGATATGCAGCAGCAGCAGGAACCGCCACAGGGATACAGCAGCAGCAGGAACAGACATAGGAATACAGCAGCAACAGGAACAGTGACAGGAATACAGCAGCAGCAGGAACAGCCACAGGAATACAGCAGCAGCAGGAACAGCCACGGGAATTCAGCAGTAGCAGGAACTGGAATACAGCAACAGTAGGAACTGCCACAGGAACATAGCAGCCACAGATATGAAGCAGCAGCAGGAGGAACAACCACAGGAACACAGCAGAAGGAACAGCCACAGGAATACAACAGCAGCAGGAATAGACACAGGCATACAGCAGCAGATGCAGGAAAAGCCACGGGAATACAGCTGTAGCAAGAACAGCCATAGATATGCAGCAGCAGCACTAACATCCACAGGAGTAGAACAGCAGCATAAACAGCCAGTGGATTACAGCAGCAGTGGGAACAGCAACAGGAATATAGCAGCAGCAGGAAAACCAACAGAAATCCCACATCAGCACAAACAGCCACAGACATGCAGTAGCAGCAGGAAGAGGCAACGGAATACAGCAGCAGCAGGAACAGCCAAAGGAATTCAGAAGTAGCAGGAACAGTCACAGCAATAAAGCAGCAGCAGGTACAGCCACAGATATTCTGCAGCAGCAGGAACAGCGACAGGAATACAGCAGCAGCAGAAACAGCCACACAAATACAGCAGCAGCAGAAACAGCCACAGGAATACAGCAGAGGCAGGAAGAGACACAGAAATGCAGCAGCAGCAGGAACAGTGACAGGAATACAGCAGCAGTAGGAACAGCCAAAGGAATACAGCAGCAACAGGAACATTGACAGGAATACAACAGCAGCAGGAGCAGCCACAGGAATACAGCAGCAGCAGGAACAGCCACAGGAAACCAGCAGCAGCAGGAAGGGCCAAAGGAATACAGCAGCACGTGAATACAGCAGCAGCAGGGGCTGGAATACAGCAGCAGCAGGAACAGCTGCAGGATTACAACAGCAGCAGGAACAGCCACGGGAATATAGCAGCAATGGGAATAGCAACAGGAATATAGCAGCAGCAGGAACAGCCACAGATAAATAGCAGCAGCAGGAACAGACACACAAATACAGCAGCAGCAGGAACAGCCACAGGAATGCAGCAGCAGCAGGAATAGCCAGAGGAATTCAGCAGCAGCAGGAACAGCCACAAATATGCAGCAGCAGCAGGAACAGCCACAGGAATGCAGCAGCAGCAGGGACAGCCACAAGAATACAGCTGCAGGAGCAGGAACAGCCACACGAATAAAACAGAAGAAGGACCAGCCACAGGAATACAGCAGCAGCAAGAAAGCCACAGGAATTCAGCAGCAGCAGGAACAGCTACAGGAATACAGCAGCAGCAGGATCCACCACAGGGATAAAGCAGCAGCAGGAACAGACATAGGAATACAGCAGTATCAGGAACATCCAGAGGAATACAGCAGCAACAGGAACAGCCACAGGAATGCAGCAGCAACAGGAACAGTGACAGGAATACAGCAGCAGCAGGAACAGCCACAGGAATACAGCAGCAGCAGGATCAGCCACAGAAATGCAGCAGCAGCAGGAACAGCCACAGGAATACAGCAGCGGCCGCATGAACAGCCAAAGTATTACCGCAGCAATAGGAATAGCCATGGGAATACAGCAGCAGTGGGAACAGCAACAGGAGTATAGCAGCAGCAGGAATATCGACAGAAATCCCACAGCAGCAGGAACAGCAACAGAAATCCCACAGCAGCAGGAACAGCCAAAGATAAATAGCAGGAGCAGGAACAGCTACAGGAATACAGCAGCAGCAGCAACAGCAACAGAAATAAAGCAGCAGTAGGAACAGTGACACGAATACAGCAGCAGCAGGAACAACCACAGGAATACAGTAGCAGCAGAAACTGCGACAGGAATTCAGCAGCAGCAGGATTAGCCACAGATATGCAGGAGCAGCAGGAACAGCCACAGGAATACAATAGCAGCAGGAATAGTCACAGGAATACAGCAGGAGCAGGAGCAGCCACGGGAATATAGCAGCAGCAGGAAGAGCCACAGATATGTAGCAGCAGCAGCAGCCGCCACAGATATGCAGCAGCAGCAGGAACCGCCACAGGGATACAGCAGCAGCAGGAACAGACATAGGAATACAGCAGCAACAGGAACAGTGACAGGAATACAGCAGCAGCAGGAACAGCCACAGGAATACAGCAGCAGCAGGAACAGCCACGGGAATTCAGCAGCAGCAGGAACTGGAATACAGCAACAGTAGGAACTGCCACAGGAACATAGCAGCAGCAAGGAAACGCCACAGATATGAAGCAGCAGCAGGAGGAACAACCACAGGAACACAGCAGAAGGAACAGCCACAGGAATACAACAGCAGCAGGAATAGACACAGGCATTCAGCAGCAGATGCAGGAAAAGCCACGGGAATACAGCTGTAGCAAGAAAGCCATAGATATGCAGCAGCAGCACTAACATCCACAGGAGTAGAACAGCAGCATAAACAGCCAGTGGATTACAGCAGCAGTGGGAACAGCAACAGGAATATAGCAGCAGCAGGAACACCAACAGAAATACCACATCAGCACAAACAGCCACAGACATGCAGTAGCAGCAGGAACAGGCAACGGAATACAGCAGCAGCAGGAACAGCCAAAGGAATTCAGAAGTAGCAGGAACAGTCACAGCAATAAAGCAGCAGCAGGTACAGCCACAGATATTCTGCAGCAGCAGGAACAGCCACAGGAATACAGCAGCAGCAGAAACAGCCACACCAATACAGCAGCAGCAGAAACAGCCACACAAATACAGCAGCAGCAGACACAGTCACAGGAATACAGCAGCAGCAGGAAGAGCCACAGAAATGCAGCAGCAGCAGGAACAGTGACAGGAATACAGCAGCAGCAGGAACAGCCACAGGAGTACAGCAGTATCAGGAACAGCCAGAGGAATACAGCAGCAGTAGGAACAGCCAAAGGAATACAGCAGCAGCAGAAACAGCCACACCAATACAGCAGCAGCAGAAACAGCCACACAAATACAGCAGCAGCAGAAACAGCCACAGGAATGCAGCAGCAGCAGGAAGAGCCACAGAAATGCAGCAGCAGCAGGAACAGTGACAGGAATACAGCAGCAGCAGGAACAGCCACAGGAGTACAGCAGTATCAGGAACAGCCAGAGGAATACAGCAGCAGTAGGAACAGCCAAAGGAATACAGCAGCAACAGCAACAGCCACAGGAAACCAGCAGCAGCAGGAAGGGCCAAAGGAATGCAGCAGCAGCAGGAACAGCCACGTGAATGCAGCAGCAAGAGGAGCTGGAATACAGCAGCAGCAGGAACATCTGCAGGGTTACAACAGCAGCAGGAACAGCCACGGGAATATAGCAGCAATGGGAATAGCAACAGGAATATAGCAGCAGCAGGAACAGTGACAGGAATCCCACAGCAGCAGGAACAGCCACAGATAAATAGTAGCAGCAGGAACAGACACACAAATACAGCAGCAGCAGGAACAGCCACAGGAATGCAGCAGCAGCAGGAATAGCCAAAGGAATTCAGCAGCAGCAGGAACAGCCACAAATATGCAGCAGCAGCAGGAACAGCCACAGGAATGCAGCAGCAGCAGGGACAGCCACAAGAATACAGCTGCAGGAGCAGGAACAGCCACACGAATACAACAGAAGAAGGACCAGCCACAGGAATACAGCAGCAGAAGGATCAGCCACAGATATGCAGCAGCAGCAGGAACAGCCACAGGAATACAGCAGCAACAGCAGGAACAGCCAAGGGATTACAACAGCAGCAGGATAAGCCACAGGAATATAGCAGCCATGGGAATAGCAAATGCAATATAACAGCAGCAGGAACAGCGACAGAAACCCCACAGCAGCAGGAACAGCCACAGATATGCAGCAGCAACAGGAACAGCCACAGGAATACAGCAGCAGCAGGAACAGCCACCGGAATACAGCAGCAGCAGGAACAGCCACAGGAATACAGCAGCAGCAGGAACAGCCAAAGGAATACAGCAGCAGCAGGAACAAGCCACAGGAATACAGCAGCATCAGGAACAGCCAAAGGAATACAGCAGCAGCAGGAACAGCCACCGGAATACAGCAGCAGCAGGAACAGCCACAGGAATACAGCAGCAGCAGGAAAGGCC
The DNA here is from genome assembly GCF_017639515.1 of Carcharodon carcharias. Taxonomy (NCBI): domain Eukaryota; kingdom Metazoa; phylum Chordata; class Chondrichthyes; order Lamniformes; family Lamnidae; genus Carcharodon; species Carcharodon carcharias. Next base: position 116,288,586 of record NC_054478.1, on the reverse strand, counting down.
AAAGGAATACAGCAGCAGCAGGAACAGCCAAAGGAATACAGCAGCAGCAGGAACAGCCACAAGAATACTGCAGTAACAGGAACAGTGACAGGAGTACAGCAGCAGCAGGAACAGCCACAGGAATACAGCAGCAGCAGGAACAGCCACAGGAATACAACAGCAGCAGGAATAGCAACAGGAACACAGCAGCAGCAGGAGCAGCCACAGGAATATAGCAGCAGCAGGAACAGCCACAGGAATAGAGCAGCAGCAGGATCAGCCAGATATGCAGGTGCAGCAGGAACAGCCACAGGAATACAAAAGCAGCAGGAATAGCCGCAGGAATACAGCAGCAACAGGAGCAGTCACGGGAATATAGCAGCAGCAGGAACAGCCACAGATATGCAGCAGCAGCAGGAACCACCACAGATATGCAGCAGCAGCAGGAACCGCCATAGGAATACAGCAGCAGCAGGAACAGCCACAGGAATACAGCAGTATCAGGAACAGCAACAGGAATACAGCAGCAGATGCAGGAAAAGCCACAGGAATACAGCTGTAGCAAGAACAGCCACAGATATGCAGCAGCAGCACTAACAGCCACAGGAATAGAACAGCAGAAGAAAATGCCAGAGGATTACAGCAGCAGTGGGAACAGCAACAGGAATATAGCAGCAGTAGGAACAGCGACCGAAATCCCACATCAGCACGAACAGCCACAGACATGCAGCAGCAGCAGGAATAGCCACAGGAATACAACAGCAGCAGGAATAGCCACAGCAAATACAGCAGCAGCAGCAGGAGCAGCCACAGGAATATCGCAGCAGCAGGAACAGCCACAGGAATATAGCAGTATCAGAAACAGCCAGAGGTTTGCAGCAGCAGCAGGACCAGCCACAAGAATCCAGCAGTAACAGGAACAGTGACAGGAATACAGCAGCAGCAGGAACAGCCACATGAATACAGCAGCAGCAGGAACTGCCACAGGAATACAACAGCAGCAGGAACAGCCACAGGAATACAGCAGCAGCAGGAGCAGCCACAGGAATATAGCAGCAGCAGGAACAGCCACAGGAATACAGCAGCAACAGGAACAGTGACAGGAATACAGCAGCAGCAGAAACAGCCACAGGAATACAGCAGCAGCAGGAAGAGCCACAGAAATGCAGCAGCAGCAGGAACAGTGACAGGAATACAGCAGCAGCAGGAACAGCCACAGGAATACAGCAGTATCAGGAACAGCCAGAGGAATACAGCAGCAGTAGGAACAGCCAAAGGAATACAGCAGCAACAGGAACATTGACAGGAATACAGCAGCAGCAGGAGCAGCCACAGGAATACAGCAGCAGCAGCAGGAACAGCCACAGGATTACAACAGCAGCAGGATAAGCCACAGGAATATAGCAGCCATGGGAATAGCAAATGCAATATAACAGCAGCAGGAACAGCGACAGAAACCCCACAGCAGCAGGAACAGCCACAGATATGCAGCAGCAGCAGGAACAGCCACAGGAATACAGCAGCAGCAGGAACAGCCACCGGAATACAGCAGCAGCAGGAACAGCCACAGGAATACAGCAGCAGCAGGAACAGCCAAAGGAATACAGCAGCAGCAGGAACAAGCCACAGGAATACAGCAGCATCAGGAACAGCCAAAGGAATACAGCAGCAGCAGGAACAGCCACCGGAATACAGCAGCAGCAGGAACAGCCACAGGAATACAGCAGCAGCAGGAAAGGCCAAAGGAATACAGCAGCAGCAGGAACAGACAAAGGAATACAGCAGCAGCAGGAACAGCCACAAGAATACTGCAGTAACAGGAACAGTGACAGGAGTACAGCAGCAACAGGAACAGCCACAGGAATACAGCAGCAGCAGGAACAGCCACAGGAATACAACAGCAGCAGGAATAGCAACAGGAACACAGCAGCAGCAGGAGCAGCCACAGGAATATAGCAGCAGCAGGAACAGCCACAGGAATAGAGCAGCAGCAGGATCAGCCACAGATATGCAGGTGCAGCAGGAACAGCCACAGGAATACAAAAGCAGCAGGAATAGCCACAGGAATACAGCAGCAACAGGAGCAGTCACGGGAATATAGCAGCAGCAGGAACAGCCACAGATATGCAGCAGCAGCAGGAACCACCACAGATATGCAGCAGCAGCAGGAACCGCCATAGGAATACAGCAGCAGCAGGAACAGCCACAGGAATACAGCAGTATCAGGAACAGCAACAGGAATACAGCAGCAGAAGCAGGAAAAGCCACAGGAATACAGCTGTAGCAAGAACAGCCACAGATATGCAGCAGCAGCACTAACAGCCACAGGAATAGAACAGCAGAAGAAAATGCCAGAGGATTACAGCAGCAGTGGGAACAGCAACAGGAATATAGCAGCAGTAGGAACAGCGACCGAAATCCCACATCAGCACGAACAGCCACAGACATGCAGCAGCAGCAGGAATAGCCACAGGAATACAACAGCAGCAGGAATAGCCACAGCAAATACAGCAGCAGCAGCAGGAGCAGCCACAGGAATATCGCAGCAGCAGGAACAGCCACAGGAATATAGCAGTATCAGAAACAGCCAGAGGTTTGCAGCAGCAGCAGGACCAGCCACAAGAATCCAGCAGTAACAGGAACAGTGACAGGAATACAGCAGCAGCAGGAACAGCCACATGAATACAGCAGCAGCAGGAACTGCCACAGGAATACAACAGCAGCAGGAACAGCCACAGGAATACAGCAGCAGCAGGAGCAGCCACAGGAATATAGCAGCAGCAGGAACAGCCACAGGAATACAGCAGCAACAGGAACAGTGACAGGAATACAGCAGCAGCAGAAACAGCCACAGGAATACAGCAGCAGCAGGAAGAGCCACAGAAATGCAGCAGCAGCAGGAACAGTGACAGGAATACAGCAGCAGCAGGAACAGCCACAGGAATACAGCAGTATCAGGAACAGCCAGAGGAATACAGCAGCAGTAGGAACAGCCAAAGGAATACAGCAGCAACAGGAACATTGACAGGAATACAGCAGCAGCAGGAGCAGCCACAGGAATACAGCAGCAGCAGGATCAGCCACAGGAAACCAGCAGCAGCAGGAAGGGCCAAAGGAATACAGCAGCAGCAGGAACAGCCACGTGAATGCAGCAGCAGCAGGAGCTGGAATACAGCAGCAGCAGGAACAGCTGCAGGGTTACAACAGCAGCAGGAACAGCCACGGGAATATAGCAGCAATGGAAATAGCAACAGGAATATAGCAGCAGCAGGAACAGTGACAGGAATCCCACAGCAGCAGGAACAGCCACAGATAAATAGTAGCAGCAGGAACAGACACACAAATACAGCAGCAGCAGGAACAGCCACAGGAATGCAGCAGCAGCATGAATAGCCAAAGGAATTCAGCAGCAGCAGGAACAGCCACAAATATGCAGCAGCAGCAGGAACAGCCACAGGAATGCAGCAGCAGCAGGGACAGCCACAAGAATACAGCTGCAGGAGCAGGAACAGCCACACGAATACAACAGCAGAAGGACCAGCCACAGGAATACAGCAGCAGCAGGAACAGGCACAGGAATTCAGCAGCAGCTACAGGAATACAGCAGCAGAAGGATCAGCCACAGATATGCAGCAGCAGTAGGAACAGCCACAGGAATACAGCAGCAGCAGGAACATCCACAGGAATACAGCAGCAGCAGGAAAGGCCAAAGGAATACAGCAGCAGCAGGAACAGCCATAGGAATAAAGCAGCAGCAGGAACAGCCACAAGAATACTGCAGTAACAGGAACATTGACAGGAATACAGCAGCAGCAGGAACAGCCACAGGAATACAGCAGCAGCAGGAACAGCCACAGGAATACAACAGCAGCAGGAATAGCCACAGGAACACAGCAGCAGCAGGAGCAGCCACAAGAATATAGCAGCAGCAGGAACAGCCACAGGAATACAGCAGCAACAGGAACAGTGACAGGAATACAGCAGCAGCAGGAACAGCCACAGGAATACAGCAGCAACAGGAACAGTGACAGGAATACAGCAGCAGCAGGAACAGCCACAGGAATACAGCAGCAGCAGGAACAGCCACGGGAATTCAGCAGCAGCAGGAGCTGGAATACAGCAGCAGTAGGAAGAGCCAATGAATTGCAGCAGCAGCAGGAACAGTGACAGGAATTCAGCAGCAGCAGGAACAACGACAGGAATACGGTAGCAGCAGAAACTGCCACAGGAATACAGCAGCAGCAGGATCAGCCACAGATATGCAGGTGCAGCAGGAACAGCCACAGGAATACAAAAGCAGCAGGAATAGCCACAGGAATACAGCAGCAACAGGAGCAGTCACGGGAATATAGCAGCAGCAGATACAGCCACAGATATGCAGCAGCAGCAGGAACCACCACAGACATGCAGCAGCAGCAGGAACCGCCATAGGAATACAGCAGCAGCAGGAAGAGCCACAGGAATAAGGCAGTATCAGGAACAGCAACAGGAATACAGCAGCAGATGCAGGAAAAGCCACAGGAATACAGCTGTAGCAAGAACAGCCACAGATATGCAGCAGCAGCACTAACAGCCACAGGAATAGAACAGCAGCAGAAACAGCCAGAGGATTACAGCAGCAGTGGGAACAGCAACAGGAATATAGCAGCAGTAGGAACAGCGACCGAAATCCCACATCAGCACGAACAGCCACAGACATGCAGCAGCAGCAGGAATAGCCACAGGAATACAACAGCAGCAGGAATAGCCACAGCAAATACAGCAGCAGCAGCAGGCGCAGCCACAGGAATATACCAGTATCAGAAACAGCCAGAGGTTTGCAGCAGCAGCAGGAACAGCCACAAGAATCCAGCAGTAACAGGAACAGTGACAGGAATGCAGCAGCAGCAGGAACAGCCACAGGAATACAACAGCAGCATGAATAGCCACAGCAAATACAGCAGCAGCAGCAGGCGCAGCCACAGGAATATAGCAGTATCAGAAACAGCCAGAGGTTTGCAGCAGCAGCAGGAACAGCCACAAGAATCCAGCAGTAACAGGAACAGTGACAGGAATGCAGCAGCAGCAGGAACAGCCACGTGAATACAGCAGCAGCAGGAAGAGCCACAGGAATACAACAGCAGCAGGAACAGCCACAGGAATACAGCAGCAGCAGGAGCAGCCACAGGAATATAGCAGCAGCAGGAACAGCCACAGGAATACAGCAGCAACAGGAACAGTGACAGGAATACAGCAGCAGCAGGAACAGCCACAGGAATGCAGCAGCAGCAGGAACAGCCACGGGAATTCAGCAGCAGCAGGAGCTGGAATGCAGCAGCAGTAGGAGCTGCCACAGGAACATAGCAGCAGCAAGGAAACGCCACAGATATGAAGCAGCAGCAGGAGGAACAACCACAGGAACACAGCAGAAGGAACAGCCACAGGAATACAACAGCAGCAGGAATAGACACAGGCATTCAGCAGCAGATGCAGGAAAAGCCACGGGAATACAGCTGTAGCAAGAAAGCCATAGATATGCAGCAGCAGCACTAACATCCACAGGAGTAGAACAGCAGCATAAACAGCCAGTGGATTACAGCAGCAGTGGGAACAGCAACAGGAATATAGCAGCAGCAGGAACACCAACAGAAATCCCACATCAGCACAAACAGCCACAGACATGCAGTAGCAGCAGGAACAGGCAACGGAATACAGCAGCAGCAGGAACAGCCAAAGGAATTCAGAAGTAGCAGGAACAGTCACAGCAATAAAGCAGCAGCAGGTACAGCCACAGATATTCTGCAGCAGCAGGAACAGCCACAGGAATACAGCAGCAGCAGAAACAGCCACACCAATACAGCAGCAGCAGAAACAGCCACACAAATACAGCAGCAGCAGAAACAGCCACAGGAATACAGCAGCAGCAGGAAGAGCCACAGAAATGCAGCAGCAGCAGGAACAGTGACAGGAATACAGCAGCAGCAGGAACAGCCACAGGAGTACAGCAGTATCAGGAACAGCCAGAGGAATACAGCAGCAGTAGGAACAGCCAAAGGAATACAGCAGCAACAGGAACATTGACAGGAATACAGCAGCAGCAGGAGCAGCCACAGGAATACAGCAGCAGCAGCAACAGCCACAGGAAACCAGCAGCAGCAGGAAGGGCCAAAGGAATGCAGCAGCAGCAGGAACAGCCACGTGAATGCAGCAGCAAGAGGAGCTGGAATACAGCAGCAGCAGGAACATCTGCAGGGTTACAACAGCAGCAGGAACAGCCACGGGAATATAGCAGCAATGGGAATAGCAACAGGAATATAGCAGCAGCAGGAAAAAGTGACAGGAATCCCACAGCAGCAGGAACAGCCACAGATAAATTGTAGCAGCAGGAACAGACACACAAATACAGCAGCAGCAGGAACAGCCACAGGAATGCAGCAGCAGCAGGAATAGCCAAAGGAATTCAGCAGCAGCAGGAACAGCCACAAATATGCAGCAGCAGCAGGAACAGCCACAGGAATGCAGCAGCAGCAGGGACAGCCACAAGAATACAGCTGCAGGAGCAGGAACAGCCACACGAATACAACAGAAGAAGGACCAGCCACAGGAATACAGCAGCAGCAGGAACAGGCACAGGAATTCAGCAGCAGCTACAGGAATACAGCAGCAGAAGGATCAGCCACAGATATGCAGCAGCAGCAGGAACAGCCACAGGAATACAGCAGCAACAGCAGGAACAGCCACAGGATTACAACAGCAGCAGGATCAGCCACAGGAATATAGCAGCCATGGGAATAGCAAATGCAATATAACAGCAGCAGGAACAGCGACAGAAACCCCACAGCAGCAGGAACAGCCACAGATATGCAGCAGCAACAGGAACAGCCACAGGAATACAGCAGCAGCAGGAACAGCCACCGGAATACAGCAGCAGCAGGAACAGCCACAGGAATACAGCAGCAGCAGGAACAGCCAAAGGAATACAGCAGCAGCAGGAACAAGCCACAGGAATACAGCAGCATCAGGAACAGCCAAAGGAATACAGCAGCAGCAGGAACAGCCACCGGAATACAGCAGCAGCAGGAACAGCCACAGGAATACAGCAGCAGCAGGAAAGGCCAAAGGAATACAGCAGCAGCAGGAACAGCCAAAGGAATAAAGCAGCAGCAGGAACAGCCACAAGAATACTGCAGTAACAGGAACAGTGACAGGAGTACAGCAGCAGCAGGAACAGCCACAGGAATACAGCAGCAGCAGGAACAGCCACAGGAATACAACAGCAGCAGGAATAGCAACAGGAACACAGCAGCAGCAGGAGCAGCCACAGGAATATAGCAGCAGCAGGAACAGCCACAGGAATAGAGCAGCAGCAGGATCAGCCACAGATATGCAGGTGCAGCAGGAACAGCCACAGGAATACAAAAGCAGCAGGAATAGCCGCAGGAATACAGCAGCAACAGGAGCAGTCACGGGAATATAGCAGCAGCAGGAACAGCCACAGATATGCAGCAGCAGCAGGAACCACCACAGATATGCAGCAGCAGCAGGAACCGCCATAGGAATACAGCAGCAGCAGGAACAGCCACAGGAATACAGCAGTATCAGGAACAGCAACAGGAATACAGCAGCAGATGCAGGAAAAGCCACAGGAATACAGCTGTAGCAAGAACAGCCACAGATATGCAGCAGCAGCACTAACAGCCACAGGAATAGAACAGCAGAAGAAAATGCCAGAGGATTACAGCAGCAGTGGGAACAGCAACAGGAATATAGCAGCAGTAGGAACAGCGACCGAAATCCCACATCAGCACGAACAGCCACAGACATGCAGCAGCAGCAGGAATAGCCACAGGAATACAACAGCAGCAGGAATAGCCACAGCAAATACAGCAGCAGCAGCAGGAGCAGCCACAGGAATATCGCAGCAGCAGGAACAGCCACAGGAATATAGCAGTATCAGAAACAGCCAGAGGTTTGCAGCAGCAGCAGGACCAGCCACAAGAATCCAGCAGTAACAGGAACAGTGACAGGAATACAGCAGCAGCAGGAACAGCCACATGAATACAGCAGCAGCAGGAACTGCCACAGGAATACAACAGCAGCAGGAACAGCCACAGGAATACAGCAGCAGCAGGAGCAGCCACAGGAATATAGCAGCAGCAGGAACAGCCACAGGAATACAGCAGCAACAGGAACAGTGACAGGAATACAGCAGCAGCAGAAACAGCCACAGGAATACAGCAGCAGCAGGAAGAGCCACAGAAATGCAGCAGCAGCAGGAACAGTGACAGGAATACAGCAGCAGCAGGAACAGCCACAGGAATACAGCAGTATCAGGAACAGCCAGAGGAATACAGCAGCAGTAGGAACAGCCAAAGGAATACAGCAGCAACAGGAACATTGACAGGAATACAGCAGCAGCAGGAGCAGCCACAGGAATACAGCAGCAGCAGGATCAGCCACAGGAAACCAGCAGCAGCAGGAAGGGCCAAAGGAATACAGCAGCAGCAGGAACAGCCACGTGAATGCAGCAGCAGCAGGAGCTGGAATACAGCAGCAGCAGGAACAGCTGCAGGGTTACAACAGCAGCAGGAACAGCCACGGGAATATAGCAGCAATGGAAATAGCAACAGGAATATAGCAGCAGCAGGAACAGTGACAGGAATCCCACAGCAGCAGGAACAGCCACAGATAAATAGTAGCAGCAGGAACAGACACACAAATACAGCAGCAGCAGGAACAGCCACAGGAATGCAGCAGCAGCATGAATAGCCAAAGGAATTCAGCAGCAGCAGGAACAGCCACAAATATGCAGCAGCAGCAGGAACAGCCACAGGAATGCAGCAGCAGCAGGGACAGCCACAAGAATACAGCTGCAGGAGCAGGAACAGCCACACGAATACAACAGCAGAAGGACCAGCCACAGGAATACAGCAGCAGCAGGAACAGGCACAGGAATTCAGCAGCAGCTACAGGAATACAGCAGCAGAAGGATCAGCCACAGATATGCAGCAGCAGCAGGAACAGCCACAGGAATACAGCAGCAGCAGGAACATCCACAGGAATACAGCAGCAGCAGGAAAGGCCAAAGGAATACAGCAGCAGCAGGAACAGCCAAAGGAATAAAGCAGCAGCAGGAACAGCCACAAGAATACTGCAGTAACAGGAACATTGACAGGAATACAGCAGCAGCAGGAACAGCCACAGGAATATAGCAGCAGCAGGAACAGCCACAGGAATACAGCAGCAACAGGAACAGTGACAGGAATACAGCAGCAGCAGGAACAGCCACAGGAATACAGCAACAACAGGAACAGTGACAGGAATACAGCAGCAGCAGGAACAGCCACAGGAATACAGCAGCAGCAGGAACAGCCACGGGAATTCAGCAGCAGCATGAGCTGGAATACAGCAGCAGTAGGAAGAGCCACAGAATTGCAGCAGCAGCAGGAACAGTGACAGGAATTCAGCAGCAGCAGGAACAACGACAGGAATACGGTAGCAGCAGAAACTGCCACAGGAATACAGCAGCAGCAGGATCAGCCACAGATATGCAGGTGCAGCAGGAACAGCCACAGGAATACAAAAGCAGCAGGAATAGCCACAGGAATACAGCAGCAACAGGTGCAGTCACGGGAATATAGCAGCAGCAGATACAGCCACAGATATGCAGCAGCAGCAGGAACCACCACAGATATGCAGCAGCAGCAGGAACCGCCATAGGAATACAGCAGCAGCAGGAAGAGCCACAGGAATAAGGCAGTATCAGGAACAGCAACAGGAATACAGCAGCAGATGCAGGAAAAGCCACAGGAATACAGCTGTAGCAAGAACAGCCACAGATATGCAGCAGCAGCACTAACAGCCACAGGAATAGAACAGCAGCAGAAACAGCCAGAGGATTACAGCAGCAGTGGGAACAGCAACAGGAATATAGCAGCAGTAGGAACAGCGACCGAAATCCCACATCAGCACGAACAGCCACAGACATGCAGCAGCAGCAGGAATAGCCACAGGAATACAACAGCAGCAGGAATAGCCACAGCAAATACAGCAGCAGCAGCAGGCGCAGCCACAGGAATATAGCAGTATCAGAAACAGCCAGAGGTTTGCAGCAGCAGCAGGAACAGCCACAAGAATCCAGCAGTAACAGGAACAGTGACAGGAATGCAGCAGCAGCAGGAACAGCCACAGGAATACAACAGCAGCAGGAATAGCCACAGCAAATACAGCAGCAGCAGCAGGCGCAGCCACAGGAATATAGTAGTATCAGAAACAGCCAGAGGTTTGCAGCAGCAGCAGGAACAGCCACAAGAATCCAGCAGTAACAGGAACAGTGACAGGAATGCAGCAGCAGCAGGAACAGCCACATGAATACAGCAGCAGCAGGAACAGCCACAGGAATACAACAGCAGCAGGAACAGCCACAGGAATACAGCAGCAGCAGGAGCAGCCACAGGAATATAGCAGCAGCAGGAACAGCCACAGGAATACAGCAGCAACAGGAACAGTGACAGGAATACAGCAGCAGCAGGAACAGCCACAGGAATGCAGCAGCAGCAGGAACAGCCACGGGAATTCAGCAGCAGCAGGAGCTGGAATGCAGCAGCAGTAGGAGCTGCCACAGGAACATAGCAGCAGCAAGGAAACGCCACAGATATGAAGCAGCAGCAGGAGGAACAACCACAGGAACACAGCAGAAGGAACAGCCACAGGAATACAACAGCAGCAGGAATAGACACAGGCATTCAGCAGCAGATGCAGGAAAAGCCACGGGAATACAGCTGTAGCAAGAAAGCCATAGATATGCAGCAGCAGCACTAACATCCACAAGAGTAGAACAGCAGCATAAACAGCCAGTGGATTACAGCAGCAGTGGGAACAGCAACAGGAATATAGCAGCAGCAGGAACACCAACAGAAATCCCACATCAGCACAAACAGCCACAGACATGCAGTAGCAGCAGGAACAGGCAACGGAAAACAGCAGCAGCAGGAAGAGCCAAAGGAATTCAGAAGTAGCAGGAACAGTCACAGCAATAAAGCAGCAGCAGGTACAGCCACAGATATTCTGCAGCAGCAGGAACAGCCACAGGAATACAGCAGCAGCAGAAACAGCCACACCAATACAGCAGCAGCAGAAACAGCCACACAAATACAGCAGCAGCAGAAACAGCCACAGAAATACAGCAGCAGCAGGAAGAGCCACAGAAATGCAGCAGCAGCAGGAACAGTGACAGGAATACAGCAGCAGCAGGAACAGCCACAGGAGTACAGCAGTATCAGGAACAGCCAGAGGAATACAGCAGCAGTAGGAACAGCCAAAGGAATACAGCAGCAACAGGAACATTGACAGGAATACAGCAGCAGCAGGAGCAGCCACAGGAATACAGCAGCAGCAGCAACAGCCACAGGAAACCAGCAGCAGCAGGAAGGGCCAAAGGAATGCAGCAGCAGCAGGAACAGCCACGTGAATGCAGCAGCAAGAGGAGCTGGAATACAGCAGCAGCAGGAACATCTGCAGGGTTACAACAGCAGCAGGAACAGCCACGGGAATATAGCAGCAATGGGAATAGCAACAGGAATATAGCAGCAGCAGGAACAGTGACAGGAATCCCACAGCAGCAGGAACAGCCACAGATAAATTGTAGCAGCAGGAACAGACACACAAATACAGCAGCAGCAGGAACAGCCACAGGAATGCAGCAGCAGCAGGAATAGCCAAAGGAATTCAGCAGCAGCAGGAACAGCCACAAATATGCAGCAGCAGCAGGAACAGCCACAGGAATGCAGCAGTAGCAGGGACAGCCACAAGAATACAGCTGCAGGAGCAGGAACAGCCACACGAATACAACAGAAGAAGGACCAGCCACAGGAATACAGCAGCAGCAGGAACAGGCACAGGAATTCAGCAGCAGCTACAGGAATACAGCAGCAGAAGGATCAGCCACAGATATGCAGCAGCAGCAGGAACAGCCACAGGAATACAGCAGCAACAGCAGGAACAGCCACAGGATTACAACAGCAGCAGGATCAGCCACAGGAATATAGCAGCCATGGGAATAGCAAATGCAATATAACAGCAGCAGGAACAGCGACAGAAACCCCACAGCGGCAGGAACAGCCACAGATATGCAGCAGCAACAGGAACAGCCACAGGAATACAGCAGCAGCAGGAACAGCCACCGGATTACAGCAGCAGCAGGAACAGCCACAGGAATACAGCAGCAGCAGGAACAGCCAAAGGAATACAGCAGCAGCAGGAACAAGCCACAGGAATACAGCAGCATCAGGAACAGCCAAAGGAATACAGCAGCAGCAGGAACAGCCACCGGAATACAGCAGCAGCAGGAACAGCCACAGGAATACAGCAGCAGCAGGAAAGGCCAAAGGAATACAGCAGCAGCAGGAACAGCCAAAGGAATACAGCAGCAGCAGGAACAGCCACAAGAATACTGCAGTAACAGGAACAGTGACAGGAATAGAGCAGCAGCAGGAACAGCCACAGGAATACAGCAGCAGCAGGAACAGCCACAGGAATACAACCGCAGCAGGAATAGCAACAGGAACACAGCAGCAGCAGGAGCAGCCACAGGAATATAGCAGCAGCAGGAACAGCCACAGGAATAGAGCAGCAGCAGGATCAGCCACAGATATGCAGGTGCAGCAGGAACAGCCACAGGAATACAAAAGCAGCAGGAATAGCCGCAGGAATACAGCAGCAACAGGAGCAGTCACGGGAATATAGCAGCAGCAGGAACAGCCACAGATATGCAGCAGCAGCAGGAACCACCACAGATATGCAGCAGCAGCAGGAACCGCCATAGGAATACAGCAGCAGCAGGAACAGCCACAGGAATACAGCAGTATCAGGAACAGCAACAGGAATACAGCAGCAGATGCAGGAAAAGCCACAGGAATACAGCTGTAGCAAGAACAGCCACAGATATGCAGCAGCAGCACTAACAGCCACAGGAATAGAACAGCAGAAGAAAATGCCAGAGGATTACAGCAGCAGTGGGAACAGCAACAGGAATATAGCAGCAGTAGGAACAGCGACCGAAATCCCACATCAGCACGAACAGCCACAGACATGCAGCAGCAGCAGGAATAGCCACAGGAATACAACAGCAGCAGGAATAGCCACAGGAATACAACAGCAGCAGGAATAGCCACAGCAAATACAGCAGCAGCAGCAGGAGCAGCCACAGGAATATCGCAGCAGCAGGATCAGCCACAGGAATATAGCAGTATCAGAAACAGCCAGAGGTTTGCAGCAGCAGCAGGACCAGCCACAAGAATCCAGCAGTAACAGGAACAGTGACAGGAATACAGCAGCAGCAGGAACAGCCACATGAATACAGCAGCAGCAGGAACAGACACAGGAATACAACAGCAGCAGGAACAGCCACAGGAATACAGCAGCAGCAGGCGCAGCCACAGGAATATAGCAGCAGCAGGAACAGCCACAGGAATACAGCAGCAACAGGAACAGTGACAGGAATACAGCAGCAGCAGAAACAGCCACAGGAATACAGCAGCAGCAGGAAGAGCCACAGAAATGCAGCAGCAGCAGGAACAGTGACAGGAATACAGCAGCAGCAGGAACAGCCACAGGAATACAGCAGTATCAGGAACAGCCAGAGGAATACAGCAGCAGTAGGAACAGCCAAAGGAATACAGCAGCAACAGGAACATTGACAGGAATACAGCAGCAGCAGGACCAGCCACAGGAATACAGCAGCATCAGGAACAGCCAAAGGAATACAGCAGCAGCAGGAACAGCCACCGGAATACAGCAGCAGCAGGAACAGCCACAGGAATACAGCAGCAGCAGGAAAGGCCAAAGGAATACAGCAGCAGCAGGAACAGCCAAAGGAATAAAGCAGCAGCAGGAACAGCCACAAGAATACTGCAGTAACAGGAACAGTGACAGGAGTACAGCAGCAGCAGGAACAGCCACAGGAATACAGCAGCAGCAGGAACAGCCACAGGAATACAACAGCAGCAGGAATAGCAACAGGAACACAGCAGCAGCAGGAGCAGCCACAGGAATATAGCAGCAGCAGGAACAGCCACAGGAATAGAGCAGCAGCAGGATCAGCCACAGATATGCAGGTGCAGCAGGAACAGCCACAGGAATACAAAAGCAGCAGGAATAGCCGCAGGAATACAGCAGCAACAGGAGCAGTCACGGGAATATAGCAGCAGCAGGAACAGCCACAGATATGCAGCAGCAGCAGGAACCACCACAGATATGCAGCAGCAGCAGGAACCGCCATAGGAATACAGCAGCAGCAGGAACAGCCACAGGAATACAGCAGTATCAGGAACAGCAACAGGAATACAGCAGCAGATGCAGGAAAAGCCACAGGAATACAGCTGTAGCAAGAACAGCCACAGATATGCAGCAGCAGCACTAACAGCCACAGGAATAGAACAGCAGAAGAAAATGCCAGAGGATTACAGCAGCAGTGGGAACAGCAACAGGAATATAGCAGCAGTAGGAACAGCGACCGAAATCCCACATCAGCACGAACAGCCACAGACATGCAGCAGCAGCAGGAATAGCCACAGGAATACAACAGCAGCAAGAATAGCCACAGCAAATACAGCAGCAGCAGCAGGAGCAGCCACAGGAATATCGCAGCAGCAGGAACAGCCACAGGAATATAGCAGTATCAGAAACAGCCAGAGGTTTGCAGCAGCAGCAGGACCAGCCACAAGAATCCAGCAGTAACAGGAACAGTGACAGGAATACAGCAGCAGCAGGAACAGCCACATGAATACAGCAGCAGCAGGAACTGCCACAGGAATACAACAGCAGCAGGAACAGCCACAGGAATACAGCAGCAGCAGGAGCAGCCACAGGAATATAGCAGCAGCAGGAACAGCCACAGGAATACAGCAGCAACAGGAACAGTGACAGGAATACAGCAGCAGCAGAAACAGCCACAGGAATACAGCAGCAGCAGGAAGAGCCACAGAAATGCAGCAGCAGCAGGAACAGTGACAGGAATACAGCAGCAGCAGGAACAGCCACAGGAATACAGCAGTATCAGGAACAGCCAGAGGAATACAGCAGCAGTAGGAACAGCCAAAGGAATACAGCAGCAACAGGAACATTGACAGGAATACAGCAGCAGCAGGAGCAGCCACAGGAATACAGCAGCAGCAGGATCAGCCACAGGAAACCAGCAGCAGCAGGAAGGGCCAAAGGAATACAGCAGCAGCAGGAACAGCCACGTGAATGCAGCAGCAGCAGGAGCTGGAATACAGCAGCAGCAGGAACAGCTGCAGGGTTACAACAGCAGCAGGAACAGCCACGGGAATATAGCAGCAATGGGAATAGCAACAGGAATATAGCAGCAGCAGGAACAGTGACAGGAATCCCACAGCAGCAGGAACAGCCACAGATAAATAGTAGCAGCAGGAACAGACACACAAATACAGCAGCAGCAGGAACAGCCACAGGAATGCAGCAGCAGCATGAATAGCCAAAGGAATTCAGCAGCAGCAGGAACAGCCACAAATATGCAGCAGCAGCAGGAACAGCCACAGGAATGCAGCAGCAGCAGGGACAGCCACAAGAATACAGCTGCAGGAGCAGGAACAGCCACACGAATACAACAGCAGAAGGACCAGCCACAGGAATACAGCAGCAGCAGGAACAGGCACAGGAATTCAGCAGCAGCTACAGGAATACAGCAGCAGAAGGATCAGCCACAGATATGCAGCAGCAGCAGGAACAGCCACAGGAATACAGCAGCAGCAGGAACATCCACAGGAATACAGCAGCAGCAGGAAAGGCCAAAGGAATACAGCAGCAGCAGGAACAGCCAAAGGAATAAAGCAGCAGCAGGAACAGCCACAAGAATACTGCAGTAACAGGAACATTGACAGGAATACAGCAGCAGCAGGAACAGCCACAGGAATATAGCAGCAGCAGGAACAGCCACAGGAATACAGCAGCAACAGGAACAGTGACAGGAATACAGCAGCAGCAGGAACAGCCACAGGAATACAGCAACAACAGGAACAGTGACAGGAATACAGCAGCAGCAGGAACAGCCACAGGAATACAGCAGCAGCAGGAACAGCCACGGGAATTCAGCAGCAGCATGAGCTGGAATACAGCAGCAGTAGGAAGAGCCACAGAATTGCAGCAGCAGCAGGAACAGTGACAGGAATTCAGCAGCAGCAGGAACAACGACAGGAATACGGTAGCAGCAGAAACTGCCACAGGAATACAGCAGCAGCAGGATCAGCCACAGATATGCAGGTGCAGCAGGAACAGCCACAGGAATACAAAAGCAGCAGGAATAGCCACAGGAATACAGCAGCAACAGGAGCAGTCACGGGAATACAGCAGCAGCAGATACAGCCACAGATATACAGCAGCAGCAGGAAGAGCCACAGAAATGCAGCAGCAGCAGGAACAGTGACAGGAATACAGCAGCAGCAGGAACAGCCACAGGAATACAGCAGTATCAGGAACAGCCAGAGGAATACAGCAGCAGTAGGAACAGCCAAAGGAATACAGCAGCAACAGGAACATTGACAGGAATACAGCAGCAGCAGGAGCAGCCACAGGAATACAGCAGCATCAGGAACAGCCAAAGGAATACAGCAGCAGCAGGAACAGCCACCGGAATACAGCAGCAGCAGGAACAGCCACAGGAATACAGCAGCAGCAGGAAAGGCCAAAGGAATACAGCAGCAGCAGGAACAGCCAAAGGAATAAAGCAGCAGCAGGAACAGCCACAAGAATACTGCAGTAACAGGAACAGTGACAGGAGTACAGCAGCAGCAGGAACAGCCACAGGAATACAGCAGCAGCAGGAACAGCCACAGGAATACAACAGCAGCAGGAATAGCAACAGGAACACAGCAGCAGCAGGAGCAGCCACAGGAATATAGCAGCAGCAGGAACAGCCACAGGAATAGAGCAGCAGCAGGATCAGCCACAGATATGCAGGTGCAGCAGGAACAGCCACAGGAATACAAAAGCAGCAGGAATAGCCGCAGGAATACAGCAGCAACAGGAGCAGTCACGGGAATATAGCAGCAGCAGGAACAGCCACAGATATGCAGCAGCAGCAGGAACCACCACAGATATGCAGCAGCAGCAGGAACCGCCATAGGAATACAGCAGCAGCAGGAACAGCCACAGGAATACAGCAGTATCAGGAACAGCAACAGGAATACAGCAGCAGATGCAGGAAAAGCCACAGGAATACAGCTGTAGCAAGAACAGCCACAGATATGCAGCAGCAGCACTAACAGCCACAGGAATAGAACAGCAGAAGAAAATGCCAGAGGATTACAGCAGCAGTGGGAACAGCAACAGGAATATAGCAGCAGTAGGAACAGCGACCGAAATCCCACATCAGCACGAACAGCCACAGACATGCAGCAGCAGCAGGAATAGCCACAGGAATACAACAGCAGCAGGAATAGCCACAGCAAATACAGCAGCAGCAGCAGGAGCAGCCACAGGAATATCGCAGCAGCAGGAACAGCCACAGGAATATAGCAGTATCAGAAACAGCCAGAGGTTTGCAGCAGCAGCAGGACCAGCCACAAGAATCCAGCAGTAACAGGAACAGTGACAGGAATACAGCAGCAGCAGGAACAGCCACATGAATACAGCAGCAGCAGGAACTGCCACAGGAATACAACAGCAGCAGGAACAGCCACAGGAATACAGCAGCAGCAGGAGCAGCCACAGGAATATAGCAGCAGCAGGAACAGCCACAGGAATACAGCAGCAACAGGAACAGTGACAGGAATACAGCAGCAGCAGAAACAGCCACAGGAATACAGCAGCAGCAGGAAGAGCCACAGAAATGCAGCAGCAGCAGGAACAGTGACAGGAATACAGCAGCAGCAGGAACAGCCACAGGAATACAGCAGTATCAGGAACAGCCAGAGGAATACAGCAGCAGTAGGAACAGCCAAAGGAATACAGCAGCAACAGGAACATTGACAGGAATACAGCAGCAGCAGGAGCAGCCACAGGAATACAGCAGCAGCAGGATCAGCCACAGGAAACCAGCAGCAGCAGGAAGGGCCAAAGGAATACAGCAGCAGCAGGAACAGCCACGTGAATGCAGCAGCAGCAGGAGCTGGAATACAGCAGCAGCAGGAACAGCTGCAGGGTTACAACAGCAGCAGGAACAGCCACGGGAATATAGCAGCAATGGGAATAGCAACAGGAATATAGCAGCAGCAGGAACAGTGACAGGAATCCCACAGCAGCAGGAACAGCCACAGATAAATAGTAGCAGCAGGAACAAACACACAAATACAGCAGCAGCAGGAACAGCCACAGGAATGCAGCAGCAGCATGAATAGCCAAAGGAATTCAGCAGCAGCAGGAACAGCCACAAATATGCAGCAGCAGCAGGAACAGCCACAGGAATGCAGCAGCAGCAGGGACAGCCACAAGAATACAGCTGCAGGAGCAGGAACAGCCACACGAATACAACAGCAGAAGGACCAGCCACAGGAATACAGCAGCAGCAGGAACAGGCACAGGAATTCAGCAGCAGCTACAGGAATACAGCAGCAGAAGGATCAGCCACAGATATGCAGCAGCAGCAGGAACAGCCACAGGAATACAGCAGCAGCAGGAACATCCACAGGAATACAGCAGCAGCAGGAAAGGCCAAAGGAATACAGCAGCAGCAGGAACAGCCAAAGGAATAAAGCAGCAGCAGGAACAGCCACAAGAATACTGCAGTAACAGGAACATTGACAGGAATACAGCAGCAGCAGGAACAGCCACAGGAATATAGCAGCAGCAGGAACAGCCACAGGAATACAGCAGCAACAGGAACAGTGACAGGAATACAGCAGCAGCAGGAACAGCCACAGGAATACAGCAACAACAGGAACAGTGACAGGAATACAGCAGCAGCAGGAACAGCCACAGGAATACAGCAGCAGCAGGAACAGCCACGGGAATTCAGCAGCAGCATGAGCTGGAATACAGCAGCAGTAGGAAGAGCCACAGAATTGCAGCAGCAGCAGGAACAGTGACAGGAATTCAGCAGCAGCAGGAACAACGACAGGAATACGGTAGCAGCAGAAACTGCCACAGGAATACAGCAGCAGCAGGATCAGCCACAGATATGCAGGTGCAGCAGGAACAGCCACAGGAATACAAAAGCAGCAGGAATAGCCACAGGAATACAGCAGCAACAGGAGCAGTCACGGGAATATAGCAGCAGCAGATACAGCCACAGATATGCAGCAGCAGCAGGAACCACCACAGATATGCAGCAGCAGCAGGAACCGCCATAGGAATACAGCAGCAGCAGGAAGAGCCACAGGAATAAGGCAGTATCAGGAACAGCAACAGGAATACAGCAGCAGATGCAGGAAAAGCCACAGGAATACAGCTGTAGCAAGAACAGCCACAGATATGCAGCAGCAGCACTAACAGCCACAGGAATAGAACAGCAGCAGAAACAGCCAGAGGATTACAGCAGCAGTGGGAACAGCAACAGGAATATAGCAGCAGTAGGAACAGCGACCGAAATCCCACATCAGCACGAACAGCCACAGACATGCAGCAGCAGCAGGAATAGCCACAGGAATACAACAGCAGCAGGAATAGCCACAGCAAATACAGCAGCAGCAGCAGGCGCAGCCACAGGAATATAGCAGTATCAGAAACAGCCAGAGGTTTGCAGCAGCAGCAGGAACAGCCACAAGAATCCAGCAGTAACAGGAACAGTGACAGGAATGCAGCAGCAGCAGGAACAGCCACAGGAATACAACAGCAGCAGGAATAGCCACAGCAAATACAGCAGCAGCAGCAGGCGCAGCCACAGGAATATAGCAGTATCAGAAACAGCCAGAGGTTTGCAGCAGCAGCAGGAACAGCCACAAGAATCCAGCAGTAACAGGAACAGTGACAGGAATGCAGCAGCAGCAGGAACAGCCACATGAATACAGCAGCAGCAGGAACAGCCACAGGAATACAACAGCAGCAGGAACAGCCACAGGAATACAGCAGCAGCAGGAGCAGCCACAGGAATATAGCAGCAGCAGGAACAGCCACAGGAATACAGCAGCAACAGGAACAGTGACAGGAATACAGCAGCAGCAGGAACAGCCACAGGAATGCAGCAGCAGCAGGAACAGCCACGGGAATTCAGCAGCAGCAGGAGCTGGAATGCAGCAGCAGTAGGAGCTGCCACAGGAACATAGCAGCAGCAAGGAAACGCCACAGATATGAAGCAGCAGCAGGAGGAACAACCACAGGAACACAGCAGAAGGAACAGCCACAGGAATACAACAGCAGCAGGAATAGACACAGGTATTCAGCAGCAGATGCAGGAAAAGCCACGGGAATACAGCTGTAGCAAGAAAGCCATAGATATGCAGCAGCAGCACTAACATCCACAAGAGTAGAACAGCAGCATAAACAGCCAGTGGATTACAGCAGCAGTGGGAACAGCAACAGGAATATAGCAGCAGCAGGAACACCAACAGAAATCCCACATCAGCACAAACAGCCGCAGACATGCAGTAGCAGCAGGAACAGGCAACGGAAAACAGCAGCAGCAGGAACAGCCAAAGGAATTCAGAAGTAGCAGGAACAGTCACAGCAATAAAGCAGCAGCAGGTACAGCCACAGATATTCTGCAGCAGCAGGAACAGCCACAGGAATACAGCAGCAGCAGAAACAGCCACACCAATACAGCAGCAGCAGAAACAGCCACACAAATACAGCAGCAGCAGAAACAGCCACAGGAATACAGCAGCAGCAGGAAGAGCCACAGAAATGCAGCAGCAGCAGGAACAGTGACAGGAATACAGCAGCAGCAGGAACAGCCACAGGAGTACAGCAGTATCAGGAACAGCCAGAGGAATACAGCAGCAGTAGGAACAGCCAAAGGAATACAGCAGCAACAGGAACATTGACAGGAATACAGCAGCAGCAGGAGCAGCCACAGGAATACAGCAGCAGCAGCAACAGCCACAGGAAACCAGCAGCAGCAGGAAGGGCCAAAGGAATGCAGCAGCAGCAGGAACAGCCACGTGAATGCAGCAGCAAGAGGAGCTGGAATACAGCAGCAGCAGGAACATCTGCAGGGTTACAACAGCAGCAGGAACACCAACGGGAATATAGCAGCAATGGGAATAGCAACAGGAATATAGCAGCAGCAGGAACAGTGACAGGAATCCCACAGCAGCAGGAACAGCCACAGATAAATTGTAGCAGCAGGAACAGACACACAAATACAGCAGCAGCAGGAACAGCCACAGGAATGCAGCAGCAGCAGGAATAGCCAAAGGAATTCAGCAGCAGCAGGAACAGCCACAAATATGCAGCAGCAGCAGGAACAGCCACAGGAATGCAGCAGTAGCAGGGACAGCCACAAGAATACAGCTGCAGGAGCAGGAACAGCCACACGAATACAACAGAAGAAGGACCAGCCACAGGAATACAGCAGCAGCAGGAACAGGCACAGGAATTCAGCAGCAGCTACAGGAATACAGCAGCAGAAGGATCAGCCACAGATATGCAGCAGCAGCAGGAACAGCCACAGGAATACAGCAGCAACAGCAGGAACAGCCACAGGATTACAACAGCAGCAGGATCAGCCACAGGAATATAGCAGCCATGGGAATAGCAAATGCAATATAACAGCAGCAGGAACAGCGACAGAAACCCCACAGCAGCAGGAACAGCCACAGATATGCAGCAGCAACAGGAACAGCCACAGGAATACAGCAGCAGCAGGAACAGCCACCGGATTACAGCAGCAGCAGGAACAGCCACAGGAATACAGCAGCAGCAGGAACAGCCAAAGGAATACAGCAGCAGCAGGAACAAGCCACAGGAATACAGCAGCATCAGGAACAGCCAAAGGAATACAGCAGCAGCAGGAACAGCCACCGGAATACAGCAGCAGCAGGAACAGCCACAGGAATACAGCAGCAGCAGGAAAGGCCAAAGGAATACAGCAGCAGCAGGAACAGCCAAAGGAATACAGCAGCAGCAGGAACAGCCACAAGAATACTGCAGTAACAGGAACAGTGACAGGAATAGAGCAGCAGCAGGAACAGCCACAGGAATACAGCAGCAGCAGGAACAGCCACAGGAATACAACAGCAGCAGGAATAGCAACAGGAACACAGCAGCAGCAGGAGCAGCCACAGGAATATAGCAGCAGCAGGAACAGCCACAGGAATAGAGCAGCAGCAGGATCAGCCACAGATATGCAGGTGCAGCAGGAACAGCCACAGGAATACAAAAGCAGCAGGAATAGCCGCAGGAATACAGCAGCAACAGGAGCAGTCACGGGAATATAGCAGCAGCAGGAACAGCCACAGATATGCAGCAGCAGCAGGAACCACCACAGATATGCAGCAGCAGCAGGAACCGCCATAGGAATACAGCAGCAGCAGGAACAGCCACAGGAATACAGCAGTATCAGGAACAGCAACAGGAATACAGCAGCAGATGCAGGAAAAGCCACAGGAATACAGCTGTAGCAAGAACAGCCACAGATATGCAGCAGCAGCACTAACAGCCACAGGAATAGAACAGCAGAAGAAAATGCCAGAGGATTACAGCAGCAGTGGGAACAGCAACAGGAATATAGCAGCAGTAGGAACAGCGACCGAAATCCCACATCAGCACGAACAGCCACAGACATGCAGCAGCAGCAGGAATAGCCACAGGAATACAACAGCAGCAGGAATAGCCACAGCAAATACAGCAGCAGCAGCAGGAGCAGCCACAGGAATATCGCAGCAGCAGGATCAGCCACAGGAATATAGCAGTATCAGAAACAGCCAGAGGTTTGCAGCAGCAGCAGGACCAGCCACAAGAATCCAGCAGTAACAGGAACAGTGACAGGAATACAGCAGCAGCAGGAACAGCCACATGAATACAGCAGCAGCAGGAACAGCCACAGGAATACAACAGCAGCAGGAACAGCCACAGGAATACAGCAGCAGCAGGCGCAGCCACAGGAATATAGCAGCAGCAGGAACAGCCACAGGAATACAGCAGCAACAGGAACAGTGACAGGAATACAGCAGCAGCAGAAACAGCCACAGGAATACAGCAGCAGCAGGAAGAGCCACAGAAATGCAGCAGCAGCAGGAACAGTGACAGGAATACAGCAGCAGCAGGAACAGCCACAGGAATACAGCAGTATCAGGAACAGCCAGAGGAATACAGCAGCAGTAGGAACAGCCAAAGGAATACAGCAGCAACAGGAACATTGACAGGAATACAGCAGCAGCAGGAGCAGCCACAGGAATACAGCAGCAGCAGGAACAGCCACAGGAAACCAGCAGCAGCAGGAAGGGCCAAAGGAATACAGCAGCAGCAGGAACAGCCACGTGAAAGCAGCAGCAGCAGGAGCTGGAATACAGCAGCAGCAGGAACAGCTGCAGGGTTACAACAGCAGCAGGAACAGCCACGGGAATATAGCAGCAATGGAAATAGCAACAGGAATATAGCAGCAGCAGGAACAGTGACAGGAATCCCACAGCAGCAGGAACAGCCACAGATAAATAGTAGCAGCAGGAACAGACACACAAATACAGCAGCAGCAGGAACAGCCACAGGAATGCAGCAGCAGCATGAATAGCCAAAGGAATTCAGCAGCAGCAGAAACAGCCACAAATATGCAGCAGCAGCAGGAACAGCCACAGGAATGCAGCAGCAGCAGGGACAGCCACAAGAATACAGCTGCAGGAGCAGGAACAGCCACACGAATACAACAGCAGAAGGACCAGCCACAGGAATACAGCAGCAGCAGGAACAGGCACAGGAATTCAGCAGCAGCTACAGGAATACAGCAGCAGAAGGATCAGCCACAGATATGCAGCAGCAGCAGGAACAGCCACAGGAATACAGCAGCAACAGCAGGAACAGCCACAGGATTACAACAGCAGCAGGATCAGCCACAGGAATATAGCAGAAATGGGAATAGCAAATGCAATATAACAGCAGCAGGAACAGCGACAGAAACCCCACAGCAGCAGGAACAGCCACAGATATGCAGCAGCAACAGGAACAGCCACAGGAATACAGCAGCAGCAGGAACAGCCAACGGAATACAGCAGCAGCAGGAACAGCCACAGGAATACAGCAGCAGCAGGAACAGCCACAGGAATACAGCAGCAGCAGGAACAGCCAAAGGAATACAGCAGCAGCAGGAACAAGCCACAGGAATACAGCAGCATCAGGAACAGCCAAAGGAATACAGCAGCAGCAGGAACAGCCACCGGAATACAGCAGCAGCAGGAACAGCCACAGGAACACAGCAGCAGCAGGAAAGGCCAAAGGAATACAGCAGCAGCAGGAACAGCCAAAGGAATACAGCAGCAGCAGGAACAGCCACAAGAATACTGCAGTAACAGGAACAGTGACAGGAATACAGCAGCAGCAGGAACAGCCACAGGAATACAGCAGCAGCAGGAACAGCCACAGGAACACAACAGCAGCAGGAATAGCAACAGGAACACAGCAGCAGCAGGAGCAGCCACAGGAATATAGCAGCAGCAGGAACAGCCACAGGAATAGAGCAGCAGCAGGATCAGCCACAGATATGCAGGTGCAGCAGGAACAGCCACAGGAATACAAAAGCAGCAGGAATAGCCGCAGGAATACAGCAGCAACAGGAGCAGTCACGGGAATATAGCAGCAGCAGGAACAGCCACAGATGTGCAGCAGCAGCAGGAACCACCGCAGATATGCAGCAGCAGCAGGAACCGCCATAGGAATACAGCAGCAGCAGGAACAGCCACAGGAATACAGCAGTATCAGGAACAGCAACAGGAATACAGCAGCAGATGCAGGAAAAGCCACAGAAATACAGCTGTAGCAAGAACAGCCACAGATATGCAGCAGCAGCACTAACAGCCACAGGAATAGAACAGCAGAAGAAAATGCCAGAGGATTACAGCAGCAGTGGGAACAGCAACAGGAATATAGCAGCAGTAGGAACAGCGACCGAAATCCCACATCAGCACGAACAGCCACAGACATGCAGCAGCAGCAGGAATAGCCACAGGAATACAACAGCAGCAGGAATAGCCACAGCAAATACAGCAGCAGCAGCAGGCGCAGCCACAGGAATATAGCAGTATCAGAAACAGCCAGAGGTTTGCAGCAGCAGCAGGAACAGCCACAAGAATCCAGCAGTAACAGGAACAGTGACAGGAATGCAGCAGCAGCAGGAACAGCCACAGGAATACAACAGCAGCAGGAATAGCCACAGCAAATACAGCAGCAGCAGCAGGCGCAGCCACAGGAATATAGCAGTATCAGAAACAGCCAGAGGTTTGCAGCAGCAGCAGGAACAGCCACAAGAATCCAGCAGTAACAGGAACAGTGACAGGAATGCAGCAGCAGCAGGAACAGCCACATGAATACAGCAGCAGCAGGAACAGCCACAGGAATACAACAGCAGCAGGAACAGCCACAGGAATACAGCAGCAGCAGGAGCAGCCACAGGAATATAGCAGCAGCAGGAACAGCCACAGGAATACAGCAGCAACAGGAACAGTGACAGGAATACAGCAGCAGCAGGAACAGCCACAGGAATGCAGCAGCAGCAGGAACATCCACGGGAATTCAGCAGCAGCAGGAGCTGGAATGCAGCAGCAGTAGGAGCTGCCACAGGAACATAGCAGCAGCAAGGAAACGCCACAGATATGAAGCAGCAGCAGGAGGAACAACCACAGGAACACAGCAGAAGGAACAGCCACAGGAATACAACAGCAGCAGGAATAGACACAGGCATTCAGCAGCAGATGCAGGAAAAGCCACGGGAATACAGCTGTAGCAAGAAAGCCATAGATATGCAGCAGCAGCACTAACATCCACAGGAGTAGAACAGCAGCATAAACAGCCAGTGGATTACAGCAGCAGTGGGAACAGCAACAGGAATATAGCAGCAGCAGGAACACCAACAGAAATCCCACATCAGCACAAACAGCCACAGACATGCAGTAGCAGCAGGAACAGGCAACGGAATACAGCAGCAGCAGGAACAGCCAAAGGAATTCAGAAGTAGCAGGAACAGTCACAGCAATAAAGCAGCAGCAGGTACAGCCACAGATATTCTGCAGCAGCAGGAACAGCCACAGGAATACAGCAGCAGCAGAAACAGCCACACCAATACAGCAGCAGCAGAAACAGCCACACAAATACAGCAGCAGCAGAAACAGCCACAGGAATACAGCAGCAGCAGGAACAGCCACAGGAGTACAGCAGTATCAGGAACAGCCAGAGGAATACAGCAGCAGTAGGAACAGCCAAAGGAATACAGCAGCAACAGGAACATTGACAGGAATACAGCAGCAGCAGGAGCAGCCACAGGAATACAGCAGCAGCAGCAACAGCCACAGGAAACCAGCAGCAGCAGGAAGGGCCAAAGGAATGCAGCAGCAGCAGGAACAGCCACGTGAATGCAGCAGCAAGAGGAGCTGGAATACAGCAGCAGCAGGAACATCTGCAGGGTTACAACAGCAGCAGGAACAGCCACGGGAATATAGCAGCAATGGGAATAGCAACAGGAATATAGCAGCAGCAGGAACAGTGACAGGAATCCCACAGCAGCAGGAACAGCCACAGATAAATTGTAGCAGCAGGAACAGACACACAAATACAGCAGCAGCAGGAACAGCCACAGGAATGCAGCAGCAGCAGGAATAGCCAAAGGAATTCAGCAGCAGCAGGAACAGCCACAAATATGCAGCAGCAGCAGGAACAGCCACAGGAATGCAGCAGCAGCAGGGACAGCCACAAGAATACAGCTGCAGGAGCAGGAACAGCCACACGAATACAACAGAAGAAGGACCAGCCACAGGAATACAGCAGCAGCAGGAACAGGCACAGGAATTCAGCAGCAGCTACAGGAATACAGCAGCAGAAGGATCAGCCACAGATATGCAGCAGCAGCAGGAACAGCCACAGGAATACAGCAGCAACAGCAGGAACAGCCACAGGATTACAACAGCAGCAGGATCAGCCACAGGAATATAGCAGCCATGGGAATAGCAAATGCAATATAACAGCAGCAGGAACAGCGACAGAAACCCCACAGCAGCAGGAACAGCCACAGATATGCAGCAGCAACAGGAACAGCCACAGGAATACAGCAGCAGCAGGAACAGCCACCGGAATACAGCAGCAGCAGGAACAGCCACAAGAATACAGCAGCAGCAGGAACAGCCAAAGGAATACAGCAGCAGCAGGAACAAGCCACAGAAATACAGCAGCATCAGGAACAGCCAAAGGAATACAGCAGCAGCAGGAACAGCCACCGGAATACAGCAGCAGCAGGAAAGGCCAAAGGAATACAGCAGCAGCAGGAACAGCCAAAGGAATACAGCAGCAGCAGGAACAGCCAAAGGAATACAGCAGCAGCAGGAACAGCCACAAGAATACTGCAGTAACAGGAACAGTGACAGGAATACAGCAGCAGCAGGAACAGCCACAGGAATACAACAGCAGCAGGAATAGCAACAGGAACACAGCAGCAGCCGGAGCAGCCACAGGAATATAGCAGCAGCAGGAACAGCCACAGGAATAGAGCAGCAGCAGGATCAGCCACAGATATGCAGGTGCAGCAGGAACAGCCACAGGAATACAAAAGCAGCAGGAATAGCCGCAGGAATACAGCAGCAACAGGAGCAGTCACGGGAATATAGCAGCAGCAGGAACAGCCACAGATGTGCAGCAGCAGCAGGAACCACCACAGATATGCAGCAGCAGCAGGAACCGCCATAGGAATACAGCAGCAGCAGGAACAGCCACAGGAATACAGCAGTATCAGGAACAGCAACAGGAATACAGCAGCAGATGCAGGAAAAGCCACAGGAATACAGCTGTAGCAAGAACAGCCACAGATATGCAGCAGCAGCACTAACAGCCACAGGAATAGAACAGCAGAAGAAAATGCCAGAGGATTACAGCAGCAGTGGGAACAGCAACAGGAATATAGCAGCAGTAGGAACAGCGACCGAAATCCCACATCAGCACGAACAGCCACAGACATGCAGCAGCAGCAGGAATAGCCACAGGAATACAACAGCAGCAGGAATAGCCACAGCAAATACAGCAGCAGCAGCAGGAGCAGCCACAGGAATATCGCAGCAGCAGGAACAGCCACAGGAATATAGCAGTATCAGAAACAGCCAGAGGTTTGCAGCAGCAGCAGGACCAGCCACAAGAATCCAGCAGTAACAGGAACAGTGACAGGAATACAGCAGCAGCAGGAACAGCCACATGAATACAGCAGCAGCAGGAACAGCCACAGGAATACAACAGCAGCAGGAACAGCCACAGGAATACAGCAGCAGCAGGCGCAGCCACAGGAATATAGCAGCAGCAGGAACAGCCACAGGAATACAGCAGCAACAGGAACAGTGACAGGAATACAGCAGCAGCAGAAACAGCCACAGGAATACAGCAGCAGCAGGAAGAGCCACAGAAATGCAGCAGCAGCAGGAACAGTGACAGGAATACAGCAGCAGCAGGAACAGCCACAGGAATACAGCAGTATCAGGAACAGCCAGAGGAATACAGCAGCAGTAGGAACAGCCAAAGGAATACAGCAGCAACAGGAACATTGACAGGAATACAGCAGCAGCAGGAGCAGCCACAGGAATACAGCAGCAGCAGGAACAGCCACAGGAAACCAGCAGCAGCAGGAAGGGCCAAAGGAATACATCAGCAGCAGGAACAGCCACGTGAATGCAGCAGCAGCAGGAGCTGGAATACAGCAGCAGCAGGAACAGCTGCAGGGTTACAACAGCAGCAGGAACAGCCACGGGAATATAGCAGCAATGGAAATAGCAACAGGAATATAGCAGCAGCAGGAACAGTGACAGGAATCCCACAGCAGCAGCAACAGCCACAGATAAATAGTAGCAGCAGGAACAGACACACAAATACAGCAGCAGCAGGAACAGCCACAGGAATGCAGCAGCAGC
Organism: Carcharodon carcharias; assembly: GCF_017639515.1. Taxonomy (NCBI): domain Eukaryota; kingdom Metazoa; phylum Chordata; class Chondrichthyes; order Lamniformes; family Lamnidae; genus Carcharodon; species Carcharodon carcharias. The sequence goes on along the minus strand of NC_054478.1, from coordinate 116,259,652 downwards.
AGGGACAGCCACAAGAATACAGCTGCAGGAGCAGGAACAGCCACACGAATACAACAGCAGAAGGACCAGCCACAGGAATACAGCAGCAGCAGGAACAGGCACAGGAATTCAGCAGCAGCTACAGGAATACAGCAGCAGAAGGATCAGCCACAGATATGCAGCAGCAGCAGGAACAGCCACAGGAATACAGCAGCAACAGCAGGAACAGCCACAGGATTACAACAGCAGCAGGATCAGCCACAGGAATATAGCAGAAATGGGAATAGCAAATGCAATATAACAGCAGCAGGAACAGCGACAGAAACCCCACAGCAGCAGGAACAGCCACAGATATGCAGCAGCAACAGGAACAGCCACAGGAATACAGCAGCAGCAGGAACAGCCAACGGAATACAGCAGCAGCAGGAACAGCCAAAGGAATACAGCAGCAGCAGGAACAGCCAAAGGAATACAGCAGCAGCAGGAACAGCCACAGGAATACAGCAGCAGCAGGAAAGGCCAAAGGAATACAGCAGCAGCAGGAACAGCCAAATGAATAAAGCAGCAGCAGGAACAGCCACAAGAATACTGCAGTAACAGGAACATTGACAGAAATACAGCAGCAGCAGGAACAGCCACAGGAATACAGCAGCAGCAGGAACAGCCACAGGAATACAACAGCAGCAGGAATAGCCACAGGAACACAGCAGCAGCAGGAGCAGCCACAGGAATATAGCAGCAGCAGGAACAGCCACAGGAATACAGCAGCAACAGGAACAGTGACAGGAATACAGCAGCAGCAGGAACAGCCACAGGAATACAGCAACAACAGGAAGAGTGACAGGAATACAGCAGCAGCAGGAACAGCCACAGGAATACAGCAGCAGCAGCAGCAGCAGCCACAGGAATATAGCAGCAGCAGGAACAGCCACAGATATGCAGCAGTAGCAGGAACAGCCAAAGATATGAAGCAGCAGCAGGAACCACCACAGGAATATAGCAGCAGCAGGAACAGCCACAGGAATATAGCAGTATCAGAAACAGCCAGAGGAATACAGCAGCAGCAGGAACAGCCACAAGAATACAGCAGTAACAGGAACAGTGACAGGAATACAGCAGCAGCAGGAACAGCCACAGGAATACAGCAGCAGCAGGAACAGCCACAGGAATACAGCAGCAACAGGAACAGTGACAGGAATACAGCAGCAGCAGGAACAGCCACAGGAATGCAGCAGCAGCAGGAACAGCCAAAGGGAATTCAGCAGCAGCAGGAGCTGGAATACAGCAGGAGTAGGAACTGCCACAGGAACATAGCAGCAGCAAGGAAACGCCACAGATATGACGCAGCAGCAGGAGGAACAACCACAGGAACACAGCAGAAGGAACAGCCACAGGAATACAGCAGCAACAGGAACAGTGACAGGAATACAGCAGCAGCAGGAACAGCCACAGGAATACAGCAACAACAGGAACAGTGACAGGAATACAGCAGCAGCAGGAACAGCCACAGGAATACAGCAGCAGCAGGAACAGCCACGGGAATTAGGCAGAAGCAGGAGCTGGAATACAGCAGCAGTAGGAAGAGCCACAGAATTGCAGCAGCAGCAGGAACAGTGACAGGAATTCAGCAGCAGCAGGAACAACGAAAGGTATAGGGTAGCAGCAGAAACTGCCACAGGAATACAGCAGCAGCAGGATCAGCCACAGATATGCAGGTGCAGCAGGAACAGCCACAGGAATACAACAGCAGCAGGAATAGCCACCGGAATACAGCAGCAGCAGGAGCAGCCACGGGAATATAGCAGCAGCAGGAACAGCCACAGATATGCAGCAGCAGCAGGAACCACCACAGATATGCAGCAGAAGCAGGAACCGCCACAGGAATACAGCAGCAGCAGGAACAGCCACAGGAATACAGCAGTATCAGGAACAGCAACAGGAATACAGCAGCAGATGCAGGAAAAACCACAGGAATACAGCTGTAGCAAGAACAGCCACAGATATGCAGCAGCAGCACTAACAGCCACAGGAATAGAACAGCAGCAGAAACAGCCAGAGGATTACAGCAGCAGTGGGAACAGCAACAGGAATATAGCAGCAGTAGGAACAGCGACCGAAATCCCACATCAGCACGAACAGCCACAGACATGCAGCAGCAGCAGGAATAGCCAAAGGAATGCAACAGCAGCAGGAATTTCCACAGCAAATACAGCAGCAGCAGCAGGAGCAGACAGAGGAATATAGCAGCAGCAGGAACAGCCACAGATATGCAGCAGTAGCAGGAACAGCAACAGATATGAAGCAGCAGCAGGAACCACCACAGGAATATAGCAGCAGCAGGAACAGCCACAGGAATATAGCAGTATCAGAAACAGCCAGAGGAATACAGCAGCAGCAGGAACAGCCACAGGAATACAGCAGCAGCAGGAGCAGCCACAGGAATATAGCAGCAGCAGGAACAGCCACAGGAATACAGCAGCAACAGGAACAGTGACAGGAATACAGCAGCAGCAGGAACAGCCACAGGAATACAGCAGCAGCAGGAACAGCCACGGGAATTCAGCAGCAGCAGGAGCTGGAATACAGCAGCAGTAGGAACTGCCACAGAACCATAGCAGCAGCAAGGAAACGCCACAGATATGAAGCAGCAGCAGGAGGAACAACCACAGGAACACAGCAGAAGGAACAGCCACAGGAATACAACAGCAGCAGGAATAGACACAGGCATACAGCAAGAGATGCAGGAAAAGCCACGGGAATACAGCTGTAGCAAGAACAGCCTTAGATATGCAGCAGCAGCACTAACATCCACAGGAATAGAACAGCAGCAGAAACAGCCAGTGGATTACAGCAGCAGTGGGAACAGCAACAGGAATATAGCAGCAGCAGGAACACCAACAGAAATCCCACATCAGCACAAACAGCCACAGACATGCAGTAGCAGCAGGAACAGGCAACGGAATACAGCAGCAGCAGGAACAGCCAAAGGAATTCAGAAGTAGCAGGAACAGCCAGAGGAATACAGCAGCAGTAGGAACAGCCAAAGGAATACAGCAGCAACAGGAACATTGACAGGAATACAGCAGCAGCAGGAGCAGCCACAGGAATACAGCAGCAGCAGGAACAGCCACAGGAAACCAACAGCAGCAGGAAGGGCCAAAGGAATACAGCAGCAGCAGGAACAGCCACGTGAATGCAGCAGCAGCAGGAGCTGGAATACAGCAGCAGCAGGAACAGCTGCAGGATTACAACAGCAGCAGGAACAGCCACAGGAATATAGCAGCAATGGGAATAGCAACAGGAATATAGCAGCAGCAGGAACAGCGACAGGAATCCCACAGCAGCAGGAACAGCCACAGATAAATAGCAGCAGCAGGAACAGACACACAAATACAGCAGCAGCAGGAACAGCCACGGGAATGCAGCAGCAGCAGGAATAGCCAAAGAAATTCAGCAGCAGCAGGAACAGCCACAAATATGCAGCAGCAGCAGGAACAGCCACAGGAATGCAGCAGCAGCAGGGACAGCCACAGGAATACAGCTGCAGGAGCAGGAACAGCCACACGAATACAACAGCAGAAGGACCAGCCACAGGAATACAGCAGCAGCAGGAACAGCCACAGGAATTCAGCAGCAGCAGGAACAGCTACAGGAATACAGCAGAAGAAGGATCAGCCACAGATATGCAGCAGCAGCAGGAACAGCCACAGGAATACAGCAGCAACAGCAGGAACAGCCACAGGATTACAACAGCAGCAGGATAAGCCACGGGTATATAGTAGCCATGGGAATAGCAAATGCAATATAACAGCAGCAGGAACAGCGACAGAAACCCCACAGCAGCAGGAACAGCCGCAGGAATACAGCAGCAGCAGCACCAGCAACAGGAATACAAGAGCAGCAGGAACAGTGACAGGAATCCAGCAGCAGCAGGAACAGCCACAGGAGTAGAGGACTATCAGGAACAGCCACAGGAACTCAGCAGCAGCAGAAACAGCCACACGAATACAGCAGCAGCAGGAAGAGCCGCAGAAATGCAGCAGCAGCAGGAACAGTGATAGGAATAGAGCAGCAGCAGGAACAGCCACAGGAATACAGTAGCAGCAGAAACTGCCACAGGAATACAGCAGCAGCAGGATCAGCCAAAGATATGCAGCAGCAGCAGGAACAGCCACAGGAATACAGCAGTATCAGGAACAGCCAGAGGAGTACAGCAGCAGTAGGAACAGCCACAGGAATACAGCAGCAACAGGAACATTGACAGGAATACAGCAGCAGGAGAAACAGCCACAGGAATACAGCAGCAGCAGGAACAGCCACAGGAATACAGCAGTATCAGGAACAGCCAGAGGAATACAGCAGCAGCAGGAACAGCCACAGGAATACAGCAGCAACAGGAACAGTGACAGGAATACAGCAGCAGCAGGAACAGCCACAGGAATACAGAAGCAGCAGGAACAGCCACAGGAATACAGCAGCAGCAGGAACAGCCAAATGAATACAGCAGGAGCAGGAAGAGCCACAGATATGCAGCAGCAGCAGGAACAGCGACAGAAATCCCACATCAGCACGAACAGCAACAAACATGCAGTAGCAGCAGGAACAGCCACTGCAATACAGCAGCAGCTGCAACAGCCACAAGAATACAGCAGCAGCAGGAATAGCTGCAGGAATACAGCAGCAGCAGGAACAGACACACAAGTAAAGCAGCAGCAGGAACACCAACAGGAATGCAGCAGCAGCAGGAACAGCCAAAGGAATTCAGCAGCAGCAGGAACAGTCATAGGAATACAGTAGCAGCAGAAACTTCCACAGGAATACAGCAGCAGCAGGATCAGCCACAGATATGCAGCAGCAGCACGAACAGCCACAGGAATACAGCAGCAGCCGCATGAGCAGCCAAAGGATTACCACAGCAATAGGAATAGCCATGGGAATACAGCAGCAGTGGGAACAGCAACAGGAATATAGCAGCAGGAGGAATATCGACAGAAATCCCACAGCAGCAGGAACAGCAACAGAAACCTACAGCAGCAGGAACAGCCACAGATAAATAGCAGCAGCAGGAACAGCTACAGGAATACAGCAGCAGCAGCAACAGCAACAGAAATACAGCAGCAGTAGGAACAGTGACACGAATACAGCAGCACCAGGAAAAGCCACAGGAATACAGCAGTATCAGGAACAGCCACAGGAACACAGCAGCAGCAGAAACAGCCACACGAATACAGCAGCAGCAGGAAGAGCCACAGAAATGCAGCAGCAGCAGGAACAGTGACAGGCATACAGCATCAGCAGGAACAACCACAGGAATACAGTAGCAGCAGAAACTGCCACAGGAATACAGCAGCTGCAGGATCAGCCACAGATATGCAGGAGCAGCAGGAACAGCCACAGGAATACAATAGCAGCAGGAATAGCCACAGGAATACAGCAGGAGCAGCCACGGGAATATAGCAGCAGCAGGAAGAGAAACAGATATGCAGCAGCAGCAGGAACCGCCACAGATATGCAGCAGCAGCAGGAACCGCCACAGGAATACAGCAGCAGCAGGAACAGCCATAGGAATACAGCAGTATCAGGAACAGCCAGAGGAATACAGCACCAGCAGGAACAGCCACACAAATACAGCAGCAACAGGAACAGTGACAGGAATATAGCAGCAGCAGCAACAGCCACCGGAATACAGCAGCAGCAGGAACAGCCACAAGAATACAGCTGCAGCAGGAATAACCGCAGGAATACCACAGCAGCAGGAAAAGACACAAATACAGCAGCAGCAGGAACTGCCACAGGAATACAGCAGCAGCAGCATGAACAGCCAAAGGATTACAGCAGCAATAGGAATAGCCATAGGAATACAGCAGCAGAAGGAACAGCAACAGGAATATAGCAGCAGCAGGAATATCGACAGAAATCCCACAGCAGCAGGAACAGCGAAAGAAATCCCACAGCAGCAGGAGCAGCCACAGATAAATAGCAGCAGCAGGAACAGCCACAGGAATACAGCAGCAGCAGCAACAGCAGCAGGAATACAGCAGCAGCAGGAACAGTGACAGGAATACAGCAGCAACAGGAAAAGCCACAGGAATACAGCAGTATCAGGAACACCCACAGGAACACAGCAGCAGCAGGAAGAGCCACAGAAATGCAGCAGCAGCAGGAACAGTGACAGGAATTCAGCAGCATCAGGAGCAGCCACGGGAATATAGCAGCAGCAGGAACAGCCACAGATATGCAGCAGCAGCAGGAACCACCACAGATATGCAGCAGCAGCAGGAACCGCCATAGGAATACAGCAGCAGCAGGAACAGCCACAGGAATACAGCAGTATCAGGAACAGCAACAGGAATACAGCAGCAGATGCAGGAAAAGCCACAGGAATACAGCTGTAGCAAGAACAGCCACAGATATGCAGCAGCAGCACTAACAGCCACAGGAATAGAACAGCAGCAGAAACAGCCAGAGGATTACAGCAGCAGTGGGAACAGCAACAGGAATATAGCAGCAGTAGGAACAGCGACCGAAATCCCACATCAGCACGAACAGCCACAGACATGCAGCAGCAGCAGGAATAGCCAAAGGAATACAACAGCAGCAGGAATAACCACAGCAAATACAGCAGCAGCAGTAGGAGCAGCCACAGGAATATAGCAGCAGCAGGAACAGCCACAGATATGCAGCAGTAGCAGGAAAAGCCACAGATATGAAGCAGCAGCAGGAACCACCACAGGAATATAGCAGTATCAGAAACAGCCAGAGGAATACAGCAGCAGTAGGAACAGCCACAAGAATACAGCAGTAACAGGAACAGTGACAGGAATACAGCAGCAGCAGGAACAGCCACAGGAATACAGCAGGAGCAGGAACAGCCACAGGAATACAACAGCAGCAGGAATAGCCACAGGAATACAGCAGCAGCAGGAACAGCCAAAGGAATACAGCAGCACCAGGAACAGCCAATGGAATACAGCAGCAGCAGGAAACGCCACAGATATGCAGCAGCAGCAGGAGGAACAGCCACAGGTACACAGCAGCAGGAACAGCCACAGGAATACAACAGCAGCACAAATAACCACAGGAATACAGCAGCAGCAGGAACAGCCACAGGAATACAGCAGCAGCAGGAACAGCCAAATGAATACAGCAGGAGCAGGAAAAGCCACGGGCATACAGCAGCAGCAGGAGCTAGAATACAGCAGCAGCAGGAACTGCCACAGGAATACAGCAGTAGCTAGAACAGCCATAGATATGCAGCAGCAGCAAGAAAAGCCACAGGAATACAACAGCAGCAGAAACCGCCAGAGGATTACAGCAGCAGGGGGAACAGCAACAGGAATATAGCAGCAGCAGGATCAGCCACAGATATGCAGCAGCAGCAGGAACAGCGACAGAAATCCCACATCAGCACGAACAGCAACAAACATGCAGTAGCAGCAGGAACAGCCAGTGCAATACAGCAGCAGCTGCAACAGCCACAAGAATACAGCAGCAGCAGGAATAGCAGCAGGAATACAGCAGCAGCAGGAACAGACACTCAAATAAAGCAGCAGCAGGAACACCAACAGGAATGCAGCAGCAGCAGGAACAGCCAAAGGAATTCAGCAGCAGCAGGAACAGTCATAGGAATACAGTAGCAGCAGAAACTGCCACAGGAATACAGCAGCAGCAGGCTCAGCCACAGATATGCAGCAGCAGCACGAACAGCCACAGGAATACAGCAGCAGCCGCATTAACAGCCAAAGGATTACCGCAGCAATAGGAATAGCCATGGGAAAACAGCAGCAGTGGGAACAGCAACAGGAATATAGCAGCAGCACGAATATCGACAGAAATCCCACAGCAGCAGGAACAGCAACAGAAATCCTACAGCAGCAGGAACAGCCACAGATAAATAGCAGCAGCAGGAACAGCTACAGGAATACAGCAGCAGCAGCAACAGCAACAGAAATGCAGCAGCAGTAGGAACAGTGACACGAATATAGCAGTACCAGGAAAAGCCACAGGAATACAGCAGTATCAGGAACAGCCACAGGAACACAGCAGCAGCAGAAACAGCCACACGAATACAGCAGCAGCAGGAAGAGCCACAGAAATGCAGCAGCAGCAGGAAAGGTGACAGGCATACAGCAGCAGCAGGAACAACCAAAGGAATACAGTAGCAGCAGAAACTGCCACAGGAATACAGCAGCAGCAGGATCAGCCACAGATATGCAGGAGCAGCAGGAACAGCCACAGGAATACAATAGCAGCAGGAATAGCCACAGGAATACAGCAGGAGCAGGAGCAGCCACGGGAATATAGCAGCAGCAGCAAGAGCCACAGATATGCAGCAGCAGCAGGAACCGCAACAGATATGCAGCAGCAGCAGGAACCGCCACAGGAATACAGCAGCAGCAGGAACAGCCATAGGAATACAGCAGTATCAGGAACAGCCAGAGGAATACAGCAGCAGCAGGAACAGCCACAGAAATACAGCAGCAACAGGAACAGTGACAGGAATATAGCAGCAGCAGGAACAGCCACCGGAATACAGCAGCAGCAGGAACAGCCAACGGAATACAGCAGCAGCAGGAACAAGCCACAGGAATACAGCAGCATCAGGAACAGCCAAAGGAATACAGCAGCAGCAGGAACAGCCACCGGAATACAGCAGCAGCAGGAACAGCCACAGGAATACAGCAGCAGCAGGAACAGCCAAAGGAATACTGCAGCAGCAGGAACAGCCAAAGGAATACAGCAGCACCAGGAACAGCCACTGGAATACAGCAGCAGCAGGAAACGCCACAGATATGCAGCAGCAGCAGGAGGAACAGCCACAGGAACACAGCAGCAGGAACAGCCACAGCAATACAACAGCAGCAGGAAGAGCCACAGATATGCAGCAGCAGCAGGAACCGCCACAGGAATACAATAGCAGCAGGAATAGCTACAGGAATACAGCAGGAGCAGGAGCAGCCACAGGAATGCAGCAGCAGCAGGATCAGCCACAGATATGCAGGAGCAGCAGTAACAGCCACAGGAATACAGCAGCAGCAGGATCAGCCACAGATATGCAGGAGCAGCAGGAACAGCCACAGGAATACAATAGCAGCAGGAAAAGCCACAGGAATACAGCAGGAGCAGGAGCAGCCACGGGAATATAGCAGCAGCAGGAAGAGCCACAGATATGCAGCAGCAGCAGGAACTGCCACAGTTATGCAGCAGCAGCAGGAACCGCCACAGGAATACAGCAGCAGCAGGAACAGCCATAGAAATGAAGCAGCATCAGGAACAGCCAGAGGAGTACAGCAGCAGCAGGAACAGCCACAGAAATACAGCAGCAACAGGAACAGTGACAGCAATATCACAGCAGCAGGAACAGCCACCGGAATACAGCAGCAGCAGGAACAGCCACAGGAATACAGCAGCAGCAGGAACAGCCAAAGGAATACAGCAGCAGCAGGAACAAGCCACAGGAATACAGCAGCATCAGGAACAGCCAAAGGAATACAGCAGCAGCAGGATCAGCCACCGGAATACAGCAGGAGCAGGAACATCCACAGGAATACAGCAGCAGCAGGAACAGCCAAAGAAATAGAGCAGCAGCAGGAGCAGCCAAAGGGATACAGCAGCAGCAGGAACAGCCACTGGAATACAGCAGCAGCAGGAAACGCCACAGATATGCAGCAGCAGCAGGAGGAACAGCCACAGGAACACAGCAGCAGGAACAGACACAGGAATACAACAGCAGCAGGAATAACCACAGGAATACAGCAGGAGCAGGAGCAGCCACGGGAATATAGCAGCAGCAGGAAGAGCCACAGATATGCAGAAGCAGCAGGAACCGCCACAGGAATACAATAGCAGCAGGAATAGCCACAGGAATACAGCAGGAGCAGGAGCAGCCACAGGAATACAGCAGCAGCAGGATCAGCCACAGATATGCAGCAGCAGCAGTAACAGCCACAGGAATACAACAGCAGCAGGAACAGCCACTGGAATACAGCAGCAGCAGGAAACGCCACAGATATGCAGCAGCAGCAGGAGGAACAGCCACAGGAACACAGCAGCAGGAACAGCCACAGGAATACAACAGCATCAGGAATAACCACAGGAATACAGCAGCAGATGCAGGAACAGCCACAGGAATACAGCAGTAGCAAGAACAGCCATAGATATGCAGGAGCAGCAGTTACAGCCCAGGAATGCAACAGCAGCAGAAATTTCCAGAGGATTAAAGCAGCAGTGGGAACAGCAACAGGAATATAGCTGAAGCAGGAACAGCGACAGAAATCCCACATCAGCACGAACAGCCACAGACATTCAGTAGCAGCAGGAACAGCCAGTGCAATACAGCTGCAGCAGGAACAGCCACAGGAATACAGCTGCAGCAGGAATAACCGCAGGAATACCACAGCAGCAGGAACAGACACAAATACAGCAGCAGCAGGAACTGCCACAGGAATACAGCAGCAGCAGGAACAGTGACAGGAATACAGCAGCAGCAGGAACAGCCACAGGAATATAGCAGCAGCAGGAAACGCCACAGATATGCAGCAGCAGCAGGAGGAACAGCCAAAGGAACACAGCAGCAGGAACAGCCACAGGAATACAACAGCAGCAGGAATAACAACAGGAATACAGCAGGAGCAGGAGCAGCCACGGGAATATAGCAGCAGCAGGAAGTGCCACAGATATGCAGCAGCAGCAGGAACCGCCACAGGAATACAATAGCAGCAGGAATAGCCACAGGAATACAGCAGGAGCAGGAGCAGCCACAGGAATACAGCAGCAGCAGGATCAGCCACAGATATGCAGGAGCAGCAGTAACAGCCACAGGAATACAGCAGCAGCAGGATCAGCCACAGATATGCAGCAGCAGCACTAACAGCCACAGGAATAGAACAGCAGCAGAAACAGCCAGAGGATTACAGCAGCAGTGGGAACAGCAACAGGAATATAGCAGCAGTAGGAACAGCGACCGGAATCCCACATCAGCACGAACAGCCACAGACATGCAGCAGCAGCAGGAAGAGCCAAAGGAATACAACAGCAGCAGGAATAACCACAGCAAATACAGCAGCAGCAGCAGGAGCAGCCACAGGAATATAGCAGCAGCAGGAACAGCCACAGATATGCAGCAGTAGCAGGAATAGCCACAGATATGAAGCAGCAGCAGGAACGACCACAGGAATATAGCAGCAGCAGGAACAGCCACAGGAATATAGCAGTATCAGAAACAGCCAGAGGAATACAGCAGCAGCAGGAACAGCCACAAGAATACAGCAGTAACAGGAACAGTGACAGGAATACAGCAGCAGCAGGAACAGCCACAGGAATACAGCAGCAGCAGGAACAGCCACAGGAATACAACAGCAGCAAGAATAGCCACAGGAATACAGCAGCAGCAGGAGCAGCCACAGGAATATAGCAGCAGCAGGAACAGCCACAGGAATACAGCAGTAACAGGAACAGTGACAGGAATACAGCAGCAGCAGGAACAGCCACAGGAATACAGCAGCAGCAGGAACAGCCACGGGAATACAGCAGCAGCAGGAGCTGGAATACAGCAGCAGTAGGAACTGCCACAGGAACATAGCAGCAGAAAGGAAACGCCACACATATGCAGCAGCAGCAGGAGGAACAACGACAGGAACACAGCAGAAAAAACAGCCACAGGAATACAACAGCAGCAGGAATAGACACAGGCATACACCAGCAGATGCAGGAAAAGCCACGGGAATACAGCTGTAGCAAGAACAGCCATAGATATGCAGCAGCAGCACTAACATCCACAAGAATAGAACAGCAGCAGAAACAGCCAGAGGATTACAGCAGCAGTGGGACAGCAACAGGAATATAGCAGCAGTAGGAACAGCGACCAAAGTCCCACATCAGCACGAGCATCCACAGACATGGAGCAGCAGCAGGAACAGCCACAGGAATAGAGCAGCAGCAGGAACAGCCACAGGAATACAACAGCAGCAGGAACAGCCAAAGGAATACAGCAACAGCAGGAACAGCCACGGGAATACAGAATCAGCAGCAGCTGGAATACAGCAGCAGCAGGAACAGACACAGATATCCAGCAGCAGGAACAGCCACTGGAATTCAGCAGAAGCAGCAACTGCCACAGGAATACAGCAGCAGCAGGAAAGGCCACAGATATGCAGCAGCAGCAGCAGGAACAGCCACAGGAAGACATCAGCAGGAAGAGCCACAGGAATACAACAGCAGCAGGAACAGCCACAGGAATACATCAGTAGCAAGAACAGCCATAAATATGCAGCAGCAGCAGGAACAGCCACAGGAATACATCAGTAGCAAGAACAGCCATAGATATGCAGCAGCAGCAGGAACAGCCACAGGAATACAACAGCAGCAGAAACAGCCAGTGGATTAGAGCAGCAGTGGGAACAGCAACAGGAATATAGCAGCAACAGGAACACCAACAGAAATCCCACATCAGCACAAACAGTCACAGACATGCAGTAGCAGCAGGAACAGGCACTGCAATACAGCAGCAGCAGGAACAGCCAAAGGAATTCAGAAGCAGCAGGAACAGTCACAGCAATAAAGCAGCAGCCGGAACAGCCAAAAAAATATTCTGCAGCAGCAGGAACAGCCACAGGAATACAGCAGCAGCAGAAACAGCCATACAAATACAGCAGCAGCAGAAACAGCCACAGGAATACAGCAGCAGCAGGAAGAGCCACAGAAATGCAGCAGCAGCAGGAACAGTGACAGGAATACAGCAGCAGTAGGAACAGCCACAGGAATACAGCAGCAACAGGAACATTGACAGGAATACAGCAGCAGCAGGAGCAGCCACAGAAATACAGCAGCAGCAGGAACAGCCACAGGAAACCAGCAGCAGCAGGAAGGGCCAAAGGAATACAGCAGCAGCAGGAACAGCCACGTGAATGCAGCAGCAGCAGGAGCTGGAATACAGCAGCAGCAGGAACAGCTGCAGGATTACAACAGCAGCAGGAACAGCCATGAATATAGCAGCAATGGGAATAGCAACAGGAATATAAGAGCAGCAGGAAAAGCGACAGGAATCCCACAGCAGCAGGAACAGCCACAGGTAAATAGCAGCAGCAGGAACAGACACACAAATACAGCAGCAGCAGGAACAGCCACAGGAATGCAGCAGCAGCAGGAATAGACAAAGGAATTCAGCAGCAGCAGGAAGAGCCACAGGAATACAGCAGTATCAGGAACAGCCAGAGGAATACAGCAGCAGTAGGAACAGCCACAGGAATACAGCTGCAACAGGAACATTGACAGGAATACAGCAGCAGGAGGAACAGCCACAGGAATAAAGCAGCAGCAGGAACAGCCACAGGAATACAGCAGTATCAGGAACAGCCAGAGGAATACAGCAGCAGCAGGAACAGCCACAGGAATACAGCAGCAACAGGAACAGTGACAGGAATACAGCAGCAGCAGGAACAGCCACAGGAATACAGCAGCAGCAGGAACAGCCACAGGAATACAGCAGCAGCAGGAACAGCCAAATGAATACAGCAGCAGCAGGAACAGTCACGGGAATACAGCACCAGCAGGAGCTAGAATACAGCAGCAGCAGAAACTGCCACAGGAATACAGCAGTAGCAAGAACAGCCATAGATATGCAGCAGCAGCAGGAACAGCCACAGGAATACAACAGCAGCAGAAACCGCCAGAGGATTACAGCAGCAGGGGGAACAGCAACAGGAATATAGCAGCAGCAGGAACAGCCACAGAAATCCCACATCAGCACGAACAGCAACAAACATGCAGTAGCAGAAGGAACAGCCACTGCAATACAGCAGCAGCTGCAACAGCCACAAGAATACAGCAGCAGCAGAAATAGCTGCAGGAATACAGCAGCAGCAGGAACAGACACACAAATAAAGCAGCAGCAGGAACACCAACAGGAATGCAGCAGCAGCAGGAACAGCCAAAGGAATTCAGCAGCAGCAGGAACAGTCATAGGAATACAGTAGCAGCAGAAACTGCCACAGGAATACAGCAGCAGCAGGATCAGCCACAGATATGCAGCAACAGCACGAAGAGCCACAGGAATACAGCAGCAGCCGCATGAACAGCCAAAGGATTACCGCAGCCATAGGAATAGCCATGGGAATACAGCAGCAGTGGGAACAGCAACAGGAATATAGCAGCAGCAGGAATATCGACAGAAATCCCACAGCAGCAGGAACAGCCACAGGTAAATAGCAGCAGCAGGAACAGCTACAGGAATACAGCAGCAGTAGGAACAGTGACACGAATACAGCAGCACCAGGAAAAGCCACAGGAATACAGCAGTAACAGGAACAGCCACAGGAACACAGCAGCAGCAGAAACAGCCACACGAATACAGCAGCAGCAGGAAGAGCCACAGAAATGCAGCAGCAGCAGGAACAGTGACAGGCATACAGCAGCAGCAGGAACAACCACAGGAATACAGTAGAAGCAGGAACAGCCAAAGGAATACTGCAGCAGCAGGAACAGCCAAAGGAATGCAGCAGCAGCAGGAGGAACAGCCACGGGAACACAGCAGCAGGAACAGCCACAGGAATACAACAGCATCAGGAATAACCACAGGAATACAGCAGCAGATGCAGGAACAGCCGCAGGAATACAGCAGTAGCAAGAACAGCCATAGATATGCAGCAGCAGCAGTTACAGCCCAAGGAATGCAACAGCAGCTGAAATTTCCAGAGGATTAAAGCAGCAGTGGGAACAGCAACAGGAATATAGCTGAAGCAGGAACAGCGACAGAAATCCCACATCAGCACGAACAGCCACAGACATTCAGTAGCAGCAGGAACAGCCAGTGCAATACAGCTGCAGCAGGAACAGCCACAGGAATACAGCTGCAGCAGGAATAACCGCAGGAATACCACAGCAGCAGGAACAGACACAAATACAGCAGCAGCAGGAACTGCCACAGGAATACAGCAGCAGCAGGAACAGTGACAGGAATACAGCAGCAGCAGGAACAGCCACAGGAATATAGCAGCAGCAGGAAACGCCACAGATATGCAGCAGCAGCAGGAGGAACAGCCAAAGGAACACAGCAGCAGGAACAGCCACAGGAATACAACAGCAGCAGGAATAACAACAGGAATACAGCAGGAGCAGGAGCAGCCACGGGAATATAGCAGCAGCAGGAAGTGCCACAGATATGCAGCAGCAGCAGGAACCGCCACAGGAGTACAATAGCAGCAGGAATAGCCACAGGAATACAGCAGGAGCAGGAGCAGCCACAGGAATACAGCAGCAGCAGGATCAGCCACAGATATGCAGGAGCAGCAGTAACAGCCACAGGAATACAGCAGCAGCAGGATCAGCCACAGATATGCAGCAGCAGCACTAACAGCCACAGGAATAGAACAGCAGCAGAAACAGCCAGAGGATTACAGCAGCAGTGGGAACAGCAACAGGAATATAGCAGCAGTAGGAACAGCGACCGGAATCCCACATCAGCACGAACAGCCACAGACATGCAGCAGCAGCAAGAAGAGCCAAAGGAATACAACAGCAGCAGGAATAACCACAGCAAATACAGCAGCAGCAGCAGGAGCAGCCACAGGAATATAGCAGCAGCAGGAACAGCCACAGATATGCAGCAGTAGCAGGAATAGCCACAGATATGAAGCAGCAGCAGGAACGACCACAGGAATATAGCAGCAGCAGGAACAGCCACAGGAATATAGCAGTATCAGAAACAGCCAGAGGAATACAGCAGCAGCATGAACAGCCACAAGAATACAGCAGTAACAGGAACAGTGACAGGAATACAGCAGCAGCAGGAACAGCCACAGGAATACAGCAGCAGCAGGAACAGCCACAGGAATACAACAGCAGCAAGAATAGCCACAGGAATACAGCAGCAGCAGGAGCAGCCACAGGAATATAGCAGCAGCAGGAACAGCCACAGGAATACAGCAGTAACAGGAACAGTGACAGGAATACAGCAGCAGCAGGAACAGCCACAGGAATACAGCAGCAGCAGGAACAGCCACGGGAATACAGCAGCAGCAGGAGCTGCAATACAGCAGCAGTAGGAACTGCCACAGGAACATAGCAGCAGCAAGGAAACGCCACACATATGCAGCAGCAGCAGGAGGAACAACGACAGGAACACAGCAGAAAAAACAGCCACAGGAATACAACAGCAGCAGGAATAGACACAGGCATACACCAGCAGATGCAGGAAAAGCCACGGGAATACAGCTGTAGCAAGAACAGCCATAGATATGCAGCAGCAGCACTAACATCCACAAGAATAGAACAGCAGCAGAAACAGCCAGAGGATTACAGCAGCAGTGGGACAGCAACAGGAATATAGCAGCAGTAGGAACAGCGACCAAAGTCCCACATCAGCACGAGCATCCACAGACATGGAGCAGCAGCAGGAACAGCCACAGGAATAGAGCAGCAGCAGGAACAGCCACAGGAATACAACAGCAGCAGGAACAGCCAAAGGAATACAGCAACAGCAGGAACAGCCACGGGAATACAGAATCAGCAGCAGCTGGAATACAGCAGCAGCAGGAACAGACACAGATATCCAGCAGCAGGAACAGCCACTGGAATTCAGCAGCAGCAGCAACTGCCACAGGAATACAGCAGCAGCAGGAAACGCCACAGATATGCAGCAGCAGCAGCAGGAAGAGCCACAGGAATACAACAGCAGCAGGAACAGCCACAGGAATACATCAGTAGCAAGAACAGCCATAAATATGCAGCAGCAGCAGGAACAGCCACAGGAATACATCAGTAGCAAGAACAGCCATAGATATGCAGCAGCAGCAGGAACAGCCACAGGAATACAACAGCAGCAGAAACAGCCAGTGGATTAGAGCAGCAGTGGGAACAGCAACAGGAATATAGCAGCAACAGGAACACCAACAGAAATCCCACATCAGCACAAACAGTCACAGACATGCAGTAGCAGCAGGAACAGGCACTGCAATACAGCAGCAGCAGGAACAGCCAAAGGAATTCAGAAGCAGCAGGAACAGTCACAGCAATAAAGCAGCAGCAGGAACAGCCAAAAAAATATTCTGCAGCAGCAGGAACAGCCACAGGAATACAGCAGCAGCAGAAACAGCCACACAAATACAGCAGCAGCAGAAACAGCCACAGGAATACAGCAGCAGCAGGAAGAGCCACAGAAATGCAGCAGCAGCAGGAACAGTGACAGGAATACAGCAGCAGCAGGAACAGCTACAGGAATACAGCAGCAACAGGAACATTGACAGGAATACAGCAGCAGCAGGAGCAGCCACAGAAATACAGCAGCAGCAGGAACAGCCACAGGAAACCAGCAGCAGCAGGAAGGGCCAAAGGAATACAGCAGCAGCAGGAACAGCCACGTGAATGCAGCAGCAGCAGGAGCTGGAATACAGCAGCAGCAGGAACAGCTGCAGGATTACAACAGCAGCAGGAACAGCTACGGGAATATAGCAGCAATGGGAATAGCAACAGGAATATAGGAGCAGCAGGAAAAGCGACAGGAATCCCACAGCAGCAGGAACAGCCACAGATAAATAGCAGCAGCAGGAACAGACACACAAATACAGCAGCAGCAGGAACAGCCACAGGAATGCAGCAGCAGCAGGAATAGACAAAGGAATTCAGCAGCAGCAGGAGGAACAGCCACAGGAATAAAGCAGCAGCAGGAACAGCCACAGGAATTCAGCAGTATCAGGAACAGCCAGAGGAATACAGCAGCAGCAGGAACAGCCACAGGAATACAGCAGCAACAGGAACAGTGACAGGAATACAGCAGCAGCAGGAACAGCCACAGCAATACAGCAGCAGCAGGAACAGCCACAGGAATACAGCAGCAGCAGGAACAGCCAAATGAATACAGCAGCAGCAGGAACAGCCACGGGAATACAGCACCAGCAGGAGCTAGAATACAGCAGCAGCAGAAACTGCCACAGGAATACAGCAGTAGCAAGAACAGCCATAGATATGCAGCAGCAGCAGGAACAGCCACAGGAATACAACAGCAGCAGAAACCGCCAGAGGATTACAGCAGCTGTGGGAACAGCAACAGGAATATAGCAGCAGCAGGAACAGCGACAGAAATCCCACATCAGCACGAACAGCAACAAACATGCAGTAGCAGAAGGAACAGCCACTGCAATACAGCAGCAGCTGCAACAGCCACAAAAATACAGCAGCAGCAGAAATAGCCGCAGGAATACAGCAGCAGCAGGAACAGACACACAAATAAAGCAGCAGCAGGAACACCAGCAGGAATGCAGCAGCAGCAGGAACAGCCAAAGGAATTCAGCAGCAGCAGGAACAGTCATAGGAATACAGTAGCAGCAGAAACTGCCACAGGAATACAGCAGCAGCAGGATCAGCCACAGATATGCAGCAACAGCCGCATGAACAGCCAAAGGATTACCGCAGCCATAGGAATAGCCATGGGAATACAGCAGCAGTGGGAACAGCAACAGGAATATAGCAGCAGCAGGAATATCGACAGAAATCCCACAGCAGCAGGAACAGCAACAGAAATCCCACAGCAGCAGGAACAGCCACAGGTAAATAGCAGCAGCAGGAACAGCTACAGGAATACAGCAGCAGTAGGAACAGTGACACGAATACAGCAGCACCAGGAAAAGCCACAGGAATACAGCAGTAACAGGAACAGCCACAGGAACACAGCAGCAGCAGAAACAGCCACACGAATACAGCAGCAGCAGGAAGAGCCACAGAAATGCAGCAGCAGCAGGAACAGTGACAGGCATACAGCAGCAGCAGGAACAACCACAGGAATACAGTAGAAGCAGGAACAGGCAAAGGAATACTGCAGCAGCAGGAACAGCCAAAGGAATACAGCAGCAGCAGGAACAGCCACTGGAATACTGCAACAGCAGGAAACGCCACAGATAAGCAGCAGCAGCAGGAGGAACAGCCACGGGAACACAGCGGCAGGAACAGCCACAGGAATACAACAGCATCAGGAATAACCACAGGAATACAGCAGCAGATGCAGGAACAGCCGCAGGAATACAGCAGTAGCAAGAACAGCCATAGATATGCAGCAGCAGCAGTTACAGCCCAAGGAATACAACAGCAGCAGAAATTTCCAGAGGATTAAAGCAGCAGTGGGAACAGCAACAGGAATATAGCAGCAGCAGGAACAGCGACAGAAATCCCACATCAGCACGAACAGCCACAGACATGCAGTAGCAGCAGGAACAGCCAGTGCAATACAGCAGCAGCAGGAACAGCCACAGGAATACAGCTGCAGCAGGAATAACCGCAGGAATACCACAGCAGCAGGAACAGACACACAAATACAGCAGCAGCAGGAACTGCCACAGGAATACAGCAGCAGCAGGATCAGCCACAGATATGCAGCAGCAGCACGAACAGCCACAGGAATACAGCAGCAGCAGCATGAACAGCCAAAGGATTACAGCAGCAATAGGAATAGCCATAGGAATACAGCAGCAGAAGGAACAGCAACAGGAATATAGCAGCAGCAGGAATGTCGACAGAAATCCCACAGAAGCAGGAACAGCGACAGAAATACCACAGCAGCAGGAGCAGCCCCAGATAAATAGCAGCAGCAGGAACAGCCACAGGAATCCAGCAGCAGCAGCAACAGCAACAGGAATACAGCAGCAGCAGGAACAGTGACAGGAATACAGCAGCACCAGGAAAAGCCACAGGAATACAGCAGTATCAGGAACAGCCACAGGAACACAGCAGCAGCAGGAAGAGCGACAGAAATGCAGCAGCAGCAGGAACAGTGACAGGAGTTCAGCAGCAGCAGGAACAACCACAGGATTACGGTAGCAGCAGAAAGTGCCACAGGAATACAGCAGCAGCAGGATCAGCCACAGATATGCAGGTGCAGCAGGAACAGCCACAGGAATACAACAGCAGCAGGAATAGCCACAGGAATACAGCAGCAGCAGGAGCTGCCACGGGAATATAGCAGCAGCAGGAACAGCCAAGATATGCAGCAGCAGCAGGAACCACCACAGATATGCAGCAGCAGCAGGAACCGCCACAGGAATACAGCAGCAGCAGGAACAGCCACAGGAATACAGCAGTATCAGGAACAGCAACAGGAATACAGCAGCAGGAACAGCCACAGGAATACAACAGCAGCAGGAATAGACACAGGCATACAGCAGCAGATGCAGGAAAAGCCACAGGAATACAGCTGCAGCAAGAACAGCCACAGATATGCAACAGCAGCACTAACAGCCACAGGAATAGAACAGCAGCAGAAACAGCCAGAGGATTACAGCAGCAGTGGGAACAGCAACAGGAATATAGCAGCAGTAGGAACAGCGACTGAAATCCCACATCAGCACGAACAGCCACAGACATGCAGGAGCAGCAGGAACAGCCAAAGGAATACAACAGCAGCAGGAATAGCCACAGCAAATACAGCAGCAGCAGCAGGAGCAGCCACAGGAATATAACAGCAGCAGGAACAGACACAGATATGCAGCAGTAGCAGGAACAGCCACAGATATGAAGCAGCAGCAGGAACCACCACAGGAATATAGCAGCAGCAGGAACAGCCAGAGGAATACAGCAGCAGCAGGAACAGCCACAAGAATACAGCAGTAACAGGAACAGTGACAGGAATACAGCAGCAGCAGGAACAGCCACAGGAATACAGCAGCAGCAGGAACAGCCACAGGAATACAACAGCAGCAGGAATAGCCACAGGAATACAGCAGCAGCAGGAACAGCCACAGGAATGCAGCAGCAACAGGAACAGTGACAGGAATACAGCAGCAGCAGGAACAGCCACAGGAATACAGCAGCAGCAGGAACAGCCACAGGAACATAGCAGCAGGAACAGCCACAGGAATACAGCAGCAGCAGGAATAGACACAGATATCCAGCAGCAGGAACAGCCACTGGAATTCAGCAGCAGCAGCAACTGCCACAGGAATACAGCAGCAGCAGGAACAGCCACAGATATGCAGCAGCAGCAGCAGGAACAGCCACAGGAACACATCAGCAGGAACAGCCACAGGAATACAACAGCAGCAGGAACAGCCACAGGAATACAGCAGTAGCAAGAACAGCCATAGATATGCAGCAGCAGCAGGAACAGCCACAGGAATACAACAGCAGCAGAAACAGCCAGTGGGAACAGCAACAGGAATATAGCAGCAACAGGAACACCAACAGAAATCCCACATCAGCACAAACAGTCACAGACATGCAGTAGCAGCAGGAACAGGCACTGCAATACAGCAGCAGCAGGAACAGCCAAAGGAATTCAAAAGCAGCAGGAACAGTCACAGCAATAAAGCAGCAGCAGGAACAACCACAGATATTCTGCAGCAGCAGGAACAGCCACAGAAATACAGCAGCAGCAGAAACAGCCACACAAATACAGCGGCAGCAGAAACAGCCACAGGAATACAGCAGCAGCAGGAAGAGCCACAGAAATGCAGCAGCAGCAGGAACAGTGACAGGAATACAGCAGCAGCAGGAACAGCCAAAGGAATACAGCAGCAGCAGGAACAGCCAAAGGAATACAGCAGCAGCAGGAACAGCCACAGGAATACAGCAGCAACAGGAACATTGACAGGAATACAGCAGCAGCAGGAGCAGCCACAGGAATACAGCAGCAGCAGCAACAGCCACAGGAAACCAGCAGCAGCAGGAAGGGCCAAAGGAATACAGCAGCAGCAGGAACAGCCACGTGAATGCAGCAGCAGGAGCTGGAATACAGCAGCAGCAGGAACAGCTGCAGGATTACAACAGCAGCAGGAACAGCCACGGGAATATAGCAGCAATGGGAATAGCAACAGGAATATAGCAGCAGCAGGAACAGCGACAGGAATCCCACAGCAGCAGGAACAGCCACAGATAAATAGCAGCAGCAGGAACAGACACACAAATACAGCAGCAGCAGGAACAGCCACAGGAATGCAGCAGCAGCAGAAATAGCCAAAGGAATTCAGCAGCAGCAGGAACAGCCACAAATATGCAGCAGCAGCAGGAACAGCCACAGGAATGTAGCAGCAGCAGGGAAAGCCACAGGAATACAAAAGCAGGAGCAGGAACAGCCACACGAATACAACAGCAGAAGGACCAGCCACAGGAATACAGCAGCAGCAGGAACAGCCACAGGAATTCAGCAGCAGCAGGAACAGCTACAGGAATAAAGCAGTAGAAGGATCAGCCACAGATATGCAGCAGCAGCAGGAACAGCCACAGGAATACAGCAGCAACAGCAGGAACAGCCACAGGATTACAACAGCAGCAGGATCAGCCACGGGAATATAGCAGCCATGGGAATAGCAAATGCAATATAACAGCAGCAGGAACAGTGACAGAAACCCCACAGCAGCAGGAACAGCCACAGATATGCAGCAGCAACAGGAACAGCCACAGGAATATAGCAGCAGCAGCACCAGCAACAGGAATACAAGAGCAGCAGGAACAGTGACAGGAATCCAGCAGCAGCAGGAACAGCCACAGGAATACAGCAGCACCAGGAAAAGCCACAGGAATACAGGACTATCAGGAACAGCCACAGGAACACAGCAGCAACAGAAACAGCCACAAGAATACAGCAGCAGCAGGAAGAGCCACAGAAATGCAGCAGCAGCAGGAACAGTGATAGGAATACAGCAGCAGCAGGAACAGCCACAGGAATACAGTAGCAGCAGAAACTGCCACAGAATACAGCAGCAGCAGGATCAGCCAAAGATATGCAGCAGCAGCAGGAACAGCCACAGGAATACAGCAGTATCAGGAACAGCCAGAGGAATACAGCAGCAGTAGGAACAGCCACAGGAATAAAGCAGCAACAGGAACATTGACAGGAATACAGCAGCAGGAGGAACAGCCACAGGAATACAGCAGCAGCAGGAACAGCCACAGGAATACAGCAGTATCAGGAACAGCCAGATGAATACAGCAGCAGCAGGAACAGCCACAGGAATAAGCAGCAACAGGAACAGTGACAGGAATACAGCAGCAGCAGGAACAGCCACAGGAATACAGCAGCAGCAGGAACAGCCACAGGAATACAGCAGCAGCAGGAACAGCCAAATGAATACAGCAGCAGCAGGAACAGCCACGGGAATACAGCACCAGCAGAAGCTAGAATACAGCAGCAGCAGATACTGCCACAGGAATACAGCAGTAGCAAGAACAGCCATAGATATGCAGCAGCAGCAGGAACAGCCACAGGAATACAACAGCAGCAGAAACCGCCAGAGGATTACAGCAGCAGTGGGAACAGCAACAGGAATATAGCAGCAGCAGGAACAGCCACAGAAATCCCACATCAGCACGAACAGCAACAAACATGCAGTAGCAGCAGGAACAGCCACTGCAATACAGCAGCAGCAGGAACAGCCACAGGAATACAGCTGCAGCAGGAATAACTGCAGGAATACCACAGCAGCAGGAACAGACACAAATACAGCAGCAGCAGGAACTGCCACAGGAATACAGCAGCAGCAGGAACAGTGACAGGAATACAGCAGCAGCAGGAACAGCCACAGGAATATAGCAGCAGCAGGAAACGCCACAGATATGCAGCAGCAGCAGGAGGAACAGCCAAAGGAACACAGCAGCAGGAACAGCCACAGGAATACAACAGCAGCAGGAATAACAACAGGAATACAGCAGGAGCAGGAGCAGCCACGGGAATATAGCAGCAGCAGGAAGTGCCACAGATATGCAGCAGCAGCTGGAACCGCCACAGGAATACAATAGCAGCAGGAATAGCCACAGGAATACAGCAGGAGCAGGAGCAGCCACAGGAATACAGCAGCAGCAGGATCAGCCACAGATATGCAGGAGCAGCAGTAACAGCCACAGGAATACAGCAGCAGCAGGATCAGCCACAGATATGCAGCAGCAGCACTAACAGCCACAGGAATAGAACAGCAGCAGAAACAGCCAGAGGATTACAGCAGCAGTGGGAACAGCAACAGGAATATAGCAGCAGTAGGAACAGCGACCGGAATCCCACATCAGCACGAACAGCCACAGACATGCAGCAGCAGCAGGAAGAGCCAAAGGAATACAACAGCAGCAGGAATAACCACAGCAAATACAGCAGCAGCAGCAGGAGCAGCCACAGGAATATAGCAGCAGCAGGAACAGCCACAGATATGCAGCAGTAGCAGGAATAGCCACAGATATGAAGCAGCAGCAGGAACGACCACAGGAATATAGCAGCAGCAGGAACAGCCACAGGAATATAGCAGTATCAGAAACAGCCAGAGGAATATAGCAGCAGCATGAACAGCCACAAGAATACAGCAGTAACAGGAACAGTGACAGGAATACAGCAGCAGCAGGAACAGCCACAGGAATACAGCAGCAGCAGGAACAGCCACAGGAATACAACAGCAGCAAGAATAGCCACAGGAATACAGCAGCAGCAGGAGCAGCCACAGGAATATAGCAGCAGCAGGAACAGCCACAGGAATACAGCAGTAACAGGAACAGTGACAGGAATACAGCAGCAGCAGGAACAGCCACAGGAATACAGCAGCAGCAGGAACAGCCACGGGAATACAGCAGCAGCAGGAGCTGCAATACAGCAGCAGTAGGAACTGCCACAGGAACATAGCAGCAGCAAGGAAACGCCACACATATGCAGCAGCAGCAGGAGGAACAACGACAGGAACACAGCAGAAAAAACAGCCACAGGAATACAACAGCAGCAGGAATAGACACAGGCATACACCAGCAGATGCAGGAAAAGCCACGGGAATACAGCTGTAGCAAGAACAGCCATAGATATGCAGCAGCAGCACTAACATCCACAAGAATAGAACAGCAGCAGAAACAGCCAGAGGATTACAGCAGCAGTGGGACAGCAACAGGAATATAGCAGCAGTAGGAACAGCGACCAAAGTCCCACATCAGCACGAGCATCCACAGACATGGAGCAGCAGCAGGAACAGCCACAGGAATAGAGCAGCAGCAGGAACAGCCACAGGAATACAACAGCAGCAGGAACAGCCAAAGGAATACAGCAACAGCAGGAACAGCCACGGGAATACAGAATCAGCAGCAGCTGGAATACAGCAGCAGCAGGAACAGACACAGATATCCAGCAGCAGGAACAGCCACTGGAATTCAGCAGCAGCAGCAACAGCCACAGGAATACAGTAGCAGCAGAAACTGCCACAGAATACAGCAGCAGCAGGATCAGCCAAAGATATGCAGCAGCAGCAGGAACAGCCACAGGAATACAGCAGTATCAGGAACAGCCAGAGGAATACAGCAGCAGTAGGAACAGCCACAGGAATACAGCAGCAACAGGAACATTGACAGGAATACAGCAGCAGGAGGAACAGCCACAGGAATACAGCAGCAGCAGGAACAGCCACAGGAATACAGCAGTATCAGGAACAGCCAGAGGAATACAGCAGCAGCAGGAACAGCCACAGGAATAAGCAGCAACAGGAACAGTGACAGGAATACAGCAGCAGCAGGAACAGCCACAGGAATACAGCAGCAGCAGGAACAGCCACAGGAATACAGCAGCAGCAGGAACAGCCAAATGAATACAGCAGCAGCAGGAACAGCCACGGGAATACAGCACCAGCAGAAGCTAGAATACAGCAGCAGCAGATACTGCCACAGGAATACAGCAGTAGCAAGAACAGCCATAGATATGCAGCAGCAGCAGGAACAGCCACAGGAATACAACAGCAGCAGAAACCGCCAGAGGATTACAGCAGCAGTGGGAACAGCAACAGGAATATAGCAGCAGCAGGAACAGCCACAGAAATCCCACATCAGCACGAACAGCAACAAACATGCAGTAGCAGCAGAACAGCCACTGCAATACAGCAGCAGCAGGAACAGCCACAGGAATACAGCTGCAGCAGGAATAACCGCAGGAATACCACAGCAGCAGGAACAGACACAAATACAGCAGCAGCAGGAACTGCCACAGGAATACAGCAGCAGCAGGAACAGTGACAGGAATACAGCAGCAGCAGGAACAGCCACAGGAATATAGCAGCAGCAGGAAACGCCACAGATATGCAGCAGCAGCAGGAGGAACAGCCAAAGGAACACAGCAGCAGGAACAGCCACAGGAATACAAC